>NC_045614.1:216086261-216720706 GCF_009829155.1 Mustela erminea
AGGGCCTGAGGGAGGCTGGGGGTGCAGGGCAGAGCAATTGCTGTGGAGGGAATGGGCAGCAAAGAGGCCTTGGGCGGGGAAGGGCTCCCCTGAACCCCAGAACAGCTGGAGGCTGAGCCCGAGAGGAGAGAGAGAAAGGCCTCCCCGTCCCTGGAGAATGTAGATCCCACAGAAACCACCGCAGGGGGCGGACGGAGAGGCCATGAGGAGCAGCACGTTTTAACAGGACCGCTGCGGTGGCTGGGCAGAGGACAGACCCCAGGGACAGAGGTGCCGGCCGGGAGCCCCGCTGGGAGCCTAGGGCAGGTGGGCTCAGTGGTGGCACTGAATGGCAGCGGAGGAGCTGGAAGCGAACGGCCTGTTTCGGCTGAGTTTTGCAGGTAGAGTCGGCCTGATCGCTGACGCCTGGATGGGACGTGTGCGGGGAGGAAGGGTCCCGAGGCCGCCCGCACCTGTAGGCCTGGGTGAGTGTGACGTTCACGGAGGTGGAGAAGACAGGATACCGGGAGAAAGGAAGGCAGAAGCCCCACGCTGACCCTGGTGAATCTGAGCTGTCCCCGTGGAGAAAGAGGCCGCAGTGTCTTGGTGCTGGGAGCTGAGGAGGGAGGGGCTGGGTGGGTCACGGTTCTGGGTGAGCAGGGCAAGGGAGAGGACCCCGTACTGCAAGCCGAGCCGGCATCTCCTGCAGCAATTGCTCCAGGAGGAGGAACCAGAGCCCGAGGAGGGCCTGGAGAGGCCTGAGGGGAACAGAGGGGCAGAGGTGGCAGAGAAGTCAGGAGAAAAAAGAATGAAGACAGAACGGTCCTCTCTGGCTGGAATGCTGCCCAGGGCTCGGCGCAGACGGGAATGCCCGACTCCTTTCTGGGGCTTGGAGCCAAGGATAATGTCCGTAACCTTGATTGCCCTTCCCTGGGCTGTGCAGGCCCATCCCCAGGGGTCACACTTGGTTTCCGTCAAGGAGCTCCATCAAGTTCAATGTCCAAAGTGGTGACAACAGGTTCTCAAGGATAGAAGCTTCTTTATTTAGCCTCCAGCTATGGGTACAAAAACACTCAGCCAAGGTTACCTCGAAGAAGCTGGAGAAGTAGAAACACTGCAGCCAGCACTTTCCAGGGAGAGAGCCAAGCTCACCGCCCAATGGCCACATTCTAGTAGAACACCGCCCGCCTTCCAGAACCGGTGGGCAAGACTGCGTTGCGTGCATGGAATACTGCTGGCCTACACCCTTGTAAAGGGCAGACACATCCGAGTGTTTTCTTTCAAAAACAAACAAAAGCTTCCCCCAAATGGAAACACTCTTAAAAGATTGATGAAGGGAAGACCCTCAAATTCTTCCTGAAGTTATTGGGGGATCCGGGACTAGGGTCGGGCATCCCCTCCACCCAGTATGGGGCAAGCACCGACCTCTCCAGGCCCCAGTGGCCTGGCCTGTAAATTGAGGACGATAATACTCACTGCGCACCGCTGCTTACGGAGCAGATGAGAGAAAGCGTGTGAGAGCCGGCCTGTGGGTATGAACGGCTCGAGACCGGCCGGCTTTAGACACGGCCCAAGAAGATAAACTTGTTTTTTAAGAAGATAAACTTTGACCAGAGGGATTCTCCCCCAAGCCCCCAAGAAGCCCCCCCAAAGTCCAGTCCTGACAGCGGCAGGCCCCAAGTGACCCTTAAGGGAGGGACGTCCTGGTAGAGCCTTTGGTGCCCAGGCCTTGGGGACAGGCCATTCAGGACCTTTCCTCAGCCACCTGGAAGGGCGTATGGCCCTTTGCCAGAGTTTGGACGGCTGAAGGGAGCTGCTGAGGACAGAGCTGATTTCTCATTCAAATCCTATGACTGTGATTTAACATCGAATAGTCAGGGACGTCTGGGTGGCTCCGTGGGTTAAGGGTCTGCCTTCAGCTCCGCTCATGGTCTCAGGGTCCAGCCCCGTGGCGGGCTCCCTGCCCCGAGGGCAGCTTCTTCCTCGCCCTCTCCTCCCTGCTGCTCGTGCTCTCTAATAAATAAATAAAATTTAAAAAAAAAAAAAAGTTGCCATCCCGCTGTGTACACAGGCCTACATCCAGCTCTTGGCACGAAGCAGAACTTTCCTGTGACTTTCTTATTGGCTCTGGACTCGGCTCCCACCCACCTGGGGAAACAGCCCCAACCTCCCAGAGAAAAGCAAACACGTATCCAGCCTCCAAAGCCGACCCCACCCAGCGCTGGGCCGCCAGACGCCTCGCCACGGGCTTAGTCAGGGACCAGCACACCCCACCGGCCTCTTCCTGGGCTTCCGGAAAGTGTTTCATGCCCCAGGCCCCCGCAGGGGCACCCGTTTTGTCCATGGGGCAGGGAGGCCAATATCCCACACCCAGAATGGTACTCGGAAAGGGTCTCGGGGAACTTTTTTTTTTTTTTTTTTTCAAGTGAGCTGTGGGCAGGACACGGGGCTGAACTCATGCCCTGGAGACAAAGAGTCACATGCTCCGCCAACTGAGCTCCCGAGCTGCTGGTCCCGTTTTATAACGGCATCGCTGAAATCCTAGGATTTTAAATTTTAAGAAACTTAAAAATACACTTTAACCTCTCTTTTCCTATCACCGTCAATAATGATAATTGCTATTCAATTAATAGCTAAAAAGCCCTTAAAACGTGCCCGTTCTAAAAAAAAAAAAAAAAAAAAAAAAAAAAGTGCCCGTCCTGTGTGAGGCGATTGGGCTGTATGTGTCTACGTCTCTCGGTGTCCGACGAAGAAGGCTTTAGCTCCCACATGACAGACGGGGAAGCCAAGGCAGCGTGAGGAGGCACAGCAGATGGTGTCAGGATTCAGCCCTCGTGTGTGTGTGCGCATGTGTGCGTGAGAGAGAGAGAGGGAGAGGGAGAGAGGCACGGAGTGTCTCCCTCTCCAGATAATCCTCCCCTACTCCCCTACCCCCACCCCCGCCAGCCCCATCCAGCCCCCCCCACCCCCGGCCAGATCCTGGGCTCTTCCTTCTTGTTCCTTCTTGTCCTTACCCCCTCCCGCCCGACTAGAAGAGTGGGTGAAATCTGCAGTTCTGTGCTCCACCAGCCTCTTCTGTTTCAAGAATTCATTCTTTTTTTATTATTTATTTAAATTCAATTAGTTCACATAAAGTTCTAGAGGCAGAGGTCCGTGGTCCATCGATTGTATGCAGCAGCCAGGGCTCATCACATCAGGTGCCCTCCTCAATGCCCATCCCCCATCCCCCCCACCTCCCCTCCAGAAACCCTCTTTATTTCCTGGAGTTTAGCATCTCTTACGGTTTGTTTCCTTCTCTGGTTTCCATCTTGTTTTGCTTTTTCCTCTCTTCCTCTATGATCCTCTGTTTTGTTTCTTTAATTCCTCGTATCAGAGAGATCGTATGATAATTGCCTTTCTCTGATTGACTTATTTCACTTTGCATAATACCCTCTAGTTCCATTCACATTGTTGCAAATGACAAGATTTCATTTTGTTAAAGTTTTCATTTACTTATTTGAGACAGAGAGAGAGAGAGATCACAGAGGGAGAGGGAGAAGCAGACTTGCCACTGAGCAGGAAGCCTGAAGAGGGACCCTGAGATCAAGACCTGAGCCGAAGGCAGACACTGCGTTGACAGCCATCCAGGCACTGCCAAGATTTTGTTCTTTGTGAAGGCTGAGTAGTATTCATTGTCTCCATATCCCACAACTTCTTTATCCATTCATCTGTTGGTGGACATCTGGGCTCTTTCCTTAGTTTGGCTATTGTAGACATTGCTGCTATAAACATTCAGGTGCACATGCCCCTTCGGATCACTACATTTGTATCTCTGGGGTAAATACCCAGTAGTGGAATTCCTGGGTTGTAGGATAGCTCTATTTTCAGCTTTTTGAGGACCCTCCATGCTGTTTTCCAGAGTGGTTGCACCAGCTTGCCTTCCCACCAATAGTGCAGGAGGCTCCCCTTTCTCCACATCCTCGCCAGCATCTGTTGTTTCCTGACTTGTTGATTTTAGCCATTCTGACTGGTGTGAGGTGGTATCTCACTGTGGTTTTGATTTGTATTTCCCTGATGCCGAGTGATATTGAGCCCTTTTTCATGTGTCTGTTGGCCATCTGGATAGCTTCTTTGCAGAAATGTCTGTTCATGTCCTCTGCCCATTTCTTTTTTTCTTTTTTTAAATATTTTATTTATTTATTTGACCAAGAGAGACACAGCGAGAGAGGGAACACAAGCAGTGGGAGGGGCAGAGGGAGAGGGAGAAGCAGGCTTCCAGCTGAGCAGGGAGTCCAATGTGTGGCTTAATCCCAGGACTCTGGGATCATGAACTGAGCTGAAGGCAGATGCTTAATAACTAAGCCACCCAGGTGTCCCTCTTCTGCCCATTTCTTGACTGGATTATTTGCTCTTTGGGTGTTGAGTTTAATAAGTTCTTTATAGATTTTAGATACTGGAGTTTTATCTGATATGTCATTTGAAAATATCTTCTTCCATTCTGTCAGTTGTCTTTTAGTTTTGTTGACTGTTTCCTTCACTATTTTTTTTATTTTGATGAAGTCCCAATAGTTCAATTTTGTCAAGAATTTGTTCTTAATTGTACTGCTTACATCTCTCGGTCATACTGTCAAAAGCCACTGAAATTCAGCTGCCATCTTTACTGCTGTCCTTTGTCACTGTTGCTTATACACCACATCTTCACTGTCTGGAATGCCTCCTCCTGGTTCATTTCTTTTTCATTTGGTTGGTGTGTGTCTTGAGGAAGAGCTTTGCCTGGCATGGCCCGTTTCTGTACCCCATGCTCCCTTCACACAGGGAAGATGGAGTCGGGGACCAATCCCTCCATCTCAGACCTGCTGTGCTCCTGTCTCCTGCTCTTCAGGATCTTAGAGATGAGCCCGTGTCACCCAGCACACAGGGCAAATGATTTTTATCTTTGCAATTCCTAAGTGCCTTCAAAATAATCCCACCCAGCCTTGGTGAGCCTTTGTGATCCCACATCTTCAGCCCAGCTAACGCTGGTTTCTCCGATCACCTCTCCCTTCTCTGTTCTCCCTTCCTAGGCTCAAGCGATGTGAAAGACAAGATCTCATGGGTTTCCCTTGGTGGTAAATACTGCCTTTCATGGTTCTCCCCCCACTCGGTCCTTTTGCTTTGGGGTGGCACCAATTCCTTGACTTATGTCGAGCCGCTTTCTGCCGTTTGCTGTCTCTCCTCAGTTTTTCTTTTATTTTCAAAAATTATGGCCTTTTCTCCAAGAATTCTTCTTTGAGCTCCAATTGCTCATTTCTTTTTAAACAGTAAAATCTCTTCTTTCCTTCACATAATAGCTTCTGAAATTTCCCTAGGGGAGGAAAAAAATAGCTCAAAATTAGTTCAAAAATCTTGGCTCAGTGGCCTTTTTCAGGCACTGACTCTCCTCATGTGTCTGGGAGCTTCTTGTTGTCTGTGCATACTTAGAAGCCGAAGCTAAGCCGATGAATTCTGGTGGCTGGCATGGGCTCTTTCTGCAACTAGTTGAGTGGGAGTCTTCGGGAGAGTAGAGACTGAAATTGGAGGTGGGGGTGAGCTGACATGCTTCCTCTTGGAAATGGTGCAGAGGCAGGATGGGGACAGGTGGGCAAGAGCTAAGACACCCGCTCGCAGGGGGTGGCTGCCATTTTGAGCCAAGTGGGTGGCTGTGAGCCCTTGAGTCTGCAGGCAAAGGCTGACGGTCACTCCGCATGCGACGCTCTGACGGAATTTCTCATGTTTCTCATGAGTATTCCCATAACTCCTCCAGGTTTGCCCACCCACCCTTCCAGCCTCTGTGTTAATGGGACATCTCTAAGAGATCAGAGGGGAAGCCAGAGAAGCTCATGGTCGGTCCGAGCATGCTTGGGCAATTTAGGGCTGCCTGAGCCTCCCTCCCCTTTCTTTTCATTGTGGTATCCTAAAGGGATCTGCAGCCCTACCCTCTCCCCTCTGGGTCCTTGCCTTTCTCTAAGGGCCGTGCCAGACCAGAAGTCCCACACACTCAACAGGCAGTCCATAGGGACAAGCAGGTCAAACACTAGGTCTCGTTACTGTCTCAGGAGCTCTTTTGCTCTCGGGGCCTCCTCCAAGCCCACCCAGATGATCCACTGTGGGCTGCTGCATGCTGAGCTTGTTGGCTGGGGTGGGGCTCTGTATGCGAGCTTGATGGGCACGTAGTTTCCTGGCCCACGTTGCTACTTTCTCAAGCAGAGATGAGAGATCTGAGCTGCAGAAGACCAGCTTGGGGGCTCTGAAACCCCACTGAGCCCAAGACCCACAGGAACAGGGGTGACAGTGCAGAGACTGGCAATTTCTCTGCACTTTCTTTGTCTCCTCCCCTGCGTCCGTTCTGCACTCTGTGTGCCTCCAACAAACTCATAAATCCCCACAGAGGACAGGCCCATTCCCCAAATGGCCCCTGTCCAAACAGATGCTTGAATTTGTCTTCCTCCAGACTTTTACCAGGAAAGGGACACCATCAAGCCTTTCCAAAGGTGACCAGAATAAATACGGCACATTAAAGAAGACGTGTGTGCCGCTGAAGGCACTGTCTACAGCCACGGAGCCACTCCTGGTTTTGGCCACTCGGGGCTCCACCTGCCTTGGTGTTGGTATCAGTTAGTTCTGACGATGCGAAGATGGAAGCCTGCAGGACAGCTATGAACTCCAGAAGGACGCTGACTCGGGTAAAGAGGACCACCCCTCCGCCAACCTGCGGGATCCTAGCCTAATGAGTTCTAGGCTCCAAGATGAGGATGGGAAGTGGTTCCCAGAGCAATGGGAATGGCTCAGCAGCTAGGTTACAGACGGGGGGAGACCATTCAGACAGATCCCTAGAACCGAGAAAAGATGACACTGCAGGTAGGCCCTCCAAATTCTTGGAAACACACAGCCAAGGGGCCAAGTCTTACCATCCAAGACATTTTCAGGGAAGCAAGTGTTAGTCCAGTGACTCCTATGTAAAAAGCAAGCCCACATGGGTTACGCTATGTCACTGACTATTGGGAAGGTAAAGTACACACCAGGGGCATCTGGGTGGCTCAGTCGGTTGAGCGTCTGACTCTTGGATCCAGCTCAGGTCACGATCTCATGGTCATGAGATCGAGCCTCCCATCAGGCTCCACACTCGGTGGGGAGTCAGTCTGAGAATCTCTCTCTCCCCCACCCTCTGTGCCCCCATCTAAAACAATTAATTAAAAAATACATGCCTAAGCCGAAAGAACCCTTATTTCGTGAACCACTAAGAAAAGGATACATTCCCATTAACCCGTGACAAGATACTTTCTTATCACTTGGGATTTCTGTTTCTTACCTATGAAAGAGGATTGGAGCCCTATGTAGACACTCCTGTGAGGACGTAAAACACAGGTGAACAGACTGGGTAAGTCATTCTTAACATTCTTCATGTTCCGGCACATTCTTCAAACCATCCTGGACTCGGTGGTCAATATCCGTGTTTTTCCGTATAACATCACCCTGTGTACCAGGAAGGTGTGAGGTGATGGTCTCCTGAAAAGGGAAGTCTTGGCTTCTGCTTGCTGGTGTCATAAACCGCCACAGGCTTCATGGTTGGAACACACGAATTTTATCCTCTGACCCTTGTATGACACGAGGTCCGAGGTCTCACCTGGGCCTCTCTGGGCCAAGGTCAAGGTGTAGATGGGGTGGCTTTGTTTCCCGGTGGCTCTGGGGACAGTGGCTTTTCTCACCCTTGCAAGTTTCTGAGGCCACCTGCGTTTCGTGACTTGTGGCCCCTTCCTCCTTCAAACCTCTAACCTCAGCTGGGAACGGTTCTCTGGTTTTGAAGATGCACAAGAATAGACTGGGCCCCACTGGGTAACCCAGGATGCCTTGTTCCTCCCAAGGGCCTTAACTTAGTCACATCTCAGAGTCCCTCCTGGCACAGAAGGTAATGACTTGCAGACCCTGGGGGTTTGGATGTGGGCATTCTAGGAGGCCACTATCCCGCTTCCCACAGGAGATTCCCGGCTCTAGTCTCCAGGGGACTCCCAGCCCCAGACGCCTTCTTGTAAGCATTCGTGGTGGGCTTTCTTGGCACTGCCTGCAAGCTCAGCAGAAAGTTTCAGACAACCCCCAAACTCACACACCTTTCACAAATGATGCTTCAGTTGTCTGGTAACTGGAATGCAGAGGGGAGTGGTCTTCCATCATGGCAACAGGAGTCCAGACCGAATCCGTCCCTTCACAGGTAAAGGCATCTGTGCCCCTGCTTCGGAGCGCTTAAAATGTGGATAGAATCAAGAGGTTATGGGATATGATTTAATTCTAACAAGGAGCCCCCCAAAGCAAGTAGATAAGCCATACGGCTGAACAATGTCCGGGGACCTCATCCATGCTGGATCTCTGAGAATGCGCAGCGGAGGTGGGCACCCGACACACATGGAAGGAAATCCGAGTCTGGGAGCAATAGAGAGGTCCTGGGCACAATCCCAGGGCTAAGGCCAAATCAGAAGTTGATCCCAGGTCTCGGGGCTCGGGACTCGGGACTATGCCCTTGCCATTGGTCTTTCTCTCCACACCGGCTGCAAGAGCGGGGTTGCTGGTGGAGAAACACGTGAGAACCTCCGTGGTTGGGGAGCCCATCTCTCCCGGCACAGCCTTCCCTGGTGGGTCCCAGCTGATGGAGTGTTGCCCTGACGGGCCCGATTTACCCAGCCGCTGTGTTGCAGAGAGTGGACAGGCTTCTTGGTTGGGGGTACCTATTTCACACGCATGAGAGGTAGTTGGTATTTAAAGGGAAGTTGGAGGTGAGTCTTATCTCCTTCTGTCCTAAATAAAATGTGCCTGCTTAGTCATTTTAAGAAGGCAGCTTGCTTCAGGTGAAAGAACACAGTTTCAGGGCCTGACTCACCGGGGGCGAATCTGGCTCATCACCACCTGCTGGGATCTCAGGCCCATCTTCAGGGCTCTGGGCCCTGGCGTTCTCCCGTGTGCCGTGGGCACAGGGAGCAGGCCCCGAGGTGGCAGAGAAGCCAGCAGCATCCGTGGGAGCTCGGGGTTGCTGACCTTGACTGTCCTCCTAAGTGGGGACATCCTCCATCCCCGTTCTCACTGTCCAAGAGTCAGAATGAGGCCGGGGTGTGACCGCGCGGTAGGGCTGGGCCGGCCCCAAGCCCACGGAAGGAATGCCCATGTCTGTCTAGCGCTCATGAGACCCCTCTGTCTACACTCGATGCTAACTTCTCCCTCTCTGTGCCGCCTGACACCTCAGGGATTCCTGTGGCGGCCTACTACTTGTCTCCCAGTCTCTGGGCTCACCCCCACCCACCTCTCCTCCACCGAGCTGGAGTGCTGTTTCCATAATGAACATGAACTTGTGGCGTGTCCTGCTACGCTGTCACCTCTCATGGAAGGGGCTACTCGAGAGGCAGCTCTAACTTGGTCAGTGGCACAGGAGGGGGGCCTTGGCTTCTCCATTAAACGAGCCGCGGGGATGCTGCCTACGGGATCTCCTGGGGGCTTCACCTTCTGGATGCTCCCCAGGCAGCGGTTCTGGGATCCTCTCCAGCTAGACCATCCTGTGATCCTTCAGAAAGGCCACATGGCAGGGGAGGTAAAGAGCACGGGCTCTGAAGTCTCCAGAATCGGAATCCCAGTCCCACCACTCAGCAGTCAGGTATCAGTTCTGTGCCTCGGTTTCTCATCTGTAAAATGGGAATAATAACGGTGCCTGCTAACAGAGTTATTAGTAAGATTGTATGTTTCACGGAGAATACTGACTGGCATGTTTTCTATCAACCCATATTGTTGTTGTTTTGAAAGAAATCTCATTTCATTCATAAATACCAGCATGTCTACCCTAAATTATACCTCTTCCACACACACATACACACACACTCAATACCATTATTACACCTAAAATTATTAATAATAATTCCATAACATCATCCAACCAGTGTTCAAATTTCCCCAATTATCTTATAACTAACTTTTCCTTTTTGTTCAATCAGAATTCAAGTGACATCCCAATATGACGACTCATTGATAAGAGTTTTGGGGCTCTCTTGATCTATAGCAAAAGGCTGGCAAACTTTTTCTGTGAAGAATTAGACAGTAAACATTTTAGCTCTCCAAGCCGAATCGTCTCTCTTGCCACTACTTCAACACATGTGCATGGCTGTGTTTCAATAAAGCTTTATTCGCAAAAACAGGCAGCAGGGCTGAGCTGGCCCCCAAGATGTGATGTAGAGCCTTAGTCAGATTCAGGTTTGATTTTCTGGTGAGAACATTTCACTGGCAGCTCTGTGGACTTCCATCAGGAAGCACAGAACGTTGGTGGTCTCTGTTTTTTGTGTGTAAAGTTATCAGCCATGTACGCTCAATGCCCCGATCTCTGAACTCATTAGGGTCTGCTCAGTGGCGACGTTGCAGTCCCATTTCTTCTTTATTTATTAGTGGCAATCCTCCTATAAAGAGAAATTTCCCCTCATCAATTATTTGGTTATACTGAGGTAGAGCTTGTTGAGGGAAGTCAAGATAAAATGCTTGATTCTTTCCCTTTCTCTGCCAGTTTTTAAAAATAATGCGTTGGGCTCCCTCTCCGTCTTCAAAAATAATCGGTGTACTTTCTCAAAGAACATTATGAACGAATAGGTTTCAACATAATTGAAGTGTTTTGAACCCTTATTGTTACTCCTTTTAATGGTGTTTGAATTGTCCCGGTTCTGTCCCAGCCCTGGACAGGGCCTCCAGAGTCTTTGGTCACATTCTTGCTTTCTGGGATGACAAAATGCTCCGGGGTGACCTTGCTCCGTTTCTTCCCCAGACCTGGAATCAGCCTTCTTGAGAGGAGGGGCACAGTTTGCTTTACAGGGAAGTGATATTTAGAAGCCCTAATGTAGGATCTGTGGGTGTTCATTGCATGTAGCCCTTTCCAGTAGACACAGCAAGGCTTATTACTATTTTTTTAAAAGACTTGATTTATTCATCTGAGAGAGAGAGAGAACACAAACAGGGAGAGGAGCAGAAAGAGAGGGAAAGAGAATGGGAGAAAATCTCCACAGACTCAGTACTGGGTGCCGAGCCCAACGTGGGGCTCGATCCCACCATCCCAAGATCACGACCCAAGCCCAAACGGAGAGTCAGAGCTCAACCAACGGAGACACCCAGGCACTCCCAAGCTTGTTTTTTAAAATATGAACGATCTCAGGGCACCTGGGGGGCTCCATCGGTGAAGCGTCTGCCTTCGGCTCAGGACATGGTCCCGGGGTTCTGGGATCAAGTCCCACATTGGGCTCCCTGCTCAGCGGGGAGCGTGCTTCTCCCTCTCCCTGAGTGCCAGCCCCTCTCCCCCGCCCCGCGCTCATGTGCTCTCTCTCCCTCTCTTTCTTTCTCTCAAATAGATAAAATCTCTCATTAAAAAAAAAAAAGAGGGGTGCCTGGGTGGCTCAGTGGGTTATGCCTCTACCATCAGCTCAGGTCATGATCCCAGGGTCCTGGGATCGAGTCCCGCATCGGGCTCTCTGCTCAGCGGGGAGCCTGCTTCCTCTCTCTCTTTCTCTCTGCCTACTTGTCTGTCAAATAAATAAATCAAATCTTCAAAAAAAAAAAAAAAAGGATCTCGGGAATACCTTCTGACATTTCCAAATCAATTCAGGACCACGTGGCTCCTGCATCTCTTCCGTCTGACACCTGCTCCCCTTTCTCCCGAGCTCTACTTCTGGTTCACCGGGGGAGCTTTTAGAAATCGCAGTGCTGGAGGCTGGTCCCAAACCAGCCGAATGGGAAGGATCCCCCAGGTGACTCGCTCAGCAGCCAGGCTTGGCTCGGAGGAACCAGCTGGAGTGCTGCCCAGGGGCCGGGTGGGAATGCGGACGGAGAAATGCTGAGCGGCCAGTCCCTTTGGGAGTGGAGGTCTGCAGGGTTAGGAGTGGCTGTCGTCGGAAGGAGCCCAAGCAGCTCGTCCACCCAGTGCGGCTCGAAGGGGAGGGAGATCAGGGCTGGTAACCGGCAGAAGTGGGATGAAGATGGGTTTAAAAAAAGAGAAGTGGGGGCTGCAAGCGTGTTTGGAAGTTTCTGAGAAGGAAGCAGGCGGCAGGCAGAAAATGAAGCTACGGGAGAATAAAGAGATGAGCTGACGGGCTCTCAGGGGCCTCGGTGGCTTCCTCTTGCTGAGTGCGGGAGGCGCTCAGGTAGCGAAGGAGCCCCTGACTGAGTCTGCAGTCGAGGGCAAGGACCAAACCTTCCTCCGCTGTTCTCTCCCAGTAGCCCGACACCATACCTGACCCCGAGCAGTCATTACATGCGGAAAATGGAGATGCAAACATAGAAACCGAAGACAGGACCAAACAGCGGGGCGCCAAGTCCGCTCTGACCCTTGCGCAGGGCCTCCCAGCTCAGAACGGTTTTTATCATGATTCTGAAGTGTTGTCTTTTTCACTTTTGTTCGGTTCTATGTGCTGGATAGAATTTTCCAGAGGCTTCCAAACAGACTGAATGCAGAAGCCTATAGGAGAACCCAGCTGCCTTCCATTAAGCCGGATAAAGAGACTTGCAAAAATGCAAAATAGCCATTCTTCTCGCTTTTTGAATAGATTAGTTTTCATTAAAATGTTATTTTATGTTGTTGTATAATGGGTTTATTGCATTATTTTTAAATACACTGTTACATATTGTTAAAATGTCTGTTTTAACCCCTAATTTGGTAACTACTGATAGATATGATCTATATAAATAAAAACTCCTTGGGGTCCTCCGCCTTTAAGTAATCTCTATATCCTACGTTGGGCTTGAACTCATGACCCTGATATCAAGACCTGAGCTGAGATCAAGAGTCGGATGCTTAACCCACTGAGACACCCAGGGGCCCCATGGGGGGTCCCCAATTTTTGAAGGGTTCTGAGACCCCAAATTTGAGGATTGCTGGTGTAAGAAGAGCTCAAAGCTAGCAGCGAGAGCTGGTGAACAGCCAACACATGGGTGACAATCTTCCCAGCCACGCAGCACGTACTTCTGGAAGGATTCCCTGGTTGGCTGCTTGGACAGGACGTAAGAACCACGCTCACTGTCTGCTGTCCAGGACAGTTCTTTTTTTTTTTTTTTTTTTTTTAAGATTTTATTTATTTAAGCATGGAGGACATGGGGACTTAGAGTGGAGAAGGGAGTTGGGGGAAATTGGAAGGGGAGGTGAACCATGAGAGACTATGGACTCTGAAAAACAATCTGAGGGTTTTGAAGGGACGGGGGGTGGGAGGTTGGGGTACCAGGTGGTGGGTATTATAGAGGGCACGGATTGCATGGAGCACGGGGTGTGGTGCAAAAATAATGAATACTGTTATGCTGGAAATAAAAAAAAAATAAAATAAATTAAATATTAAAAAAAAAAAAAAAAAAAAAAAAAAAAAAAAAAAAAAAAAAAAAAAAGATTTTATTTATTTATTTATTTGACAGAGAGAGAGAGAGAGAGATTGATCATAAGCAGGCAGAGAGGCAGGCAGAGAGAGAGGAGGAAGCAGGCTCCCTGCTGAGCAGAGAGCCCTATGTGGGGCTAGATCGCAGGACTCTGAGATCATAACCTGAGTCAAAGGCAGAGGATTAACCCACTGAGCCACCCAGGCGCCCCCAGAACAGTTCTTGGTCAGGAGGTTTGCTCTTTCCAAGGAGGATGGGCCAGTCTCACTTGTAGGCCCTGGTTTTTCTGAGTGGCCCAGGAAGTGCGTGGCTGGGGGCCTCAGGGCATGGAGGGGGAAAGGGGCAGTTTGAAGAGGGTGTGGCGCGTGAGGGGTCCCCCTTCTCCCCCTGTCTCGCTCACCCATGCAATGGGAAGTGGCTTCTTTCTTAGAGAAGCTTCTGGAAGGATAAAAAGACTCTCTAATCCTGCCCCCTGAGAGGCCTGCCCCAGAGGGTCTGTCTTCCTTCCTTCTCTCTCTCTCTCTCTCTTTCCTTCCTTCCTCTCTCTTTCTTTCTTTCATGTTAGTCACCATACAGTAGTACATCATTGGTTTTTTTTTTTTTAAAGATTTTATTCATCTATTTGACAGAGAGAGATCACAAGTAGTCAGAGAGGCAGGCAGAGAGAGAGGAGGAAGCAGGCTCCCTGCTGAGCAGAGAGCCCGATGCGGGACTCGATCCCAGGACCCCGAGATCATGACCTGAGCCGAAGGCAGCGGCTTAACCCACTGAGCCACCCAGGCGCCCACATCATTGGTTTTTGATGTCGTGTTCCGTGATTCATTGTTTGCGTGTGACCCCCGGTGCTCCCTGCAGTCTGTGCCCTCCCTAACCCCCACCGCCGGGCTCACCCATCTCCCTGCCCCCCTCAGAGAGAACACCTGGCAGGTGAAATGATTGTTTCCCAGACACAGGCAGAGCCATTGCTCTGAGGGGTTAAGAACCACCATCCACGAACCCATTCATAAAACGAAGACGGCCAAGGGCACGGTCATCTGAGGCTGTCGCTTCAGCCCACGTTCTTTTCTGACGAGAGAGCTCCTCTGCGACTAGACTTGAATGCATCCGTTTTCCCGTAAACCTACACTAGCCCTTTCAAAATGAAAAGTTCACAACGACTCCTCACACTGGGTGGAGTCAGGAGCCCGGTGAAGGACAAACCTTAATTAGACTTGATTTTTTAAGTTTTCCCTCGTGGTTTTTAATTATTAGAGCAAATGTCTCTGATGTTGAACTTCACGTCAGGGAGCCCCAATGCCAAGGCCCTTAATAAATTCCATGCACTTTTTACAAGGTTATGTTCTTCGGAGAACTGTCTGCACGTCTTTCCAAACCCCTCAAGACTGGACACTAAGGAGTATAAATAATCATTCTTTAAAAATTATACTTCCTCTACAACCTTGAATTTGAAATGTGAATATATGAATATAATAGGTCTGGAATTACTATGCAGATTTATGGGGATATCAATTTAGGTTATATCACAGGCCCAACTAGGCCTTTCATTCTGAGGCTGGGGATTTGTTAAAGCTGGGATAGAGTTTGGGGAAAACGTGATTCTCACAGACGCGACTGAAGCTCTCTGCCATGGGGGTCCTTTGCAGAGTTAGACCTGATTCTGAAATTGAGAAGACAGGAATAAAAATCAAATCTTGAACAGAAGTAGCTGGAAATTACAGGGAGGAGTGACGCTTTGCTCCAACCTTCCCACTGTTTCGAAGATGGGTTTGTTTGTTTTTTAAAACAGCCAGCATAATTCAGCTGGAGGAGGTAGAGAGATTTTTCTGCTCCTTGTTTCAGTAGAAATCGATGGGCTTTAGCAGGTGCAGCTGTCCCCCCCTGCGTTTAGTACCTCAAATAAAATCACCCTCCTTGTTGGCACGACTGATACTTCTTTGGTCTTCGTGTCCGCGGCTAAACAAGTATTAATTAGATAATCCGCCGAGGGCTGGCGGAGGGGGAGGCGACGGAGGGAAGGCAGCGGCCCAGACTTGGCCGCCCTGATTTGTGCATCGTGACTGCGAGTTGCTCGGTGGACGGAGGGAGTCCTGAGGGAGCTGAAGGAGCGGCTCCGGGCAGCTTCTCACCTGCATGACGGACGGTCCTGGGGAGGAGAAGCCCAAGTTCAAAGCCAGCGGCGGACACCACCTCCCGGGAGGTGACGACCGGCGCCTGGGGGAGCCGAGGCCCCCTCCCCCCTCCCCCCCCCCCCAAGATTTCTAGGGCGAGGTCTCGAAAGCTCTCGCGCTCTCCCTGGCCACCCCCAACCCACCCCCACCCCCCGCCGCTAGGGGCCGAAGTGGGGAGAGGGGAGAGGGAAGGAGCAGGATCCGGGGTGGGGGCGGGGCCTCGGCGCACTAGAAATGCCCAGAGACGCTGCCAGACTCGGGTGGGTGTAAGTGCGGCGGGGATGAACTTAGCGAGGGCAGGCGCTGACTCCCGAAGATGCTCGCGGCTCTCTGACGATTCTCTCTTCTCCTCTCCGACCCTCAGGTCACCCCCCACCGCTGCGGGGCTCCCTCGCGCGCGGGGCCACAGGGCCAGTTCAGGCCCTCGCTGCCCCTTTAAGGGTTCCCGAAACTTTCCCCCTGGTATCAGAGGAGCCTCGTCACATCCGTTGGCCGTAGCAGCGGGGCGCATTCCGAGGAAATTCAGGACTCGAGTTTCCCGGGGAAGAGGCGCGGCCCGACACGAGCGAGAGCGGGTAGGGCGCGCCCGGTGCGTTCCGGCGGACCCAGCGCTCCGCTGTGACCTTGGCCGCGGGGGAGGGGCCCGGCCCCTGCGGGGCAGCCGCCGCCCGCCAGAGGGGGCAGCGGCGACCAACTTGCTCAAGTTGGCGGCGCGGGCTGGGGCGGCTCCGGCTCCGGCGCCTCCTCCCGCTTCCCCGGTCCTCCTCCCGCGGCGCTCCTCCCAGCGGCCGCCGCCCGCCGGGTGCGCGCCCAGCCCTGCCCGCAGCCCCGCGCCGAGCCGCCGCGCCGCCGCCACCACCGCCACCGCCGCCACCAGCGCCGGACGGGACGGGCCGGGCCGGGCGCGCCCCCCGGGCCCCGCAGCGGGCATGGGCGCGCAGGCCCGGGCGCTGCTGCTGCCGCTGCTGGCCCAGTGGCTCCTGCGCGCAGCCCCGGCGCCAGCCCCCGCACCCCTCACGCTGCCCCTCCGCGTGGCCGCGCCCACCCCCGGGCCCGGGACCCCCGCCGCGCCCCGCGCTGCGCCCCAAGCCGACGGCCTGGCGCTCGCCCTGGAGCCCGCCGGCGGCCCAGCCAACTTCTTGGCCATGGTGGACAACCTGCAGGGGGACTCCGGCCGTGGCTACTACCTGGAGATGCTGATCGGAACCCCCCCGCAGAAGGTAGGTTGGCGGGCGCTCGCACACCCAGCGGACCCGCGCCCCACCACCCCTGCGGTCCCCCAGGCTGCAGCCGCGGGTTTTCCGGGGTTCGGGGGGGAGCGCCCAGCGGAGCGTGTGCGCGGTTTAGCGTCGCCCCCAACCACACCTCGGTAGAGCAGAGTGGGGACACGCCGGGAGGTCCCTCCGCGCCAGGAGCGGGGCGCGCGCCCTGGGGACGCGGAGCGCCGACCGTCCTGCCCCGGGCTCAGCCCAGGGTGTGCGCGAGTGTTTCAGAACTTGTTAGTCCTCCCCTCCGAGCGGCGGGGCGGCGAGCGCCTCCAACGGGCAGCCCTTCTGGCGAGCGGGGAGCCGGCACCGTGGGCCTCGGGCGCGATGCTGTGGCTCTTGGGGGCTCACCTTGGATGCCCGATCTCCTCCCCCCCCTCCCACCCCCTTGCTGTCTCATTGCTACGGGGGCTGGTGGCCGGCTCCGGAGGCGCAGTGCCTGGAGTGGGATCTGTGCGCGAGCCCCGCCGAGCCGCCCAGTACGCGGAGGCTCGCTGGCTGCGGGCGGAGGGGGCCGCGTGGCCGCCGCGCGGCTCTGCTCTCCCAGAGTTGGCTCGTCGGCTTCCTCCCGCCCGCCCAGCCGCCCAGCCTCGCTGCACCGAGCCAGCGTCTGCACACGTGTGTGTGCAATGTACTAAATGCGGTCCAGCTCCTGCGGAAAAATCCAGGCTGAGTAAGGCTTCCGGGGACCGAGTGGCCTCCGATGACCAAATAAAAATAAAACCCAGCAGCCTTCTTTTTATTTTAATCTGATTTTATTTATTAGCACTTCTTGTAGCAAGAAACGAATGCCCCCCCCCTCACCCCTCACCCCCGGCTCAGTAATCTTAAGAGAAACAATTCCCCAAGTCGATTTGGTCCCCCCCTTTCCACGTTTACCTGATCTAAGTGTGATTTGAAGTCAGGTTTTTCTTATCAATTGAGTACAGTCCCAAGATACTTTGTTTTTATTTTTAACATTGTCATTTGAGTTTCAATTCAGCTATGATTCCCCCATAAATAGAACATACTCATGACTTTGGTGTAATTCTAATTAAATTATTCAAGACTTGCTTAAGAGGAAAGACGCGCCATGCTAATTCTTTTTAAAAAAAGAAACTCTACTGAGTAACTTCTATACTTGCTTAATTAGTCTTTTAAAAAAAAAACCCTCCAGAAATGTGTTCTGCTCAAAACTTGAACTCTGGTTGCCTTTCCTCTAAGCCTTGCCTTCCCGGGTGGAGGGTGGGCAGGGAGGGGGAGGGTGTCAGCTGAGGGAGCTTAACTTGACCGCAGGAGTGTGGTTGCTGGTCAGAGCCGCCACGTGAAGACACGCACTCCTGGTGAGAACCTTGTACTTTCTGCCTTCCCAAGATTTCCCAGTATTTTGTGGATGACCCTCTTTTGTGGCTTTCGAACAGGAAATGACTCTCTGTTTATGAAATATGTGCTTTGTGGAGAAGTGCTCTTGTTAATTTTTGAGTGGAAGGGAAGTCTTTGTACTAAAGTAAAGATTTGGGCACTTTGGGCACTGTGATAAAAGGGGTCCTAGATATCTCCCTCCAGGGAAGACGGGAAGGGGGAAAAAAGCCTCAAGAGAAGGGGGCGGGGAATGGGAAGATTTCTCTTGGGCTCTCAAAAAAAAAAAAGCCTTTCATAAATAATACCTTTTCTTTACTAATTAATCCAGTGACCTTTATTTTATTATTTTTTTTAAAGTAAGCTCTAGGCCCACCGTGGGGCTTGAACTTACCTCCCGGAGATTGAGAGTCGCGTGGTCTGTGGGCTGAGCCAGCCAGGCATCCCAGTGACCTTTACTTTAAAATGATGAAGTTTAATTAACAGGATCATATTGCATGCCTAGTGCTTGTATCTTTACCTTGGCCAAGGAGGTAGTTCATTCAAGGTTATTTCTCAGTTAAAGATGAGCATGTTTCCAGGGAAGGCTGTTTTTAACAATCCAGATTTAATTTTTACATTTGACGGGGAATGAAATATTCTGTTCCTCCTTCTTGGCCTGATTTAGTAATAAGTTGTTTTATAGCACAATCCTTGCGTACGATCTCTCCAAAGGCCTACTATAAACTCTTGGGTACTAGTGACAAGCACATTGGGATTCATTTCTTCCCTCTCTCCTCCTGAAATGTCTCTGGCCACCAGCAAGATGTTCGCCGCAGGCCCTGGGGTGACTTCTGAACTCGGAGTGAGGTTTCCTGCTCTATTAACGGCCAAGAGTTATGCATTTATTCTTTGCTGATTCTCCTAAGCCTAAAATAAAACTTGCTTAGGTGGAGAGAAAAATGCAATTGTAAATTCAGGCATTAAATAACCAGGAGTTTTTGGAGAGGTAACAGTCCCTAGCCATGGGGAGGGCTCCCCTCGCGTCGAGCGCCGTGCCGTGGGGGTGTTGTCCTGGGGGGATCCTCGCAACCACCCCACGGCTCTGATACCCATTTAGGGGTTGGGAAAACAAGGGTGGAGAGGTTGAATGACTGGCCCAGGGAGCAGGACAAGAAAGCGGGAGAGCCAGCAGTGGACTGCGAGTAGTCCACGCGGCTGGACTCCAGAAGCTAGGTGGCTAGACTCCACTGGGCATATACCTGCCTGCTCCCTTTCTTCCCTGCTTCCTTTTCTTTTTCCCTTTTTTCTTTTTAAGATTTATTTATTTATTTGACAGAGAGCACAAGCAGGGGAGCGAGAGGGGGAGGGAAAAGCAGACTCCCCGCTGAGCAGGAAGCCCCAGGTGGGGCTCAACCCCAGGACCCTGGGATCATGACCTGAACCAAAGGCCGATGCTTGATCGACAGAGCCACCCCAGCACCCCTATTTTTCTCTTTTTAAACAAAATTTGGCCTTTAACTACCCTATCCAGGGAGAGATCCCTGGACCTTAAAGCCCAAGGTGTTAGGGACTTAATGGGTGACCAGCGATGGACTCCAGCCCCGTGCCGCCCTGCAGCCCTTCCCTCCCTGCAGGGCAACCTGCTGCATCGTTGGCTACAGGGACGCATGGGAGAGGGAAAGGTCAACAGGACCAGCGCTGCCCAGACCCCGCTCTCCTGTGGGAAAACCCCACTGTTGGACAGGTGCTCGTTCCCTGAATGCTTCCACCAAGAACTGGGGGGGTCCGTCGTTCTGCCTGCCACCGCTGAAGACATCACAGGCATGTGCCCCGAAGCCCGTGCGAGAGCAGGGCCACGTTGGCATGGAGATGAGTGCCAGGTGTTCGATACCATCACGTGACTCCTTGTGAACAGTAGAGAACCAGCCGCTTGAACCATGCAATTTGGTCTTATTAATAATAATAATGGTGTTCTAAAGTGATTATAATTATAGCAATTTCCATTATTTTAAAAAAAGGCTTTCACCCTGACGCAATCAATCTGCCTGGAAATGCTAAGGGTCTGCAGCTCTATACCTTGTAATGGCCTCAAAAAGCCCTTAGGGATTTCTGTTGAAAGATTTTCTGTCATCTCCGCTAATACGGAGGAAACAGACGGCAACACGATTTTCGTGTTTAAACATTCTACTGTAAGGAGCTAAGAAATTATTTTGGGGACTCACATTTTAATCATGGCGCATTGGCTTACCACTTCTTAGTACACAATTGTTTGGAAGACTTTGGATTGAAGATATGTGCCAAGTATATGCAATTTAGGAGTTTGTCTTTTTTAGAATAAGCAATCCAGTGTCCCTAAATTACATGAAACTCACTGCAGGCGAGGCTGGAAAAAGGAAGGCGATGGGCACCGAGAATAAACTTGATGGAACGCAGCGAGACGGTGAAGACGGAGGACAATGGGAAGCGGAGAGATGGCAGGGGTTCGAAGAACAGGAAAGGCAGAGCAAGTCTCCCCCCAGCTCCAGGGAGTGGCACATGGTAGTGGCGACTCTGAGCGTCGTGGAGGAGTTCAAGATGCAGGTCCTCCTTCGGAAGGCAGAAAAGCCAGGCCAAGGCACCTGCTGAAAGCACCTTAGAGGGACAGTCTGAGAAGTCACTAACAACCGTTAATATTAACAGCTAACCTTTATCCCAGGCTCACTGGATGGTGGGTACCATGCTAAGCGTTTTGCACAGATCACTTCATTTATTCTCCGAACAGCCCTAGGAAGGAGGTGTAAGTTGTGCGAGTTAATTATCAGACGGAGAGAGCAGAGCACAGAGAGGCCCAGTAATCTGTCCAAGGTCCCCCGGTGAGTGGCAGAGCTGGGGTGTCCGTCAGGGAGTCTGCCAGTTCCGTCCTGCAGACCCAGCCCTTCGCTCCTGCTCCCCTGTGCACTTGGACTTTAAAAAAAAAAACATTTTCATTCACCTGTGGAGGACTTGGGTGTGGCTGGAAGCATCCCGGATGCTGGTGGCTTTACACTGGTGATGGCAGTGGGCAGGTGATCGCACGTGCTGCCTTTCCCTTGTTGGTTGGAGATCTTTTGAGCTTTTAGCCTCCTACAGCCGCTGTCACAGATCCCACAAAGCAGGTGACTTAAGACAACAGAAGTATATTCTCTTGCAGTGCTGGAGGTCAGTCACCCCGAGGGAGATGCCGCCAGGGCCCTGTCCCTCCCCTGACTCTCCCAGCTTTGGTGGCTGCCTGGAGTCCTCCTCCTGTTCCACGGCTCCGGGCTGCATCTCTCCGGTCTCTGTGTCTGTCTGCAAATGAAATCCTCCCACCACCCCGTGTGTAAGTCTCTAGGTCCAAACTGGCTTCTGAAAATGACACCTGTCATTGCATTAGGGTTCACCCCGCTCTGTTCTGACCTTATCTCAGCTTCGTTACAACTGTAGAGACAGAGATTAGGATTTCAACCTATTTTTTTTTGTAATGCATTTTAGGGCCACCTGGGTGGCTCAGTTGGTTAAGCATCTGACTCTTGGTTTCTGCTTAGCTCTTGATCTCAGGGTTGAAATCAAGCCCCGTGTCAGCCTCCGTGCTCAACACGGAGCCTGCTTTTCCCTTTCCCTCTGCCCTTCCTCGCCGCTCCTGCTCTCTCTTTCAAATAAACAAAATATTTTTAAAAGGAAAAAAAAAAAAGACTCTAAAGCATCCATCACTCCTCTTTATTGAAGACGTTTGATAGAGAGTACAGACCTTTCTCCTCTAGTATGTCTTCCTGTCCCATAACACTTTCTTGACTTCTGATGTCCTCTGTTGAAGACAGGTGGGCATCACCTCATCCGGGCTTTCTGTTCCTCCTAGAACATTGCTGGCCCCTCTTAACTAAAAACCAAACGGGGGAGCTTAAGGTTGGTTCTTGTCGTGTTGGACCGACCCGAGGACAGACGTGTCAGGGCAGGGTTTTCCCTTCCCGCTGGTGCCTGGCAGCGTGCCTTGGGGTTCGTAGCTCAGACACAGAATGGAACAGGTCAGGCCTTTTGTGTCCGGATTCAGGGTCCACCTAGGCTAAAGGTCGGGGTTGGTGACTGCTGACCTTTGTCCCAACCCAGGCAGGATGTGGCGGGAGTACACAGGTCCATGGTGATGGTGGGCACTTCTGTCTCCAGCCGAACAGCTCCTCCAATGACCAGCAGTGGGGCCCCTGCTCACGCTCGGCTCCATGGCCCTACATCCTGGATTCCTTCTTGCCCAGCCTGGGCTTGGTGTGGCTTAGTGCACGTTGGTGACGATGGACACTATCTAGGAAACCAGTGCAGCTGCGAGGCAGGTGCGTGGCCCAGCTTGCCTTCTGTGACTTCGTGTATATATGTTCATGGGCAAAATGTGAGGAAGGGTGTATACCTCGTATTCCGGGCTAGTTTCCTGAGCCGTGGAGAATGTGCGTGATTCACAGTTGGATGGGCTATCGCTTGGCGCCCCATTGGCCCCTTCTGGTCCAAATGGACTATTTGATTTTTTGCCTGTGGCTGCTCAGTTGCTTTTTTGCTCTTGGAATTCTCAAAGAGGAAAAAAAAAAAAATACTCTTGGTGTAACCAAGTGAAAGAAACAAAACTGGTGTAACCGCATTTAAGAAACCAGGAGGTTTGTTTATGGGTTAATGTGTGCTAGCCAACACGGGTCCCGGGTTGGACATTTTTGGATTTTTATTATATGGTGCGTCATATACCTGTACCTGGAAATACACAGTCTTAGCATTTCCATTTTAGAAAGATAAAGAGGACTGTCGGAGGCGTAAAGCGAGTGCTGCCCTGGGCAAGCTTCATCATTCTGTGGAGCCGTAAAGGCTGTGGGAAACTTCTCTCCTTCCCTTTCACACTAGACCGGGAATGGCCCAGCGGGAGGATTTATACCTGGTCTCGCTCAGGCCAGGCTCGTGCTCCCACTGCTGAAGCCCTCCAGAGCCCGCACTGGATAGATGGCCTCAGTCGGCGGTGGGCAGGGGACTACCTCAGGCTGCCAGCCATGCAGACCCCCTGCCAGGAACAAAACAACAAACCCAAATGCCCCCAAACCCCCAAAACCCAGCCCTAAGCCAGCCCCTCAGAAAGTGGTGACGTGGGGGGCGAATGGAGGAGAATACTGAATCAGAAAGTCTTCCAGGCAGCAGAGAGGTGGGGACAATCAGGACCCTTGCCGGAAGGGACGCTGCCGCTTGGGGAAGGTGGATGTGGATTCCCGAAGCGTCTGTGGGCATCCAGAGCCCCTTCCGTGACGCCAGGCTGCCCCCTGGAAACCAGAAGCATCTTCCAGTCGGACAAGTTGCTGGGAAGCTGGCTGAACTGCATTCATTTGGGAATTGGGTGTTTGGGTGCTGATCCCGGAGGTGGGGCTTGCCGAGTGCTTGGTGTGGGAGAGCCTCTTGGCGCCTCATTCCTCAGCTTGTAAATGAGGAGATTGGACCGGGTGACCTGAGAGCCCTGCTAGGACTCGAACACTCAACGGCTATGATCTGTTGTAGTTCTGAGTGCTTTCAGAAGTTCGAATTTTCAGCAGGTGTGTGCAGGCAAGTCACCTAGATGTCTGTCAAAATGCAGAATCTATCTCGGTGTCCTGGGAAGGGCGGAGGGGCCAGAGGAGAATGGGTGCTGCAGGCTCCCCGGTCCCTGCTACAGCTTTTGTCCCCAAGCCCAGCAGGCCTAGGAAGGACTAAGGGCGCCTGCTACAGCTGGTTAAACACAGTTTCCCGGGATCCAGCCCAGATGGACCAGATGAGACACTGGGCCTGAGAATCTGCACTTTTACCCTGCCCTCCTGGTACCCTACCCCCACCCCCCATCAGTCGCTCGCCCCCCATCCATGGATGCTGTTTGGGAGCCACGAGAGAAGCGAGATCTTCTTCTGCTTCATGGTTCCCTGCGTGGAAGGGGTTGGTTCTTTTATCTTCCTAAGTGTGGTTGTTTGGTTAGCGTTGCCCTCTGCGGGTTTATTAGCAAAATCTCTACCTCAAGCAGATTGTGTTCCAAAAACTTCTTGTTTGGCAGGTTGGAAACACGGCTTGCGTTTTCTCTAGGGCGAATGTTCTAAAGGCGTGTGTGCTGACGGTGTCCTTTTTAAATTTCCTTCTGTCACAGAGCGATAATTTGTAAATCAATAAACATGAATTAGTAGGAAAACGAAATGAAAATAAAAAAATGTCTAGATAACAAGGGCTACTTTTTCAGTTATTGGGTTCAGCAGACATGGAGTTCTGGAGGGGAGCTGATGTCGGTTTCAGGCCCCCCATCCTGTGGCTACCTTGTTGCCGACTGGTAACTGTTGCTTTGTGGCTTGGTGCCCCTGCCAGCAGCGTGTGCTCTAGAAAGTGTCCTTGCTCTGGAAGAGGACGAATCGAATCAGAAGTTGTTACCAAAGGTTCAGTAACAGATTTGTGTTGCTGCCCCTCCCCCTAGTGGGAGGGTGGTTATTTTTGTTTAAGCGAAAAGGAAATGTGATAGTGTTGGTTTCTCTGCTTCCTAGTCCTCTCCACGGAGGGTGGGCAGAGAGCTTTTACCCAGGGCAGCAAATAGGTCTAACACAGACGTTTTTCCATCCCCCGTCCCCAGAAGCTGTGCCCTAGCTGGGGGACAAATGGTGCTGTCTTGAGACGTTTGGGTTGTTCCATATTGGGTGGTTTCACCAGGATGCTGCTGAAGGTCCTGCAAGGCACGGGACAGCCCCCCGTGACAAATAATGATGTAGTCACCCCTGGTGACTGAAATGTCACCAGGGGTGAGAAATCCTGGAAACAACCTGGCCTGGGAGCAGGGAGGGGAGAGTGTGCAGGAGGGGCAGGAGCAGGGAGTGACCGCTACGACACCTGCGGCTCGCCCCTGAGCCTCACCGCCCTGTCTCATTCCAGCATCGTGGTTCTGCTCATTCAGCATCTTTACTGAGCACCTACTGTGTGCCAGGCCCTGTGTGAAGCCCTGGGATGCACCACTGGTTGACAAGGACAGAGATGGTCCTTGATTTTCTAGAACCCATGTGCTCATTGGCAAGATAGACTGTCAGCACAATAAACAGAATTTCCAGTAACTGCTGGGACAGTCCAGCCTGGTGATGGGCATGGGTCAGAACAGACTGCTCCAGCCCGGCCGGGAGAGGAAAGCTCTTCGAGGAGGCACAGCTAGACGGTGACCAGCAGCGTGGAAGACCCAGCCTTGAGCAGTTGGGGAGAACTGGGTTCCAGGGTGAAGCCAGGCAGGTGAAGGCGCCTCCTGTACCCCCGGCGGGTGGGCAGGGGGAGACACATGCCGAGAGTGCACGTGGCAGGGGGAGACACACGCCGAGAGTGCACGTGGGCCCTGGGCACCTCTGAGGAGGTGCCGGCTTTGGGAGCAGCTCCTCTTTCCTCTATTTTAAAATTGGGTTTTGGGGTTAGATTTTATTACAACAAAGTCCTTATAGAGGCAGTGCGCGCACGCGCACGTGTGTGTGTGTGTGTGTGTGTGTGTGTGTGTGTGTGTGTGTGTGTGTCTAGTGAAGAGTTGGGGGAAGGGAGCTGAATATGGTTAGCCAGGAGTTTCTGACTTAAAAAGGAAAATTAAGCTCAGCCTGCCCGGGGACGAGGGGCTGCCAGGAGATCACTGTCAGGTTCCCCAGACACAGACGGAGACCAGCGTGCGAGCGGGCAGTGTGTTTGGGAGCGGATCTCGGGAATCGCACGTAGTGGGTGAAGTGAGAGGGAAGGGAAGCATGTAGCAGGGGAGGGTGCCGGTGTGGGCAGCGGGCACGGCCCCCGAGGATCCCTGGGAGCGGATGCCGGAGAGACTCAGTCCCAGCTGAGGACAAGGGCACGGGCATCCCTCCCCCTTCACCCCGACTCCCGCCCGGGCTCCTGCCAGGTATGGGCTGCCGCCGCGCGGGCTCACCTTCAGCGTCTGGGGTCCTCCGGCTGCTTAGAGAAGGCGGTCAGGCGGCGTGCAGGGTCGTGCACCCGGAGGCTGGAGGGTCACAGAACTGTTGGCTCAGTCTGCGGCCCTCCTGCGGGCACTGTGGCTGGCCAGGTTGGCCTCCTGTCTGGGGAATGAGGGAAGGAATGCTCTCTGTCCCTGAAGCTTTTTGAGAGCCTCATTCTGGCCCTGCAGAAAAACACTTTTAAAGCTTTGCTTTATTTATTTGTTTATTTTTAAGGCTCTGTACTTTAAAATCCTAACTCCCTAAAGTGATCTAGAATCTAACTCACAGAAGCTTCTGTGAGTCAGTCCGGAGTGTACCTCTCATTGATATCTGTCCTTTGAACTTTTTTCCAGAAGGGGAGAATGTGGGCACTGAGCCAGAGAAAATGGTTGGGGGTAGGGAGGGGGCAAAGGGAGATGATGTTTGAGGTTAAAAACAACCACAAAACCTCCTTTGAAGATCGAGTGCTCTGAACCAAAGACTTTCAACATCCCTTGCGTGCCTGGTGCCTTGCGATGCCCGAGAACAGGGTGACAAGGGGTACAGGATGGGGCCAGGTCCCCAGACCCACTGACACTCACATGTAATCCACGAGCTTCCTGGTGGCCTAAGAATTGATCACCCAGCTGTGTGCTTATTCCAGCATATGCACTCATTTCAGAAATAGATGAGATACTTTGTCACCCTTTGGTCAGATGACTTCTTAACCCTGTGCGACATGGTACTTTCTGGTACCCACTTCCCTGTTCATTCCACCCAAATGGGAGGGACTGTGGGCCGGCGGGTTGCAAGCCTTGCGCCGGGCGCTTGGTAGAGGGCCAACCGTGTGTCTGAGGACCATCGTCACCTTCCCCTGCACACCTGAGCTGGTGCCTTGCTCGGGGTTGCTTATCCCAGGGGCTGTGAACGCACGCCTCTCTGTCCTGCGTTTATGAGCCGGCCCAGCCGGAGAACTGAAACATCCTAGTGTCTGCGTTCAAGGCCTTGGGGCAAAGGCAGGGGCCTGCCTAGCCTAAAACCTCAGCCTCATGTCCCACCCCAGCGTCTGCAGAGCTGTGCATGGGGCTCCTGGCAGGGCCCAGGGAGAGGCACAGGGATCCTGTGGCTCCTTGGATCCGCATGACCTCTGATCCCTGCCCTGGGAGCGCGTGTGGACCCCAGGGCCCAGAGGTCCTGGATCTTCCAGCCAGCCCCCAGCCCCCTGCGTCCTGCAGAGATTAGCGCTCGCACTTTCACTCTGTGTGTACGGATCGTGTGTAAGCTAGTGAGCCGTGGGGGTGCCCACGTGCCGGATTCTGAGCGCTGGTCTTCTGAGATTCACCACGTGTCTTAGTATGGCTGGGGGCGGGGGGGGGGGGAGGGGGGATTTTGTTTTGTTTTTATGTTAGCACTTGGTCTTTTCAGGCTAGAAGCTCAGGATGTTGAATTCTAAGAAATCTTCTAGTAAAACATTCTTTTTTTTTTTTTTTTCAGGTCTTATTTGTTTACTTGACATAGAGAGAGAGAAAGAGAGGGAACATAAGCCAGGGGGCGGGGGGGGGGGGGGGGGGCGGGAGAGGGAGAAGCTGAGGTCCTGCTGAGCCGGGAGCCCGATGCGGGGCTCGATCCCAGGGCTCCGGGATCATGACCCGAGCCGAAGGCAGACGCCCAACAACCAAGCCCCCCAGGCACCCCCAGAACGTTCTCTTTCTTTGGGCTTCCCGTTATCCAGATGTTGGCCTTCTGGTTGGTCTCCTCCTAGTTCCCGTCCTTGGTCTTTGAGTTCTGGTCTGGGTTCATTTCTGCCACTTTCACTTTAATTTTCAAGAGCACTTCCTTTTCATCTCTGAATGTTCCTTTTTATGGTTGTACTTTACTCTCGCTTCAGAATTGCAGATTTGCTGTTTCTCTGAGGAAATAACTTACGATTTTTTTTTTTTTTTAATTTTTCTTTCGGCTTCCTGCCTTTTTTTCTTTTGGCCCCGAGTCCTTCTCTTGGGTTCTGCGTCTGGGCGTCTGGTCTGCGTCTCTCGCCAGAAGCTTTCCACAAATGTCCGGGGATTATTGGCTGACTGTTCGTGTTTAAAAAGGAAGTGTCAGGGGCGCCTGGCTGGCTCAGGCGGTGGAACACGTGACTCTTGATCTCCAGGTAGTGAGTGAGTTCAAGCCCCTTGCTGGGTGTGGAGTCCACTTAAAAAAAAAAAAAAAATTAAAAATAAATAAAAAGGAAATGTTACAAGGCATAAGCTGAGTATAGAGTGTATTTTTTAAAAAGATTCATTTGTTATTTTAGAGAGCGGGGGAAGGGGCAGAGGGAATGAATCTCCAGTGGACAACCCCCCCCCACGTAGCCCAGTGGGGGGCTTTAATCTCCCGACTCTGAGACGGGGACCTGAGCTGTCCAGGGTCGGACGCTAACCCACTAAGCCACCCATGGGCCCCTAGAGGACTTTTGTTACTTACGTGCCTGCTTAGGTCCTGAAACGCGGCAGTCACGGCGACGCTGTCACTTGGCCGGTGGCAGATGCATCCGCTGGTCGTTGAACCAAAACACCTTCTCAGCCTTCTTCTCTCTGGCCTGGAGCTTTTCCCTGCAGCTGCCAATGTAGGGACTTGGCTGTGGACGGGGGACCTAAGGTCTCCTGGAGGATTTCAGGGAATCTTATTTCTCTGGATAAAAGTGGCAGGCTTGGCTGGGGTGATGCTTTCTGCCCTTTCCTGCCTTTGATCAGGTCAACGGGGGGCTGACTTCTGACCTTGAGAGCTGACTTCTGACCTTGAGAGATGGGGGTTGGGGGGGAGCAGTGATTTGACGCTCATTTTCTTCGAGGTGCTGATCCGACACCAGCTGTCCCTAGACGCGCTTCTTGCTTCTCAGTGTGAAGAGTCCCAGCTCGTCTGAGTCGCTAGGAACCTCGCTTTTACTCGTAGCCAGAAATCAGGCACCATCGTAGCTTTGGGAGAAAAAAATAGCTTCATAATTCAAAAAAAAAAAAAAAAAAAGCTTTCAGATAGTTTGTCTTTCTTTTCTTCTCCTTGAAATCTCCCAGGAAGAGGAGGACAAGCCGAGAAGTCTTTTCTGTAGTGTCTTTGTTGCTGTTGTTGGCCAGAAGCTCATGTCCAGCGGGCACTGTGTGGGACCCCGTTACAGGGATGTAGGTATAGGCTTTGGCCATGGCAAAGGGCCATGGCAAAGGTCGTCTCCCAGAGGAGAGACGACCCATCTGGCTGTTTCTGTAAGGGCTTATTGGGAACGCAGCCATCGGATTGGTGGTTTACCTGTTGTCTGTGCATGTGTCCGCACTACAGAGGCAGAGTTAGCCTGAGTCTAGGGTCGTCCCTGTCCGGCTCTGTACAGAAAAAGTTTGCTGATCTCGGGGCTAGATCATCAGGTGCCAGAGACAAGGGAGGGAGGGAGCATCCGTGGCCAACAGGCGGGCTGTGGTTTTGTCCACCCCAGGACATACGGGGTGGGGTGCGAGCTCTGTGTGGTGGGAATGGGGGAAGGAATGCCCCACAGGAGGAAGGTTGAGTCGGAGGCATCAGCCACACCCGGAACGTGGTAGTCATGACGCGAGAGGAGCGCCTTCTTCCCCCGAACCTTCCTTCCCTCCTGTTCCGGGCGTTGTCGTGAGGCAGATGGGGAAACAGTGAATCCCACCGCGCCTCCCGGCCCCACTGTAGGCTTCTGAGGTGCACCCTGGGCCCACGGTATCGGACGCCAGATACGGGCTTTGTGCTTAAGTTTTGTCTTTAGATAGGACCGGACTTCTAATGTCCAAAACAAACAAACAGACAAACAAAATGAACGGCCACAAAGCTTTTGGAAAAATACAGTCTGTGCCCGAGATTTCATTCAAGGATGAGGAAGAAGAGTTTGCAGAGTGTTCCAGGGGGGGTGTGGGACAGGGACAGTTCTCCTCAGGTGACCTCCCGTCACACAAAGGCTATATGGAGGCGAGTTGGGGAGTTTCTAGTGAGGTCACGTAGTATCCTGTGGTGCGAAAATCCACTTCTGGGCATTTAGGCAAAGTTATGTCGGGGAAAGCTGTAAAAAGCGTTCTAGGCATCATGATGGCATCTGTGCCAGCAAGCCATTGGAGACCACCGCCCAGGTGTCCATGGGGAGGGCACCGGCGGAGGAAGTGACACGGTGCGGCATGGGGTGTCTGAGCGAGCGAGGACCCTCTTTAAGGACCGCAAGTGAGGAAAGCCAAGCGGAGACAAGAGGAGAGCCTGCATCTGGCAGAACGGGTGGGCACAGGCGCCTCTCCCCCCACTTCTCTCGAGACCGTCCGGGACCGAGGTCCCCTGAGCCGGGGGACGGTGCGGCTCACCGAGCCCCAGCCCTGCCCCATGCCCGTCCCTCTCCTGTGACAGCCACCCGCGCCCCCCCGCCCTCCCCGCACTCTGCGGGCTCCAGCACGTCATGGGTCTGCTGTGTGGGCAAGTTCAAGACCTCTGCAGATGCGTTCCGTGCTCTTTCTGCCCAGGAAGCCACCGGGCCAGATCGGCTTTGACTGCGAGGACAAGCGGCTGGCCGGGCTGTGCTGCGTCAGAGATACCGGAAAATAAACAAATACACGATTCAAGCAGGTCCCTGTCAGGTGATCTTTTCCCGTGGGTTCAGAAACTGCCTTTTCTTAAGAAGCTTCTGCTGCGGAGAGAGGTCTTTCTGAAGGTGGTACCGTGACATCCTTCCGTCCTTATTTGATTTCTGCCACCAGAAATGGTCTGTTTACTACGCATATAAATACTTGCGAACTCTTAGGTTAGAAACAGAGTTTACTACCTGTGTAAAAAATTTTCCAAAGAATTTTTATCCTTTTATTTAAAAAAAAAAAAAAAGATTATTTCAGAGCAGCAGGGAGGGCGGAGGGGCAGAGGGCGAGAATCTTCTCCCCGTCTAGGTGCAGAGCCCGAGGCCAGGCTTGATCTCATGACCCTGAGATCATGACCTGAGCCAAAACCAAGACTTGGAAGCCCAGCTGTCTGAGCCACGCAGCTGCCCCCAAAGAATTTTAGTTCTTCAAGGAAAAAAAAACCCAACAAATCAGAGAAAAGTAGTACCTTCTGGTTAGTTTCCTAGAGCCATTGACTGACATCGGGGAAAATGGAAGTTTAGGATTCATTACCCCCGTTTCACAGGTGAGGAGCCCGAGGCAGAGCCAGGATTTGAAAACAGCTGGTCTGGTCCCAGACCTTGTACCCTGAGCCACCGCTAAGCTGCCTCCTAGCACATAACTTGTAGATATACGCGGGGATAGGGTTGAGTGCTCAAAATGTTCTTTTGTTTTTTAAGATTTTTTTATTCATTTGAGAGAGAGAGAGAGAGAGAGACCACTGCAGGGGGAGTGACAGGCAGAAGGAGACGCAGACTCCCCGCCAAGCAGGGAGCCTGATGCAGGCTCATCCCAGGATCCTGAGACCATGATCTGAGCCAAAGGCAGACCCTTCACTGACTGAGCCCCCCAAGGACCCCCAAAATATTCTTCTCATTCCTATAGTTTATCCAAAATTGTCCATCACTGGTCCATGAGCACTGGGGAGCCCCGTACGGAATGGGGGACTCATTCAATTGAGGAGAAACATCCCGTCCGTGAGCGGAGTCTGTGTGCGTCTTGGAATCGCACAGGTGCCCCGTAAACAGTCGTCCATGGGTTTATTCGCCAGACTGTTCTGGACACTTGGCCTCCTGGAGGAGGTGCCGGCTGCCTTCCACAAGCTCCTCTCCCAGAGCAGCCCCGGAATAGCACTGGGCCATCGAAGGCTTGATCTGAACCGTAATGATCAACTCCCAGCAGCGATTGCCCTGCAGAACCTGCAGAGTGTGGCCGTCTCTCCCCTCTTTCCAATCAGCTGGCGACGGCGACGCCCGCCTTGTTTCAGTGCTGTCCGCTTGTTTGTGGGTGGTCTGAGAAGGCCAGGGGCCGCGTGGGTCCGCTGCTCTTTCGCCAGCTGTGTATGTGGGGTGGCGGGTCCGGCACCTTCCTACTTCAGGAGTCTGTCCAAGTCTCTGGAACTTCAGGGGCTCCCGGCTGGCTCAGGCCATGAAGCATGCAGCTCTTGATCTCAGGGTCGTGAGTTTGAGCCCCAGGTTAGGCTGTGTGTGTTTTTGTTTTTGTTTTTTAAAAAGGTAAATTTTTGGAACTTTAAATTTGGGCTCGAGTTGGTCTGTAGTCAGAGTGGTTGTCCCATCTGTCTCCACCGTTGCCCAAATAATAGTCGATGTCCTAACCCCCACTATGTCAGACCGGGACTGTATTTGGAGATGGGGCCTTGCAAAGGCGACTACATTAGGATGAGGTTATCAGGCCCTCCTCCTGTCTGCCCAGTGTCCTTCTTAGAAGAGGTTTGCACACACAGGTGGCAGGGCGTGTGTGCACAGGGGAATGGCCTCGTGGAGAGGCAGCAGGTGGACGGCCCTCGACACACCAAGGGGAGAGACTTCAGAGGAAACTAGCCCCCTCCTTGATCTTGGATTTCCAGCCTCAGAGCTGTCAAGAGGATGAATTTCTGTTCAGACCCAGGCTGAGCCAACTAACACAGCCTGCCTCCTGGTTCGTGGTGGGGTCCCAGTGCATGGGGCCCCCGGAGGTCCCCCCGGCTTTTCCCACCCTGCCGTCGCTCACCAGGCCTGGTCATGCTAGCAGGAAGGAGGACGGACTGGGCCTTCGGTGACAGAACGGTCCCTTTGCTGTAAGGTGACACCTGGCTCTATGTTCCGGACCATAACACACCTGTCTTGTGAAGTCCTGGTTCCTGAGTAAGTGAAGGCCGCGTGCCCACAGCCGCTGCTCTTAGCACTCGCTGGACGGAAGGGAAGCACGTTTCATGGGGTTACGCTTATTTATTTTTCTCAAATCAAGACACATGCACTTGGGGCAAAACCGTGACATTCGGGGCCGTGAGAAAATGACGACTGCTTTTGTAGCCAGCAACGCCAAGGCCAGGGCCGGCCCGCTGCCGGCCTTCCTGCGCACTTGAGACGGAAAGGATGGGCAGGGTTGGTCCGACACCGGGCCCTGCGCGCAGGAGGCTCTCTGCCTGGGCTCTCACCGTCTCGCCCCCGTCTCAGTGGTTCATCGATCTCAGACCCGGCAGCTTCCTCCGGGGAGCGGAGACTGGCGAGAGCAGCCGACTCAGATGTCTGTTCGGTCCGGGAGCCCCGAGGGGAGTGGCCGCGCCGAGGGCGAGTGCTCGATGGGTCTGGCCGCAGCTGCAGGCCCTCCTGGAAAGGAGAGAAAGTTGGAGTCCGTTTCAGCAATTTCCAGCAGTAATCAGCAGTTGTCAGTACTTTGCAGGCGAGCAAGCCCAGCATTCTGTAGGATCATTGACAGTAATTAAAACTCAGAGTTGACTGTTTGAGGGGCGCCTGGGTGGCTCAGTCAGTTCAGTGTCTGCGTTTGGCTCCAATCATAATCCGGGGGGCCTGGGATCGAGCCCCGAGTCGGGCTCCCTGCGGGGAACCTGCTTCTCTCTCTCCCTCTGCCCCTCCCCCACTTGTGCTGTCTCACTCTTGCTGTCTCTCAAATAAATAGAATCTTTAAAAAAAAAAAAATTATTTAAAAAGTTGAGGTGGCTGCTGTCAGCGACGGGCCCTGACGGGACGGGGCGGTGTGAACGGGAAAGGCTGAGAGTCTTTACCAAGTACAAAGCCGATTTTTGATGTTGGCTTTTCTGTGGGTTTTGCTGTCTTCAGGAACTGTGAAGTCATGGAAGACGGTTTCTACTGTGAATTGTTTTCACAGGTCCTCGTGACCCGTGGCAGAGGGGACAGTCGCCCAGTGTTGTGTGTGTGTGTCGTGGGACCAGAGTTTAGTTGCCTTGTATGGAAATAGAGAATGAGATTTTTTATTAGCTAAATTAGTTAAAGCCTAGTTAACCGGCAGCGTTCTACTGGTTTCAGGTGTACACTATTGTAATTCAGCAGTTTCTTGCATTACTCAGAGCTCTGACCATTGCACTCTTAACCCCTTCTGCTCTTAATCCCTTCTGTGTGGAAAACATGGGACACGTCGTGAGAATTCGCCTGTCGTCCGTGCTTAGCGGCTGCGCTAATCAGCGAGCACAATAACTAGATGTCTGGTTAGCAGATGGTTGCAAGGTGCTGAATGAAGGCTGGATATTGACTTCAAATGGGGGCGCTGGGCATGTGCCGTGATGACGAAGGGGTAGGAAGTCCCATCACGCGACCAACCCTTGGAGGCCTCCAGGGAGACGCGCATCCCATCTGCCGGCCCCAGAGGAGGGGTCTTGGGGGCCCTGGGAGGGCTCACTCACTTCAGATAATCCACAGGCTGCGCCGTGGCTCTGCTGGGAAGCAGTGGGGGCTGTGAGCCCTTCAGCCTTCCGGAAGCTCCGTGAGGACCAGCACTGAATCCATCCTCAATAAATAGTTGTTGAATTAAACTGTGAAAGGAAGAAGGGGCCAAAACAGACGCCCTCGACTCGTTACAAGTTAGGACATCGGGTAATGAGCGTCCCCCTTGCTGAGGGGTTTGGCAGAAATGTCCGCAGCTTTCTGGGTGGTTCTGGGTGGTGGTACCGCATTACAGGGGTTGGGCTGCGTCTGTGGTCCCCGTTCCCGCTGATGTCGGGTCCCCGGGGGCCCTGTTAAAGGTGTGGATTCCAGTTTCTGTTCTCTGGGTTGGAGCTGACCTGCAGGAGCTGCTGAAGTGATCCCAGTGGACACGACGGTGACCCCTCAGATTCATTCAAGTCTTCTGCTTCCACGCCCTCTGATAAAGTCTAGCCTCGTGTCCGAGGGTGGGTCGTGTGCTGTAAGGCAGTTACTCTAAGTCACAGGTGACTGACCGCGTACGGCAGGTAAACGATGTGTGTATCTACTCGCCTAGTCCTGTTCTGGGCAAAAGTGTTCAGCCGTGAGCCACAGAGACGTCCCATCCGGCCCGCTCAGATCTACATTGAGTGGGACGAGAAAGACACATCCAGTCAATATGCTGCTGTCTGGAAGGGGGGTTACAGCGCAGACAAAGGCACGTGGGGAGTAAGGAGGTGGGACTGTGTTCTGTAGGGTGGCCCAGGGCAGGGGTCTTCCAGGAGGCAGCACTGGAGGGAGGGAGTGAGGTCTGTGGGGACGGGTGTTCAGGCCCAGGGAACAGCCAGGACTAGGCCCTGAGAATGGTGTGTGTTTCCGTGATGGAGGAGGCCCAAGGAGGCTCCAGTTGGAGTGCAGGGGGCAAGCTGCGGGAGAGGCGGGGAGAGTCCAGTGGGAAGGGGGGCTTTGCTCTCGCTGAGAGCTATGTGGTCAAGAAGATAAAATGAGGAGATTGGTTTTTGGAAATGCCAAAGTGAGACGCCTTCTATGCGGCAAGGTGAGTGGTCCCGGGGCGGCTGAATTGGCAGGTGCGTTCAGAAAAGGGGTCCCTGACTGAGACGTAAACCTGAGTGTCGACCACAGAGCCTTGTGTGAAGCTGTGAGATGGAGGTGCAGTCTCCCGTGTGGGGACAGGTGAGGCCCAAGGACGGGCCCTGGAGACACCCCAAAACTTGGGGATTGGGGAGGTGAGGCGGAGTCAGCCGAGGGCCCTGAGAAGGAGCAGCAGGGAGATGGGGTGGGAACTGGAAGGTGGGGGCGTCCCAGAGCCAGGGGAAGCAGAGAGTTAGGAACACGCCCAAATCCCACGATGGCCGAGGGACAGGAGGTCCAGTGGTTGGCCTTGGCGCGGGAGGCGGAGAAGAGCGGTCCCCGTGGGTTCCAGCGAGAAGGGGGGGGGATTTGGTGCACCAGGGGCACTCAACGGTGGTACAGAAGCGCTCTCACGTGTGTTGGAGATCTCGCCAGGGTTAATACGTTGTACTCTTTCTAGCCAAGTCTTAATGTTTCCCATTTCTAAAATGTTCTGGAAGGTTTCTGTGTGGCTGTTCTATACCCTATTTAGAAAAAGTCTGTGTTTCGCTGGCGCAGAAACAAGAGGGGTGCATTCGTCATTTCTCCTTTGGGTTAGTATTCTTTCAAAATATCTGGACATCATAAAAATGTGGAGATCAATGGAGACTGAGATGTGATGTCTTTCCTGAGAGGAATTTACTTGGAAGGGCTTTAAAAAATCTTTTTAGCAGAGAATGATCTCTTTGATCGCCATATGCCTATTAAAACATTTTTCCCCCTCATGGGTTTAACGAGAAAAAAACCATCAAAGCCTTTCACAAACCACATAGAAGTAATCGTTTTCTTAAATGGCCAGCCTGAAATTAGCAAAGGCTGGCAAACCCCAACACAGTGCCCTTTCGGTGTGACTCCTTCCCGGTTTGGGCCGATGAGAAAGCATACAAGGAGAATGCAAAACGGAGACGACACTTGAGATTGTAAGAAGCGGCCACTGGAAGGGCTGCCTCTCGTCCCGCAGTGGCCGAACTGAGGATTCTTGGGTCCTCACTCGTGAGTCATTATCCATGTCGCTGGAAGGTAGGTGTTCATACCTGTGTGACCCTTAGGATTTAAGTCATGCTCTCTGCTTTCAGAGCCCATGATGGTGGTACCGTGGGTAGTTTCATAAAGTAAACCGTGAGCAGCTAACCTGGCAGGCCCATTTGGCTGATCAGTTTAAAATCTAGTACAGTGTTTGGACAGTTACGGGTCGTGTGATCGGCAGTTCGTGTCCCTGTGCTAATTCTTCTGTATTTCACACGGTATTGAAACTGATTCCTGTACCTAGACTGATAGCATCGCAAAACAGAGGGAGTTGTTTTTTTCTGAAGTGTATTGATTGGCAGAGTAAGGGGTTAGAAATTAAACTTGAAATTCAGTGGATAAGCCTCAAATAATTAATCTCTCGTTACTAGTGTTTCATTCTTCGCCAGCCCCATAGTCAACAGAGACTGAAGACCATCAGAAGACAGAAAAGCCTTTTTTTTTTTTTTGGTCTCAATATTAGGTGGTAAAATGTGGAAGGGGCACTTGGTCGTCGCTCCCTGAGCACATGGTAGCTGCTCACAAAATATCTATTGAGAAAAATAATCTTCCCCAAAACCTTGAAGCAGAATTTCGAAGAGCCAGGTGTACACCTGTGTCCTTAGTAGCCTTATTCAGCCAAAAGGTGGAAACAGCCCAAGTGTCTGTTGATGGATGAATGGACAAACGGAACCTGATGTCTCTGTGGGGGGGATTATTCTTCAGCCCTAAGAAGGAAGGACCTTCTGACACCTGCTACAGCAGGGATGACCTTGAGGACCTTGCGCTCAGTGAAATATACCAGAGGCAGGAAGAGAAACAATGTGTCCATTCCACTGGAGTAGTCAGAATCACAGACTCAGAAGGGGGGGGGGGGGCGAGGGCGGGGCCGGAGGAGGAAGGAGTCAGTGTCCCGTGGGAGCAGAGTTTCAATTTGGGGAAGATGGACGTGTTTTGGAGGTGGGCAGTGGCAATGGCTGCGCAGGACTGACCTGGATACTTAAACATGGTTAAGACAGCAGATTTTCTGTGTATTTCACCACGATTAAAAAAATGTATCTTATTGCTGAGAATAATAGCAAAAAATAACCACTGGGTGATAACCGTAAGTTGACAGTCTTGGCTTGATGCAGACAGTGATGCAGACAGTGCATATACACCTTGTCTTTCCTTTTTTTTTTTTTTTTAAACGTTGACTGAAAACTGACGATATTTGCATGTGGGACCTGGGTGAAGTTTATCTCCTGTCTCTTTTCTGATAGATCGTAAATAGCTTTGAATTCAATTGCGGTTAAGAACTCTTGAGCAAAAGGGAGCGTTTAGTGAACCTCTGGAAATATCTCGAGAGTCAGGCTGTCACACCTTTGATGAGAACCTGCTTAAACTACATTGGCAATTGTGTGAAAGAGCTGAGTTTTAGCTAAAACGATGTCTCCTAAGATCCCTGGAAACCTATAATGGGTTTGGGGGACAACAAAGTTGTGTCTTTGGGAAGGAAAAGGCCACCTTGCTCTCTGGAAATAGAAGTTTCCCTCCCTCCACAGTCACCCAAATAGGGACAAATCTGCTTTTGTACTTTATTTTAAAAAGCATTGTTTGGGGCGTCTGGTGGCTCAGTGGGTTAAGCGTCTGACTCTTGGTTTTGGCTCTGATCGTGATCAGAGTCTTGGGATGGAGCCCCAGGTCAGGCTCTGTGCTCAGTGGAGTCTGCAAGAGATTCTCTTTCTCCCTCTCCCTCCTTAAATAAATTTTTAAATGAAAATAAAAAAATAAAGCATTTTTAGTGTGAATGTTCTTTTCCATGGTAAAGAGGGTCATTATTTTCCATGGCTTCAGTGAATGAGGTCGAGCCTTGTGTCTACATGGGACTCTTACATGGGACTCTTTAAATATCCACCTTCATTCCTCCTTCTGTGGGATTGCTTCCCGCCAGCAGGTGGATTACATAAACCCAGAGGCCAAGAGAAACTCCAGTCTGGGAGGTCCCCCTTCGCTGGGACATCTCCTAGGAAAGGGGCCCTTTGTGCTCTTTTTCCCCTTCCTAGCCCCCTCCCGAGTTCGCCTACACAGAGGGAGGGGCTGAGCAGGCAGACAGAAGCATCCAGGCCACCTGTCACTGAATACTCCTTTGCAAACAAGCAGTGTGGCTTCCAGTTCTTCTAGAAGCTTGGTGGATGTCAGGCTGCTTCTGGCTGCTCCACTATCAGTGCTTGGCTTTGCTGTTCACGGGGCAGAGAACCAGACTCGTGGACTGTTTGGATCCCTGGAGATAGGCCACCGCATGCAGCCTCTTGGCCAACAGCCCGCTCCTTCTTCAGGTGTGATGCCAGTGGCTGTGAGCCCAGTGGTGACCTGGCTCCTGATCTAGACCGTGGCTCTGCTGGTCCCCAGTCAGGGCGGCCCTGGATGTGGGACCACCCCAGGGACCTGCATGTGGATGTTGTCTTGGGTCTCTGCAGCCAAAAGCACAGGTGGAGCCTTCAAGGGCCAAGTGAGGCACGCCTAGCAGTCTGTGTTCCTGTACAAGGATGTGTACCACAGACACCGCTCCATGAGGGCGGTGGGTTAAGAGGGTTCTGCTGTCTTCTTTCCAAGCATGCTCTGATGCTGTTGCTGTGCAGGGAAAAGCAACTGGTCTTGGACCTGGGAGGCTGAAGCCCCGTCTGGGCTGTGGGGGGGCTGACCCTCTGTCTGCTCGGCCCCATGGGTGTCCCTGCACACTGGGGAAGACCCACGCTCCAAATGGCCTCCCTTGTCTGAATTCTTTTTTTTTTTTCTTAAGATTTATTTGAGAGAGAGAGAAACTGCCAGCAGGGATGGGGAGAGGGGACAGAGTGAGAATCTCAAGCAGACTCCGTGCTGAGTATAGATCCTGACACAGGTCTCGGGCTCACGACCCTGAGATCATGACCTGAGCCATACCCAAGAGTCCGACACCTAACCAACAGTCAGATGCTGGACCGACTGAGCCACCAGGTGCCTCTTCCTTGTCTGAATTCTAAGAGCAACAGCTAAACTTAGACACGGTGATTTCATTTTATTTTATTTTACTTACTTATTTATTTATTTATTAAAATTTTATTTATACATTTGACAGACAGATCACAAGTAGGCAGAGAGGCCGGCGGGGGGGGACGGGGAAGCAGGCTCCCCGCTGAACAGAGAGCCCAATGCGGGGCTTGATCCCAGGACCCTGAGACCATGACCTGAGCCGAAGGCAGAGGCTTAACCTACTGAGCCACCCAGGTGCCCCAGACACAGTGATTTTAAAGGCTGAAATTATGCATCCATTTTATAGATGACCACACTGAGGTCACGAGATGACTGTTTAGCTGATTGTAGCAAAGTAGAGACCAGCTCTTACTGCCTCACGGTGGGCCCCGGGCCTCTGACATGTGGGGCGGGGGGACATCCAGTCAGTCTGCTTTGGGAGACGGGCTCAGACCCCTTCTTGGGAAACCAGTCTTAGGCATCTGCTGAGCTTCTGTGCGGAGGGAAGCACTTGGAGAGGTAGTCACGGAGAATTTGTTCAGCTGAGACGGGCGTTGTGGGCTGGGCTTGCGGGAGCAGGCTCTCAGCAGAGTGTATCTGGGGGTGCCCGTGGCCGTGAAAGGGGCGGAGGAAGCAGGAGTGGGCAGAGGGAAGGGGGGTCAGGCTGTGATGAAGCCCGGGACGGCCTCTCCTGCCCCACAGGGCACGCAGGAGCTAGAAGGACCTGCAGAGTGGACCCGGCTTGGGCAGAAATGGACCAGGCCTTTATCAGCCACTATCACGCAGTCTTTACCTGTGGCTGTCCCTAGGAAGGGCGTGACCTTGGGGGGTGGGGGGAGACAGGTGACCTCTCCCGCAGCTGGGCAGCTTGGCCTGCCCCACTGGAGGCTCTGGGCCGTGCCCACAGGTTTACCTCCGCCTTCCACAGCGCAAAGAGAGTCTTTAAAATCCCAGGTGCTTAGAGGACTCTCTTGCTTTCTGGGGGCAGGGGCGGGGCTCGTGGGCTTCCCATCAGTGGGAAGACCCATTTCTCTGCTGTTCTCCTGCGCTCCCAGGGGCTGGCTGGGAGAACAGAATGAAACCATTCGCCAGGAGAGGTCCCGAATAGTGTCACTTTTGCTCAGCATGGACAGCAGGAGGACAGGGCTGGAGAATGGGGCATTGGCACTGGGGGTCCTGCCACACCCCTCCCGCCCCCCCCCCGCAATGGCACCCAGTCTCTGTCCATGCCACAGTGGCCCCGGAGAGTAAGACACAACCATTAGAGGGGCCATGGGGGAGAAGCCAGGAGTCACTGCGTCCTGAGACCCCAGGGAGGGCATCAGACCCTCCAAAAACCATCCAGAGAGCGGGAGCTAACTGGCTCCCATTTCTGGGCGCAGGAGGGTCCTGCTCACTTATGCAGCAAAACTTGACTGAGCCCTTTGCTCAGAGCTGCTGACCTGAAGCCGCTGGGGGTGCTCCCGAGGAAGAGAGTGGGGGATCTCGGGCTTCCAGAGGACAGAGTGCAAACCTTGGTGGCCCTGGACTTCAAGTCTGAGCTGAGTGTGGGTGCCCCTGACACACGGGTCACCCCGCCCCCAGTGTTTCAGCAGGTGGTCACGTCCGTGTGGGCCCCGCCTGCTGCAGGGACCAGCGCTGTGACCCCTGGGACTGCTGAGGACGCTGTGGAGTTCTGGAGCTCACATGCCACCTCTGCTCCGGGTCTGCACTAGCGGCCAAGCAGGGACCGAGTGAAAGTCTTGTGGGTAATTGGATGCGAGTCCTGTTCTGCTTGGTGCTGAAAGTTGGTCCTGAACCAAAAGGAGAAACAGTCACACCACCCACTCTGAGAAGCTAAAACCTCCCGGTGTGCCAAGCACTTGTCTGGCCGCGACCCCCATAAGCTCCCCCCTGTGCCCCTCAGAACAGCACTCTTGATCACCCCACCTGACAGGTGGATGGCGGTGATGCCAGCACACAGGGAGGATGTGACATTGGCCTGAGGTTCCATAGCCAGCTGGGAGGGGGACAAGCCAGGGCTCAGATTGGGGTCTAGCAGACCCTGAAGCCACTGTTCCATCCCATGGCTTTGCCTTAGAGAAGGTGCAGCGTGTGTCCTGGGGCCACAGGTAGACAGTGAACTTAAAGCCAGCGTCCTATAAGTGGATGTAGTTGCCAACACGTTTCAGCAGTCCGGGCTCTGGGGTGCCGTAAATCTCCCCCAACTCCTCGCCTTTCTGGTCTTCCTAACAGGGACGGGTTGTCTGGAAAGCTTCAAAACTCAGGGACCACCCCGTGCCGGCATCCCACCACCCCAGGGATGGCTGTTCACCGCCGAGGGAGCAGGAACTCCTGTGTTTGGGGATGCATGACTCTTTGACTCCTAAAACAGTGACCCCCCACATCAACCCTCCTCCTCCCCAGACTTGACTCTCTCCACCTCCACCGCCAGAATTAACGGCCAAGTCCTGAGCATTGTGGACACCTTCCACCGTGCCGTCACTTGTGGCAGCGCTGGCGTCCCCAAAAGGAGCTGAGGGAATCCACGTGGCTCTTGACATGTGTTTCTCCAGGAGGAGCCCCATCGGAATCTTAAAGCACTAGTGTGCATGCTCGGGGGCCTGAATAAATTGCGTGATCAAGCTCCTCTTAGCCAAGTTCTGTTAACATCTGTTTGTGTGAAGTGCAGCCTTTTGAAAGTGATTTTTCCTCTTTCTTTAGAAAACACCCTTAATTGTAGATTGTGGAGAAATGGCGTGCAGCGGTTACTCTTGCTTTCTTCAAACAGACGTGTTTAAGTAAATGAGATTCCTCTCCGGAATTGAAGCGGGAATGAACCTGATTAACAAGATGTTATCCCGTGTTAGGGCTGTGGGTAGACAGCCCTGTAGCTGGGCCAGAGAGCGCCGTTGCTGCCGCGCGGGGCGGGGGGGGGGGGGGGGGGGGGGGCACGTGCCGGCTCCCTCAGCAGATGGGCTGCTAATGTAATTAGGGATCGTTGTGCTCAATGAGCCATTATTTAAATTATCTGCTAATTTTCCTATCTATTAACCTGCTGAAAAAGAGACAGTGATATCTGAGAAATGTCCAGCTGCTAATCACTAACGAGGCGCCTAACTCGTTTCTTCTCTTTAATGCAACCTCTTACCTTATTGCGGAGATAAGCAAATGGCTCTCTGGGAGGGGACGGCCCCGGGCATCCTCAGAAGGCAGAGGAGGGACAGACGTGGGGAGACAGAACAGCAGGGTCCACGTGTCAGTTTCCACCGGCGGCGGGACGGACCAATGATTCAGAGCCCTGCGAGGCTCTCCGCTTTCCTGGCCACACTGGTTTTGTTGCAATTAGGCTCTCTGAGTTGGAGGATATTTGGGGTTTGAGGTGCATGAGGCAAGGTTTGCAGAAGTCCACCTCCCCTAGCTTCTCCCTGGCCTGAGCCACTGGTGGGGGACAAGGTGGGGGGGGGTGCAAGAAGGAGCCTGTTACTGCCAAGGCGGCAGAGTAGGAGGAGGAGCCAGCAGGTGGAGGTCTTTATCCATGAGCGATTGTGTATTTTGGGCGGAGGGCGCTCCCAGGAGCGTTTCTGCCCTGGCATTGCAGGCCTGCCCTGGATGCTGGAGGCTGTTGACTTCAGAGTAACCGGGAGCTGGACTAAGTCCTAGGGCACATGGGAGGGCACCAAAACCTCATCTTGCATCCAACTTTGGTTATCCTTGGGTATTAAAGAGGGATATGTGTGGTTCTTTGGTAGAATAGCCAGGACGTGAGGTTGGCCCGCCCTCGCCATCTCCAGGAGACCTCAGTACTTTGCTCATGTGTATCAGGAGTTTGACCTCTGGAACAGCCTCCCGTTTCTTCCAGATTCTCAGCAGGTGTGCCCTTGTTTCTCCTCCCAGGTGTTGGCTCATGTGTGTCTTTCCCTCTTCGGGTCATGTGAGGAGCAAATGCCTGTTCATTGTAATCATGAATGGGCACCATGGAAAAGAGACCGGAAAATGCGTTTGGCCCTCCGGCACCTTACGAGCTCCTTGAGTATGGTATGCCATTGGGAGAGGTAGGAGTCCAGGAAAGACCCAGACCACCGGAAGCAAAATGAGGAAAAGCAGACCCCACAAAATGTGCCATTTTAAACATGAGTGAGCTGTGTCAGGCAAGGCAGGGCATGAGGATAAAGTCCTGGCCGCCCCCAAGTGCATGCCTAAAGGGAACATCCCGAAGAAACTGCCAGAGTCACAGAACCAGCCCTTGGCCAGAGGTCCCATGGACGTCATGGAGGTCATGTTGGTGGCTGCTGAGGACTGACCTCAGTCTTCTGTCTCCCTCTGAGATCTGCACGTGGATTCAGCACCAAGAGGTATGGCTCGCCCCCTGAGAGCCTATACCGGGGGCGCAGGTAAGGCACCTGACTGCGTTTGCCTCTCACAGGCGCCCTGTGGGAGCACTCCATTGCCCACCTTGTAGGTCAGGGAGCAGCTAGGCACAAGCAGAAGGACTCCGCGCAGATACAGGTCTGTGAGCAGTGGGGTGTGCCTTGATCCCAGGCTCTGTCTCTGCTCAGCAAAGTGGAGAAGCAGCTTTCTGACATGCAGATGGACTGCCTGTTCATGTTCCAAACCTATCCAGCTCCCACCCACTGGTAACAGGTGCAGAAGGGTGCACCAATGGTTATCCTTGTTTCAGGATTAATTTGTAGAGTGGTGTTGTTGCAGGCCTGGGTGGGACTGGGGGCCCTGGAGGGTACTGCTGAAGAGGTCCGCGTCTAAGAGGGAAGCGTTGGCTTTGGGGGTAGTAGGATTTTCACACATCATCTTGTGACTTCTAGAGCCGATGGTCTAAGATCTTTTTTGCCTTCTTGATCTTCTGTGTATAATTTGTAGGTATAAGCACAGACTTGTTTTATACTGCATAAACACATTCCTTTGGCCCAGAATACGCAGATCTGCTACTTAGTGTCCACTCAGTGAAAGTTGGTCTGTCTCCCACTTGTATAGTCCACAACTATTGGTTTATTGAGCACCTACTGTGCCCTGGGCGCTGTCCAAGGTGCTGTGAATGAAGAGTGGAACCACACCAGGGCCTGCCCTCCTGCAGGGCCCCCTTGCTGGGGGGTGTCCCCTGAAAAAGACTGTTGGACTCCATCCAATGTGAAAATGGTGCACCATGGGCTGGGGACACAGAATTCCCAGGAATGATGCATGTTTCCAAGAGCCTGGAGGAAGGAGGTATCTCTATCTGTAGAGGAGATGAGAAGGGAGGGGGCGTATCTGCAGAGGTGATGAGAAGAGGGGCCGTATCGGCAGGAGTGATGAGAAGGGGGCTATACCTGTGGGGGCGATGAGCATTGGGGGGATGGCAGGGAAAAGGAGGAAGGTGGTGTTTCTGAAGCTTCCAGGAGGACTGGTCAGTGTTGGCCGTGTGTACAATCTCCTGAGCAGGCAGAGACCTGCGAGGTCACCGGGGAGCCTCGCCGGCCTGGAGCCTGGACAGAAGCCCACCTGAGCAGACGGAGAGGGGAAAGGGGGTGAGGGATCCAGACACGAGCGAACTCCTGACGCTCGCCTGTCACGGGGCCAAGGGCAGGAGCTCTCGGGAGTGTGTTGGGTTTTTGCTGATTCTGAGAAGCGACCAAAAACTTGTCCCATTAACTCCTGCCTTTCTGGACCTTCCTGGGCCACTCGACCTGGACCACAGGCCGCTCTTGAGGACGGGCCTGTGGACATTTCGGTCCTCCCTGCGGGGTGCCTAGCTCTGCAGGGCCCGTATCTGCTGCTTTCCCTCCGCAGGGCCGTGTGCTGGCCCAGGGTCGGAGCAGCGAAGCCCAGGGGCCCCTGGAACACAGGCCCCAGCTGCTTGTGTCACACGTTGCTGTTTTCTAGAAGAAACAGAGCACGAGTTCCCCCGGCGTAGGGAGGCAAGGGGTCTCGCCCCTCTGGGCAGCCGGCATGTCTGCACCCTGGTAGAAGGCAGGGGCCGTCTTTCTTCAGCACTTCTAAGTCGTTTGCAGTTGTGTTTGGGTGGAGAGAGGTGTTCGGGTGGGGCAAGGTTGAGAGACTGTGCGTGCATCTTCAGTGTCCCTCGAAGGGGCCGAGGGACGTGCTCTGGGGTTAGACCATCATGTGTGTGGACTTGAACCCAAGGAAGCAGGAGGCAATTCTGGAAGTTCAGGATGAAGGATGCTGTGGAGGACCGTGCAGGTGCATGGAGTCAGGCTAAGAAGCGGCCGCACCCGGAGCCTTGGAGGCTCGGTCCTTTCAGAGTGCGTGGGGGGATGTGTATAGGGCCAGGGCATGGAGCTTCTTTCTCTGTGGTTGAGACCCCTTTCTGAGGGGAGGCGTGGCTTAGCCGGAAATCAGCACACTTGGTGGCTGCTTTTAACACCACCCCACGGAAGAAGGTGCTGGCTTGTTTGCTGTGCACCTGAAGTGCAACCCATAGTCTTGACCCTGGACATCTGTCCCTTGCCTGACTTTGGGCTGCCTCATCTCTTGGGATAATTTCTCTCCCCAGATCGGAGGCTCTGGGAAGCACTGGGGTGGCCAGCTTTGCCGAGCCACACCTCTGAACTGAATTTTCTTGCAAGCCGGCTCCTGCTCCTATTAGCTGGGAAAGAGGGTCATACCAAATGCCAGGAGGGTTTGGAGTTGTCTGTGTGTAAGTTCATGCGGTCTGTATTCCTGTGCAACTTTCTCTGCTTTTGTGCCCCCGGCCTCTGCAAAGGGGGCGTTGTGCATCGTGGTAGAGGGAGGAGCGGGGGTGTGTGAAAGCTCTGGGTTCTGAGATGATGCAGAGGCCGTGGGGGGACTGTCTACCCCGAAAGGCCTTGGTCACTGGGGCCATTATGCCAAGGACAGTAGTCTCATGTCCTTGTGACCACACTGTCTTGCACAGGAGCCTCTGGGGCAGATGTGGGATGCCCCAGTGGCCGGCCTTTCTGCACGTGGCTGCTGGGGGCTGGGCACCTGGAGACCCCAGAACACTCAGAGATGGCGCATTCTCCCGACATGGGCAGAAGGATGCTCGTGTTAGCATCTAGAGCTTTGATTGTGACTTTTAATGAGCAACAAGATATTCCTCGCTGTCGTACAGTTGGTGTTTGGTTTGGTTCTGTATTTTCCGGGTGATCGATGTGTCTTGACACATACACTGAGCGACGCTGTCTGCTTTTAAAGGCACAGAATCCTCTGATTGGCCTCATGAAGGAGACCCGTTTCTTTTTCTTCTCCATTGCCTCTGCGCTTTCATCCAAGCAACTTCAGAAAAGTTCATCTTGTCTCCAGGAGCCATTTAAGTCTGGACACAGGGTCCCATGATGAGCTTACGTCCCTTCAGACCTGGGGTCTGCTGTTGGGACAAAAAGTCCTGGTGCCTGACAAGGTGCATTTTGGAACGTCATTCCTGGGATGGGCAAAGGTCCCATCCTTGCCCTTTTACATTGGCTGTTTGTGGTCCTGTGACTTATAAGAAATTTGTATCTGGTCTTGTTCCAGTTCCTGGCGGGGCTCCTGAAACCCCAGGAATTCCCCCCGGGGAGAGGACTGATAAAGGCATCTTCTGTGACACCAAGCCGGCCCCTTTGGACCACACCTGCGTGACTTAATGAGCTGGTTCTGGGAAAACCCACAGGATGGGCCAGTGGGGGGGTGGGGGGGGTAGGGGGGTTGGGATCTGGCCTCTCCGGGAGCCAGAGGTGCTGGAGGCTGAACCGGTTGCCATCAACGATCTCGTGGACTGTTACCTGGCCCGCGCAACTGACCTGCCCATGAAGCTCGTCTGCCCAGCTTGCCTGCTCGGATGGCTGGATGCACAGGATCCCGTCACATCACCGGATCTCTCCCATCAAGCTGGCAGACGTGTAGATGCGCTTAGCGCGCCTCTGCACGTTCCTGAGAAATTCAGATGCAGTCCGAGCCACGTGTGGTTTGGGAGCTCAGGGCTGCTGGGCATCAGCTGTTTGAACAGGGAACCAGATCATTCTGATTCAAGCTGCGTGCTGTCTGAGATACCAGACCTCTCCATAGGCGGTGGGGGGGAGGGTGGTTCTGGCCCCCTTGTGAGTGACTCTGTGTTAGGAAATGCAGACAGAAGACAGAGGTCTCTTCCTAAAGACAAGACGCTTAAAGTGGCTTTTATCATCTCGTTATTTAGTGTGTTTTATTTTTTTTAAAACAAGACTTTATATATTTGAGAGAGTGAGAGAGAGAGCACAAGAGGGGGAGAGTTCAGAGGGAGAAGGAGCTTCCCCACTGAGCAGGGAGCTCGATGCGAGACTCGATCCCAGGATCATGACCTGAGCCTGAGCCTTGGGCACACTCCTAACCCACTGAGCCACCCGGGTGTCTGCTTAGTGCGTTTTGGATCCCGTCAGTCCCCAGATCCGTCTGCTGCTGTTCCTGCAGGTGCCACGGACAGGATCTTCAGTGGCAAGAAGGGCACCCTGGGCGCTCACAGAGTAGGCTCTGGTTTGAGATGTGATGTCACATTTCTTGTGCCCAGAGCTCCAGGGCAGGGGCTCCCAGGACGATTCCCTGCTGTTTCCATGGCCCCCGGCAGGGGAAGGCCCGTGCACCTAGTACAGCAGGGAAGCAGCCGCCAGGCTTGCCGTCGGATGCCCGGCATCCCAGAACCGGGCCTCTGGAGCCCACACACTGCAGGTTCAGGGACACCAACCCTACCTTGTTTATTTTTCCCCAGTCTAGAGTGTCCTCCTAGCAAGGGCGATGTCACCGTCTTTGGTCTTAGCTTTGAGAATTCATTTTGCGGTTCCTCCAGCAGATACCTCACTGTCTGCTCTGGGCCCGGCCCAGACGGAGCAGAGAACAAAAGGGCACAGATCCCGGCCCAAGACCCACACGTTGGCAGATAGGGGCGGCGGGGGACAGGGGGCTCCTGCAGCCTGGGGAGTGGTAGGTGAGTTAAGAGAAGGTGCTTGCAGGAAGGCAGCGTGGGTCAGCCCCAGCCCTGCCATGCCCCCGGCGTGGCCGGGCAGGGCCCCCCTCAGCACCTGATTGCCCCGTCTGTGAAGTGGGGGTCATGGTGGTGCTGTCGTGGGAGTTAAACAGGCTCGTGTCTCTGAAGCCCAGTGAGGAGCCGCTGGCACATTGTACATGCTGTTCGCCATCCGCTGTTATTGCCGGAGGGGAGGGAGGGGGTGCCCGCGGGCTGGGATGCACTCGGACGGGGGCACTGGAGGCAGAGAGCACGGGTACCTTGCAAGGGCCGTCTACATTGCCACAGACCATGCAGTTGCGGGGCACGGGGTGAGGCCCCCCTCCGAGCATCTGCACTGTCCAGGGAACAGCTCCGCGGTCAGCATGGCGAGGCGGAGTAAAGTCGGGGCACCATGGACTGGGCGGTCGAGCCGAGGGAGGGCAGGGGAGTGGCGTGCTCTGGCGTATGCTATTGTAGGGTCATGGTGGCCGATGGGTGGAGTGGACCCAGGGAGGAAGGAGGGACCCCGGCTGGGCAAGGCAGGCGACGGTCATGCCGTGGGCAGAGATGGCGAGAAGTGGGTGGGCGGTGCGTACAGCCTGGAGGAGGGGGCGCCGCACTTTCCTGATGGGCTGGATGTGGGGAGGAGGGAGAGGAGCGCGGACGGTGTCACCAAGCTGTTGGCCCTGAGCCAATGTGGTAGAGCCCCCGCTGGGGGATTGGAACGTCCGCGAACGCAGCAGGTCTGGGGGTGCCGGGAGTTCCATCCTGGACATGGCAGGCTTGAGATGAGTGTTTGTTCCCTGGGGTTACCGTGGTGACAGGCAGACCCGGTGGTCTAACAGCAGAAATGTCCCCTCTCACAGTCCAGAGGCCAGGAGTCTGATGTCAAGGGGGCTGCAGGGCCGAGCTCCCCCTGGGACCCCGGGGAAAGTCCGTCCTTGCGTCTCCTGGTCCTGGTGGTGGCCGCCGGTCTTCAGAGCACCGTGGCCCGCATCTGACTCTGTCACACGGCCTTCTCCTGGTGTGTCTGTGTCTTCTCGTGGTGTTTTCCTCATGAAGGACACCAGTCCGGTTGGATGAGGGGGTCTCACCTTAACTCAATGACATCTGCAAAGACCCCATTTCCAAGTCAAGCCACATTCACAGGTCCCAGGGCGTTAGGATTTTAGTGTGTCTTCTTGGGGGACATGGTTCAACCCTAATGGACAGCTGTTGGACGTCCCAAGTGGAGGTGTTGAGTAGGGAAGGCCTGGAACTCAGGGGCAGCCTGGGCGGGAGACACGGCGTCACAGGCAGGTGGAGGGCCCCGAAAGCCAGGCGACTCCGTGAGGTTGCCGCAGGGCTCGTGTGTGTGGTGCCCAGAGGTGGTTGCGGGGCCAACTGGTGGGAACAGCAGTGAGGCTGAGGTGGGCAGACAGAGACGTTGGAGGAACACTGGCTGTGCCATGTCCTGGAATCCAAGTGAAGACTATATTTCCAGAAGTTTCCAGAAGGACAGAGTGGCTGACCAAGGGACGTCCTGCTGGGTGGGGAGGGGGTGGTCAAGTAAGAGAAGGACTGAAAACACGGACTTCGGCAAAAACTGGGGATTTGACCAGAGTGTTGAGAGAATTCTAGGTAGAAACTTGCCCCCCTGGATTTCCTCATCTACGGCTTTTTAAACTTGATTTCCAGCCCCTGGGATTTTATCTGCCTGTTCCGTGTTTACTTCCGTGAAACGTTTCCTTGTGTGTACCGTGGGGTGTGCATCTGGACTTGGGCTGATGCTGAGCGCTGAACCACCCCCCCAGACGTGGCTTACTGGGTGTGGGAGCGGGGCAACGCTTCACAGACAGTGCGGCCGCTTGGGGTCACTGGTCACAGGGAGCAGCGGGTCAAAGCCACAGGAGGTCCCTGTCCACACTCACTAGAATGACCATCAGGAAAACAGCATGCCACACTGGCGGCAGATATGAAGAAAATGAACCAGAGGAACAAGGGACCCATCGCTTGAGGCAGTGTAACTTGGCATCTCTCCTTTGGTGTATTAAAAATACACTTGCTCTGTGATCCATCAAGTTGGAGCCCTAGGTGTCTACCCAAAAAGAATGGAAACAGACATCCACGGAGTGACGTCTATGGGAACGACCGTTAGAAGCCAGAAGCTGGCCCCTCACCCTGTCCACATTGTTACTCCGATAGACTGTCCAGTCCCTGGCGCTCGATTCAGAAAGTACCTGCTTCTGAGAAACAGGAGGGGTGGCCTGGAAAGGGCACAGGACGTGAGCTTTGGGGGATAATAGAAATGCCTGTCTCTTGCTTTGGGTACCACGTCAGAGCCCACCAGTAGAAAATCTAAGATCTCGCGTTGTTATCGTATGTAAATTTGAAGTCATTAAAACCACGAAGTGACCCATGTGACGGGTGTCCCGGGGGCTGTGTAGCAGTGCTGACGGAATGCCAGCTGCCGGGCTGGAGGAGGCTGGGGGGGCATCCTGGGCAGCGCCCCCCAGCCCACCTCCCCCACCACCATCTGGGCTTCCGTGGAGACTGGAAAGGCAGGGAGACAGAGCTGACCTGCAGCCCAGGGTGGGACCTGGCTCTGCCTCATCGGGAGTGCTAGTGGCTTAAAAAGGAAATCTCCGTTATTTTGCTGGATTGAGCTTCTTGTAAGGCAAAACGGATCCCCCTCCCTGCTGTAAGCTTCTTAACGGACTATGTTCAGATTTTAGTTTCAAAGCAGCTTTAAAAAATATATGTCTAATCAATACAGATCTTTTCCAAGTAATACATTGCTCTTGGTGCTTCGTTTTTGAAAGAATTATTCAACAGTGTTGCCTTATTCAAGTAACCTGATAGTGTCTATTTTTTCCCCTTGCAAATAAAAGCTGCAGATTCTCGTTGACACTGGAAGCAGCAACTTCGCCGTGGCAGGTGCCCCGCACTCTTACATAGACTCCTACTTTGATGCGGAGAGGTGAGTGATGGGGGCGTGGCTGGGCGCGGCCGGGTTTGGGGGGGCACCACACCCATGCTTGAGAATACACTGGACCAGGAGAAGCCAAAGCTCTATCATTTTAAGGGGGGTCTGTGTATATGTGTGTGTATGTGTAGCTGTCTGTGCCTATGGTTGTGTGTACCTGTGTATGTGTAGAGATCTGTGTGGAGGTATATACGATTGTGTGTATATTTGTGTGTGTGTATTTGTGTAGACATCTGTACATAGTTGTGTATTGTGTATATGTGTGTATGTAAATATTTGTATGTATGTGTAGGTATTTGCATGTGTTTGTGGTTGCATATGTGTTTGTGTGTATGAATATATATCTATGTATATGTATAGATATCTGTTTATGTATGGTTGTGTCTGTATTTGTGTAGATATTTACATTTGTGTATATGGTTGTGTATATATTTGTGTGTATGCATATATGTATGGTTGTGTGTCTGTATTTATATAGATATTTACATTTGTGTATATGGTTGTGTGTATATTTGTGTATATGCATATATGATTGTGTATATTTGTAGATATCTGTGTCTGTGTATATGGTTGTATATAAATGTATAGATATCTAATATGTGTATATGGTTGTGTGTATATTCGTGTGTATGTGCATACGGTTGTATATCTCTGTATATATCTGTGTATATGAGTAGATATATGCATATGTGTATCTGGTTATATGTATATTTGTGTGTATGTGTGTATGATTGTGTATATGGGTAGATATCTACATATGTGTATATGGTTGTGTGTATATCCGTGTGTTTGTGTGTATGGTTGTATATCTCTGTAGGTATATGTTTGTACATATGGTAGATATCTGTGTATGTGTATATGGTTGTGTATATTTGTATGTATGTGCGTATGGTTGTATATCTCTTTAAGTATATTGGTATATGGGTAGATATCTGCATATGTGTATATGGTTGTGTGTATATTTGTGTGTCTGTGTAGGCATCTATGTATATGTAGATGCCTGTGCCTGTAGATGATCATGTGTATATTTGCATGTATATCTATATTAGTGTGTATGTGTAGCTAATTTGCATATGTAAATATGATTGTGTGCATATTTCTGTGTGTAGACATCTGTGTATATGTCGATATCTGTATGTGTGGTGGTGTGTCTCTGTGAATGTGTATATGTTTGTGTATATCTGTAGCTGTGTGTGTGTGTGTGTGTGTGTTTTTGTGTTTTTCTGTGACTGGTGGATCTGTCCGGGTGCCTGTGTGTACGAGTTCCTTCCGGGGGAGTCCATGGGAGGATTTTCCTAATAGCTGTGGCGCGTGCTCCTGACCTTTACTTCCTGAAAATTCAGGCCAGCTGGACGTTGTGTGGTTCACCGACCGCAGAGAGCACAGCAGCCTTTCATGGTCATTGAGGCCTCCAGTCGTAAGCGGCGGAGGGCTGGAGTCGGGAAACGGGCATTTGGTGCAAGCGTGGGGCTGTTCTGGGCAGCGGCCTGGGTTCTTCGAAGCTCAGTCGTGGTCAAGGTGTGGTTCATGAAAACCACTTCCATGCGAGGAGGGTTTCTGGTGCCTGGCATCTGTGGCTTGCGTAGTAAGGCCCACGGAGCACTGAGGCGTAGGACCGGGCTCCGGGCCTCTGTTACAGGGCAGGGCTGTGAGGCCACAGTGGAGCCCGGCCAGCGGTCTCTGCGTGCTCTGGGCCTCAGAGAGCCCGAGGTGGGCTCCGGACAGAGCCGCCAGGGCCTCGTGGCAGCATTCGGTTCCCGGAGAGCCCGTGGGGCCAGAGCCACTACCTTCTGGTTGCATGTGTGGATTTCACATCCGTGCTTGTGACCGGAAAGTTGAAACAGATAAAACGAATAAGCCAACAGGTGGCTTGCTGTCCAGGGTCGCCAGCTGTTGCCTGACCCAGAGCGGCCCCAGTACACTCCCTGCTCACTTGCCTCGTCCACAGTCTCTGTTCCAACAAACCCCAGCGAATAACGGCTGGGAAGCTTCTGGAAATAGCGGGCAACTTTCCCAAGGTCGTCTAGCTGGCCCTGTGCAGAAGTGCCCATCTCTCTTTTCCTGGGAATGTGTCTTGGTCTCCCGTTTGGTAGGGCAAGAGGTGTGGTCTCCTGTGCGTGCAGCTGGAGCATGGTGGGAGCAGGTGCGAGACAGGCCTCCTGGGGCCCCCACACCCCCGGCTGCCCCTCCTCCAAGAGCCTGTAGCTTAGCGTATGACTCAGTGTATTGATAACATAGTAATGCCATCGTGGACATTCCGAATGAGCTTCCCGGCCAGGGGTATGTGCAGTGGGAGCAGGGCTATTCCCTGTGTGTGCAGGAGGTAAGGGGCTGCTCTCTGCCCCTCCCCGTCCTGATGGGTGGTCCGCCCATGTCCTCTGCCCCCGACAGTCCCCCGTCCCCAAGCTGCTTGCTCTGGACTACTTCGTCATGGAGCAGAACTTCCAGTTGGTCCTGACCTTGATTTTACTCGTGTAGTACAGGAGGTCCAGGAGGCCAGGAAGCTTCTCCGCATTCTAGCTTCTAGGTCTGCATTCGCAGACCGTCAGCCCCAGAACGCTGTTTTTCGAGCCAGTACTCTGTAATGCCCTGAATGGAAAGCAAAGGCCATACATAGCACTCGGCTCGTACCTAAGTCTAGACGCCCTGCTGTCGCACTGGGGAGAACCAAGAGAACGGTTGTCAGTACCGCGATACGGGCACGCTCTGGGTCGACAGTGGGGGGTCGTGAGTGTCCCCAGGACCTTGCAGCACCCGTTGCAGACTGATACAAGGGGGTCGAAGTAGACTCAGACCCCCCCCCAAGAGCCGCTTGGGTTGGGGACAAGATTTTCCAAATAGATGAAGGATCTTGGTAAAGTTTCCCCCCAATTTAGTTGCATTTCTGGAAAATGCAGTGTGTGTTCAAAGTATGTAAAAAGTGTTACTTTGGTGGCAAAGCAGTCCTAGCCCTACGTCTTTTCCATTGTAGGGCGATGGTCCCCACATGTCTCCAGTGTCCCAACACCTACCGTGGGGCCCAGAGCACACATGCTTGGAGCTCGGCTGTAACTTTAGTGGCTTTTCTTCGTAGTTCTGCCTTTCATCGCGGATCTGCAGACACACGAGACACAGTGAAGCCAAAGTATAGTCATGTTCGGCTCAAGTGTGTGGATTTACCCACGGGATGAGTATTTCCTTCCCATGCGTAAGCAGCATTTCCTTGGCATACACCCTCAGCCAGGGGTTGAGAGGGGCCGAACAGCACTTTGCAGGCCAGTCATGCATTTGCCGTGCAGATGCAGTTACGGAAACATTTGAGGGTGAGTCATAGCATTACAAATGCTGTGTACGATGGCAGTGAAGACGTACAGTATTTGAGGAACTGTAGGCTCCCGGTGTCTTATTTACCTCCTACTCTGTTCATGGTTTGGTTGAACAGTGGTTCACTTTCAGGCTTCAGTAGGACAGGTTTGTTTTTTTTTTTTTCTTTGACTCCCCACTGACTGAACGGGGAGCCCGATATAGGGTTTGATCCGAGGACCCTGAGATTGTGACCTGAGCCAAAATCAAGAGTCGAATGCCCAACCGACTGAGTCACCCAGGCGCTCCAGGACATGTCTTTCTAACTTACCTGCTCAATACTCTGGTTTCTCTTCAGATCGCATAAATCTTTCGCCTTTTACTAACTTACCTGCTCACCTTGCTGGCTGGGTTGGTGGTCAGGTGGCAGTTGTTACTGTTTTTCATGCTTAAACATGCAGCTTGGTTTAATGTGAAAACTCGTGGCTCCCACGATGGTGAAGCCTTCCTTTCTTCTCATTCTGTAAGAGAGCCGAGGGACCTCTGCCAGCTTTCTGAGCACTCAGGGTTCTCTTGGGTGCCCCATGTGTGAGCAAATAGAGAAATAACAGAACCAACCAGCGGGCAGGGGGTGCCCCAGGCTCTGTCACCCAGACATCAGCCCACCTTCTTTGTTCCCAGGTGTTGCTGAAAGGTCTTTAGGGCCGGTAAGATGCCACCCACATTTTGGACCCCTGGCCTTCCTTTTAAGAGAACTATTCTTGCCACAGGCTTGTCAGGTATCTTAACCGAATCAGATGGGAAGCATCGCATTGCTGAGTTTGCGGCAAGTTCTGTCCCATCAGCTGTGTCCCTACAAAGAGGGGTGCTTTGCAGATTAGGTACCTGCTCAGATTTGTGTTAACTTTTTTTCTCTCCCTTTCTCTGTTTTTATATCCCATGCTTCTCACACGCTTCTGTTTGACTCAAATTTATTTATTTATTTAAAAAAAAGATTATTTATTTGAGAGAGAGCATGTGTGTCTGAGCAGGGGGAGGGGCAGAGGGAAAGAGAGAAGTAGACTCCTCACTGAGCAGGGAGCCTGACTTGGGACTCAGTCCTAGGACCCTGGCATCATGACCTGAGGCCAAGGCAGATGCTGCACCGACTGAGCCACTGGGGCGCCCCAAACATGGATCTAATATTGTGAAGATAGGAACATTTTCTGTAAAATGGTGCATTGCTGATTTGCATATGGCTTCCAGCTGACTTTCTGATTGGCATAAGGTGTATGCTTTCCACCGTTGTATTTAATGGAAGCCAGGAGAACGTTCTCGCTTCCCATCTCCATTTCCAACAGAGGGTTCTTTTCTGAGATGCAGCTCCCTGCCCTGTGATGCTTCTGTGTTTGCTTGTCCCTCTGATCTCCCTGAGTTATAATAAGGTTTCTGGTTGGGTTTGTCAGCTCTGATTCCAGTTCCCCAGTCTTTGGATATTCAGGTTTTAATGCTTCCTGAAACATTTCCCAGTAATTGGAGATTTGGCATGGGGCTCTTTGACAAGAGCTCTTTGATTTCTGGAATGAGCCTCCAGGCTCCATCAGTCCTTTGTGTGGCCTCCTCCCATCGAGGCCCTCTTTTTATGGTGGCGAATGTTCCAATGAGTTTCTTCATGGCAAAAAGAAGATTGTGTGTTTCTTTAGATGTCCTTCTTTTTTAGCCAATAAAACAGCCTCCGGCCAGTTGGTTTGATTAAAGATCTGGTATACTCATCCCCCGACCTTCTGTTAGACTATCCGGGGAAATACTCCCATCTGGGTCAAGACACAAAGAGTAGTCGTGGCGAGGGGGCAATTAGTTTCCTCAAATGATGCTTGTGAGTGGTGGTAGGATGTTAGGGAATTACCAGGTAGCCTCCTTAAGGGGGCCGAGCTGGGCGCGTCTCTCCTCGGGCCGATGGGCCGTATGTGTGCCTGATGGTTGATTGTTCCTCAAGCCCACGTTTGTTTGCTTGTCCCGGAGGGGACTGCTGGCGCCCACGAGCGTTGGTCCTTGTTGGGCATGATGGCGACTCTCCAGGCTGGGCAGGCTGGTGGAGCGGCCACTGGGCCTTCAGTGGCCCCATCCACTCTGGTCTGGTCACTTCCGGAGCCTTCCAGAACCTTCCAGGGACCAACTTGGGCCAGTCTGACAACCCTGAAGGTAGGTTCCAACCCGCCCCCCAAATGCAGGAGAGCCCCTGGGTGCATTCTTCACCAGACTCCTCGTTCCCTGGGGGGGAGCAGACCCCAGGACTGTGAACTTTGCCCTCCCACCTGCTCTTTTCACGTCGTCCGAAAACAGTAGCGGGTTCCTTTTAAAATAAAATGTCTCTGGCTCTTTTCTCCCCTGTTCATGGATTTCCCCTTTCAGTCCTGTGTATCCTCAACACTCTTCCCGGAGGCAGAATGCCTTCTGAACTTGGTTCGAAGTGATTTTGTTGCTGAGTGGACTTCGTCCTGGCTACCCGTGTCCCTGACTGACGGCTGTTCCTGAGAACCCAGAACGGGAGCCGCAGGACGAGCCAGTCCGGGGTTTTCTCAAGATCGTAATTAATGCGCAGAGCAGTTGCGAGCCGAAGCATTTTAGTGCCAACAAATGGGCTGTTAGAGTCATGAAGATGGGGGAATACTTTTTTTTCCCCAATTCAATGCGGGAAACTCTACATCGATAGCCCTCAGATTTACTTACAATTCATCACCGGGGTTTTTGCCCTTGGAGGCTTAGCTCAAGGAGCTCAGAGAGGATGCACCTACTTTTTCTCTCGCCTTATCGAGAACTACGCTTTCTACCAGGGTAGCCGCAACCACGTGGGTATTTCAATTACCGAGCACTGGATGGAGTCAGCCTACCTCTCCAGTCCCTGTACAGTCGTATTTAGTGCTCAGGACGCCCCTGGTTACCATACTGGCCGGCATAGGGTACAGGATATTTCCGTCAGGGCGGCCGGTTCTGTTGGACGGCGCTGCTCTGGAAGGCCGGAGAACTCTGCCTTTAGAAACGGAGAGGCCCCCCGCCCCCATGGCTCCCCTCCCCGACGGCCCCTCACCGCCTTAACCAAGTTGTACAACAGACTAGCCCCTTCCCGTGGGGACGCTCGGACTTCCGGATGAGACTGTTTCTGGTATTCAGTACAAGTAACGCTGTAGGAGCATTTTCAGGGAATTAACTTTTTTTTAAAAGATTTATTTATTTATTTAGAGAGAGAAAGAGAGAGAGCATATATGTGAGCGGGGGAGGGGCAGGAAGGGAGAGAGGGTGCCAAGCAGACTCCCCGTGGAGCGCGGGGCCCCACTCAGGGCCCCATCCCACGACCCTGAGATCACGACCTGAGCCGAAAGCAAGAGGCGGACGCTCAACCGACTGAGCTGCCCAGGCGCCCCAGGGAAAAAATTCTTGCACTTTCTAGTAGTTGTTCACAGACGGAGTAAAGGCAGCAAGTGTTCGGATAATTATGATAGTACCAGGTGTTTTTCTTGTGCACCTGATCTGTCCCAGGGTTTGTTCTAAGTGCTTTCTGGAGTTTGCTCTCTTGGTCTTCAGAATTAACCCCACGGGATGTGGTACCGCGCAGTCTCCTTTTCCCATTGAAGCCGTAGAGGCACAGAGAGGTTAAGTAACCTGGGCTGGAGTCACACAGCTGAGCAGTGGAACTGGTGGTTGAACCCGAGCTTGTCCCATGAGGGGACAAGCAAGCTGGTCAGGATAGTGTAGGAACCTCACGGTCTACACCCACAAGGCTGCTTCGGGCGCTTAGACATTAGCAGGTTCTAATGAGTGTTCTGTAGTCTGGGCAGAGTAAAAATAAAACAGCTTCGCCCAAGGAAGTCGCGGCACTTTAGGCTGTATCGGGGAGAGAATGAATCTCTGCAGCCAGGAGCTGGCAAACGAGGCCCCTCTGGCTACCTCCAGCCTGCTCCTTCTGTTAATAAAACTTTATTAGAATCCAGCAGCGTGCATTCGGTCAGTTTCCTCGGTGGCTGCTTCCGCATTACACCCGCAGGGCTGGGGAGACGTAACAGAGATCATGGGACCCACAGAAGGCGGAACTTGTTTGCTCAGCCCTTGATGGAAAAAGCGTGCTGACCCTGGGCCAGATCCTGTTCTCTGCCCATTTCAGAACAGCCTTTTCTGTGAGCGGTAGTGTATTTGTACACACGAGGAACGACCCCAGATGGTCCAAAGTCGGGGTTCTCATTGCTGTTCAGCATACATGCGGATAGCCCGTCTCGCACCAGATACATTTCACTTGGTGCCGGCAGTCAACATGGGACGACAGTGACCCTCTGGTCTCCTGCTTCTGTGACCTGACGGCCCTGCCTGTGGGACCTCTGATGGGCGGGCCCCCAGCACTCCGTGTGCCCAGACCCGTCCCCTGTCACTCTCTGTCTGTGTCTGCCCTTGCCAGGAGACACACGCATGCGCGGTGTCCCCTAATGCTGCTGTCCCTTTAAGATCGTGGCCGACTGAATTAAGGTGGTAAATACTAAAATTAAGCAGCCTTCATATTTTGTATCCCATTTTGAAGTTCACATAAATCAAATTTCTCCAAAATGTGTATGCCAGACTTTGAAAGAATCACATATTTGTTCTTTATTTTTTATTTTTTAATATATTTTTAAAATGTCATTTATTTATTTGACAGACAAGAGTGCATAAGCATGGGGAGGGGCAGAGGGAGAGGGAGACATACACTCCCTGCTGAGCAGGGGACCCAATGTGGGGCTCGATCCCAGGACCCTGAGATCATGACCTGAGCTGAAGGCAGATGCTTAACTGACTGAGCCCCCCAGGCCCCCAAGAATCACTTTTTCCCCCTGATTATCAAAGCTATGTGTGCAGAAATTCCAGATGGGCCTGACCACAAGGAGAGTCTCCCTCCCAAATCCCACCCCCCAGAGGGAACCACCGAGAGTTCTTCAACCTTATTTCTGCGTCCTTGAAAATGACTTTGTAAATAGCATTCTTTGGTGCTACCTAATATTCCATCATTGGGGGGCACTATACTTTTACTGAATGGTTCCCTTTCTGCTGGGCATTTAGGTTGTTCTCAGCTGTTTGCTGTTTTAAAACATAGTGACTGTCTTTGTCCCTGAATCTCCGTCTTGTATCTCTGGGTATTTCTTTAGGATCAGACGCTCAGAAGTACCGTTACTGAACTAAAGACTGTTAACATATTTAAAGCTTAAGAGCTGTGCCCCCCAACGAAGAGGTCAGACCATCTCTGACTTAACTGCCTTCTGGACCCCTGGCAAGACTGTACTAGTTCGAACAGTCCTACGACACAGACTTGGCATTCAAAGGCTCAGTGTGAAAACAGTGAATGAAAACCTCGGGCAAACAGTAGCACTGGACAAGTGATCTGCTTGGTGAACGGATATCTCTCTGGGAATTTGGCAGTTTTCCTAGAGTGAGTGTGGTTGGAATGCTCAGATATTTGCCTAGAGACATTCTCTGGGTCCCGTCCTCTAATTCAGCAGAGTTTTCAAACTCAGATGGTATAGGAATTACCTTACAGGTTTGGACACCCCAGGGCCTTGACACCTGCTGTCCTTTGTCCAGAGCATCCTTCCCATGGGGCTCATTGTCTTCACGCGGGTCTCCTACAGAGGTGGCTGCACTGGAGAGGCCTGGGTGACTGCCAAGTCAATGCCCTTACCCGCACTCCCACTTTATTCCCTGGGCAGTCCTTCCACTTTACCACTGCCTAGAATGGAATTTTATGTATTTCTTTGTTTACTGTCTGTCTCTGAAAGCCCGAGGGCAGAATTCTCATCTGCCCTGCCTGTGGTCTGATCTGCTTCACATGACTCTGTTTAAGCAGGTCTTACCATAGGACACGTAGGACTGCAGACGGTGTCACAGGGATTCGTGTCACTACAGGCCACTAGCTGCACCCCTCCCCCATATTTGGAGACAGCCTGGAGGAGGAGGCTGTGACATCAGGACGCAATGTGGGCCCTGAGGAGGAAGGCGTGGGGGTAGTCTTTATTTGTCACATTGGCTGTGGGTGTGACGTCTAAACCTGAAGGTCCCTCCCTGTGTCATAGAGCAGCAGTGCGGGGCCCCTGCAAAGCCAGGGGGCCAGGCGGGTGCCCAGTTCGGGCCGTGTCTTCAAAGGCAGATGTGGTTAAGTAAGTTATGGCCCGCCGCCTTGGGTAACTGTTAAACTCGGGGCTATGTGTCGACCCCAGAGCTGTCTGCACACTTGGCATGGAAACACCAACCAGATGTGAGTGAGGCTGGCTAGTGCAATTGCCCACTGAGTCAACAGAATCGCCGTTAATGATGAAGAATTGCATGTGGTCGCTTTCCTGTGCTCAAGGGAGCAGTCGTGGCCACCGTGCCCGGCCACCTCGTCTGGACGCAGCGCGCGGAGCCAGCCCCAGGCCTTGTCTTTTCCTTCTCCAGGTCGAGCACTTACCGCTCCAAGGGCTTCGATGTCACGGTGAAGTACACGCAGGGAAGCTGGACGGGCTTTGTCGGGGAGGACGTCGTCACCATCCCGAAAGGCTTCAATAGCTCGTTCCTCGTCAACATCGCCACTATCTTTGAGTCCGAGAATTTCTTTCTGCCTGGGATCAAGTGGAACGGCATCCTGGGACTCGCCTACGCTGCTCTGGCCAAGGTGAGGCCGGTCTGGGGTCGAAGTAGGACGAGTCGGGCAGTTGGGGGGAGGGGGTCCCAGCTGCTGGAGATGACGCTGGTCGCTGAGAGTCACGTGGTGGAGACCAACCGTGGTCACCCAGTGAATTATGTTTCTAGGCATCTTGAAACTTTAAGGTAATGGTGAATCCATTGAACCTTCCTGCCACGATGCACCCATAGCATTAGTTTCATTTGTCTTTGTTTTTTCTTATTTTACTTCTGTAGTTTAAAAATGTGAACAGAATCCGAGTCACTTGAATTTTGGCATCGACCCATTTTTTTGGGGGGGGAGGATTAAAAGAAAACACACTTATTAGATTCATACGTTCTCACAAGGATGGTGGAGCCTGTGGCCGGCCCTGGAGCCTCGGCCAGGGAGACACCCCACCAGGGGAGAGAGCATCGTGCTGCTTCCCCGTGGGTGCGGACACCCCAGAGGGGCCACTGGAGCCCAGGGAAGGCCTGAAAGCGCGTCCCAGAGACCGCAGGCCAGTGGCCCAGGAGGCCCCGAGGGGAACGTGTGCAGCCCGTGCTCTCATCCGCATCGGAACTTGCACAAAATGGGAAAGACGGGATCTGCAAACTTTTGGACTCGGCCAGCCCAAAGGGAGTGACGTTGGTGTGCCTGGGTGGGGAGGCAGGCTGGGGAGTCTCCCCCAAGAGAGGAACCGGGTCAAGCGGATGAAATACCAGGGTGCGTCCTGGAGCAGAGCAGAAGGCGGTCACCCCTCCTGGCCGTCCTGGGCCCCGCATCTTGCCCTCTGATTGGTCAGCGCTCAGCTTGCAGCCAGAGAAGTGTGGACTGAGCAGAAGCAGGTTGGAGGGCTGCGGAGCCCGTCCTGGTCCATGAGGATGCTCGGGGGAAAGCCTGTTTTCTCTCCCACAGGGATGTTCGTCCCGGCCCCAGCTCACTAGTAATGGTGCACGGAGGGGCGAGGTGGGGAGCGGGCGGCAGGCAAGGGAGTTCCTGAGCCTGGGATTCTTTTCTTTTCTTTCTTTCTTTCTTTTTTTTTTTCTTTTTTTTAAAGATTGTATTTATTTATTTGAGAGTGAGAGAGAGTATGAGGGGGGAGAAGGTCAGAGGGAGAAGCCGTCCCCCTGCTGAGCTGGGAGCCCGATGCAGGACTCGATCCCGGGACTCTGGGATCATGACCTGAGCCGAAGGCAGTGGCTTAACCAGCTGAGCCACCCAGGCGCCCCCGAGCCTGAGACTCTTAAGGAGCGAGAGGCCTGTGAGACAGGCGGGCTGAGGACATCCCAGGACTTGGTTCCCTGGGTTCTGGTGACCTGTGGGTGGCCACGTTCTCCCATTTTACGGATGTGCAGACTGAGGGTCGGAGAGGTTTACCCTCCTCGCCCAGAGCCTGGGGGGCTCTGGAGCCCCTTTCTTCTCAGTACCGTAGGGTGAGCTTAATATGAACTGTGTAGACTCATTTTAATAACACACATTCCTCGGTACAAGTTCATAGACAGTGTGACCGAGGACAAAACATTGCTTTGTTACCTGGCTCGGACGGGGCAAGGTATGAGCATGGTTGGTTTCGTGCTGCTTCTCGGGGGGACTGCAGAATAAAGCTGACTTGCCTGCGGTGGATAGTACTGAAAATAAGCTTCCTTGCAAATAATGACTTCTGGGTCCCCAGGGTGGCCAGGCTTGCCACACGACCTTCTTGTGTGTGGAATTCTGAGATGACGGCGACTGGCTTCCTGTCCCAGGTTTGGGGAGATGGTCGGGATGGGTAGGGCGCGGTGCGTGGCTGGACGTGCGGCTTGGTGGGCCAGAGCGGCTGCGGAACTGGTTGGCTTAGCCCTCAGGGGTGGCCACGGCGCGTGGTGACCCCAGTCCGTCACGATGCTTCCCGCCAAGGATTCCCACCGAGGCTGTGCCTCAGACCCCGCCTGCCCTGCCGGGGTCTCACACCACAGATGCCTGCGTCCAGCGGCACGCCCACTAGCTGGACTCTCTCAGGTTGACCTTGGTACCTGTATGTTTTCAAACCTCCAGAGGGAACCTGAGGAATGACTGGGCAGAATCCTAATAGATCCCTCACTGCGGGCCAGGCACTGTTCCAAGGCTTTTGTGTGTACTGGCTCATCGAAGCCCCAGGAGCAGCTCCGGGAGGCTACTGGTTCCCCATTTCACAGATAAAGAAACAAAGGAACCGGTCACACGGGGAGCAGGTGGCGAAGCCAGAATTCAGTCCCAGGCGGTGTTGCCTTTGCTGCCTCCTACGCAGGTGGCCAGGAGGACGGCAGCCGGGTCAGCACCACGCCCAGCCCACTTCGTGTCCGTCGGCCCCCGGGACGCCAGCGCACACGTGGTGGGAGGATATCGTGCCCGGTCCTGCCAGAGAGGCCACAGAAACCGGAGGAGGCCAGACGCAACTGAGTTAAATAAATGGGAAGCTTTGTGCTTGCTCTCCCCAGAATTACAGTTTTCATTCTTACGGGCAGTAAATGATAGTCCCGATGTTGACTGCCGGTCGTCCGAATCTGCCCGGCAACGGGGCCACGACAAGTAAATTTCCATCAGGAACCAACATCTCTGAGTGACTGTATCCTCAGTTGTCAAACCCAAAGTCTGTGCTGCACAAGTCCCTGACTGGTCCTCGGGACCTGCAGGCCTGGAAGCCCACCCCCAGCGCAGAGCTGTGCGCACACTGAGTTCTGGAGACATGGGGCGCCCTGAGTGAGTGCTGGCTCTGTGGAAGGAAAGCATAGGCCACTTAGGTCCACTGAACTATGGTAGCTGGGAATCTGGGACTTTTCAAGCTCAGGGACGCAGGACTGTCCTTTGCTGCTGCTCTTCTGCTCCCCGGAGCTCAGCAGAGTCTGGGGTCTGAGAGGTCTCAAGCTTAGCACCTGGCGTGTGGCAGACGACCGTGGCCTAGAGAGGTGAAGCACGTTTTCCGAAGCCACGAAGGCCACTCCCAGAGGCGCTTCTCTCCTGGCTCACGCTGAGATGGGAGCCCACCAGCCCCGTTGGTGACCCACGTCCACGCCTCGTGCCTGCCTCACAGGGCGTCGTGGTGATAATGTGACGACGTACCAGCAGCTCTAGAAATAGTGTCTTAGGTTTGCGTCTCTTCCTTGCGCAGGGACCGCACGGATCTTCTCTGTCTCCTTCCGATTTTAGAAATACTATCTTATTTTTCCAGCAGAGCCACACAGACAGGAAAACATTGCGTAGTAGGAAGGTCTGTTGCTGGTTTCCGAATTACTGCCCTTGAACAGATGCTTGTTGTTTCCCCATGAAAACAGATATGAAGAAAACCAGGTTTGGACCCCATGCCCCGTGTCAACTTTGGCTTGGTCCTTATCTCCGCCGAGAGTCATGGGGCTGCTGTCCTTGTGTCTCCTACAGCCGTCAAGTTCCTTGGAGACGTTCTTCGATTCCCTGGTGGCCCAAGCAAGGATCCCCAACGTCTTCTCCATGCAGATGTGTGGGGCGGGGCTGCCCGTGGCTGGATCTGGTACCAACGGAGGTAGTCTTGTGGGTATCTTTTAGTCCTCAAGGGGGGAAAAATATCACAAATGAATCGGGCAGCTTTTCTGTTTTGTGAACACCCTGGTGGAAATGCTAGACACAGAAGTATACATCAGTACTGTGGACTTTTGATCGCCCTTCTTACAGAACCTTTAAAAAGAATGGGTAAAATTAGGTATTATTTTTATCTTTTCTAATTATCCTGCCAGCCAGAAGCTGATTCTCATTGCTTCCCCCAATTCTATGAAAGCTTTTTAAAATGATTTCCTAGAAAAATTTTGGCAGGTGGGAGAGGGGCGGGTGAGGACCGGTGGGGGCGTGGCCGGCGGGCCTTACCCAGGGTCCGTCCACTGGTTGGAGGAAAGTCTGGCGACTTCCTAATCTGGTGCCGAGACAGGGACACCTCTGTGTCCTTTCTCTACACGAGTGCGTACACACGTACACACACACAGCAGGAAGTTTTCTAGTGAAACACGATCAGATCAAGGCCACCAGCTCTGTGGATGTACTGAGGCTGAGTGTCCCCTCGATGGACCCTGCCCCCCCGCCCCGATGTCTCAAGCGAGAGGTGACAAGGACAGCGCACAAGAAGGGCCCCTCGGGGTGGGTGCTGACAACCCCCTAGTTGTCCGGCTGTGAGAAGCAGACACGCAGCTGCTTTCATTTGCTTACACTACACCCGATCTGAATACCTTACTTACCCCCGTTTTCAGGACAGAGGACAGCCTAGGATATGTGGGGTGATGTTTTATAGTTTTGCACCATCAGATTTTGATTAGGGACGCTCCTTTGTCTGCCTTCCATGCAAACGTGTGAGACCGTTGAGTCCTCCTCTGTCTTCTGAGGAACTGAATTCTTGTCCGACAGTGTTCTGCCTCATTCGATGGGGGGTACATCTTGGTATGATAAGGCTAGAAATGCAGGGCCATCCTTTGCAGAAGGGAGACCACCAGAGCATCTGGAACAGACGAGGGCACAAGACTGTTTGACCTTTGGATACATGGCCCCCAGATGTACCCTGTTTAATTTCTAAGCATCTGTGTTTTGTAACATCATCGTAAGACGTGGATGGGCATTCTGATTGTATGCTTCTCTGTGTAACCTGTGGCTATGCCTCCGTATTTTTTCTCTTATACCTGTAAATGTTTTCCTTCTCAGGTCCTGGGTGGAATTGAGCCAAGCTTGTACAAAGGAGACATCTGGTATACCCCTATTAAGGAGGAGTGGTACTACCAGATAGAGATTCTCAAGCTGGAAATCGGAGGCCAGAGCCTGAATCTGGATTGCAGAGAGGTATGCACATTGTGACCTCTTTGTGTCACTTTAATACTGTAGCTGGGACCGGAATAGGAAATTAGAAGGTATGGGGGGGCACCTGGGTGGGGCAGTCACTTAAGTGTCTGGCTCTTGGTTTAGCGCAGGTCGTGATCTCAGAACCCTGGGATGGAGCCCTAGGTTGGCTCTGTGTCCCGTGGAGAGTCAGCCTGGAGTCTCTTCAGTCTCTGCCCCTCCCCAGCCCCCGCCACAAGCATGCACGCCCTCTCTTTCTCTAAAATAAATAAATAAACCTTCAAAAAAAGCCCAAGAAAACTAGAAGGCACATTACAAGATAAATCAAAGATCCATACATTAAAAGTGATCGGGCCTTTTTGCATGATAATGAACTCCTCCTTCTAGAAGACTTGCTTCCTTCCAGTCACTCAGCTTCATATGGAAAAAAAAAGCATAAACCTGCGTGTGTGAAGAACACTGTAGAGCCCCTTTCGCCGTTCCCCTGGGCTTGATGGTTCCAGGACTGTGTTTCAGAGGTTGGAAGAGCAGGTTTTTAATCCGTGCAAGGGAGAAAACAGGGCTACAATTAAGCAAAATGAAACTCAAAGGAAACCATCCGCTTTGCCTTCTGTTCACCCCTCCACCGCCGCGCCCCTCTCCCTCCAGGACAGGTCATGCTCTGCAGAGCAGCGTGTCCTGACTGTCCTCACGGGGTAGGGGGCAGAAGTGCAGAGCTGGGGCGCCAGGTCCCGCAGGAGCGCTGTGCGCACCCTGTCTGCGCTGGGCGTTCCTGGGGGATGTAATGGCATCGTGAGGAGGACAGCTTGCGGCAGGCAGTCCCCCACAGTGCCTGCAGGCTGGGTATCTCCTTCTGTGCCTCCCTGCCACCACCTCCTTTCTCACGCGCCCACCACGGTTCCCACAGGCACAGATGCCTCTGAAACCCACCCGAGCCCAGGAGAGCAGTGCTTACTCCTTCTAGGAGAGTCTCCAGTCCTAAGGCCATAGAGCTGGCTCTCTGGTCAGAGGCACTTCCTTACACTAAAGAATCCAGTGAGCGACTCCAAGCGGAGGGCCACAACGCAGTGCAGACTTCCATGTGCGCACATGCGAGATCCTTTCTCTGAACGTGGCTGTGGTTCCATCCTAGATGCAGATATGGTGTGTCTGGCCATCCTAATCTTCTTTCTCCATTTCTGGGATAATAGTTGCTTCTGTAGGATTTGCATAAATGGTAATTGATGTGTCGTTTGAATCTGGAAAGACACAGGGGTCTGCTGCCTTTGCCCTTGGGAGCTCCTTGACAGGGACAGGGTCACCTGGGCACCTCCAGATGGGGCAGTTGTCTGTGAGGGGAGAGCTGTTGATTTTGGACACGTCCCTTCCCTTTCCTGGTCTCCGTTTCCTTTTCTGGGAAGTGAGAATGTTGGGCTAGTGTCCAAGTTCCTAGACTGTGCCATGAGTCGAGTCACCGAGGTCCCCCGGCTGCCGGAAGCTGTGTGTGGCGGACCCACACAGGGACAGCAGGCTAGAATCACATTGCCTGGAACTCATGCCCTCTCCCCACCAACCCGCCTCCGTTGCAGTATAACGCAGACAAGGCCATCGTGGACAGCGGCACCACACTCCTGCGCCTGCCCCAGAAGGTGTTCAACGCGGTGGTTGAGGCGGTGGCCCGCACGTCTCTGGTGAGTCCTCAGGGTTCTGATAAATCCTGGAGAGCCCTAGGTCATGACCACATGCTGGGGGAGGCAGCCCTTCTGTGTATTCAGTAGTCTTTATCTGAGGATTCTGAGGGATTGGGTTTTTTTTTTAATTTTTCAACTATTACTTATTAAGTACACAGTCTTCCTCTTAACTAGCAAAGAATTTCTTCAGACGAACCCCAGGGAATTTGGATCTGAAGGTGCCGGGCTGTTGATTATTTCAAATAATAGCAACCTGGATGGAGTACTTTTCTTTTTCTTTTTTTTTTAATAAGAAAAAAAGCCTCTTGGTAACATTCTATACTAGAGGAAATAGTGAACCAGGAATATGTTCACAGCCTCTAAAACAAGACCTGTGAACCCCAAGTCGTACTCTTTTTGGCCTTCGTTCAGGCTGTACGGAGATTTGAGTTCTTCTGTAAAAGAATGTGATTCACAGAAGACAAAGGCTGATCAGCCAGTGTAATGATTTTTAAAATCCTGCTCAAGAACAACATGAATTTTGGAGACGTGGCTGACAGCATCCCGGTACGGCCCCAGCTTCCCAGCTGGTTCCGGGCAGCAGGGTAGAGACCGAAGGGTAGACTGAGTGGGAAGAACAAGCCTTCCGGGGTCGGACGGACCCGAACGGAGGCTGGTTTCGGCTGCTCGCTAGCGCGGTGCCTGGGACGGGATTTGGGCCCTCGGAGCCTCCACGTTCCCCTCGCGGGGCTGTCGGGGGTTGCTGGAGCACAGTGTGCCCTGCACACGGGAGCTGTAGAACGAGAAGCGTCTGATGTCCCACCCGGGCAGCTGCTCTTTGTTCGAACGTGAGACGGATGTTCTCCGCACCCTGGGTGTTGTCCTAAGCCTGCCTTTGTACAGCGCCACCCTTGCAAGGTCACCAAAAACCCGTGTCTCCTGTGCAAAGTCTTTATGCTGCTGCTAACACCAGCCTGACTCTCCCACAACTCCCCCGGCCGAATCCAAAGAGTGATGGGAAAATGCTGAGCAGGTCTTTGCTGCCGGGTTCTAGCAGGAGCGGGGGAAGGAGGAAGGGGTTTTGGGCGTCCTGAGCCAAACTTCAGAAGTCTGGAGCTGGCGTGGGCGGAGCTGCAGGTGGGCGGAGCTGCAGGCGATCGGAGAGGACGGACAAGAGCCGGGACAAGAAGCAGCGCAGAGGCCCCTTCTGAGCTTGAAAGGACTTCCGGGCAGCAGTGGTCAAAAGCCAGAGGAAAGCTCCTATCTTAGCCCGTATCTGCTGAATCAGAAAAAAAGGCAAGGAAAGTTTTTAGTGCCCTCGATTCAGAACGCTGGCTGAAAATCAGACCGTGCTTAAAATATGGAGCCATATGCTGATTTTCTTTGGTAGTGAGAGTGTCCTCGGCAGACCCGACACGAGCCTCCTCAGACTGAGTATTCCGGGCTGGAAGTGTGTGAGGACCACCCCGCAGGACGGGCCCCGCCTCTGGGGGGCCAGGGACGCCAGCCCCCATGGGAGCCACAAGGGAACAGAGTGGCACCCCCAGGGCATCGTAGCCCATGGTTGGTGGTGGTAGAAATGGGATTACAAGATTTGTTTGCCTCGTCTAAAAGGATCCTCTGATTCCAGAGCCTGTGTCAGGAAGGCCAGGACCCGGGAAGGTTCTCCGGCTTGGGCAGGGAAAGCACAGCCAGCTGGGGGGAGGGAGAAGGAGGGGGACCGGGGAGACGGACAGGGGCACAGGGTCCCTGTGTCCGCGCGCCTGGCCCGAAGATGGGTGTGTTCTTTCTCACCTGTTGTGGCGTAGGCTTGCTTTCTGGTTAAAGGAATAACCTGGCTTCAGGGAATTAAATGCAATGTCAATGTTGGGCTGTCTCCGGCCCGGTTTGTTCAGATGGGATTCTAGGAATGCATGGTCTGTATTTTGAAATGGAGTTCCGTAGACATTAGAGGCCCAGGCACCCTCTCCTCCTAGCTGCAGCGCCCTGGTGCTCGGCCCAGCGCTCCCCCATCTGAAAAATCCAGATGCAGGATGACACCTGCCTTAGGATGACTTCTGACTCTGAACTCTGTGATCTGAGGGTCGAAACTGCCCTCCAAGGACACGTGGCATAGCCTCCGGGGAGGCCCTTGGACTCACAGATGCCTCTTTGGAGGCACGGGGCCCCCGTCCGATCCGGAACTGGGCTCCTTAGGTGAGTTACCAGGCCTGATCCTTCATCTGCAAATTGGAGCTGCCCACGGGCACTGACGTGGGGCTCCCTGCCCTGGGTGCAGACCCAGCCACCCCCCAGCTTAGCCCATCCTTCTGGCCAGCGAATGACCCTCACTGACTCATCTGGCCTCTGGGATTCTGCCCTCCGGCAGGTAGTTCAAATCAACTTAACTTTTACAAAAGGTGAAAATGTATTAACATTTTATGTTACAAATGTTACAATGTTACAAACTGTTAAAATGTTATTTTACAAACTGTTTAAATGTTACAAATCAGTCACTAACAGTGTCACAATGGGTGGCCCCTGGAGTAGATGAAAAACCCCAGGGCGTTTTCTCCCCACTGTGTGGTCCAGAGGGAGGGACGGACGGAGGGCCGAGGGCAGGCAGGCGCGCACCTGCGGCGTTGTCTTCCTGCAACAGAGCAGCCCGCACTCACGCTGTGACGCTCCACTGTCTCTGTACTTGCCCTGCTCAGTCTCCGCCCCATCGTGCTTTCTCTCCGTTCCCGTAGCACCCTCCTTCCTGGACTTCCCGTCCCTGTGCCCTCTTCGTGGCTGTCTGCTTTGCTGGCGCCATCCAGGGTGGGCCCTCGGCCCCTCTCTCCTCCCCGTATTCTCCTGAAAGGGATTCCCTTGGTGCCACATCATAGTTTCCCATCCGCCCATAGTACTCTCGAGTGGGCCTGGCTGGATAGGAGTTCAGATTCCAGAACTCGTGGCCTTTGTAAATCCCCTTTGGACTCGTAAATCACACCTGGCTCCCCGCAAAGCTCGGATCTCTGACAGATGATCTCTGCTGAAGACGCCAAGGCCACCAAGATAACCTCTGTCCCCGGGCTCCTGCTCCTTCCTATCCACAGCTCCGGCCTCTGTGGCTGCATCTGGTCCGTCCAGTGAGGCAGCTTCTGTGCGCGGCCCGCCCGCCCTCAGACTCATCTCCTGCTGCTCCCTGGCTCTTAGCTGACTTCAGCTTCCTAGGGACGCTCCCTTGATAGTCACCCCTCACGCCAGGTCAGGATTCTTCTAGCCCTGCCCCATCATATACCCTCCTAGCTCCGCCCCATTCCATCCTCTCCTAGCTCCACCCCGCCCCTAGCTCCGCCCCACCCCTAGCTCCGCCCCACCCCATACTCTCCTAGCTCCGCCCCCATCGCGTACACTACTAGCAGGTGCAGGGTAAGTCTGCTTAAAACCGTTCCTTGCCCTGGTGAGGTGGCAGGAGTTATTTGTGGGTAACTTGCAGACTGAGTGCGTAGCGGGCATGTGCAGGGGGCATCGCTCTTCATCGGGTTCAGCCGACCCCTGCTGGGAGGCTCTCAGGTGTGTGCTCTGTGTTCTTGGCTGTTTATTTTTACCACAAATATTTCCTGAGTTTCTCCTATGGGCCAGGTGTTAGAACCGTAAGGCAGGCAGACAGTACATCTCTGTCCTTCAAGGACTCAGATCACCGTGCAGGAAAGAGAAGGTGAGCAGTTACACCCAGAAATGTCAAACTACAGCTGTTACAGGGAGAGGGACCACGGGGAAGAGCTACATGATGGGACATCAGCAGGGTTGGGGGGCTTCCCGGAAGGTGGTGTCTGAGCTGATGTCTGCAGGAGGAAAAAGATATTCTGGGACTGCAGGGACCTCCCCCTCCCAGGGGGGTGGTGGGAAGACTCTACACCAGGGGGCATAATGCTATGCTCGAAATTCAGAGGAGAGGTGATGTCCAAAGCGGTCTAGAGGGCCACATGTGGGATGTAGCCTCTCTTCCAAAGGGCCATTGCCCACTACCGAGACCTGGGGCAGGTGGCTTCCCCTCTGTGTGCTCTGGTTTCCTCATCTCTAACGCGGGGCACGGGGGTGCTGCTACTGTGCCCATGGGGGTTTGCGAGAATTAAAGTAATCAGTGCTGCAGAGGGCTGGCTGCTGAGTCCGACGCCAGTCAGTACTCTGTGTGCCTGGGTGATCTTGACAGCCGCGTGTTTGTCATCAGTGGTCCCCTTCCGGAGGACTGCTGTCTCCGCCACGCCGTCCAAGAGAAACATGGTTTACCGCCACGGGCATCTGGCGAGGTGTCGAGGGGAGCTGGGAGCTGCTTCCTGTTGATGTGCCAGAGTAGTCCTGCTTTCTCACGTGATCTCGTTCTGCCCAGATTCCAGAATTCTCTGATGGTTTCTGGACCGGGTCCCAGCTGGCTTGCTGGACCAATTCGGAGACACCTTGGTCTTACTTCCCAAAAATCTCCATCTACCTGAGAGACGAGAACTCCAGCCGGTCGTTCCGTGTAACCATCCTGCCTCAGGTATGAGCGGGGACCTGGGCTGTTCTCCCTGAACAGGTGACCCGCCCAAGCGCGGTCAAGGTTCTCACGTCAGGTCGCGTATCTGTGCTAGGCTCGGAGTGTCACGAGGGTGCTGTTACCCCCCGCGAAACCGGGCGGCCACCACCAGTGGGCGTGGGCCCCTGCTCGTGAGTCCGGGCAGGCCTGCTGCTCTCAACACGCTCGTGGACACATCGGGACACCAGCCCTGTGTGTGGCCTCCCTCTTGAATCTGGTGGCTCGCTGGCGGAGCGCTGGGGCTCCAGACTCCACCATCCCACAGCTGCCTCGTGGTGGTGGTGGGACTCTGGGGGGCGACGCACCCAGGGGGCCCAGAGCAGGCCCACTGCTGTCTGCCTACGCCTTCACAGTGCTGCTCCCTCAGGGCCGAGGCAGCCCAGACCCCCTGGGCTGGGGAAGTAGAAGGCCCAGAATGGAGGACACTGGTGCAGTGTCCACCATAGCACCAAATACGTTCTTTTCTTTTATGTATTTATTTGTCTTTAAAGATTTTATTCATTTATGCGGGAGAGAGAGCGGGGGAGAGAGAGAACAAGCAGGGGGAGCAGGACAGAGAGGGAGAAGCACACCCTGGTGGGCGGGGAGCCTGATGTGGGGCTCGATCCCAGGGCCATGACCCAAGCTGAAGGCAGATGCCTAACCGACTGAGCCACCCAGATGCCCCTAAGATATGTTTTTTTTTTGTTTTTTTAAAAAAGATTTTATTTATTTATTTGACTGAGAGATCACAAGTAGGCAGAGAGGCAGGCAGAGAGAGGGGGGGAAGCCGGCTCCCCGCTGAGCAGAGATCCTGATGCGGGGCTCGATCCCAGGACCTGAGCCGAAGGCAGCGGCTTAACCCACTGAGCCAGCCAGGTGCCCCTACACTATGTTTTTTTGAAAAGGAGAGTAAAACGTGAAGCCCGAGAGATGAAGACAAGCTTCTGTTTTCCATATTCGAGGGCCACGGGCTCCTTCCTCTCCGTCCTCCTCCTACGCTTCTGATCAAGCGCAGCGTGCTCTGCCCTGCTCAGTCATGCTTCTCACCTCCTGGTGCCCGAGGCTTGCGCTCAGGTCCCCCTCTGTCGCCCTCTGGGGACCTCCACACACACTCTGTATGCCCAGTCCCCTCCTTTCTGCCCCTAAAACCCTCGCAAAGTGACCTTCCTAGGAGGCAGCGTTCGGCCCGCTGTCCCCGCCGTGAGCCATCATGAGTCCCCACCCTGTGCACACTGATGTCCTGCTTTCCTGGGGCTCTCCGGGCCTCCCTGGACCCTTCCACGCCCTTGAACCGCCACTCGCCAGTCGGCATGCTCCTGGGCTTCATGCTCGCTCTCCTGCCCTTTCCTTCTGCCACCCCCACCCCCGCCCGAAATGCCCTCACCTCCCCCACGCCCTCTGCATATCCAGATTCTTCCCATCCTTTGAGGTCCAACTCAGACAACCCTCTTTTGTTGAACCTCTGCTGAGCAAAATAGCCCGTTTGTGAGCCTGCCCTCCTGACTCATACCGCAGGCTTCCGAGTCTGTCCCTGCGGCATGCAGTCATCCCTTCGGGGGGTATTTTATGCTGGTGCCCTTTGCGTTTGAGCTCTCTTTTCTTTAAAAGCACATGCTCAGGCTTCTAGTTCTTCCTCAGTTACATTAATTCCTTGACGAGGAGAACCGTGAGATTGGAAGTCCTTGCTCCTTCCCCGGCGTGAGCGTGCACTGGGGACTGGCGTGTAATCACAGGTGTTTTGGAACAGACAGATCAATGTGCCTTTGTCGTGATTTGGTGACTTTGGGATAAAGGGTGGGATTGGGGCTAGGGAAGGAGGAAGGATTTCAGAAGTTAAACAAGTGAGAGTACTGCTGTTTCCCTTCTCAACTTGTCCGTGAGGACGTGCCTTCCAGGAATGGCGGGTTACTGGGGACAGGCTTGAGGGCCTCAACAGAGACCCGGGGATGGAGGACACAGTCACTGAGGCCTGAGCTACATGCTCAGCTCCGCCCCGACTCACACTGTAACGCTGAGCAGATCACTGAGCCCTTTCTCCGTCTGTCCCTTTAATGCTAAAGGGAGAAATCACAATACTTGCCAAAGACATTTTCACCGCATACAGTGATGCTTTCTCCATCTTTAAAATAATTGCTTTTTATGGTTAAATTTTGGTCCATCAAGCAGCACGATGTGGATGTCAGGGTGGTGTGTAACTAAAGTCAAAGCTCTAGGACAGAGGTGAACGTGTAATCGGGCGTGGGTTGGCAGAATCAGGGACTCGTAAGATGCAGGAGAAAACAGGCATTTGGGGGAAAATCTGTGATGTCCAGGGCAGGCAGTAGCCGCCAGAGCTGGAAGGTCCCTGAGGCTCAATGGCTGGTTCCAGGACCGGGTGGGGGCCGAGTGCAAGAACTTAATGAGGTAGGTTGGGGAGCGTTGCCTTTAATTTTTGTTATCTCTGCGTGAGAATTCAGTAGTATTCTCACGAGACTAGATGTTTTTTGGGTTGATTTGGATATGTTCACATTTTTGGTTTTCAAAAATCTGCTTCCCCTGCTGTTTTCCCTTTTTCTTCTGCAACATTCCCATTCCATTCTCTTTCTGTCACCTCTTCGGAGAAGGGCTTGAACAGGCAGTTGTGACCCATCCCGTGCTGATAACCTCCCAAGCTCTGTGTGGCACTGACGCAGCCCTCGGGGTCAGCACTGGGGTCAGGGGGGTGGGGGCACCTCCCAACACTACAGCTCTGTCTGCCTGCCTCCCTCTCCCTAAACTTTTAGGGCAATCGTCAGGGCTCCTTCCCACCAAGGTTTTAGAATACGGCCCATGGCTGGGACCTTTCTGGCATCGACAGTCCTAGAGGGGCATATGCTTGCTCGCGCAGGAAGGAGCTGTGTCAAAGGCAATTGTCTTAAATTATGTCTGTCTCCAGCCTTTCCCCAAAACACACGGGCTGCTGCTTTTTTGGCCTGTTGACAAAAGCAACCCCCAACCCCAGCCCACGGGCAAATTCTGGTTTTCTTTTCCACATACCCCTAAAAATGTAAATAATTTCAGTCTACCACCGGTTGGTCTATTTGTGCTATTTTAGCTGAAGACAGACAGTTTATTCTGAGCTCTAGCCATCCTTCAGCTTTCCCCAGCTCGTTACAGCATCTACAGTCTGGAACTTCTATTGGCAGTCAGCTGGGGCACACATACGAGAGTAAAAGATACACACATTCGGTCTGCATATTTTTGCATCGATATCCTCAGTTACATGATAGGTGATAATGGATTGGGTTTTATTATAGAATTGGTTTCTTCAGAAGTCAAGGTGTGTTTTGTGTGTGTGTGTGTGTCCACGGACGTGCCTGGGGCTCGCTTGCAGACCCTTGGGTGAAGGTGCCGAGGCAGCAGGTCAGGGTATCCCCTGCCTTTGCCTCGTTAGAGTTGATCATGAGAAGTTGCGTCTTTTGTTTGATGTTCGTCAAGCTCAGCACCCCCTACATTTAGTGAGGCCCTCCTGGGTACATCCCGTCCCCTTGAAGATTGGGCTCCGGGAGCACAGCAGAGAACAGACCGACTCCCGGCCTCAAGGGAGGGTTTGCAGACAGACAGCCCAGTCGGGGAGGGTTCTGGCTGTGGGTGCGGCTCTTGGACCCAGCAGTGGCCCCAGATCTAACTGTTGAGGACGCCAGGGGCTGCCAGCGTTATGTCCTTGCTCACCCCGCTGCCACACAGCCCCTCCTCCTCTCGCCATCCAGACGCTGGCAGGGGCGTTGAAGTTCATCTTCCTCTGGGGTCAGCTTGATTGTGATTGATCTCCTGTAGTGTGACTTCTAGTTTCCTGTCCCGCCCAGACCTCAAATAGTGCTCCTGTGTTCCCACCCCGGGGAGGGGGTGCTGGCTCCCTGTCCCACCTGTCTGCTGTGGTTTGCCTCCAGGCCGCACCCCTCCCTTGTGACCTGGTGCAGCCCCTTCCAGCCGAACCCTCTCAAAATCCCCTCACACCCCCTCCGGCTCCCAGCCTTTCCCACCTCAATCTTTCTTCCCGCGTTTACCCCTTGAGGGCTGGTCTGTACTCACAAGGAAGCCCTTCTTCCTACTCATCTTGCCCTTTATTGCCTTTTTCCGCAGACATTCAGTATTTTATCTTGCTAAGCCACTCTCTTCTCTTGGTTGGCTGCATTTGCATACTTTGCTGTTAAAACACGGAGGGATTGTTCCCCTGAGTGACACCGGCTTGCTCCCTGATTAAGTTTTGACTCATTTCCTCACACTCGCGCCCCCAGAGGACGTCAGGGCCACGAGCTGTGTTGATGGAACATGCACAGCCCGTGGTCCTCACCCTCGCGAGAGCTTCCTACGAGAGGGTGCTGGGTCTTCTGTCTGTGACCACTTCTCTCTCGCCGATGGAGGAAATAAATCATCTTGCTTCCACCTGCTGCCAACTTTTAAGCTCTCTTTGGCAGAGGATGACAGAGACGGCATCCTGGGGCCCGTGGGGAGCCAGAACCATGTCTGGACCAGGGCGGTAGCCATGGGGATGGGAGGTGTGATGGGGTTCGGATGCCATTTCAGAGGAAGGCCTGCAGCCTCTGGGTATGGTTTCCACGTAAGGAAAGAGATCCTGGCCCGGTGCTGTAGGGCCTGAGGAAATGAGTGAATCATAGATTTACTGAAACAGAAGACCTTGAGAAAAGCAGATTTGGGGAGAATGTCCTGAGTCCGGTTTCTCTGATATTACATTTGAGATGCCTGTTGAGTGTGGCTGTGGCAGCAAAGATCTATTGGAGGTCAGGATTGGGGCATCAGCAGAGAGCCCCGGGCTATGCTTAGGACCACGGGGCCACATAGGTCACCTGGGGTGGAGAGGGGTGCGGGGCGTGGCCACCAGAGGCCAGAGCCCTGGCGTTCTCTGATGCTTGCAGGGGACGAAGGTAAAGTGGACCCTACACGGGTGCCTGAGAATGAGCAGCCGGTGTTGGGAGGAAGAGGAGACCGCCCTTTCTCAGAGGCCACGGGAAGGAGGAGTTTGAGGCAGAGAGTTTGCTGGTCCCATTACTGTAGAAGGGGCCTGTCCCGCTCCCCTTCATTTACCTGCCCCCTTGCCGGATGGGAAGCCTCGAGGGCAGAGGGACTATGTGTTTGTTGCTGATACTGGGACAGTATTTAGGCCATGCCAAGTGATAGATGGATGGATGGACGGATGGATGGATTGGATGGATGGACAATGGATGGATGGATGGATGGATGGATGGATGGACGGTTGGACAGATGGATGGATGGATGGATGGAAGGGTGGATGGATGGACAGACGGACAGATGGACAGATGGATGGATGTATGGACCGTTGGACAGATGGATGGATAGACAGACGGACGGATAGATGGATGGACAGATGGATGGATGGACGGACGGATGGACATCTGTGTGGGTGCATCTGTGCGTGGTTACGGGAGGCGCACTTGTTTGTTTATCACTTTCAGTCGTGTTTATCGCCATGCTTGTGATGTCGTCTTCCGGATGGCAGGGTGATGTCATCTCCTTCTCGCCCTGCATCACCCCATGGCTCCTGGGAGGGTTGGAACACACTGTGGCCTTGAGAGCTTTGTGAGGTTGCTGGGTTCATGCTTTTCCCTGTCTGTCTGCCTGCTCTCTCCTCGTAAACAGCTCTACATCCAGCCCATGATGGGGGCCGGCCTGAATTACGAATGCTACCGATTCGGCATTTCACCTTCCACAAACGCACTGGTGATTGGTGCGACCGTGATGGAGGGCTTCTACGTGATCTTCGACAGAGCTCGGAAGAGGGTGGGCTTTGCAGCCAGCCCCTGTGCAGGTAAGCGATGCTCGTGCTGGACAGGGAACCCCCGGCCAGAGTACTTGGCATCCATTCATGAATTTGGAAGCAACTCTTGAGGATGGGTCAGTTGCCTTTGAATTCTTTCCCACAGGCCTGTCATCCAGAGCGTCTTAGCAGTAAGACGCTCGGCAGGATGTAGAGAAGAGGAAGTGAGGCCGTCCTATAAAATGTTTAATCCCATGCTTGACACAAAACAGATGCGTGATTGACATTAGTATTAGAGTTACGTCTCACATTAAATTTAGAATGGTATCTCACACCACTGAATAAAGATAGGGGACCTTGGGGGAAAATTACAGTTTTTTGACAGGAGAATTAAAGATTCATAGGTAAGCTGTGTATTTTTTTTTTCTATCAAAGCAGTCTTCGTGCAAAAAGAAGTAAATGCCTGTCATTGCTGTTTCTTGAAATCTTAAAATGAGGAGATCAAGAAGCGTGTTTTTCTCCTAGAACCCCCTTGAAGAGCTGGTTTGGGGGTGAGTCGGCAATGTACGGCTGGTGTTCGGGGAAACCACAGTCAAGAGGGCAGGAAAGGTGAGGGGTGGTAAGCCCCCCAGACTGTAAGATGTCTGTAGACAAGCCGTTGGCTGGGATGGGGTGTCCACCTAGAGCACGGTGTAGCGGGAGGGTCAGGTACTTGGAAGAAAAGACCAGTCCTGGACATGGGCATGAGCCAGGATTGCTGGGATGCGTGGAAAGTGCACGTGTGACCAGGCAACAGGCAGGCGCTGCCGGGCTCCTGGGCAGGATTTCAGGACTGACAGGTCCTGGCACGTGGGGTTCAGAGTTGGCAGGTAACATGCCAACGAAGAGAAAAATTAAGCACATGTGAGGCAGCGAGGACATGGGACAGGAGAAAATGAGAGGCTGTGGGGTGAGACTTGGGTCCCCACACAGTATGGGGAGGGAGGCGTGAATGTATGAAACACCCGGGACAGTGACCCACGGGCAGGAGTGCTGGCTGTGCCGGTCACCCCGACCTTCACTGGGATCAAAAACCCACGGAGGAGTCTGGGGGAGAGCCGTGGAGATGGGGAGGGGGTGCAGGCAAAATGTCGGATGATCTCAGCTGGTTTATTCCAAAGGGGGACATTTCAGACCTTATTTACCATCTGACTCGCAGAGGTCAAGTCGGTGTCCTGGTGGATAAAGCAGGTCAGTCATGCTGCCCATCCTTGTTTGGACACGGGATTCCCGGAGGATGAAATAACAATTTGGGGAGTGGGAGGAGAGGCATATCCAGGGAAAAATGTACATCGGGAATATTAGTCCTGCTCACGTGGTGTATGAACAAAACCACCCAACGCCACGTACACACTTGGTTGCTGCGAATGCCTTCTTCGGTGTTCACACAGAGCGCTCTGACTCTGCCCTAGGGACCGGGCTCCGGATCCCCGGGGCTTGTCCTTTTGTCCTCTTCGTGGGGAGTGAATGTTTACCTCTCAGAGTGCATTAACTGTAGCCTGGGAGGTATCCCTGGGGGAGACCTTCCTCTGTGGCACTGCCTGGGACTTCGCGATGGGAGAAGCTACCGGTCTGCCAGCTGTGAGTGTTTCACGTCTCATAACCCAGGGAACTAAGCACTAAAGCAATTTTCCCCACAATTTCTGTTCTCTTGTTAAATACCATTAAAATAGAGGCTACTATGGCAACAGCCATATCGTCCACTTTACTTAATACCGCAGAGCGCGTAATCACCATGTCTCCTAAGTGAATTGCTGTTGGAAATAGTTTAATACTAAGTGTCTGCAGGGAAAGCAGCATTCATTCCTGCCTTTCAACATGAATTCTTTGTTAGGTGTGCTTATCGAAGTTTGGGTTTTGTTTTGTTTTTCTTGGTTACTATTTTTAAAAAGGCGTATTTAAGATTTTGGTACTTAAACATTTGATTTTCTCAGCAGTGGGAATATACACAGATAGGTCTCCTCTTCCGTGCAAACTGTTTAGCCATTAAAGTAATTACTTCCCCAAAAGGCACAATTAGGAGCCAGACAGTGGTCTATAGCGCTGTAATAAATGGAAGAGATACACTGCCTTTTTTTTCTCTTTAAAAGTGTTTATTTTTAATTTATCACATGCTTTAAATAACAAAATGATTTAAGTCCTAGGAAATCATGTGCTCTGGGCACACTTACGGAACACCCAGATTTAACAAATGCTAACGTTTTGTCAGATTTGCTTCAAAAATTTGTTATAGAAACAGAAAATAAATGTAGCTTAAAGCCCCAGTCCATGGCGTTTCCCAGAATGATCCTTTATCCTCAGACTAGTGTAGATTCTTCTCTAATTACTACGCACTTAAGATTTTGCGACGTAGTTATCAGTGCCTTGCATTAGCTGTCTCTTGCTTGGTAACAGTTTAGCCCCACGGTTAGCAGCTCTGTCTGACTTGGCAGGTGCTGAGGGTCAGCAGTGGAGGAGCGGCGTAGCTGGGTGGTTCTGGGTCCTACTGGAAGCTCACTCATGGGGTCGGAGAGAGGAACGCTCCTTTCCTCACCATTGGGACTTCCCGCCAGTCTTCCCTGACCATCCTTAAGATGGGCACCCAGTCACCCCAGAGCAAGTGATTCCAGAAAGTCAAAGTGCCACAGAGTACCCAGGCTGGTCTTTTTATGCCCAGTTTTGAAACTGACATGCGGTCACTTCTGCCCTATTCTGTTGGCTGCTCAGAACAGCCCCGGCCCGGGGTGGGAGGGAATTACACAAACGCAACTACCAGGGAGCCAGGATCATTGGAGTCCCCTTAGAAGCTGTCTGCCGGCTACCTATAAATAAGTGCCTTGTAACAAAATGTTGGTTGGTTGGGTGGGTGGGGGGTTTGGGTATTTTCACACTTGTATGAACGCTCTGTAGTACGGTGTGTATCCTTCTTCAGTCTGCTGATTGCTCAGCATCACACGGTTACTAGATCTTCCCTGGTGGCAGGAGTCCTAGGTCACTCATTTTGACAGCTGTGTAGTATCCTATCGTATGAATATACCCAGATTATGTACCCAGTTCTGGCCTGATTACCATCTGGAATGTTTCTGATATTTGCAGTTACAAAGAGTACTGCAGCGGACATCTTTCTGCGTGCTATCGTGATCTTCTGAAGATGGAAGTTCTAGGGGGTTTGGTATGCTAGTCTGCAGTGTTACTGGCCACGTCAGGTTTGCCTTCCACGCAGCTGGACCATGAGAATTACATCAGACTGTGCCTTTGTTTTCTTTTGTTTTTGTTTTTTGCCAATCTGTGTGAAATAGTGTCACAGTTTGATTACTTCTAAGATGATGCAACTTTTTTTTTTTTTTTAAGATTTATTTGGGAGCGGGGGGAACAGCAGAAGAAGGAGAGGGAGAGGGAGAATCTCAAGCAGACTCCCCACTGAGTGCAGAGCCCATCTCCTGGCTCGATCCCCAGACCCTGAGATCATGACCTGAGCTGAAACCAAGAGTCAGACACTCAACCAACTGAGCCATCCAGGTGTCCTGAGATGATGCAACTTTTGATATATTTATGGAGTGTCTGAGCTTTTTCTCTCATGGTGAATTTTTCTACCAATAGCTTATGCACATTTTTCTAGCTATCTTTTTAATTGATGAGTATACATTCTTAATATCTGATCCATTCATTTAGGGGGCTTATGCATGGTGGATAAGATCTGCAAATCTCTCTGGATTTCTTCTACTTGTTTTTCTTATCTTTCTTTTACTTTTTTTAAATTTAGTGAGATGGAAGGTACCAGTGTCTTCCTGCCAGTGTCTTCATGCCACCTACATGCCCCTCACCATCTAGATCTGATTTGCCATATATCAGTATGTATGTATATGTGTATATGTAGTTTTGTTTGAGCCGTTTTCAAATGGGTTGCATATATCATGATATTTTCCTCCTGAATATTTCACTCTATGATATTTCATCCATAAAGACCTCTTAAAAATAAGGGCATGTTCATACATAAATGTAATACCATTATGACACCCCCAAATTAGCAGTATTTACATTGTATTATGTAATATTTAGGCTGTATTCAGATTTTCCCAGTTACCTCGAAAATGGTATTCTTGGGGCTCCTGGGTGGCTCAGTGGGTTAAAGTCTCTGCCTTCAGCTCAGGTCATGATCCCAGGGTCATGGGATTAAACCCCACATTGGGCTCTCTGCTCAGCGGGGAGCCTGCTTTCCTTCCTTCTCTCTCTCTGCCTGCCTCTCTGCCTACTTGTGATCTCTGTCAAATAAATAATATCTTAAAAAAGAGAATATTAATTTAAAAAATGGTATCCTTGGCTATGATTTTTTTTTTTCTTTTGATGGCCATTTGTTTTGTAGAATATGTCATATTCAGATTGGTCTGGATTTTTCCTAATAGTAGCATTTAACATGTTCATTTAACCTTACATTTCTATAGACTTGAACTTAGGTCTAGAAGCTTGGTTAGATTCAGGTTAAATTAATTTTGCAAGGTACCTACTAAATTTGGGGCACCTGGGTGGTTCAGTCGATTTAGCATCTGCCTTCTGCTCATGTCATGATCTCAGGGTCCTGGGATCGAGTTCCACATCAGGCTTTCTGCTTAGTGGGGAGCCTGCTTCTCCCTCTGCCTGCTACTCCCCTTGCTTGTATGCTCTCTGTCTGTGTCAAATAAAGAAAGAAAAACTCTTAAAAAAAAAAATACAGATACTTACTAAATTGTAATAATCTCTTTGTCACTTACCACAGTACGTGTGTGGATGTGTTACTCTGAACATTCTCTTCTATCCCACCAGTGTAGTTGCTGTCCCTGTGCTGTAACACACAGTTTAACATCTGTAGTTACAGTAAGACTTAATATCCGGCAAGGGCTCCCCTCTTCTCCTTATTCTCCTTCGGATGCTCTTGGCTACGTTCGCCCTTCTATTCAACTTGTCAAGATCTCAGAACTCTAACGGGGTTTTGATTGCAACTGCACTGGATTTGCAGGTTAACTTGAAAATAAATCAAGTCTTTATTATACAAGTCTTCCCCCCGTGAATGTACGAATTCTCATTTGTTTGGGTCTTTTCTGTCCTGCAGCCACTTTGTGGTTTTCTCCAAGAGGGTCTTACGCATATATTTCCTCTTAGATGCCTGTTAGCTCTTAATGTTACTGAGATTGTAAGCGAGATTGTTTTAAACTGCGTTTGATTGTTTGGTATATAGGCATGCAGGGGCTTTTTGTATATTAATCTTCTATCCAGCCACCTCACTGAATTCTCCTTTTATTTTTTTAAAAAATATTTTATTTATTTATTTGACAGAGAGAGAGATGACAAGGTCTCTCTGCTGAATAGAGAGTCTGATGCAGGGCTCGATCCCAGGACCCTGAGACCTTGACTGAGCTGAAGGCGGAGGCTTAACCCACTGAGCCACCCAGGTGCCCCTGAATTCTCCTTTTAAAAAAATAGCTGTCAGTGTTGCTGGGATTGTCTATGAAAGCAGATACATAGTGTGAGGCAGGGGCAGGTTTGTGAACTTCCCTTTGAATCCCCAGTTAAGGGATTCTCAGTTTGCTGAAATTGTTTGGTCTGAGTGGGAAAACAGACTGACATTTTCTACTAATGTTAAACATATTCCTAGTCTGTGACTCAGCAACCTCCCTCTTAGGTATCTGCAGTGGGGAGACGAAAGTGTGTGTCTACCCAAAGACTTGACCAGAAGCAGCTTTATTCATAAAATGAAGCAAAGTACTACTTCATTCAGTAATTACATCATTACATAAAACCACCATTTTTATCAAACTAAAAAGAGCCCAAAGTGTATGGAAGGAGACAGGGTAAACAAATGATGACACAGCAATTTTCCTTACGCTGAAAGATGTGCTTGAGGATCTCTTTCAAATTTCATTTCATTTTGCCCCAATTTTTGGATCATAGTTTAACTGCATATGGAATTTTTTTTAAAGAATTTACTTATTTGTTTATTTATTTGTCAGAGAGTGTGAGCACACAAGCGTGGAGGAGGGGCAGAGGCAGAGGGAGAAGCAGGTTCCTCACTGAGCAGGGACTCTGAATGTGGGACTTGATTCCAGGACCCCAGGATCCTGACCTGGCCAAAGGCAGACACTTAACTGACTGCTTAACGACTGAGCCCCCTCCCCCCTCCACCAGGCACCCCAGGCATTTGGAATCTTGACGGGTAATGTCACTTTGCCTTTCAAGGAGGCTGTCCTCTTTATACCTGGTTGTACCAGGTCTCTAGCACCGTGCACAATGGCCTGACTTCGCAGTCAGCATCACCAACAAGTTGTTGTCAACGCTTTGGGAAATGTTGCCAACCTGATAGGTAGGAACAATGATCTGTGTAGTTTTTAACTTCATTACTTTATATGTGTGAGGTTGAGTTTATTTTCATGTGTCTAAGGGTATTTTTTTCATTCTCTGCGAACTATGTGCTCATGATATCTTCACCTTATTATTTTCTATTGGGTTTTTAGGTTTTTTTTAAGATTTTATTTATTCATTTGACACAAAGAGAGAGAGTGCACAAGTAGGCAGAGCAGCAGCCAGAGGGAGAAATAAGCTCTCCACTGAGCAGGGAGCCTGATGTAGGGCTCGACCCCATGACTTTGGGATCATGACCTGAGCTGAAGGCAGAGGCTTAACTGACTGAGCCACCCAGGCGTCCCTTGGTTTTTAGTTTTTTATATTGATTTGTAGAACCCCCATGTAATGGAGTAATTAACCATTTAGAGAAAAAACCTATAATTCATGTTTTATTTATACATTATTTAAAAATTTACTTTGCTGATCATGAATTTTATTGTGAAAGTGCTTTTATGTTTTTAAATATATGCGTCTTTTGTCTTAAGGCTTTTAGGTTTGAAGTCACATTTTAAATGACCTTTACTGAAATTGTTTTGTGATTTGTGCAAGTACTTTGATATTTGATTTACCGTGATGTAGTCTGTATGGATAACCCTTTTTTCCCCCCAAGATGACTACCCCATTGTTCCTATAACATTTTTCAGATAATCCACATTTTCTTCACTGATCTGAAATTCCACAGTTACAGTATACCAAATTCCAGTAAATATTTGGAAATATTTATCTTTAGATTTCCTGTTCAAGTGATACATCCTACAGTGGTAGTTTCTGTCCATTATTCTTCTTTATTCAAAATCTCCCTGTTGTTCTTAATTTTATTTTCCCTTGTGGACTTTTAAATCAGCCTGTTAAAAAAAAGTCTTGTTAGTATTTTTGTGAGGTTTTCATCACCGCAAACACAGCTCTTACGTAATCTCAAGCGTTGTGTGCTCTTTTCCTCTCGTTGATGGAAAGCTGATCTCTCTGTGTTTGGGGCTCTGGACTCTTCTCCCCGTGGTGCATTTTCTTCTCACTTGGTTTGCAGCTTTTTGTTGTGAGCTTATCTTTAGTGGGAATGGTTTTTTTTTCCCCTTCCTTTGGAGAGAGTTCAGTGCACCTTGGGTTGTACAAATGTTGTTCTAAAGCAACTTTGCATTTGTTTCTGCTGAGTGTGAAGCAGTGAGAACTTTGGGGATTTTTACAGCAAGCTGTGTAAATGTTGATGCCTGTCTTGCTCGAGGTGGGGGCCGGGAGACTGTTCCTCCCGAACAGTCTTTCTTGCCTTGCTCTCTCCCCTCCTCCGACTTCAGGCAGAGTCCAGCTTCCTGGTTAGCAGAATTTTCCCGGTGCCCTCCGCCAGGGAACCGGGCTCTGTCACCCATCTCCATGGTGCTGGGGTCAAGTCTTCTGCCCGCCCCCCTCCAGCCCCTCCCGCCCGTCCCTCCGTGGGCATCGGATCCCCAGTTCTAGGGCCTATTTCTAGGCTCATCTACATATTTAAAAATACAAGATTATCATCTTTTCTATGTGTTACAGTAGGAGGAAATTCTACCTTGCTGCCAACTAGCACTTGGCGAAGCCCAGACCTTTGGGAACTTCCCTTTTCTCTTGGTATCTTTTATTTGCTTTTCATAATAATTGGTGTTTGTCAGACAACACTTAGCTAGAGGATTAGGCTTTTCTGTAGGGCCTGGGACTCGGCAGGAAGGGGAGTAGTGCATGCAAGCTCTTGGAAGGCTCTTCCCCCGGCAGGAAGGGGAGTAGTGCATGCAAGCTCTTGGAAGGCTCTTCCCCCGGCAGGAAGGGGAGTAGTGCATGCAAGCTCTTGGAAGGCTCTTCCCCCGGGAGCTGTCCCGAAGACACTGGCCCGCGCCCTCCCCTCCTTTACCAGCCAGGCAGGGTGTATGAGGATGGCGGTGGGCGGCAGGGTGATGGTTATTTTGGAAAAAGATGCACAGATGCTTCTCTTATGCTGCCCTGCCTCTCCTCCCCTCACCCCCAACCCCTGCGAAGAGTCACTCTTCCGGTCTCAGATCAGAGCCTGGTAAGTAAGGTTGGTGGCCCCCTGGGTGCTGGGGCGCTCGCTGACCTGGAGCTGCGGGTAGAGAATGTCCTGTGCCAGGAGCAGGTGTTAGAGGCTGGAGCCCCTGCGGCCACCTCCATGCTGCCCCGGGCCAAGCATCTGCGAGCTGGGAAGATAATAGAGTGCGAAGAGTGACAGCTCTCTCTTAATGTATCCAAAGCTTCTGAAATACCACATATCTCTTTTTATAGATCGAGACATTTAGCACCCAAGAGCTGTGTAGATTGAAGCTTTTACAACTTGAGACTCCTCGTGGAGCGTGGCAGTCACTTCTCTGCGAATTTCCCTTGCTGCAGGTTCAAAGTAGATCATCTGGTACATATTCGTGTTTAAAAATAGGCAAGTTAGCTGCTAAGAGCAGAGCTGCAGAGATAAGCCTCTGCTGTCTCCTTCGAATCCAATCGAAAGAGGCAGCAGTCGGTGCCTGGGGGGCTTCGTAGGTGAAGCGTCTGCCTCCCGCTCAGGTCATGATCCTGGGGGGCCTGGGTTGGAGTCCCACCTCAGGCTCCCTTCTCAGTGGGGAGCCTGCTTCTCCCTCTCCCTCTGCTGCTCCCCTGCTTGTGCTCTCTCACTCTGTCAAATAAATAAATAAAATCTTAAAAAAAAAAAAAAGATGCCAAAGCCAGAGCCCCCAGAGACATGGATCATTAGTCCTCATTCCTCCCTTGATAGGAAAGAACACTGAGGACTCGGGGTGCTAAGTGGTTTCATGTAGTTGCAGAACAAAATGGCCCCGAGCCCAGGACACCCGTCCCGTAGACTCCAGAACACTCTCCCATGTGAACCACAGAACCACAGCGACTCAGAAGGCAGCTTAGAATCAAATTGTTGGTCTGGGGAGTTGGTTCACTTGATTTTGCATACCATGGCAGAGAAGACCCAATCAGGGTAATTTTTATAGCTGGCAAATTCATGTGTCTTCCTCAGATGTTTTTATCTGCCTGGGTTGGATCTTCCGGGAGATAAGACAGAGACAATGCAATTAATTGTAATCCAAGACATTGATAAGAGATTTAAGATAACAGTATATTAACAGGAGCCACTGAGGAAGCAGGGACCTCACCCCAGCACTGTGCTGAAGGACCTTTGGTTGACTCCATGATCCGTTCAACAAGATACGCAAACTGAGGGGCAAAGAAATGAAGTCAGTTGGTCAAGATGACACAGCTTAGAAAGTGGGCACGAGGACTTGAACCCCAGCAGCCTGAGCCCAGGGTCTGTGCTCTTAACCCATGCGTAGGATGACCTCATAAATAATTACAGTATAAAAAATTAGAATCTATTAGTAGGATGTGTAAATAAGTATACAGATTATCCAGTGAACGCATTCCTAGAAAATAGCCTCCAGGAGTTATGTTATTTTTTTTTTTTTAAGATTTTATTTATTTGACGGAAACACAGGGAGAGAAGGAAAACAAGTGGGGGGAGTGGGAGGGGGAGAAGCAGGCTTCCCGCTGAGCAGGGAGCCTGATAGGGTTTTCCATCCCAGGACCCTGGGATCAGGACCTGAGCCGAAGACAGACACTTAAGGACTGAGCCACCCCCAGCAACCCACCCCCTTTTATTTTAAACAGTTTCATTGAGATGTAATTGGTGTAAAGTGGACAGTCTGTGTTACTGGGGGACCAGGTTGCTGAATTTTTAGGTATGAATGGGACTCAGAAAAGCTCCGGGTCCCCTTGGGTGACTTTGCCCACAGCACAGACCCTCCCTCTGTTCCTGACTTCTGACTGGATTCCACTGGGGTCAGAGAACAGAGGATCAGCTGAATTCTTCTAAATTTCTCGCTGTTTGTTCTTATGGCCCAGAATGTGGTCTATATTGGTAAATATCCTCCTGAAAACAATGTATGTTGGGTGGTGTGGGCGGGGCGTTCTGCGCGTGGCCGTGAGGTCGCGCTGGTGGGGACACTGTTCAGGTGGGCTCTGCCCTCGCCTCACTCCTAACCACTTGCTCGCACAGAGGATGGGGCTGCCGAAGTCTCTGTCTCCGTGAGTTTTCATAAACTGCTGCGGCTTCATCCTGCTTGTTTCTTCCTTCTCAGAACTCTTACGAGGTGCACAATGTTCGGTGTTGTCTGTGCTGTGTTCACGTTGAGCCTTTCGGTTTTGCAATGCTGTCACCACCCCAGTCATCCTGTTTGCTGTAACACCTGAGGTTAATGTCACCGCTCCGTATTTTTTCCTTTTTTTTTTTTAAATCAAAGTATAGTTGGGTTTTGTTTTTTTTTAAAGATTTTATGTATATATTTTGAGAGAGAGAGCATGAATGAGGGGGAGGGGCAGACAGAGAGGGAGAAGCAGGCTCCCCACAGAGCAGGGAGCCCCACATGGGGCTCGATCCCATGACCTCAGGATCCTGACCTGAGCTGAAGGCAGATGCCCAACCGAGGGAGCCACGAGGCTCCTCTCTCGGCGTTACTTTTGATTAGCATTAGCTCAATACCTCTTTTTCCAACCTGTGACTTTTAAGGAATTTGAGTATTTCCATTTTAAGGGAGCTTCCCGTGGGGAGCAAACAGTAGGGTCTTGCTTTTTATCTTAATTCGACCATCTCTGCTTTTTCTTCCGGGTGTTTAGACCAGAGATTGGCAGATAACAGCCTGCAGGCCAAATCTGGCCTGTCTTGTCTTTTTTTTTTTTTTTTTTTTCCGTACGGCCTATAAAAATGGTTTTACATTTTTAAAGGGGTGTGAAAAAATCCGAAAAGAATGTGACAAAAATCCTCCATGGCCCACAAAGCCTTAACACGTTACTTTCTGATCCTTTTCCAGAAAAAGTTTGCTGACCACCCCCACCCCCATGTGGATCCTGCTTCATGTGATGATTGACAAGACGGCTCTTCCTCCCATCTGTGGCCCCATGTTGTCTCTGTGTCTTGCCCCCCTTTTCTGCCTCCTTTTGGATTATTTTTATTTTTCTTTATCTCGGCCAGAGCTCTGTGTCCGCGCGGCGGTTGCTGGGGGATTTGTAGTGTGCGCCCTTGAGGATCGCTCCCTGCCGCTGACCACAGCAGAAGTTCTGGGGCCCGTGCGCTCCTTTCTGTCGCCCCTCGCAGTCTTGCTGGCATGCATGTAACCTACACACGTGTTCTAAACCACCCCTGACACCAGTGCCATTTTTGCCCCGAACCAGTTATCTTCCTAAGTATTTAAAGTGAAAAGGGCAGACGTGATCATTGCCCAGGTAGACACCACGTCTGATGCGCACCCCTCCTTTGTGTGGGTCCCGATTTCCGGCGACAGCACTGATCCGATCGAAGGTCGTCTGTGCGGGTAGTTTTAGTGCAAGGGGACTGTGATGATTTCCTTCTTTGTTTCAGCTTCATTGAGGTCTAATTGACACATAAGAGCTACATACATTTAAGGTATGTAGGTGAAGTGTTTTTTTTTTAACTACATATAAAAATATGTAGGTTAAGTTTTTTATTTACGTATGAGGTGTTACTGTATGTAAGTATGGTAAAATAATGACCGCCAGCGGACGCCCGGCCGCTTACGTGGGCCCCACTGTCTTGTTGTTGCCCCTTTCTTTCGCCTTCACCCCCTTCCCCCCACTGCTCTGCTCTCTGCTGCTGAGTTTGGACTCTGAGATTCTGCGGACGAGTGAGACCCTGCAGGGTTTGTCTTTCTCCGTCTGGCTTATCTCACTTGGCGCCGTGTCCGTGTCCATCGCACACGGCGGGACGTCCTTCTGTAAGGCTGGATAATGCTCTAGTGCGTGGGGCTCTTCTTGGGAGGAACCCCTCCAGCTCGCGTGTGTCTGAGAGCATCCCGATCTTCACCCTGAAGGACACTCTTGCTTGGTACACGGTGCTGAGTTGACCGGGTTTTCCTTGCCCGCACTCCGCAGTCATTTCTGAGATGAAATTAGCTCTCGCTCTTTCATTCCTTCGTACAGAATATTTCGTCTTGTTTTTATCCTCCGTGCTTTCTTGACTCTCTCGTTATCACTGCTTTTCAGCGGCTCACTGGTGTAAGCTACTTCATCGTTCTTAGGCTTGGGGATCTTGGAGCCTCTGGGATCTGTGAGCTCACTGTTGCCCTCAAGTTTGGGAAGGATTCGGTGATTATTTTTTCCGGTGCTTTGTGCCTCCCGCCCCTCCTCTCGGGGCCCCTAACTACGCGGATACCGTGTTTCCTTCACGTGGTCCCACAGTTTACCGATATTCTCCCTTTATGTTTTCAGGATTTTGTTCTGTTTCCTGGATAGTTTCTGCTATGTTTGCAAGTTCACTAGGCCTTTTTTTTTTTTTCCCCTGCAGATATATATTCTATTAATACCATGCAGTGTATTTCTTGTCTCACGTCCGGTAGTTATTATCTCTAGAAATTTGACTTAGGTCTTGATTATAGCTCCTGTGTCCCTGCTTCTCATGTCCGGCGTCCCGAGTGGAATGCAGTCACAGTAACTGTTACTTCGTAGCCAGTCTACTAATACTACCATCTGTATCACTTCTCGCCAAGCTGCAAAGGATCGATTTTTCCCCCCTTGCCATGCGTGAATTGTGTTTTTCTACTTCTGTGTGAGTCACAAATTGTGTTTTCCTGCGTCATTTTTCTATTGGATGCCAAACACTGAACTTCAACTTGCAGGGTGCTTGGGACATTACGATTTATAAGAAATATGCGTTTGGTATTTGTCTCCATTTCTGGCACCCAGCTCCTGGAATTTCCTAAGCGATAAGACGATAAGACGTCTTTCGTTATGTTAATAAGGACTTTGGAAAGCCTCCAAGGGTGGGGCTGCCCGATGACTCCCAATGACTCCCTGGGGAACTTTCATTCCGCCCCCTGACCTGGAGGTGGCTGGAGGTTGAAGCAGTCTCCAGGGGTCAGTGATTTCATCTGTCCTGTCTGTGCAATGACACCACCGTAAAAACCCAAAAGGAGAGGGTTTGGAGCGCTTCCAGGCTGGTGAACACGGGGGACCTGGAGGGCACGGAAGCGCCCCCTCTTTCCCAGACCTGGCCCTGGGCATCTCTTCATCTGGCTGTTCCTGAGTTACAGGCTTTTGTAATAAACCAGTAATCTAGTGAGTTCTCTGAGTTCCCAGAACCGCTCCTGCAAATTAGTCAAACTCAAGGTCAGGGAGTGGTCGGTACCTCTGATGAAATTTTAGATACAAGTGAGGTTTGGTGGGGTGAGGTCCAGAGCTAATGACCCAGAAAGAATTCTTGAGATATCTTTGGTGCAAAACGGGGGGGGGGGGGCAGGGGGGGATCAGAAGCACAGGTGACAACATCCTGGGCTTTTAACTCTCATCGGAAGTAGTGGGGGAGGGGCAGGCGGGTAGGACTTCACCTGTGGGATCTGATGCTGTTTTGGGGTAGATAGTGTCAGGAGTGAGTTGAATTCCTGCATCGGCTGCTGGTGTGGAGAATCGCCTGTTGGTAATTTAACCCCCAGCACATTGAAATTGGGTCCAGGTAGCCCAAAGGGTGCTGAACACTTTCGTCTTCTTGCTGGTGCTCTTGAGCTGTGTCCTGGGTCACGTTTAGGTTACTTCGAGTCCTGCCTGTCTTGCTCGGAAGCTTTAGATGCGATCAGAGCCGTGTGCCCTGTGCGGTTCCTCCCCCCGCCCCCCACCCCCGCCCCCACCGGGACGGAGGAGAGACCCTTAAGACTCTAACGGATGCCCTGTGAATTCCTGCTTGGGTGTTTTTGGTTTTGTTTTTACTTTTTTCCACTCAGGGAAGCAGAGTAAACAGGAAGCAGTTGGCGGTGGGTACTGTTCTCAGCCAGGGAGCTCCGAGCTCTGTTCTTTCTAATCTTTCCCAGTGGTCCTTTGACCAGCCTCCATTCATTGGTGGTCAGCACTCAGCCTTGCCCTTGGGATGCATGGAATTTCTGCCCTACATTGTGCCTTCGAGCTCCAGGAGCCCCCAGCCCAATCTCCCAGCCTTGCCCCCCAGGCCTAGCCCTACCCTCCAGCCCTACCCTGTTTCCCAGCCTTGACCTCCATAGCCCTGCCCCCCAGCCCTGTCTCCAGCCTTGTCCCCCAGCCCTAGTCCTAGCCCCAGCCCTGTCCCAGCCTTAGCCCTGCCCCCCACAAGCCCTGCCCTGCCTCCCAGCCTTGCCCTGTCCTTCCGGCCCAGGAGGCTGCCCACCTCTGCCCATGTCCCCCTGCCTGCGCCAAACCCAGAAATGTCCTCAAGGCCACTGTGGGCTCCCTTCATCTGTCCTCCCCTCTCGCAGGACGTCGTGCTCCTTGCTCTGTTGACAGTATCTTCAGAGACTTTGTTTCTTCGTGTGTTTTGCCCAGTATTTTAGTTGTCTCCGGTCGGGGGTGAATCTGGCCCCTCTTCCTCCATTTGGTCTGGAAGAAGAAATGGTTTCCAGTGATGCTCTTGGCCTGTTGCTCGGCAGTGTCAGGGTCTTTGCACCGAGCACGCCTCCCCCACATTAGGGTATGCCTTAAAGCTTCTGTATCCACAGAGCAGGTGAGTTTTTAACGAGACAGATGACCTACTGTGGAAGGGCGTTTGCCACTTCAGGTTCTACCATCTAGAGGATCCCTGCAAATCAGGAGAAAAAGAAATTGTAACAGACATTATATAAATGGCCAATGAGTGTGTGTTTTAAGTGGTGGCTTTGGCCCTGGGCATCTGGGCTCCCAATGGACCCAAGACCATCCTCTCCTGTCCCTGGGTGCAGGCAGGCCCTGGGGCGTTGCTGGACTCGTCCAGCTCCTGCAGAAGAGCCCCAAATCCATGCAAACAGAATCTACATTAGCAAGAAAATGTTCTCACCCAGTCTGTATCTTCCCCTCATTTTAACCCATTCTGTTAAGACCATTGTTCCATTGTTATTTTGAGTCTTTCTGTCTTCAGTAAAAAAAAAAAAAAAAAAAGAAAGAAAGAAAGAAAGAGAAAGGGTGTTATTTGGCAGGCGTTAGGGTCTTGAGGCTTTAGTGACAGAGATAGGAAATGCGCAGCAACATTGCTTTTTCATGCCTAAATGTTCATTATGGGGATTAAACATGGGTGAGGCGGGGAACAATGCTTTTTTCTTTTTTCAAGTGAAACGTCAAATGCCAGGTAAAGTCTGTACTTCTGAGAAGAGCAGATACACCCGCTGGAGAGAAATGAAGACTGGTAGTCCCCAAACCTGCCTTAAGAAATCCTCTCGCCTCCTTCCCTGAGAACACTGTTCTGCCAGGGCCCGCGAGCACCGGACGTCCCGCGAATTGTAGCTGTGTGTCCCTTTGATCCCGGGTGGCCGGGGAATGTACCCCTCCTGATTCCGGGTTCTCCCTACACTGTCGGTGGGACACGGGACGAGCAAGGGGCTGGGGAAGAGTCTCCTGGTCTGGTCGGGTAGTCCCGGAGCCCCTTCAGAGTGTGGGTCAGACTGAGAGGACAGTCGTCACCAGAGCGCGTCAAGTCAGGTTGACGACGGCGGGGACATCCCGGGATTGGCGCAGCACGTTTCCTAACGCAAGTGCTTCTCTCTTTTGCCAAAGGGTGCGGACGGACTGCTCACCTCATAGCTGTGGGTTCTCCCCTTTCTGTCTCCTCAGAAATTGCAGGTGCTCCGGTGTCTGAGATCTCTGGGCCTTTCTCGACAGACGACATCGCCAGCAACTGCGTCCCCGCCCTGCCTCTGAATGAGCCCATCCTGTGGATCGTGTCCTACGCGCTCCTGAGCGTGTGTGGGATCATCCTTCTCACCCTCATCGTCCTGCTGCTCCTTCCCTTTCGGTGTCGGCACCTGCCCCGCGATCCCGAGGTGGTCAATGACGAGTCCTCGCTCGTCCGGCACCGCTGGAAATGAAGAGCGAGCGGAACCCGAGCTCGAGCGACCTTGAACTCTCGGCGAAGAGAATTCCGTCACCCGTGGAGCAGGCGAGGTCATGAGGCAGAGTGTCTTCCGGTCCACTAGTCTCAAATCTGTTCTGCTCCCAGATGCCTTCCAGATTCACTGTATTCTGATTCTTGATCTTAAAGCTTCCTTCTTCTCCCTCACTTGCAAGAAAAAATATAATAAAAACCACCTCATTCTAAACCAAAACAGAGTGAATTGGGCTTCAGGATTTATGGGACTGATTGTGCCAGACTGTCCAGGTGTGCCACCAAAAACAAAAACAAAAAAAAAAGAGGGGGCAAGCTTTTGGCTAGTTCTCCTCTTCCTCTGTCTCTGGAGCTGTGAGTTCTCATGGTTCATAACTGCTCTTAGCTGATGGGAAGCTTTTCATATTAATCACATTTAAGGGTATTTTGCACCTGGGTCCAAGAATACAAGAGGTTTGCGATATGGTGGCAAGAGAACCAGCCCAGGGCCTGACGATCTCACCATCCTGCCTGCTTCTGACCCGGAAACAGAGCCCTTGTCTGAGCCTCTCTGTGCTCTGAGTGAGAGCCAGAACTTTCTCGGAGGGGAACATCACTCAGCGGTCTTCACCAGCCTCTTCTGAAGAGGAAAGCCTTTGTCCATCGTGGTAGAGTGGGAAGGAAACCTACACTTTCGTATTCAGTGCTTCTGTAGTCTTGTTGGTATAAAGAGAAAAAGCTACCTCTGTGGAGACTTTGCCCAGGGCGCTGTGCCCAGCTGGGGCTATGGGCAGCCTGGCTCTAGCCATTGCCCTTGCTGAAAAGAATCCTCCTTTCAACAGGCGAGGGTAACAGGTGCTGTCCTGTGGCCAAGTGGGCCGTTATTTCACATGCTTACTCTTCCTTAAAATTAACAAAAGATGTTCTGGTGAGAAAAGCAGATCCCACGTCACTAGCCTAGATGTGTGTGTTTCCAAATCTCTGGCTGAAGGGAAAGCAGGAAATGGCTCAGTGCCCATCCTTCTGACCAACTCTCGGGGGAAGGAAGACACCAGATGAACAGAGGGCTTGAAGGACCTTCTCCCACGCTTTCAGGCCCTGTGTTTGCCTTTGCAGAAACCCCTAGACTCCAGCACAGACGCCCGAGCACATCTGTGGAGCCGTTGACCCACACGCTTCCTCCCTGTGGCGTGTTCAGTCTTCGGTGATGAGGTGGGTATGCGGTACTCTCCTTCTGTGAGGTACCTCCCTCTTACTACCATTTATTTGATCAATTAATTTCATCGCCCAAAAAAAAGCAGAAGCCTTAACTCGATGCAGTCAGCCTTCCCTGATCAGATACAATTAGAAGACGGGTTCAAAGGCAATATCCCATCTCTCGTTTGTATGCCAAGTTCAATGTTCGCTTTGCATTGCTATTGGGATGGGCTGGATCTATGATAGAACCCCACTAAAAGGGCTAACTGGAGTGTCTCCTCTGGCTGGATCGTCATTTATTTCCAAGACAGCCTGCGCATGGGTGTTTCAGCCATTGGCTCTGCTTACTGGACTGGGGCACGTCCATACTGGGGAATATGTGGCTGGAGAACTGTGGGGTCACTCACACGTGTGTGGTGTCCTGGTGGATGCTCCAGCAGCAGCAGGTTTGAGTTGTATCTTAGAACCTGAGCCTTCCGAGTCCTCTTCAAGAAACTGTCTGAGTGCGGCATGTATGAGTCCCTCTGGACATGGGGTCACAGGCGGGGGTACCGTTACCAGGTACTCCTTATCGTGTCTGGTCTCAGCTAGGTGAATGGTAGTAACTGCAAAGTACATTTCAGTGTAGACATCACTAGAAGTCTAATTCTCTTGTCCCACGGGCTTTTTCATTGGTTCCCGTTTTATGGTCCACTTTGCACAGAAGGGAAGGCCATCCTTCATGGAGCGGACCTTCCCCGTGCTCTGACAGTCCGGGCCCCCGAAAGAAAAGGAGGGAGTTGCAGAGATCACCCCGTTCCTTTGGCTACTTATTCCCTCACACAGGCGTCTTCTCCAGTTTCCCGCGTTCGGTTTCTGAGCTGGGAACCTTTCTGTTGGCGTAGATCAGCAGGTGCTGTTCCCAGAGTACAGGTTAAGGGCACAGCCGATTTCAAGCTCCTTACTCTAATGCTGTGCATTTCCCCTCCGAGTTCTCCACCTTTTCTTCTCAGATGTCACTGGATGTGACATTCTAATGGAAATGCTTAAATTACAAAAGCCTAACTTAACAACAAGAATGAAACAGACAATTGAACGGGGTGGACATTTTCCTGGCATGCCTTGCTATGGAAAATTGGACTTGGAGTCAAAACCCTGGTTGGTGACACCCACCTCCTTGAGTTCTGTAAATTGATACTGAGCTTGGAGAACCTTCAAGGAGGCTTGCTTTGAGCGAGAAAGGAAGTAACAACCGTCTGAGGGGGTCATTTTCACCTTGCAGCCATGGAAAAGGCTGGACGATGGTCCTTTCCTGAAAGGTGCTCTCAGCATTTTGCTGTTGTCAGATGCTGTCAACTCTCCCATAAGAAATGGATTCTTCCTGAAAAATGTTTTTTTTACTAGGGTGATACTTTGTATCCTTGATAAGTTATTTGGAAGCCCCAAAGGAAATCCTGTCTTTAGGAGCTGGAACTATGGAAACTAGCAAGAAACAAGATGACAACTGCATCTGATTTTTCTCCCCCCGCCCCCCATCCCGGGAGTTTTAAAACACACCACCGTGATTGGTGCCAGATTGTCTGGCGTCTCCCGTAGACTCTGCTGTATTTCTTCTGAACCAAAAAATAAGTACCTGGCATTAAATATTCTTGGCATGTCACTTCTGGGAACGTTTGCCAGGAACACAGTCCACTCCTGAACGTTTGGGAGGATTTTACCTGACTCATTCGGAGATGCAGAGGTTTTGGGTTGGGGATCCCTTGGGGTCAGTTATAATTCAAAATTAGGAAACTAATCCCCAGCAAGGCAACATTAACAGCTCCTCAGAGCTTTGGGGACTACAAGCAGGCCTGATTTAGGGATCGCATTATCTTATTGAAGAAGTGAGAGAAGATTGTCATAATTTAATAGGTTCCTGTGCAAATGAAAATTTGCCACATTCTTACCGGGCCCCTGTGTGGTGGATTGCCAAGCGTGGTTCAGCTTTAAGTTCTGGCCTAGGGCCACATGAGTCACGTGGAATAAATCACTTCCCCCAAAAGCCTCATCCAACAATGATTGAGTTTCACCAACTTTTCCTTATGAGCGGGAACCAGATCCTTGGGTGGGCTCCTGGTGTGCCTTTGTCCTGCAAACTGATCGGAATGGATCACAGGGCTGTTCAGACGAAACGCTTGCTGCGGATTTTTTTTCTATTTTAGGAAAAACTACTAAACATCGTAAAATGTAAAATTCAGGAGATACTAGATTTTTAGTGCCAAGGAAACTCCGCAACGGCAGCAGCTGCCATGTACATTTCTGGTGGGTTTTAAGAATTTCAGATTTGGACTTAATGGCGCTTTACCAATTAAATGGCCAGCAGGAAAAATACATTTTGAGAGTGGGGAAGGAAAGAAGACACATAAAGTATGCTGTCAAAGAAAGAAGAAGAAGCTGTTCTGGGGAAGTGGCTTTTATTAATCCCAGGAGCCCTCAGATTTACCCGTGAAGTGGCAGCGTCGACTGCAAATGTGAGGCGATCCACACAGCCACGAGTCCCACGCTTCCAGAGTGTTCGAGCTGGAGTCGTGTCTGATGTCAACATGGGCCGAGGGAGAATGTGGCCCCTTACACTTGGCCCCAGCAAGGTGAAGACTGGTTCATTCGAGGAATAGGAAAGGGGATGGTTGGGACCTGGAAGGTTCTAGAATGGGGGAAGGGAGGGGGTGTAGGAAGTTGTATCCCTTGATCAGCAGATGACTTCAAAGGGCTGGGTAAACTGAGGACATCCCAGGAGGTTCTGGGCTACCCATTTCCACCCTTGGAAGTGATTTTTTTGTGCCCCTACTTTTCAAGACTTTCCAAAGGAACCTCAGGATTATAGTTTGTTGAAGAGAACCTTACTTTGCAGCCATATTTAGACACCTGCCTTCTAACAAAACTGCAGACGCATGAACTCCCGAGCAAGTCACGGTCCTTAGGCTGTAGGTTCACATTTGTGCGCTGGGATCCACAGGACAGGATCAAGAGGCTGAAGTGAGCAGGGGTGGTCGGCAGTTACCTTTGGGGTCTGAGCATCTGACAGTCGCATTGAAGGTCACAGCGACGCGGACACAGCCACATCCCCTCAACCCTGCTGGGGCAGCCCACTGATTTCAGAAAGAATCCGACTGGTTCCTGACCACCTCCCTTCTCGGGGAGCACCTGCTGTCAGACACTTGTGCAGAAAGGAGTGTCAGCCCCTGAGCCACCCCCCACCTCCGCCCGCCTCGCATCAGTGTGGCCGTGCAGCATCTCGTGGAGGCCTTGCCGTCCTGGAGCTCCCCCTGTCCTGGTCAGAATGTGCAGTTCAGTGGGCTCTCTGGGTGTCCTGGTGAAGCCAGGCGGGGCTTGGGGAAACGTCCTGGTTTGGTGAGAACGTCCGCCCTATTGCGACACCAGTGCATCGGTGAAACCTCAAGTCACCTGCGATTAATTTTGAGTGTTATGAGGACACATGACCTCAGTCCATCAATACAGATCCAGATAAATCCAGATCCAGCGCACGCACCGCAAGAGCCGCTCTAGGGTACCTGACCTTCGAAGTCCGAAGGCCTTCACGTGTCCTGGGACGCCCTCGGGTACTGGTTGGGCACCGTTGCCAAAGCAGAAAGCCTGGCTGTGTCCAGCTAGCATCTCAGGACACAGGACAGGTGTGCTAGTAAAATCCCCATCTCGCCTCTAAGTATTTGCTCATTGGCATTTGCCTGAGCCCACGGGGCAGTGAGGAGACGTGAACAGCTTCCTTCGCAGAGGGAGACATATTTGTGCAGCAACAGAAGTGGATAAACCAGTAGAGTGGATGTTGCCGCACACAGATGTACTCGAGACCTACAGTAGTTTGCCAATACAGATTTGTAATAATGACTTATGCAATTGCACGTGATCAGTTTATAAAAGAGGTTCATAGAATAGCATCACCAAGGGGAGAATTGAAACCTTGAGCATCTTGGAAACCTTCATTTCCTTTGGGGTTTTTCCGCAGGATTTTCTTCATTGAGGTTGGAATATATGTATTTTTTTCATGGGGCATGCACGGACCAGAAGACCATGAGAAGGCAGGTGTCTCCAAAGGGTGGGGCTTCCTTTTTCTCTGTGAAATGCCGTTTGTACAGGCCGCTGAAAAGTTCCCATAAAACCAGGGTTTTCGCTTGCTTCTGTCTCCCCATCGAAGTAAAATTACAAAGCCTTACAATTTCGAAGTTAATGCTTCTGAATGAAAGTTACGAAAACATTAAAAGATGATCTTTCCGAGGTAAAAAACAAAGCTGGTTAAGGATCTGTTTCATCTATAGTGAAAATCACCCAAAATAAACTTCCTTAATTCTATTTCCTTGTACGATTTTGTGTTCTCTGTTGCTAGGGGTAACGACTTGGAATTGCTTTTTCTCCTTCTCCTTGGAGATCATGTGTTATCTAGAGTGGAAGGTGGTAAACATTCTGAACGGTGAGCTTGGCGGTCCTGTCTGGGCTTGGAATGACCCGGAACGTGTGAGGGGCCACATGAGCAAGGGTCGTGTACTTTGGGAATCAGCGTGTCTGAAACACAAAGCAAGTGGGACTGGCCGTGTGCTGATAAAAGCCGGGTTTCTGTAATCTAGGGGAGGTATTTCCTGCTATTTCTGTTCATTCCCACAGTCAGATACACCGCAAGCTTGAAACCCCCATGTTCAGTGCCTGCACTCTGGGATCTGTTTTGTTCTTAAAAAGGGTGGCTTCGCTGCTGCCTTGCGGGGTGTCCGCTCGGGCCGGGAGCTCACGCACCTTGTCTTCTGAAGCCGTGCTCCCTCGGCCTCGGGGCTTTGCAGAATGTATTTCTGTGTGCAACTTGTATTTCTGAAAAGACTTAAGATAACTGGTTTCCCTTCTGGGCGTCCCCTGTGTTTCGGCGCGCCATGTGGAGCTACACGGAAGCGTGTGGGCCAGCAGTTGGGGTGAGGGGACGTGCACCCTGCCTCAGAGGTGGCCCCATGACTATGGCCCTGCGCCGGGGGTTGTGCGCCTCAAAACTCAAGTTTTCTATAAGAATCTTATTTTTCTACTTGTATGCACCACGAATTTAAGATGTATACCATTGAAAAGGAAATAAAAGGAGTTTGGTTTGTTTGAATAAACAATACTTTCAACCTGTTGGGCTTGGAATTGTTTTGATGCTTTTGTTCACGTCGCGCTTCTGAGATGACTGTCGGGCGTGTCCTCGCCGGCTCCTCACCTCCGCGGCCACCGGAGGGGTTCCTGGAAAGCATCAGAGAGAAGGCTGAGCATAGGGCGAGTCTGAGCCCAGTCTGTGAGGTCCACCTCGCTTTGCAATGTGAGGACCCTCAGGAGTGGGATGAGACCGGGGATAGATACACACATTTTAAGGGGTCGAAAGATTGCACGGGGTGTCGGCCTCCTCCTGGGGGGAACTGACCTGGGCCGGGCGGGTGCTCCATGAGGGGCTCTGCTCGCCCATCCCCCTGCCAGGACATGGTGTCCTCCAAGTCCAGCAGATAGACACATGCCCAGGAAGGCACAGCCGGAAAGTATCTGCCTGGGAGCGGACCCTGGTTCGTCCCCCTGAGAGCAAACCTCTGCCCCCCACGGCCTTGCCAGGCAATGGGCTGAGCCACACCTTCCCGGATCGGAAGGGTCCCGCTGAGGGGGGCAGTTTCTCAAGAGGGATGCAGCCAACTTGGGGAAAGCGGAAACAACGCACGAAGACAGATGTCACTCGCGAGCGGCCCCAGACCTTGGCAAAAGGCTTCTCTCTCCACAGTTAGACGGGTCTGGTGCCAAGGCGGATAAGAAGGAATTCCAAACCGTGCGGAGTGAGGCCGTATAGCCCTGGAGAAACAGAATAGGGTGCTTGCTTTCTAACAGTGAGAAAGACCATTTGATTTCAGCCTTTTTTTTCCTACGCCGCTTGATCATTTCGCCTTTCTGGAGCTGCGGGTGACGTTGCGGGTGTGTTTTGTGCGTCTGTCACTAGGTGGTGCTGTTGTGAAACTGGAATGACATTTGTGATTTTTTATTTTATTTATTTATTTTTTTTGGTAAATTCTGTGTGCATTTGTTGGTAAACTTTGAGTGTGTGCATGTAATTACACCCAGCAATTATCCAAGCATGTTTACTCCTCCGTTCTACTCTAAGATAGAATCTTCACGATATGCAGGCTAGATATGTAGTAAATCTTGGGGGAGGATCCCCAAATGTGCCTTTCCAACCCCTGGCCTGTCTTCTTTGGGTGCCGCACTGGAAGGAAACTGAGTCACAGAGAGGTGCCACGTTCTCATTCAGTGGCAGGTCCAGATTCGAAACACCACAGTTTGTCTAATGACTGACCTATGAACTCAACCATTCAGCGGCTGTCTTTAGAAAGGATAAACATTGAGAATCGAAAGGAAAATTATATTTAAAAATTAAAATGGATATATGCTTAAAGAAAAATGCTACCAGGGAAGATGTGGGGGGACATATTTGTATGTTTACACATTTACAAATATACATTTGTATATCTACAAATAAAAGGACGGAAGCTAACGTTCACTGAAGAGGGAATTCTGGCCAGACATACGGGCTGGACCGGCATTCCATCCTCACACCCGGCCCTGGCAGGTACACACTGTTACTAAAAATATTTTTCAACCACAGGGTGGAAGGCAAGGGCACAAAGAAGACATATTCAGAGAAATTCACAAGTCTGGGGAAAAGAAGCTCTTACCCTGGGATGAGTCTGGAGACCAAGGTCTTAAGTGGGTCATCGTGGTTAAAAAAAATAAATAAAATGGCCTGCTGTCCTTTGCATATAAAAATTTCATACCAGTAAGCCAAATGTGTTAACCATGTTTGTATTTTCTGTGCTCTGACCCTTTGACGTGGAGTGCCTTGCAGACCACGAGAGACGGGACTCCCAAGTTAGCCAATTCCTTGAAAGAGCTAGCAGTTCCCTTCAGAGTAAATCACGCCCCTGGGTGCTGGCCTTTCAAAGGCAAGCCTGGCAGTCCAGAGCTTCCACCTGTCGCCTTCGCCTGGTTCCCATACTCTGGGCCACTGTCCCCTGCCCAAATCGCCCCAGGGGCAGGTACCAGGCAGGGAAGGACCACAGCCCCGACGCCCCAGAGCCTGCTGAGATGACTCAATCTAGCCAGACCTGAGCCTCTCCACCCTGCCTGGCCCATTCCTTGCTGTGGAAACCACAGTGAAGGCTCCTGTGTTCTCTTCCTCCTGCCTCTGGCCCCCTGTCGTCCCTGGTGCTTCCCCGCGTGGCCCCATGGGACATGCCGCCTGAGTCCCAGGACCTTCCTTCCAGACAGTGCCTTCCACTCCTGCTGTCTCACCGTCCCTCAGCAAAACAAATCCCCCCACCCTTGAAACACCAGAGAAGGACGTAGGAGCCCCGAAGAAAAGCCTGCAAAACGCTGTAAACAAACGTGGGACCCCAGTGGTCAGGAAACAGGAGAGGCTCAATGGCTCTTATAATGCATGAAAGATGTTTCCGTAGTTAGAAATCAAGCAAACACACCCTTTCATGACCAAGAGCTTCGGAAGAGGTGAACGGCCTCCTGCAGGGCTGCTGAGGGTTAAGTCGGAGCGATCCTTCCAGAGAGCCCAAAAAATACCCACATCATCCCTGAATCGATCCTTCCTCTGGAATTGATCCTAAAGAAGCAGAAATGTGGGCAAACCAGGAAATAATGCAGAGGGAGATAAGCGGTTTGCTGAATGGTGTGCCAGTACCAGATCCATTTTTAAAGAGAAATCTACTGGGGGCGGGGGCAGCGTGTGTAAGACACAAGCGTCTAGCAATTGTACGACATTCACACGGACTTGTTACCTCCAGAAGTGGGGATCCTGGATGAGAGGAATACTTTAGGGGTTTCTAATTCATTTATTTTTTATTCAAGTCATACATCGACATTATTAAAAGTTCAAAAAATTCCAGGAGGCTTTTCACAAAAAGCAGTGGTCCCTTGCCTCACCCCTACCCACCTTGGTGTCCTACTGCACAAATCTGGTTTCCTCTGGCACTTCCTCCATGTTTTTTGTTTGTTTGTTTGTTTTAATTTAAAGATTTACTTATTTATCTGAGAAAGAGAAAGAGAAGGCATGGAAGGGAGGGGCCAAGGGAGAGGGAGGGAGAGAATCTCAAGCAGATTCCCTGCTGAGCACCGAGCCTAACACAGGGCTCGATCTCGTGACCCTGAGATCATGACCTGAGCCGAAATCAAAAGTCAGATGCTTAACCGACCGAGCCCCCCGGGCGCCCCAGTAGGATTAGTATTGCTATATGATTAATTCAAAATAACCCCCCCGCACCACCCCCCCCCCCCCCCCCCCCCCGCTAGTCATCTCCTGCAATGTTACATACTTACTTTCCCGGATGTCCTGTAGGAACACCAGATGGTGCTTCTGAAATTATCCAGGTGAGATCTGTTTTGGAATTGTGCTAAATGTATAGATAGATTCAGGGAGCTTGCACTGTTATCAGAGGGCGACTTGGAGTCCATCAGACGAGTATTTCCGACGGGACCCGCCTTCTGCCCGATCCCTCCCGGCTTCATTTCCTGCGGATCCGCACCGCTCCTTGATCACGTCATTCCCCAGGGGGTTGCATTTTCTCTTGTCCTGATGAATGAGATTTTTTTTTTTTTTTACTACACTGTAAAACTGGTTATTGCTCCTGTATCTGAAAGCACCAGTTTTCTGTGTTGGTCCAGCTGACCGCATTAGAAACTTTGTTTCTAACAAGTTGTGTTCTGCTTTGATTTGTCTGGGGGTTTCCAAGAAGAAAATTAGGTCGTCGGCAAATGATGGTAATTTTAACTCTTTTCTGATACTTGTGCTTTTTAGCTTATGTTTTTTTGTTTTTGTTTTTGTTTTTAATGCCAGTTCTGGCCTAAAACACAATGTTGGCGCTCTTGTGTTTACCCCACTTTTTGAATAGGTTGTATCTTTACAGGGTTCACAAAAGGACACATGGTGAGAAATCTCCGTCACACTCATGACCTCTGGTCTGCCTGGTGGCCGGCCCCTCCCGTGCTGCTCCCCACCTTTTGCCAACAAGGTCACCTGGCACTGCCTTCTCATTAATCTTAAGGCGTTGACCATCAGATGTGTTTGTCTTTCTCTCCCTCTGCTAATACAAAAAGGTAATGAACAAATACACCATGTTGCTTTCTTCTTTTCCCCACGGAATTTACCTTGGGAGACTCTCCTATCTCTCTCCCAGATGTGTCGCGCCCCCGTCGCTGGTCCCATTCTTTATGTAGCCCGCCCCTTGCTGACAGCATCTCAGTCGTTTGCTGTCTTTTCCTTCCACAAATGCGGCTGCAATGAATAACCTTACACAAACATGATTCTGTGGGTAGGTGCACGTGTAGGAGTAGTTTCCAGGAGGGAAACTGCTGGGTCAGAAGACAGCTCCATTTATAATCCTCATGAGGACTGGGAAATTGCCTTTTATAAGGATTATCCCAAATTACGCTCCCACAGTAATGCACGAGTGTGCCTGTTTCCCTCTTCTCTCGTCAAGAAGCTGGTGGTTAGACGTGCACATGTTTGCCAAGCGGATGAGTGCAGAGTGGCATTTCGGTGTAGTTCTACTTGACACAGCTTTCATTCTGAGCGACTTCGGACATCTTGTGGCCATTCTTCCATTGGGCTGTTGCCTGATTTCTAGGGAACCCCCTCACAGATATATCGTGTTCCTATTACAGGCTTTCCAAACAGAAGTCTCCTTACACGTTAACTTCATACTATCTTGCGTGATTTTGGCAGGCTAACTTTTCCCGCTTGGAGTTGCAGCTGCGAAATCGTGTTTTCACTGAGGCTGCTTCCCGGGCTGGGATGCAGACGATCTGAGCTCATCGTTGCCGGCCGGGCCCCGGGCCTGCCCCGTGAGACGCACCTGGGCTGATGGTTACGGGTTTCCAAAGGTTTGGGGGAGATTATGAGTTGCAATTTTGTTTTTCAGTATGTCCTGTCTTTTGACTGAATTTGTTGGGCTTTGGCGGTTTGTTTTTCCCTTTGAGAAAGGTGTGTATACACTTACACGTACTCAGATCTGCCAAACAGTTTCTGGTAAGCCTTCTGGATTTAAGTCTGTTAGAAAAGCCTTCTCACCTCCACGTTTATAAGGCTTATAAACAGGGTCATGGAGCATCTGGGGGGCTCAATCGGTGAAGCGTCTGCCTTCAGCTCAGGTCAGGGTTCCAGGGTTCCAGGATCGAGTCCCGCATCAGGCTTTCTGCTCAGGGGGAGCCTGCTTCCCTCCCCCGCCCCTGCCTGCATCTCTGTCTACTTGTGATCTGTCAAATAAGTAAATAAAATCTTAAAAACAAAAAAACAAAACATAACAAAAAACCCTTATAACATGTTTCCTTCTGATTATATTTATGGCTTCCTTTTGGGGGGGCAAATATTTCATCTCTAGTCCTTCTGCAGTATACGCTTGTGCAACGTGTGAGGTGCCGTTTCTGTAGGAAGCGTTCCTAGTTCTCGCAGTAATTATCACATAGCACACCCTTTCCACTGGCTTCACGTGCCTTTTTATCACACACTTAGCGGTTGTGTGTAGTTGGGCGTCTTCCTGGACTTCTGTTCCCTTTGCGTTCCCTTTCTTTCCTGTTCATTTTTCTTCCAGTGGTCTGGTCCAGAACTTGCCAGGACTGGACTCTTTCAGTATGAAAATTTTGCGCAGTTTCCGTAGTCGTCGTGACTCCTGCCTTCACACAGCCCTTCTTCTTCAGACATCTCCTGGCTGATCTTCTCTTTTTTCACATGAACAATTGAATCAGTTTGTACAGATGCCCCCCACCTCCCCCCGCCAGTACGTATGGGGATGTTTATTGGGATCACATACGTTTACAGTTGAACTTAGGGAAACCTTGACCCCTGTCTGGTGTTGAGGTATCCTCTCCAAGAAGAGGAAATGTGTTCCTATTCATTAACTTCTCTTTTCTGTTCCTTCAGAACATGGTAAACTTCCCTTGGCATAGGTCTTGCCCATTTCTTATTGACTTTATCCCTAGGTGTTTAACCCTGTTGTTGGTCATCGTTACTGTAAAGGAGATCTTTCTCCCATTAAATCTCCCGACTGCCTGTTTGCAACCAGGAAGGCTGCTTGTTTCTATATAATATTATGGTCGTGTCCTGCTTTCTTAGTGAATTCCTTTGAGATTTCTCAGGTGGAGTGTTCTGGGTTTTGCAGGAGCACGGTTGGGTCATGCACAAATACTGATAGTAGCCCTCGGCTCTCTCCGATTCTGCATCTGTTTCCTCTCCCCTGTCGCATTACATCGCCGAGGACTCTCGGTAGAGTGTCACGTAGTAAAGAGCGCCTCATTTTGTTCCTGACTTTAAAATCTGATACTACCAGGGGACGCCTGGGTGGCTCAGTAGGTTAAGCCTCTGCGTTTGGATCAGGTCATGATCTCAGGGTCCTGGGATCAAGCCCCGCAATGGGCTCTCGGCTCAGCGGGGAGCCTGCTTCCTCCTCTCTCTCTGCCTGCGTCTCTGCCTACTTGTGGTCTCTGTCTGTCAAATAAATAAATAAAATATTTTTTAAAAAAACAAACAAAAAAACCTAATACTACCAGATGAGAAAGATAGGCCTTACGATGTTCAGGACGCACCCATGTCTCTTGATCAGTTTTGTGTCAATGTTGCCATGAAGGTAATTTTTAGATGAGGCTAACGTTTGCATCAGTGGACATTGAGTAAAGCACATTACCCTTAAGACTGCAGGTGGGCCTCGTCCAATCAGCTGAAGGTCTTCTGAGGAAAAAGACTAAATTCTGCCTCTGGACAGCCTTCAGACTCAAGCCGCCACATTAACTCTTCCTTGAGCCCCCAGCCTGCCTGGATGCCCTGAAAATTTTGTATTTTCCAGGCTTATATGAGCCAATCCCTTAAAATAAACCTGTGTGGACCACCTGGTGGCTCAGTTGATTGAGCGTCAGACTCTGATCTCAGGGTCATGAGATCGAGCCCCACATCGAGCTCTGTGCTGGGCATGGAGCCTGCATGAGATTCTCTCTCTCCCTCTGCCCCTTCCTTTGCCCGTGCGCACATGCTTGCCGTCTTTGTCTCTCTCTTGAAATGAAATGAAATAAAATGAAATGAAATGAAATACCCATGTATCTATACCTCCTCTGGGTTTTATGTCTCTGGAGAGCCCCAGCTGATATACCATCTATTTCTATTTTATTGAGAATCTTATAACAAATTTTACAGTCTTGTCAGGTACTTTTAAAAGATTTTATTTATTTGTGAAAGAGAGAGCGTGGAAGCAGTAGGAGTGGCAGACAGAAGGAGAAGCAGGCTCCCCGCTGAGCAGAGAGCCCGATGTGGGGCTCGATCCCAGGACCCTGAGATCGTGAACTGAGCTGAAGGCGGACGCTTCACCGACTGAGCCCCCCAGGCGCCCCGGGTACTTCCTTATCAACAGTGGAGGATATCACGATTTCTCTCCTTATGTTTACGAACATTGTGGATTCTGCTTCCAGTTTTCCTAACAGTGAACCACTTGCACTTCTGGAACAGCCTTTGTTCGGTTGTGATGTATGTTTCTTCTAGTGCTTTTCGGTTCTGATTTGCTCCTGTTTTCCCTAACCACACTGACAACTGTGTTTTGTCTGTACTTTTCTTTTTCTGCGGTCTGTCGGGTATTATCAAGACTGTGCTCACTGCATACAAGCAATTTGGATGTTTACCCTTTTCCCCGCGCTCGGGAAGAGCGTGTGTATGGCAATGGAACTACCCTCTCTCTAAGAGTTTGGTAGAATTTCTGATGTTCTCTTGCAAACTAGCACCTTGGCACATTTCTCTGTACATTTTGTGGAAACAGTCTGTTTAGATTTTCTCTTTTTGATAAATTATATCTTCTTGTAAAACTAGGCATTTTAACCCAGGGTTCCAACTTATACTTAAACGTTAAACGTAACCGTCTTGGGATTCCATTCCCCATTTTTCCTGCTTTGTGACTTGTATTTCCCTCATTCCTCATTTTGTATTTCTGCGCTCTTCTTTATTATATCAGGTTAGCACATGACTTAACCTTGTTATTGTTTTGTTATTGTTGTTTAAAGATTTTATTTATTTATTTGACAGAGATCACAAGCAGGCACAGAGGCAGGCAGAGAGAGAGGGGGAAGCAGGCTCCCCACTGAGCAGAGAGCCCGATGCGGGGCTCGATCCCAGGACCCTGAGATCATGACCTGAGCCGAAGGCAGAGGCTTTAACCCACTGAGCCTCCCAGGTGCCCCAACTTTGTTAATGTTTTAAGGGTTTATTTTTTTAAAGGTTTTTTGGTCCCTTCTACTGTTTACTGCCCTTGCTCATTTCTGTTTTATGAATCTCTTTGCTTTGCTTTAGTTTCTTCTTCTTCTCTTTGTTTAAAGATTTTATCTGAGAGAGAGGATGCCCACGAGTGGGAGGAGAAGCGGAAGGGAAGGGAGAGGAAGAGGAAAAGACTCCCAAGAAGTCGCTGCTGAGCACAGAGGCTGACTCGGGGCTTCTCTCGTGACCCTGAGATCATGACCTGAGCTGAAAACAAGCGTCCGACGTTGAACCGACTGAGCCACCCAGGTGCCCTGGCTTTAGTTTCTTCTTGATCGATGATTAATTCTTTTTTTTTTTTTTAAAGTAGTTTCCACGGCCCACATGGGGCTTGAAACCCACCCCCAGGATCCAGAGCTGTGGGTTCTATGGGCTGAGCCAGCCCGGAGCACCTAATTCATTTGCTTTTGTTCTGTTTCACTGATAGAAGCTTTGCCTCTGGGAGCCTTTCTCTGGGCGACGCGTTACTCTATTTCAGAATTTACTAAAAACAATAATTAGCTCAGTTTGTTTTCTCTTTCACTAGAGAGAGAGATTTAAAAAAGATTTTTGGGGAGTTTTCCACTGGAACTGGCTTTTAGTTTTCGAAAACCCGCTTTGGTTGCCCCGGGACCAGGAAGTTTCACCTGCAGCCCGTCCAGCCCGTGGGACTTACGAAGAGGTTTGTGGCCACTTTGCCTGTTCCAGTGGTGCGTGAAATCAAGATGCCTTTCGTCCTTCGTGCCTGCGAATTTGAACCATGTTCATGAACCCTGCTTTATTACGTTTATGTACGTTTTCACATCTTTCCTTTTTACCCTAATCTCTCCTGTTATGGGCTGAATTCTGTCTCCCCAGATCTCTGTGTTGGAGTCCTAACCCCAGCACCTCAGAATGTTAGCACGTTTGCGGGCAAGGTCTTTACTCAGATTAAGACAAAATGAGGGGCACTTGGGTGGCTCAGTGGGTTAAAGCTTCTGCCTTTGGCTCAGGTCATGATCTCAGGGTCCTGGGATCGAGCCCCGCATCGGGCTCTCTGCTCAGCAGGATGCCTGCTTCTCCCCGCCACTCCACACCCCTCCCCTGCTCTCTGTCTGCCTTTCTGCCTACTTGTGATCTGTCTGTCAAATAAATAAATAAAATCTTTAAAAAAAAAAAAAAAGAAAGAAAGAAAGAAAGAAAAAGACAAAATGAGGCCAGGAGGCTGGGCCCTGACCCCCTCTGACTGGTGTCTATAAAAAGAGGCAGCAGGAATCGCGGGCAGGGAGAGATGCCCTGGGAAGACGCAGCAGCAGGGCGGGGCGGGGTCTGCAAGCTCCCGGGAAGGGGCTTCGGGGGAACCAGCCCATCCATGGGTCCGTTGTGGACTCCCATCCTCTAAGACCGTGCGTGAGTAGGTAAACATCTGTTTACTTACTTTACTTACTGTTCCTCATAGCCCCCGCCTGCAGCCCGTCGGTGATGTTTCGCTGTGGCGAGCAGACAAGGACAGAAGGGTCCTCTCTGTGTTTCTACAGAGCTCATCACACGCCGGCTCTAGACAGCGCGGTTCTCTGACTTTGTCCACGCGTTCGTTAGGAATCGCCCCTAACAAACAAGGAAAAGCGTGCCGCTTCCTACCTTGTAAAGCCTTTTGGCTTACCCGGGTGGTAAGTACTGGACGGTACTAAGCCTCCAGGTCTCCTTTCATGGTCATGGGGGCCGCTGGGTGGGCCCATCCCTTTGTTTCCAACCTTCCCAGGTCCCCCAGAGTGACGCTTTCCTGAGGATGCATTCAAGAAACCTTTTTACAAGTCGAGGACTTGAACCCATTGCGTTCCTTCCCAGCACAGGATGACCGCGTTTCTGCCCCGTGTGTCCAGCGTGTACTCATGGTTGTTCACGGCGAGATCTGTTTGCTTTCTTTTGCTTTTTGTGTAGCTCTTTTTTTTTTTTTTAAGATTTATTTGATTTGTGAGAGAAAGTGGGAGGGGCAGAGGGAGAGGGAGACTGAGACAGACTCCCAGCTGAAGGCGGGGCTCGATCCCACGACCCTCTGACCACCACCTGAGCGGAAGCCAGGAGCCGGCGGGTTCACGGTTGAGCCGCCCAGGTGCCCCGTGTGTGGCTCTTGTATCCAGGGAGGCTCGTTACCTCCCTAATGGCAGCTCAGGTCATGCCGACAGGGAGTCCCCTGGTCTTAAATCTGCTGTAGCCTCTGTTGGCTCCCCGAGATGAGCGCTTCCTCCCCACCCGCCCTGTCCATCCGCGACTGTGCTGTCTCAGTGCCAGGATGAAGGGACAGGCGCCTCTAGCTAGGTTCGCAGCTCTGTTTGATTCCCTCTGGGGCCCGCCATCGCAGAGGAGAACCAGCGGCGCGCCCGACCTCGAGCTTCCCTGCGCGGTTCTCCTTAGTCGCCCCGTTCCTGCTCCGGAGACGCAGACGCCACAGTCCCTTCCACGTCCCCGGCGCCCACACTCTTGCCAGCTTCCCCCGCAACACACACTTACCTCTGCACTGGGAAAAGTTTCCTTCTAGTAGTTTCCTCACAAAGAATATTGTCCCTCGTAGAAACAGTGTCTCCCGAGTCCTCGCTTGTTTAAAACTCTTTGTAGCCTTTATACTTAAAGTTTGGCTTGTGTAAAGAAAGGTTTCATTTCGCTTCCCCCCTCCCTCTCTGGTTTTCTGTCTTTCCTGTCTTTTGGAATGGCGTCACTGCCTTCTGGCTTTGAGCGTGGCCTTGGGGGAAACTGACCGCAGCTTTCTGTCCCCCTCCTATTTCGTGTGCCTTGACGTGTTGTCTCTAGGTGCCCTGAAGACTCTTTTTTATTTTTATTTTTTAAGATTTTATTAATTTGAGAGAGACAGTGTGTGAGAGAGAATGAGCAGCGGGGGGGGGGGGGGGGGGGGTGCAGGGCAGAGGGATGAGCTGATTCCCCGCGGAGCAGGGAGTCCAATGAGGGGCTCGATCCCAGGACCCCAGGATCATGACCTCAGCCAAAGTCTGAGCCACCCGGGCACCCCTGCCCTAAAGACTCTTAACTGGGACGTGTCTCATGCTGACCATTTGGGGTCAAGGAAAGTTCAGTCTTTCTTCAGATCCGCTGCGCTGGCCCCCACGGTTAGGTGAACTTCATTATGCATAGTCAGCCCCAACCGGCTTATCTTCTACAGTCATCATTTCTTGATACTTTAAAAATATTGCTTTTTTCCGTCAATGTTTTACTGGCCGCATTTCTCTCTGCCTCGCTGCTTCCTGTGTTTTCATGAGCTTCTCTTTTCCCCTGGCACATCTTCTGATTTTGTCTTTTTCTTGTGTCTTTCCTGAGTTCGGTCATTTTGGATTTCATGTCCTGTTACTTTGCTGTCTTCCCCACATGTCTGCCTTTCTTCATTTGGGGCCTCTTTTGCCAGAGGAGTGGCTTCAGTGAGTTGTCGTCTTCTCCCCCCTTTTCATGTGTGCTGAAAGGCACCCTCTCCTTTGTCCTCTGCTCTCTGAAGGCTTTCTTCCGGCAAGCGCTCTTCCCCGGCCGGTGTGTGTGGCCATGCTGGTCCCCGTGTCATTCTCGTAACATCCGCTCCTCGGTTTGGAAGCAGATTTCTTTTGCAGATCACTCGCTCTGCCTGCCGGGGGTTCCCATGGGGCAGGGCAGGCAGGTTTCTCATAACCTCCCGGTTCCGAGCTTCTGCTAATCCCTCTCCCCTGCTGCCGGAGAGGCATACTGGTCTCTGGAAACACAGGACATACGAGTGTTCACTCTTCTGATTCTCTGAGGAGAGTCCCTGCCCTTTGTGGGGAAGAAGGAATAAGACTGGGACCTTAGGGCCAGTCCCTCATCTGTGGACACAGATGCCTCCTGGTGCCTTCTTAGACTGGCTGTTGCCCGAACCAGGGACGGCGAGCTGTCCCTCTGACCCTGCATTTCTGCCCCAGGACCTCTGCCCTCGCGCTCAGCTGCCTTTGGCAACCCCTCTGCATTCTTTGAGGTCTGCGGCTTATCTCTCCCTCCTAGTTTCCCTAAAAATGTGGGACTCTGAGCTTTTGTGGTTCATCGTGTTTCTTTCACTTTTCTCACTTCGCCTCTGTGATTTTCCAGGACAAGAAGGGGGAGGTGGCGGGCTTACACGCCCCGCCCCTGCAGGAGTCCGGCCTTCAGCTTCTGTTGTACGTATTTTTATACCATTTCAAGGTTTTTTGATGTGTGTGTGTGTGTGTGTATCTTTCTTTGTTGTTTATGTTTTTTGGCTACAGAAATATTTTAGTTTACTTAAGTATTTTTAAACTCTTTTTTTGAAACTTGGATGAAGATTTATTACAAACGTATTCATTGTGTTTTCAAGGTGGAAAATAGCAGACGGGATCAACGCGCCCAGCGGCAGAGGGAAAGGCTCGTCGCCGTACACCCTAGGGCTGAGTGCAAGGCGACTCTTAAAAATGTATTTTAGCGGCACCTGCGGGGCTCAGTCAGTTAAGCGTCCAACTGGTTAAGCGTCCGACTAGTTAGGTGTCCGACTCTTGATTTCGGCCCAGGTCATGGTCTCAGGGTGGTGAGACGGAGCCCTGAGTCCGGCTCCACACTGGGGGTGGCGTCTGCTTGAGATTCTCTGTCACCCTCTGCCCCTGCCACCACTCACCTGCACTCTTGCTAAAAATAAATATATATTTTTAAGATAATTTCAAGGTCAGGAAATGATTATAGTAAGAAAAAAAGGAGGGGCGCCTGGGTGGCTCAGTGGGTTAAAGCCTCTGCCTTCGGCTCAGGTCATGATCTCAGGGTCCTGGGATCGAGCCCCACATCGGGCTCTCTGCTCAGCAGGGAGCCTGCTTCCTCCTCTCTCCCTGCCTGCTTCTCTGCCTACTTGTGATCTCTGTCTGTCAAATAAATAAACAAAAAATCTTAAAAAAAGAAAAAAGAAAAAAAGGATATAAGTCATCTGTGTAGTGACATCACAATTTTAAATGTACACACACACACACACACACAAATACTGGAAAGAAATGCCCTCCAAAGTTGAAGAAGTTATCTGTAAAAGAATCACAGGTGATTTAAACTATTCTTTAGCAAATTGTGTATTTCCTAAATATATTTTTATAATCAGAAGATACCATCAAAACCTAAATTTGGAGCCTTGCCCATTACTTTCTTGCTGTCCCTCTCCCTCGATCGCGTTCCTACTTCCTTCTCTTTCTTGGTCCAATACAACCCCCCCCCCCACCCCCGTCCACAGCCTGGGTGGGAAACTGAGTCATGTTCCCTCTTTCCAGTCCCTCATTCCCCACCCTCAATGGGTCATTAATCGTTTTGGTTCTACCGCCTAGAGACCTCATGTTGTACCCTCCCCCCCACTCCCGCTAGGGTTGCTCTAATGATCGTCTAGGCTCTTGAGTTGGGTTCCTTATTTGTCTCCTGGCCCTCTGCCTCACCCATCTTGAAACCACCTGCTTTCTGGGGCAGATCGCTCCCAGCCTAAATGCTTCCCACGGCCGTCTGCAGCTGCAGGAGGAAAATCCGAATTCGAGCACTCAAGGCCAGCCTCAGTCTGACCTGAATCTACCTCTCCCACGACACACCTGTCATACTCCAGTGTCTAGGTGCCCTGCCTTCTGGCCCCGGACCTGGAGTCAGGAACGACCATCAGATTACGTGGTAACAGACTCCAGACCACGGAACCAATGCTGGCCGTGTCCGCCGCTCTGGGCTGGCCGGATCTGCACTCCCCCGGCACCCCCGAGAGCATGGCAGGGGCTCAGTGGACACGGCTGGAGGGCGGGACCCAGGGAGACCCCAGTGCCCGGCGGAACTGGTTCGAAGCCATGCTGGGAGATGGTGATTTGTCCTAGGCTAGGAGTGTGGGAGAAGAGGAACCCCAGCCTCTGTGTGGCGACTATGATCAAAGCCGATTCCTGTGCTGATCCCCGCAGCCGTATTAGGGCCGGAAAATGCTCGTGTTCAGTTATCTCCAGGCTTGCTTTCTCTGCCCTCCACGTTGTCCTTGGAGCCCTCTGACAGCTTGGTGACACAGTTGGCCCAGACAGACAGTGTGCCTGTGTTCTAGGAAACAGAGGGTCTGTCCCCTCTGTCAGTGTCTGGAGACCTTCCCGTGAGGATACCCAAATCCATACTCCTCTCCGCAACGGGATGAGACGGGTCCCCTGACTTTTAATATTATGTTAAACCCTAGCTAGTTTTGGAGGCCGCTGCTTGTTTGTAAGATTAATTTTTTTTCTTCTGTGTGTCACGGGTTTGGCTAACAGTTGCTTCGTTTCCTTGGCCCGTTTGACTCTGTGTCTCTGAGGAAGAAACGCACAAGGAGGAGTTCGCGTCCACGGTCCCGCAGGCCAGACCCTGGAAGAGCAGAGCTCTCGGCTGCGAGTCCGGGGGGTCAGTATCCTGTTTGTTGACCACACTTCATGCACTGGGCATGTAAACACCCCTGCAGCAGGGGAGGGGGGAGGGAGAGGCAGGACATGTGCGCAGTTCCAGCTTGCTGGCCCCTCAGGAGGAGAGAGGGAACCAAAGCAGTAGTTTTCAGACCTCACTGGGTTCCCACTCACCTGCCCCGAGTAGCGCTCCCGTGATGGCCCCAGACTCTGACCCCAAAACTTTACATACTCTTTGCACAGGCTTCTCTGGGTCGGGACTTCTCGGGGCTTGCCCGAACATGAACCACACTACAGTCCTGTTGAAATGCACATTTGCTGTGTGGGGGACGGGGACAAGTTCCCAGTGATATGGCTCCACGGGGGTCTCCCTTAACGTGGCAAGCTCTGGGTTACACCCTCACGCCCAACCCCACCTTCCGGAACCACACTCCTGCCCTCCTCCTCAGACGCCAGCCGCGCCTCACCTGCTGCTGGACGGCTGTCTGGGCAGGACTGGAGAGGTCCCAGCCTGACTCTTTTTTTTTTAAGATTTTATTTATTTGACAGACAGAGATCACAAGTACGCAGAGAGGCAGGCAGATGGAGAGAGAGAGAAGGAAGCAGGCTCCCTGCCGAGCAGAGAGCCCGATGTGGGACCCTGAGATCATGACCCGAGCCGAAGGCAGCGGCCCAACCCACTGAGCCACCCAGGCGCCCCTCCCAGCCTGACTCTTACCAGGCAGCCACGGGATCCTGCGTCGTGCCTGGCTTGGGGAAGATGAGGATTCTGTTCCAGATCAGTGAAGGCATGGTGGCTTATCTATTTCTCTATGCTTTCTACGACCCCGTGGCAACATTTCAGATCCCCCCGCAGCAAACGTCTGCAGGGTACGAGGGGCAAAAACATGTGGGTTTCACTCATCAAGAGCGGCTGGGACCATCTGCGAGAATCCACGATCCCTCCCAGCCCCTGCCACACCCCTGCACCCACCCACCTGCCTATCTGGGCACCTAGCAGGGATCCAGCACTTTGAACTGACCTAACCCTCCCGAAGGAAGAAGGCCACGAGCCTGGGTCACACCTGTCGTGGCCCGGGCTGCCTGTCTCACGACTCCTGACACGGTCAGTTCTGCCTCAGTTGCCAATAAGGGGCCTTTGTTCCCCTCGGCCTTGAAAACTGGTCCCCATCCCCAAACTCGGGCCTGCTTCCTGGGCTTCCACGGAGCAGCTGTGCGAGTGCAGGAGGGACCGTGGGGCCATCGGACAACTTCCGTGGAAGACGGTGGGGAGAGCTCAGGTCTAGGAGACTTTGCTTTTGCAGACCTCTATCCCAGCACGGAAGCGTGTGGCTTCGAGCACTTCCTAAGGTCTGTGAGAGAGAAGAGAGATCCAAGTGACGGCACTGTCCCCTAGCAATGGCCCCGCGGGGAAGAGGGAGACACGTTCTTGGAAACCCCAAGTAAGTTTCCAAAGAGCAGGTACAGGTAAAATGAATCAAGTCCCCCGAGGAAGAGGAAGAAGGGAAGGGTGGCCCCCACCGTTCGGAAGATACGCCTGCTGCTTCTTTCTTGACCTTATTTGCTTATTCCTTTATTCAGTCACTGAGCAAATATTTAGGGAGCGGGGGCTCTGACCCAGGTCCTGTCCGAGGCCCTGATGAGTCCGTGGTGAGAGAGTCAAAGACCGGCAATCTCCTGGCGCTTGCAGTCCCCTGGAGAAGGCTCACGTGCCCTCCAGGTAATAGCAAGTGAGCGCTGTGGGGGATGGGGGAGGGTGGGGGCAGGGCAGCAGGGACGGGGGTGCCAGCCCCGATAAATATCATCGGCCACCATCTCGTTTCCACACCAAGGGCGCTCCAGGACCACCTCCCCCCGGAGACAGTGTGGGGGGCCAGCTGGCAGGCCCGCTCAGCCCACCTGCCCCCGCAGCCCTCCAGAAGCTCCGCCCGCCACGACGTGCCTTGACGGCCCTGGCCAGACGGGTCCGTCCCTCCCACGCTCCCCTCGCCTTTATCCCACTAAGGGGGCAGCCTCCTCCACACGCCTGGAAGCAGTGTCCTCACGTGACCATGACCGTCATTTGCAGGGTGTCTAGGAGGCCGATGTGGGAGGGACAGGTTGTCCGTGACAACAGCAGACTTGCTCACCCAGTTTCCTGGTTATGATAAGCGTTAAGGTTCCTCTCGTTTGGCGGTCCGCACCCACGGCCCTCCCACAGAGCGAGGCCCCCCTACCCTCCTTCTGTCTCGCTCACAGACTGGGACTGTCCTGCTCTGCAGCAGGGAACCGAACTGTCACAGGGTCCTCATCCGGGAGGTCCCCCCCACCCCCGCATCCCCCCACAATGACCCTCCCTGGCTTGGATCTCATATTGTCTGGAGGCTCTTGGTGCGTCGCTGTTTCGATAAGCGGTTTCCAGGGGAACAGGACACAGTGCCCGGCGGTATTTCTCCAACACTCCTGCGCATGTGACTCCTGGGGATCTTGTGAGAATAAGGATCCCCCTTCCGGTGGGGGTAGGGGGTCTGCAGCTCTAACGAGTCCCACAAGGTGCAGGAGCTGGCGTGACCCACAGTGTCCCATGCCACCGTGGCCACTGTCCTCTGTCCTTCATTATCAGATTCACTGGCTCCCAAGCCAGGGCTGCTTGACCTGCCAGGGAGACGTCTGTGGTGGTCACAGTGGGGTGTTGCCCACTGGCCCACAGGACATAGAGATCAGGTGTGCTGCCAGATGTCCTACCCTGTCCAGGACGACCCCATGGCACAAAATTATCAGGCCCCAAACATTAACAGTGCCTAGGTTGAGAAACCCTATACACTAACTCGGTGGGATCTAATTTTGCTTATACATTTGGGTTACCTAGTGTCCTAAAAATGTCACCTCCTGGAGTCTCTCCCAATGACTTCAGAATCTTGGGGGTGAGGCCTTGGCACTGTACTTCCCAGATGCAGTTGTGGTTCCATTGTGCAGCCCCAGCTGAGAAGCAGGCCTCCCCTCTCCATGGACTGTAGTGATGGAAACTGCAAGCTGGGAAGAGGCTTGGTATTGGGGAACTTTTCATACACCCTACAGCTGCACGGCATACCTTTTTTATTTTTATCCTTTTAATTAACATTGAATGCATTATTTGCTTCAGGGGTACAGGTCTGTGATTCATCAGTCTTACACAATTCACAGCGCTCACCACAGCATGTGCCCTCCCCAGGGCCCATCCCCAGCCGCCCCACCCCCCACCCTCCTCCCCTCCAGCAACCCTCAGTTGTTTCCTGAGGTTAAGAGTCTCTTAGGGTTTGTCTCCCTCTCTGGTCTCCTCTCTTGTTTCATTGTTTCCCTCCCTTCCCCCATGATCTTCTGCCTTGTTTCTCAAATTCTACATATTAGTGAGATCATATGATAATTGTCTTTCTCTAATTGACTTATTTTGCTTACCATGATACCCTCTAGTTCCATCCACGTTGTTGCAAATGGCAAGATTTCATTTCTTTTGATGGCTGCATAGTATTCCATTGTGTATCTATACCACATCTTCTTGATCCATTCATCTGTTGATGGACATCTAGGTTCTTTCCATAGTCTGGCTATTGTGGACATGGCTGCTATAAACATTCGGGTGCACGTAACCCTTCAGATCACTACATTTGTATCTTTGGGGTAAATTCCCAGTAGTGCAATTGCTGGGTCATAGGGCAGTTCTATTTTCAACTTTTTGAGGAAGCTCTGTGCTGTTTTCCAGAGTGTCTGCACCAGCTTACATTCCCACCAACAGTGTAGGAGGGTTCCCCTTTCTCCACATCCTCGCCAGCATCTGTCATTTCCTGACTTGTTGATTTTAGCCATTCTGACTGGTGTGAGGTGGTATCTCACTGTGGTTTTTATCTGTATTTCCCTGATGCTGAGTGATGTGGAGCACTTTTTCATGTGTCTGTTGTCCCTCTGGATGTCTTCTTTGCGGAAATGTCTGTTCATGTCCTCTGCCCATTTCTTGGTTGGATTATTTGTTCCTTGGGTGCTGAGTTTGATAAGTTTTTTATACATCTTGGGTACTAGCCCTTTCTCTGATACATCATTTGCAAATACCTTCTCCCATTCTGTGTGCTATCTTTTGGTTTTGTTGACTGTTCTCTTTACCTTGTTACCCGCATGGGCTGCCAGGGTGTGGAGCAGCCTGAAGACAAACCACGTTTTGTGGTCTGCATTGTCAGGACCTGGGAAAATCCAAGGACCTCCTTGTGCACTTGGGGGAGGGGTCTCAGCCTCTTCCCTGGGGGGAGCCCAAGGGACTTCTGTTGCTCCCTTTCCCATCGATGGGCAGCATTTCACCTTGACCTCTGCAAGCACAGGCCCTACAGGGCGATGTTCACTTCATTCTTACGGAAACTGTGGAGGTCAGTGGTTAATAACAGTAACCACCCTGCCACAGCGGGGGTGACAAAAGGAACGGCTGGCTACAGAAAAGCCGTAGGCGGGATTAGGACCTAGAATTTATACATTCGAGTCACATGAAATCTCTACTTTATTCTGTTTTCCATACAATTCATTTGTTCACTCATTCATGCTTTCGCACATTCATGCATTAAAAATTTGCTGTATGCCAAGGATCATTTTAGTTGCCGGACACACAAGTCTGGGAGAGTTCTTCCCTGTGGGCCACTCATGGACTTGGACCTGTGGGTGGGGAGATGAGGGGACCGGCTCGTTATAACGCAGTGTTACAGATGCCCCAGGCGGAGCACAAAGGACAGGGCCATCACGCTCCCCTCAATGTGATTCCCATCAGCTGTGTGACCTTGAGCAACTCACTGCACTTAGATCCTCAGCAGCCGCCCCATCTGTGAAATGGGTGTAACAATGCTCCTCTCCTGCCCGGTTGTTATAATATGAGGTCATTGAGGTAACAGGTCTGAAGGAAATGTTTAATTCACTCCCTCACCACCTCATGAAGACACTGGACAGAAGAGAGGGCGGGCAGTGACCGGAAGAACTTGAGTCAGAGGAAAAAGTGAAACTTCTTTTGTTTTATCCCTTTAGCAAGAAGGCAGAGATTTTCACTAAACAGGTTTGGAAAATTCTCTTGTCACCTTTAAAAAAGATGTATGTGTATTTAATTACTTGCCACTCTGCTGATCCCAGTTTCACTTTATAAAGGAGAAGCAGCTTTTTGCTTATGTCGAAAAGGAAGTCTCCATTTTCAGAACAGAATAAGGCAGGACACTTGGCGTGACTGCTAGGAGGCAAGGTGGCCCAGGAGTTTTTGCTTTGCCTTCTTAAGCAGGCGTTCTGACTTGTTCTGTACCATGAGTCAAGAACAAATTAATGGTTTCATTTTTCCCCGAAAACTGTTTTCCTCCAGCCAAACCCTGTACGGATCAAACATACCTTCTGTGTCAACACTCAAGACTGGGAACTGAAGGTATGACATCAACTCTCTTCTTGATCCCTGTGGCCCAACTCAAATTGCAATTTCCTGGTAGGAGCTAAAAGCATTGCGTTATGCAACAGAGGTTCCAAAAATGCTAGCGTCTTACTTCTGCCAGCTGAACCCAACATGAGCCCTTGGAGATCAGGCCTTCTAAGACAGAAGCGGACTCCGCCTAACTTCCTCCGGGAAGGTGGCATGGCCCTGGGTGTGGATATCACACTGCTCTGGACTGAAGGCTTGTGTCCCCCTCAACATTCTTCTGTCGAAGCCCTCACCCCAGTGCAACGCTGTTTGGCGACGTGGCCTTTGGGAGAGAGTTAGATCAGATGAGGTAGGGAGGGTTGGAGACCTCGTGATGGGATTAGCGCCCTTCTAAGAGGAGGAAGAGATAGCACAGAGGCCGGTCTCTCTCCGACCCACACGGAAAGGTCACGTGAGCACATAGTGAGCCTGCAGGTGTCGGCAAACTGGGAAGAGAGAGCTCCCCAAGAACCTAATTTGCAAGCACCCCAATCTTGGGTTTCTCAGCCCCCAGAACGGTAAGAAGATGAACTTGTACTGGTTACGTGGCCCAGTCTGCGGTATCTTGTCATAGCCTGAGCTGACTGAGAACCGCCGCCTGGGCAGAAAATGGCTTTGAGGGAGTTGAATAACGTGAAGCCGGAACGTTTCCCCAGCCTTGCATTTTAAGAGGCATCCGTTCAGCACACATATAACTGCCGAAAGCTTAGTGAGCACCGCACCCAGGCCTGTGCACTGGGGACGGAGAAAACACCTGCCCTGCCTTCCAGGGACCCACAGGAATGCAGGTGCCTGGAGGTCATTAACCCCGCTCTACACCAGCTGTACGGAAGCACCCCCGGCAGGATGGGGAGAAAGAAGAGCATTTTCAGAGAAATATTTTACTGTGGGGGTTCATTCTAAAGGCCTCCTCACACTTCCCCCAAATGAGGCAGGATGATAAGGGGCCGAGGAGAGCGGGGAGGAATCCGGACCCTGGCTCGAAGAACTGCAAGCAGGTGTGGGGGGCGTGGGGGGGGGTGGCTAGAACCTGGCATGGGGCCTCCTGGCCCAGAGAGCTCACAGGCTACCTCACAGGGGGCCTATCCCAAAGGCCTGTCCTTTCCTGACCCTCTTCTGGGCCTCCGGGACTTCCCTGGGGGCCCTCCTGCAGGGAGGGACGTTTCGCCGAGCAGTCCCAGCCACCCTAACTCGGGAAAAGCCCCAGGCCACGGCCTCCGGGGTGCTGTGCTCTCCCTGTGCCTGACCCACCCTGGGTCCACCCAGCAGAAGGGGCGGCGGAGCCCAGGGACTCCGGTTTGGGGAGGTCGGGTGAAGGCGCAGGACGGATGGCAGCTCCCAGGGGACACGGTGGAGTGGAGGGGGAGAGGCGGGGGGGGGGGGGGGGGGGGCAGGAGAAGCGGTGGGGGGGGCGGCCGGCCGAGACAGCGCCCCCAGCGGCGGGCCGGGGAGGCGACGCGCCTGCGCAGTCCGGGGGCAATGGCGCGGGCCCCACGAGGCGCACCGACTGCTGCACGCGGCGGGGGGCGACGGCGGCCGGGTGAGAGGACGCGGGGCAAGGCCGGGCGGCCGGGGGGGCGGGGCGGGGGCGGGATGCTGGTCCCTCAGCGGGGGCGTCTGGAACCGGGGCTGCCCCTCACGAAGGCCGAGACCCCGGGGTCAGGGGGACCGGCACAGGGGTCGCGGGGACCGGCACCTAAGGTCGGGGATGAGGCGCGAGGGATGGACCCAGGCTCCTTCCTCCCGGCCGCCTGCGGACCCCCGGGCCGCCAGGACCCCCGGGCTCGGCCCCGACCGCACGAGGGCAGCGGACAGGGCAGGGTGAGCCCCGGGGTCAGACCCCCCGCCTCGGCTTCTCCCCGAAGGAGGGTCCCTGCGGGAGAGCAGCCGGGGCCGGCGCGCGGGGGCGCCTGGGAGGGAGGAGGGGCCGCCCCGGGTCCCCCGTCGGGCGCTGTCGGGGTCCCCCCCCCGGGGCGGGCGGTCGGCGGGACGTCGTGGGGCCGCGTGGCGCGGGCGGGTGGGGCTGGGGACCCGCGCGTCGGGCGGGAGCGGTCGTCGATGGAGCGCCAGGACCGCGGCGACGGCCCCGGACGCTGTCCTTCCCCGACGCACGCCCGCGCTTCCCCAGGGACCCCCGGAGGAGCGTGGGAAACGCCGTGTCCGGGCTGGGGACCGCACCGCGGCCGGGGGTGGGGTGTCGCCAGGCCCGGGCCGGGGCCGCCGTCCTCCGCGCGCTTCGCGGGAGACGCGCGAGAACCGGGGTCGCGGGCGCCGTGCGGGTCCAGGCGGTGCGCTCGGCCTGGCGGGCGGTGGTCTGGGTGCCGCGGCGGACCGGGGCGGCGGCCCCAACCGCAAATCCCTGTTTCAGAAACTCTTTCTTTTCCTACATTTAGCGGTTTGGGGCTGTTAATACGTGTGCGGTTGAGCCGTTTTCTTTTGTTTTCTTTCCCAAAGGACGGACCTTTAGCAAACATCTTTTCTCGGGGCGCCCGAGTGGCTCGGCGGGTGAGCGTCCGGCTCTTGGTTTCCGCGCAGGTCCTGATCTCGCGGACGGACAGGGCCCTGGGTCTGTCCACTCTGCGCGTGGCGCCTGCTTAGGATGCTCTCTCTCTCTCTCTACCCCTCCCTCCTGCTCCCCCTCTTCCTCCCCCTGCTCTCACACTCTCGTGCTCTCTTTAAAAAAAAAAAAAAGAAAGAAAGAAAGAGAGAAAGGAAGAAATATCTTTTCTCATTGGAATATTCTAGGACAGGTGTCAGAGTGGGGCTGTGATAGTCCCTTAACTTTTTTCTAAATCAAAGCTGAAATTCAGCTCATTTTTCTCTTGATTACTTATGACAGTGAGACACAAAATAACTCATTAAAATAACACTCGCGACCACGCCTAGGGTGCCTTCAATCAGCATGTTCTGGTACCTTCTCTCCTCTCATTTCTGAGGTGGGTGTTGTGGACCCCTTTACTCCTACATTAGTTCACACCCCCAGACCACCCAGCTGCTGAGAGAGACACAACTAGGGGGTCAAGGTCAGTCTGATCCACTTTCAGTGCTCTTTGTCCTAAAAATTTCAGCCACTGCAACCAGCAAAAATTATTTCATAAAAGGTGAAAAACAGCTGCAAAGCATGCGAGTTGGGGAGTTGGTTTGCTTGTTTTTATTTCTCAGGAATCTTGCATTCTGGGTGAAGTACGAGTCAGCGAATCACAGGAGGGGATAAAGGTGAGGAGGAGGCGACACCAGGGGTCACACAGAGTCTGGGAGGTCATTGTGAGCGTGTGTGCACTCTCCCTTGGCCCTGTCCTGTGTGCGTGTCCAGGTGCAGTGCCCAGGGATCTGGCATTGAGCTGACGGGAGCATATGCCATCAACCGTCTCCGGGACCAGCCAGTTAATACCAGTTTATATTACCGATTTGTATTACACTTTTGGCCAAAACCTCTTTTCCAGGCTCCCGTGGACCCTCCCTTCTGACAAATGGGCAACGACTGCTCCAGCCCCGGGAGCGTTCTCTCACTTCTGTCTCACTCATGTCCATGACGCTTCGGTGCCTTTTCTCCCCACAGATGATTCACTCCCTGCACAGGGCCTCTTCGTGAGATGGTGAATTCTGCTTCAGCTCCTCCCTGCCCCGGGATGCCGACTGTGACCAACATGATGATGCTTGAAACAGAGAAAGGAACATTTTGAACTATAGGATATAAACACTCCCCATTTTGGAGTGTTTAGGAGAAAAATACTCCAAAAATTTGGACTCTTCCTCACACCGTAAGTGTCCGTGTCAGGGTAGATTTCTGTAGCTAAGGGTGTGACTCAGCTCTTGGTTTCTGTGAGCAACACCTTTTCAAATGAAGACCCTGAAGTCACCGCGGATTATCTGCACAAAAGCATCTGGCTCCTTGGAGAGATTCGCAGAGAAACAGTCTGCAAGGAACAGCTTGACAAGCAGGAAAAACAAAACCAGTTCGGAAGTTTAGACGTGCTGCCCTGTACTCTCACTGCCCAGTCCTTTCTAAGAACAATGGTTGCTTCCGGAACAGCCCAGAAGGACCTCTGAAAGAAGGGCACCCGGCCCCTCCGTCTGCACTCTCAGCTCGCCTCTCCCCATGGCTTTGGACCTCATTCAGACTCAAGACATCTCTAAACTAAGTCTGGGCCACCTGCCAAGCCAGAGTTCACAGTACCTGGATTTCTCCTCTCAGCCTGTTGCAGACAAGGACATTTTGACAAAGTTGTGGTGTAGAAAAGGGTTGAAAGTTTTCAACCAAAAGCTGCCTTCCCCAACCTCAGGCTTCTTGCTTTCCCTCCCGTCTTGCCCCAGGGCAGACTCATGTCCTGCTTGTCATCACCATCCCTGCCTCCAACCCTGGCATTACCGGTGCCTTTCCGCATGACCCCTTGCACAAGAGCTTTGGGGTGCTTGCCGTGCATATTCTCCTCCTCTTGAGGGTTTCCCACTGGCATGCTCCTGTCTGCGGGACTTCCCCCACAGGGGACCTGTGTTTCTGCTTCACTTTTCATAGCTGCCCAAGTCCTGGTTCTTTGTCAGTTTTTTTCCTGATGTGTCTCTGGGGCATAAACAGTGCTTGGTGTCTAGCAGTTGCTCAATAAACGCTTGGCTAATTGAATTGAATTGAACTAAGGCCCGTACCTTTCCCAGAGCTCCTCTGTCTGGGTTTCTGGCCCCTTGAAAGATGAACACTTCCTCCCCTAAGGTTGGAGAGGCTCAGAAGGGTCAGCCCTTCCACTGTCCTTCAGCCTTCCCAGGAGGCTTTCCAGGGCATGGAAAGCCTTTACTTTCCTCGAGGTTGTTCAGCTGACCAGGATTCTGAACAACTTCACCCCCAACTCAGGAGAATCTCTGGCTGCCTAAGCCTTGTGGGATAAAGTCCAGAGTGCATTAATAATTAAATGTCTCGGGGCCTGCTTAGCTTCAGGCTGTCTGTGCCACGTGCCACATACTCATCTAATCACAACAGTTCTAAAATTTTATTATACCATTTAATGAGCACCCCCCAAAATGAAATACTTAGGTATAAACATAACAAAATATGTACAAGGTCTATGTGAGAACTACAAAGTGCTGTTGAACAAAATTAATAAATGGGAGAGATATACCATGTTCGTGGATAGGAAGACTCAGTGTTGTCAAGACATCAGTTCCTCCCAACTCTAGATTCAATGCAATCCCAGTCAAAATCCCAGCAAGTTATTTTGTGGGTATTGACAAATGGATTCTAAAGTTTATGTGGAGGCAAAAGACCCAGAATAACCAGCACAGTACTAAAGAAGAACAAAGTTGCAAGACGAACACTACCCAACTCGAAGACTCAACGATAAAGTTGCAGTGATTAAGATAGCACAGTGTTGGTGTCAGAATAGATGAATACATCAATGCAACAGAATAAAGAACTCAGTAATACACCCACATAAATATAGTTAACTCATCTTTGACAAAGGAGCAAAAGCAATACAATAGAACAAAGATAGTCTTTTCAACAAATGGTCTTGGAAGACTAGAACATCCACATGCAAAAAATGAATCGAGAAATAGACCTTATACCTTTTACCAAAACTAACTCAAAACTGATCCCAGACATAAATATAAAATGCGAAACTATAAAGCCCCTAGAAGATAAGATAAGAGAAAACTGACAGGACCTTGGGTGTTGTGATGACTTTTTAAATACAACACGAAAGGTATGGTCCTGAAAGAAATCACTGATACGCTGGGCTTCATTTGAAGTTAAACATGCCCGCTCTCCGAAAGACAGTGTCAAGAGAATGAAAAGAGAAACCACAGTCCAGGAGAAAATATTTTCACAAGACACAGCTGATAAGGAACTGCCCCCAAATATACAAAGAACTCTTAAAAGTCAACAATAAGAAAACAAACAGCTAGTTTAAAAATGGACCAAAGGCTTTAACAGACACTTCACCAAAGACAATACACAGATGTCAGATAAGTGGATGAAAAGATGCTCCATGTCCTATGTCAGGAGGGAAACTGAAATTAAAATGTTGGCACCACTAACACACCTATTAGAATAGGTGAAATCTGGAACGCTGGCAACACCAAATGCCGGTGAGGAAGCGGAGCAAGAACCCTCGCCCCCAGTTGGGGGGAATGCAGAAATGGTGTGGCCACTTCGGATGATTCGGGGGGTTTCTTACAAAGCTAACTCATTCTAACTATTCTTACCATATCATCCAACAATCACACTCCTTGGTATTTACCCAAAGCCGTCGAAAGCTTATGTCCACATGAAAACCTGCACACAGATGTTGGTAAAGGCTTTATTGATAACTGCCAAAACCTGGAAGAAACCAAGATGTCCCACAGCCGGAGAAGAGAGAAATGGACGCCTCCAAACCATGAGTTACTCAGTGCTAAGAGAAATGAGCGATCAAGTCATAAAAAAAATACAGAGGTAAGCGAAATACATATTGCCAAGGGCGAGAAGCCTGTCTGGAAGCCTTATACTCTGTAGTATTATGGCTGTGTGGCGTTCTGGAAAAACCCAAACCGTGTGGACAGGACAAAGATCGGTGGTTGCCAGGGCCTGGGGGAATGAGGGGTGACAGGCAGAGCACAGAGGGTTTCTTAGGGCAGTGAAACTACTCTGTAGAACAGGGCAGGGTGGAAACCGCTGTTCTACATTTGTCCAAAGGTATAGAATTTACAACCTCATGAGTAAACCGTAGTGTAACCTGCGGACTCTGGGTGGTTACGACATGTCAATATAGATTATGAATTTGTGACCAGTGTCCCCTCTGGTGGGGGATGTTGATAGTGAGAGGGGCTGTGGGGGGCGGGGTGTATGGGAAACATCTGCTTTCTGTTCCGTTTTGCTAGGAACCTAAAATGGCTCTGGAAACATGGTTAATTAAAAAAAAAAAAAAAAGACACCTAGTATATATTTGGCTCTAAGACATTGAGGTTCAGTATGTAAATCAGACTCCTAACGCTCCCCCTGCTGTCTGTTGTCCCTCCTGACCCGTGTCACACACCTTTAGTGGAGTCGGCGATTCACACGTTAGTTCACGTGTGCTTGGGTTCCCCAGAGATCTGGTGAGAATCCCTTTGGCGTCAGGCTCTGTGCTAGGCACCGGGGCCCGGCAGTGTGGGATGAGGCCCTGCTTTGGTGGGGCCTATATTCTGCTGAAGGAGGCAGACATACGCAGGTCCTCAAGCAAGGAGAAGGGCAGGATAGTGCTAGAGGTAGTCAAGACGAGAGCAGGGAGAGAAGGGTGAGGCTCTGGGCTTGGCTCTTGGCCATTCAGGGAAGGCCTCTCTGGAGAGACCCCCCGGGAGTGCTGGTGTAGATGTCATGGAGGGGGCCTCATTATCCCCAGCTACCAGTCTCAGGGCTAGACGCACCTTCCCCTCATCTTTTATCTCTTCTGCTGGCTGTCCGTCACAGTCGGCGGCACTTCTGTTGAAAACGCATTACTCCTTGTTTACTGTACTGTTCCTCCAACACCCCAGCTGCCATTTGCCCCTACTCCATAGTAAGCTCACAGTCTTCCTGGGCTCCCCAAAGATGCACCCTCACCTCTGGGGGAAGCGTGCCAGGAAACTACATTTTATCCAAGGGTACTTGTGAAGCCCCCAAGTTAGCATTGAGGAGTATGATAGTAGATCCTCCAATGCAAAAAAAAAAAAAAAAAAAATGGAGCCCAACTCCATCAGGATAGACACCGACTTCAATGAATGGCTTATGTTGAATTATGGCCCATTTTCAATTAACTGGGTCACCCATGAGTTTTCAAGCCTTGACTCTATATTTTCTTATAGACGCCCCAGAGTGGTAATGACTCAGGCCCTAGCAAAAATGAACACAGAGATTTTCAGGACTGAATTACCTCCACTAGCCTCAAGGCATTTTTTCATATATATATTTTTTCAAATACAATGCCCAGTGCATAGCCAGTCAGGCAAATCTCCCTAATCTAGAACCAGGAAAAAAGCTTGAAAATTTCAGACAAGTTGTAATCAGCCGATGTAGACTGTTAACTAGCTAGACTAATTACGATTAACAAAACAAGAGGAGACTGTAAGATACCTTTAGTAAACAGAAAATTAGGAAAAACAACATAGCAGTTCTGAGAAATATCCAAATCACATTTCTAGAAATAAAAATGTGACCATAATAAGACTCAAAAGAACAGGTTTACCAGCGGATTAGATAGAGCTGAGTATGTGATTCGTGAACCGGAGAGTGAAGTCTGAAAAAGCTCAACATACTGCAGCCAGAGAAACAAAGGATGGAAAAGAAAGGGAAAGACACCCGTGGAAGCAGAAGGGAAGTTCATTTCCAGAAATTTCCAGGCATTTCAACACGTTCAGTCTCCATCTGTGCAATAAATACGAAAAACACTCAACTTCGTTGTAAAGAAGCTAAATCTAGTTCTTCACAAGAAAATTTGAGAGGTCTCATTTAGCGTTTTATATGCTGTGGATCTTTGCAATGGAGAATTCAAGTGAGCAGCTGGGTGACTCTGCAGACCCACACAGACAGAACTGAGGGGTCGTGACTGTGGAACACAGCTGTTAGGAGGCCCCGGTTGTGCCGTAGCCGTGATTTCAGTGAGCACGTGCTCTCACGGAGAACATCCGCTTGGACTCCCGTGGAGTCCTTTAGAGTCCCCACTCGCTGAGCGATGGCCTTTGTGACAGTGGATGCTTCACCTCGCCATCCGTGAGACAGCTGAGAGGGCCTCCCTTCAGGCTGTTGTGAGCGCACAAGAAGGTCTCTCAGTACGGCCTCCAGGACAGAGCATGTCCTGTGCTGGGGACTCTGCAGCCATGAGCCATGACGGCGGAATCCCAAGTTCATGTGTCAGAGGAACATGCAGAGATCACTAAGAACTATCAGAGCAGGAGACAAGGCAGAGAAAATAGACTGCAATGTCCAGACATCAAAACAAGTACACATGGGACTTCATAGGATGAAGGGGCCATTCCGTCAATGCTGGGAAGTGATCCTTCCAGAAAGAGTGAGCCACTGGCTGGCCAACTGGAAGAAAGGAAGCTTGGGTCTCTATCTAAATCTTGTGTCGAGAGGTCAAATTTTTTAAAAGATTTTTATTTATTTATTTGACAGAGAGAAACATAGTGAGATAGGGATTAGGAGAGGGAGAAGCAGGCTTCCCGTTGAGCCAGGAGCCATTGATGCAGGGCTCGACCCCAGGACCCTGGGATCGTTACCTGAGTTGAAGGCAGATGCTTAATGACTGAGCCACCCAGGTGCCCTGAGGGATCAAATGTTTTAATCAAGAAATGAAAACCCAGGGCTCCTGGGTGGCTCAGTCGGTGAAGCATCAGCCTTTGGCTCAGGTCAGGGTCCTGGGGTCCTGGGTGTTGGGCTTCCAGCTCAGTGGGGAGCCTGCTTCTCTCTCTCCCCCTGCCTGCCCCACCCCCTGCTTGTGCTCTCTTCTGTGCACACTCTCTCTCTGTCAAATACATAAAATCTCTTTAAAACCAATTAAAAAAAAATTTTTAAAAAGAAATGAAAACATGGGGGGAGGAGGGGACGGCCTTTCTATGCGAGACAAGAACTCAAAAGCCGCAAAAAGAAAAATCAGGTAACTTTTTAAAATTGTGCCAGGGGGAAAAGTCCATACTAAAAAACAGGAAACATTTTTTATTATCTATGATAAGGGACTAATTACTACAGAATCATAAAAAGTGTCATATACAATTTAGAATTACAGAGCAGTGTGTACAGCAAGTGTCCCTTAGTTGGGGGAGGGGCTATACCATATTTAGGTGTATGAGAGTGTCCCCTCCAACCCCAGCTCCTTGTTGTTGGTTGTTTGCCTTTGAGTGTGTCTTAGCAGGAGACGCATCCTAAACGGCAGTGCTTTCCTGAGTAAACAGGGAGAAAATCCGGAAGGGTAAACATTATCCTAGAAAGCCCTTAAGATGAAACAGGTGTGCACCAGCGAAGCTAGAGGCGGGTCAGTGAGTGCCACACCATCCAGGTGTGTTTTGGCAAACTTTGGTCAAAATGAAGGTAACACAAGCTCAGCGGTTCCATGTCTAGGAATCTGTTTCATTTATGATTTCAAAGTAGGCTCTGCGCCCAGTGTGGGGCTTGAACTCACAACCCTGAGATCTAGAGTCACATGCTCCACCCACGGAGCCCGCCGGGCGCCCCAAGCCTGAGTATTTGTTGTTGTTGTTTTATTCATCTCACGCAAGTGAAACGTCCTGTGTGCAAGACTTTTGTCGCCGTTTCAGTCCTCGGAAGACATGAGAAAATCCGATGTCTATAGTCGGGAGCCGGTAGAGACCTCACGGGCCATCAACGCTGTCAGATCCCTTGCAGCCCTTGGAAGAGTGTGGGAGTCTCTGTCTACACAAGGGTCAGCCGCGCTGAGATACCTTGAGAAGCCAGGTGTGGGGCCGCGTGAGCGCGTGCGCTGGTTGGCTGAAGCAAGTGCATTATTTGGTGGGGTAGAGGGTTTGGTGGGGTAGGTATAAAGAGGTCCCGGAAGGACACCCGAGAAATCAACAATTCTCATTTTCTGTTAGGATGAGGAGGTGATTATCACAATTTATTTTGAACACACTCTTTAAAAATTGACTACATATAAATGTATTATCTAGGCAAAAAATCAATTCTCACAGCTACTACAAATTAAAAAGAAAAAGACAAGAGAAAAACGGGGAATTTATATGACTACACTCCTGGTTCCTGAGAAAGAAATACACACAAACCACAAATAGACTTTAAACCTATGAAAATATGCCCAAGCCATCCCTTTAGTGAAAGAAGCCAACAGAATCATACAAAGACGAGTGAAGGTCAAGGAGGTGGACGATAGGTTGTGTTGGGAATTGTTTGGACGCAGGGACCTTCTCCTGTGCAGCTGGCAGGCCTGGGGACTGCTGTAACTTCTCCGGAAATACCCATTAAATCCAGAATTCGCCAACCCTCTGATTCCGTAACTGACTTCCAGGAATTTATTCTAAACGCACCTCAGCGTTTATGTCAAGGTGAACGCCGGCAGGTATTACAGCATTGTTAGTAGCGCGACAGACGCAAATGACCCAAACTGCCCTCTGAGCCCGTTTTTAAAATGTGTCCATCCAACAGCAAAAGGCTGGGTGTGTTTCTGTAGGAAGCTTTCTAAGATTTTACAGCGCAAGAGGCAAGTTATGAAACACCATGTACAATGCAGTGTTTGTGTCCGGAGGCCGAGGGAGAGACACGCAGGTTTGCATGTGCAGACCGGCTCCGAGGGCTGGCCCGAACTGCTAGTGACAGCGGCTGTCCCTGGGGAGGGAGCCCTGGGCCTCGGGTGAGCTAAGGAAGAGCTGCGAAGATGAGCCGGTGGTCCAGGAGGCCCAGGGGCACATGGGGGAATGGGGGGGGGCCGTTCGTGTCAGTTCCAGGCGCACAGTTCCATGCGTTACTGTACGTGCTCCCACGGCTACTTACCCTCTGTCCCTGTGCAAAGGTATCAGGATCTCAAACTGTACGGTTCCTCCCTGTGACTTACCTCTATTACACGTAGAAGTTTGTGCCTCTTCGTCCCCTTACCCGGGTCCCCCGTCCCTCCACCCCAGGGCCCCCCTGGCAACCACCAGTTTGTTCCTGCACTTATGAGTCCATTTCTGCCTTTGTTCGTTTGTTCCTTTTGTTTTTTAGATTCCGCAGAGACGTGAAATCATACGGGACTTGTTCTCTAACTTAACTTCCCTGGGTATAAATACACTCTAAGTCCCCCCGCGTTGTCACAGACGGCGGGGTATCAGTCTTTCCTGTAGCTGAGCATAGTCTGCTGTGCGTACAGCACGGCGTCCGTATCCATGCCTCTCCCCGGCGGCACTTAGGTTGCTTCCATATCTCGTAGTGCGGATTTACTTAAAGAAATTTTAATGTGACGTGGCTGTATCGTACGCTCAGGCAAATGTCATTTGCCAGTTTATAGTATGCAGCACTGTCTTGTTTTTATGTGTTTCCTTCTAGCCTTATATGCGTGAATGTCCACTTTTGTTCCTGCTTTTCCACTTAACATGCATCTCGTGTGTGTTTTCCATGTATATTACAAACAACATAGAAGCTTTTAAAAAAAGACTTATTTATTTATTTATTTATTTTAGAGGGAGAGAGAGAGTGCATGTGCATGAGCGAGTGCAGGGCCAGATGGAGAGAGAGAGAGACAATCCTAAAGCAGGCTTCCCGCTGAGCAGGGAGCCCAAGGTAGGCCTCGATCCCAGGATGCTGAGATCATGACCTGAGCTGAAATCAAGAGTAGGACGCTTAACCAACTGAGTCCCCCCGGGGAACCCCAGTAATATATAATCTTGATAATATATAATCTGATGTTCTTGACTAGAGTTCCAAGTGTTTAAACAGTGATTTATTTAAATAGTTACTTTCTTTTATTAACCTCATAGCTTGCTTTACAGTTTTCACTGTTAATATACATAGCATTTCCTCTTTAGAAAAAAAAAAAATTCTTAGTATAGACCAGAAGTGGAAATTATGTCTTTTTATAAGATTTTGTTTATTTGAGAGAGAGAGGGAGTGAGAGAGAGGGAGAGGGAGCAGGGGGACGGGCAGAGGCAGAGGGAGAAGCAGGCTCCACGCTGAGCAGAGAGCCCAATGCTGGCTCGATCCCAGGACCCCGAGATCATGACCTGAGCTGAAGGCAGAGGCTTAACGGACTGAGCCACCCAGGCGCCCTGTCTTTTTAAATTTTTAAATAGTGGGAGCTGCTAGGGGTAATTGGAGTGACCATGTTTGTTGTAAACCTGCTAAGCATGGGGAGTGGGGTTGGCATATAGACAATGAGAGCAAGATCAAAACAAACCCTAACTTAACCAGGCGGCGGAAACCTCGTGCCCTGAAAACTGCAAGACATCGCTGGAAGAAATGAAGGAAGTGGCCCATAAATGAAAAGACATCTGGTGTTTGCAGATTGGGAAGTTAAGTATCTGACGCTATCAATATCACCAAAAATAATCTATACATTCAATGCAAGCCCTATCAAAATCTCGGTGTTTTTTGTAGAAATAGAAAAATCCAACCTAGGGGCACCTGGCTGGCTCAGTTGGCTAAGCGTGTGCCTTCGGTTCAGATCATGATCTCAGGGTCTTGGAATCGAGCCCTGTGTTGGGACTTCCCACGGAGCTGAAAGTGTTTCTCCCTCACCCTCTGCCCTTCTGGAAGTCCATTCGTTGTCTCGCTCGCTCTCTCTCAAATAAATAAAATCTTAAAAAAAAAAAGAAAAGAAAAGAAAAGAAAAATTCAACCTAAATTTCCCATGAAGTCCGAAGGGACTCTGCATAGCCAAAACAACCTTGAGAAAGAAAAAGTTGGAAGGCTCACACTTCCTGATTTTGAAACTCATCCTAAAGCTACAGTAACCAGGTGGCACTGGCCTAACGACAGATTCTGTACATGTCCACGGAGTGTACTAGAGAGCCCAAAAAGAAGCCCTTGCGTGTGTGGTCAGATGATCTTCCACATGAGTGCCAAAACTGTCCAATGGGGAAAGGCCGGTCTCTTCAGCGAATGGTGTGGGCAAAACTGGACATCCACATCAAAAGAATGTGGTTGGCTCTCCCTAACACCACACACAAAAGCTAACTCAAAAACTAAGGTCGAGGACCTAAATGTAAGTCCCCAAACTGTGAAACTCCTAACGAGAAACTTCCTAACACTAGATTTGGTAATTTTTTGGACAGGACACCAAAAGCAAAAGCAGCAACAACAACAATAAAACTACGTAAATGAGACCATATCAGACTGTGTTGCAAGACACAGCAGCTGAGAAAGCGACCTATGCCATCAGCGAGTACATTTGCAAGCAATACATCTGATAAGGAACTCATACCCAGAATGTTTGAAGAACCCATACAACTCAGCAAAACAACAAAACCAGACTATAAACTGTGCAAAGAACTGGAACAGGCATTTCTCCAAAGTAGATAACAGATGGCCAACAAGCCCAGGAAACGCTCAACACAGCTAAGAATTAGAGAAATGCAAATCAAACCATGGCGAGATACCCACTAGGATGGCCACTATGTAAAAATTTAAAAAGTAAAACAAAATGTGTTGGTGAGGATGTGGAGAAATTGGCATCTTGTACACCGTTATTAGGAATATAAAATGGGGCCGCTACTGTGGGAAACGGCACGGTGTTTCCTTAAAAACTTAAAAATAGAATTGCTATAGGGCCCACCAATCTCTATTTCTGGGTATGTATCCCGAATCACTGAAAACAGGCCCCTGAAGAGATGTACCTATGTACGTATGTACATATGTGTATAGATGTGTACAGATGTGTTCATAGCAGCATTATTCCATTAGTCAAGAGCCGGAAATAACCCAAGTGTTCATCAACAAATAAACGGGTAAACAAAATGTGGAATACACATATAATATGATATTATTCAGCCTGAAAAAAGAATGAAATCCTGAGGATTTTATATGCAGTGAAATAAGCTGGTCATAAAAAGACAAATAGTGTATGTTATACTTGGGTGAAGTTTCTTTCTTTCTTTCTTTCTTTCTAAGATTTTATTTATTTATTTGAGAGAGAGTGAGCGAGAGAGAGAGAGAGCATGTGCAGAGGGAGAAGCAGACTCCTCACTGAGCAGAGAGCTCGAAGTGGGACTCGATCCTAGTAGCGCGGGATCATGACCTGAACCGAAGGCAGATGCTTAATCAGCTGAGCCACCCAGGCGTCCCTTGGGTGAGGTTTCTAAAGTAGTCGAATTCACAGAAACAAAGATGGTGGTGTGTCCAAGAGCTGGGGGGTGGGGAAGGGGAGTCGATATTAACAGGGACAGAGTTTCAGTTTCGAAAGACAAGAAGGTCTTAAGGTCTGTTGCACAGCAATGTGAATACACTTAACGCTCCTGAACTGTTCCCTTAAATGTAAATTTTTTAAATGTAAATTTTTAAATTTGGGAAAGATAGTAGATTTTATGTCGTGCATTTTTTTTTTTTTACCATAATCCGAAAGAAAATGAAAACAGGACATAAAACTCAGTCTCCAAAATCAGGTGAGCTACTCAAAGGTGAGACTTGGTCAGTGAAACCAAGGTCCACTTTAACGAGCTGGTGTGCTTGCTTAATGCCCAGGCAGGCATGCGTACACGTCTCAAGTCCTAGGAACTGTGCAGACCCTGTCTTCTGATCTCCTGGGTTTGGGAGCCAGTGGGGTAAGAGTGACCTGGAAGAGTAAAGCCAAACTATTCCCAGGATATGTCTGCCCAGGCCCCCTGGATGGGGCCACCCAGGAGCGGTCAGGAGGCAAAGACTGGTGGAGGAGGGTCATGGTGAAGCCCCTTCTGACAGCCACAGCATGACGGGTATCCCGGGATAGGGGAGGGGACTTTGCGCTGCACTATTGAGGCCTCTGGGCGTTCCGAAGAGGAGAACCAGGAACGGGGGAGAAGTGCGGAGCCGGCGCAATCTGGGAGTGGGAGTGGGTCTTCTGTAGGACCCTGCCCACCTCCAACACTCTTTCTGCAAATGACCAATGGTGCTTGGAGCCTTAACTTGCCCTTGGCAGCCTGAGGCCACTACGACTCCAGTGTGTACTCCAAAGAGTGACAGAAGCCTGGTGGACGTCAGGATGTAAGTCCACAGAGAGCAGCTGGCGTGTCTTCTGGGAAGCTTTCTTCAAACACCTGCCAGACTCCCGCCCTGGCACCCCTGGTCTCTGTATGAACAAAAGGACCTGCACACCTGTGACCCTGACCATGGAGTAGGGGGCACTGCCCTTACCCCACTCCCCCAAATCAAGCCCTGAAGTGAAGGAGACAAGAGGTGGAGGGCTGTGCTGGGCTGTGCAAACCACCGCGGCCGCAGGACTGTCCCGGAAGAAGCAAGGAGCCTTGCGACCTTGGCCCAGGGGAGTCGACCTCCAACTTGGACCCTGCTAGGACTTGCTTTTACGGTTAAGAGGCTCAGGCCATGCTCATTTATCTTAGTAGCCATTTCCCCCGCGAGACATTAAACTGGCCACTGAGGCTGCGAAAGAACGGTGAAGGGACACAGTGTCCCTGGGGCCTGGGGGCTCCACAGTTAAGCATCTTCCTTCAGCTCAGGTCATGATCCCAGGCCCCTGCGGGGGGGGGGGGGGGGGGAAGGAGTCCTGTTAGCGGGGAGCCTGCTTCTCCTCTCCCTCTGCCGCTCCCCCTGCTTGTGCGCTCTCTCGGGTACATAGAATCTTTGAAAAGAAGAAGGGCAGGGGGTGGGGGGCGGACACAGCGGCCTCCGCGGGGCACAAACCCTACTGGGCACTCCTGGCCCCCGTGAGCCCGCAGAGGGCCGGGCGCAGGGAGCATCCCGCCCCGCTGCCGGCCGAGCCCGTGGGCGCCGCCCCGCGCACCTGCCCGGCCCGCACCTGCCGGAGCTGCAGGCACCCGCCCGGCTCGCACCCGCGCTTCCGTCAGGCCCCGTCCGCCCGCCCTGTGCTCTCCTTCCGCGTCGCCGCCGGCCGCTTCGAGGCTGCGTCTCTGTCGCCGCGGGGCCCCTGCGAGGCTCGCTCGGGGTCGCCACAGAGCTGCGCCTGGAAGATGCGCCTGGGGACGCCGGGTGAGTGCGACCTCCCGGAGGAGGGAGGGGGACGCGGGCGGGGAGAGCCGTGCCCTCGCCCTACTTGGGACCCCCCTCCCGCCCCCGCCCCTGCGCGGGCCCGAGGGCGGGGCAGGCCCTGGGGCCGGGTCTTGCCCTGACCCTGGGATCAGAAGGTGGCTCGGGCAGGGCCAAGTCGCCGGTTCCCACGCGGATAGTCCGACACCGGCTCCCGCTCCGTGAGTCTGATGCGCAGCCTGAAAAGTAGGCAGCGGGGTGGGGGGGGTAGGCAGAGAGGAGGGGGCTCCGTCCACGGGGAGGGCTCGTGCTGCGGAGTAGGGGCACTTCTGGGCTCCCCCGCTCCCCCACGCTGCTCTGGCGAGGGTCGAGGGTCGCTAGCCACAGGTGCCACTGACCAGCCCAGGAAGTCATGACAAGTGAGGGACCGTGAGGCAGCCTGCTTAAGTCGGGTGCGGACGGCTGAATGCGGAATGCCCCGTGGACTCTGGCTATAAAATTTCTGCTAGCATCTCTCTATAAGGCCATTTTTATATTTTCCAAATACCAAATTACTTGAGACTGCAGAAGGCTTGGGGAAAAACTAGGAAAAAGGGAAGAGGAAACGAAAGTCATCCCACGAGGCACGTTTTCTCTCAAAGCCTGCCTTCAGGACAGCAGCCTCTGCCAGCCGGTCCCTGGTCCCTCCCCCGCCTGCCTCCCCCGACAGGGCTCACTCTGGGGTTCCCGGTTAACCCGCCCGCCTTTGTTCCTCCTGTGGGTTTCTCTGTTCTTCTGGAGCAAGGCAGCATACCTTGTGCAAAAATGGGCAGGTCTGAAATGGCAAGTTCTCTGGGCTCCTGTAGTGGCCCGTCGCCCCCCCTGGAGGGCAGCTTGTCTGCCAGGAGGTGGTGGACTAAACCATCCTCTTGCCTTGGGGCACACATTCCAGCTGTGTGGTCACACTCCAGAAAGTTCTAAACACCACCTTTGCGGCTCCATTCCCAAAGTTTGGCAAGACAGATTTCAAGACTTTTCTTTATTGTGTGAAACAGTCCTGTTCTCTACAAAACTGCTAGTTTATGAACAGCATTGTTTTTGGTAACTTGTGTGGATTGTATAAATGGGTGGCAATGTATGTTTCTTTTGCGGGGAGAAAACGTCTCCCTTGGGGCATTACTTTTACTTGATCTTAGCCCAAAGTCCGAGAAGCAACGGGGCGTTACTATCATGGTAACTATTTTGGAAGATTTTTTTTTTCATTATTTCTAGATTCTTAAAACATTTTGCTGGCTACTTGGTGGAAAATGCTGAGTATTCTTAGACTACTTTGCCTTACCGACCCCTTTTCCACACATGGCCCTTACGAGTCATTCGTGGCCCATGTGGTCCTTTTGCATAAAGCTTTGGCATAACTCAGACCTGTATTTATATGGATATGTGTGCTTAAGAGAGGGTCGCCCGCCGCAGAATCTCAGAACCATGTTACTTTGGACTTTGTGAGCTCGGGATTTGGCAACATTCTCGGAAGCGCCATTTTCCTGGATACTTGGGTCAAGCCCTGGGTCTGTCCCAGGTAGAAAGATCACGGGGTGGGGGGGGACATTCCGATGGAAGGAAGGGAGGAAGTAAGTTAAGCCGCCACTGCTCTTCCCCTGTCCTAGGACAGCTGCTAGTAGCGGTTATCCGAAGTGCTCAAAAGCAGGTCACTGGTGTGTGAAACTTTCAAGGCAGATTCCCTTCCAAACCTCCTGTGATGTTCAGACGTGTCTGTTCCCGGCCTTTCTACCAGAAAGCCTCAGTCAGTAGGACAGGGACAGCAGCTACAAAGCGGCTCACCCACCCTCAGCCCTCTCTCATCCCCCCTCCCCAAGACAAAAGGAGCAGGTGTGGCCGTCTCCAGGGGGATTTGGTTTCCCTTTGGCAAGGCTGCTAGTGACAGCTTCCTCGTCCTACATCATGTTGAAGGAGATGGCACCAAAGTGTGTTCTTAGGGGTCCAGAGTTGCCTTCTTCAGGGTCCCCGGGGTAGAGGGGCAGGAGGGTGCCCTGAGATCCCCTGACCTGTTCCTGGAAGTATCTGGCTGCCAGGGGGACAGACCTGGGAGCCAGACCAGCTGGGGCCAGCCAGTCTCGGGGCTGGACACCTGCTTCAGTCCCCAGGGTGAGTGCACACCAGGCGGGACCTGAAGCAGTTCCCTGCGACAGTCTCGGACCCTGGGCAGCAAATGACCCAGGAACATTTGCATTAGCCTGGCCGAATGCAAATTGGTTTGGGGACTGCTGTCTTCTCCAATGTAAGTGAAGGGTCCGGGACCAAACTGAGACCCCAGGAGTCTGAGCGTGGGGAGGAGGGTAGGAGACACACACAGAGGCACACATGCAGGGTAAGTGAGGGTCTCTGAAGAGGAATTGAACTGACTCCCTGCCCGCGCTTGGAACTGGCCTTTGCTCCGACCCTTCCATGTGGCACCTGCTGGTTAGAAGCCCGGAGGAGGACATGTCTGTCGGCCACTGCGGATGACTTCATTACTTTACAGGAAAAGGCCAGATCCTGGTTACAGTATCACAGAACTCAGCATACTTCCTCCCCGTCCTTACCGCCCCGCCCCCGCCCCCAGAGGTCCCAGGCAGGTCCAGGAGTCATCTTAGCTGGGGTCTGGTTCCTACTGTTCCCAAATGAGTGCTCACCTGTGCCCCTCTGGGACTCAGGGTTCTTTGCTGCCCAGGGTCCGAGCCTGTCGCAGGGAACTACTTCAGGTCCCGCCTGGTGTGCACTCACCCTGGGGACTGAAGCGGGTGTCCAGCCCCGAGACTGGCTGGCCCCAGCTGGTCTGGCTCCCAGGTCTGTCTCCCTGGCAGCCAGAGACTTCCAGGAACATAAGGCCTGCACACGGGCTGCTGGTCCAGCTCCCCGCTGGCACGGGTCTCCAGACTCTCGCAGCGGACTGGTCCCAGTCTGTGCAGCCGGATCTGCCCTCCGCCTGGAGGTGGTTCTGGCTCTAGGTCTAGGCTTCTCTTCAGTTCCAGAATCCAGCTGCTTCCAGCTGGAACTTCACTGGCTCACCCCTCACCCGAAGCACGGGGACTTTACAGCCGCGCAGGGAGCACTGGAGCGTGTCCAGGGTCGGGAGCTTACCGCCTTGCAGGCCAGGCCGGCCACGGTTCACAGTTGCGCCTACGAGGACTCGTGGACTGCCGGCCGCTCCTTGTGGCCCTCCAGGTCACTTCTGCTCATGTGTCCTTGTTCATCGCGACAGGACCAAGCCTCCCTGCCGTGTTGCTGCCCTTTACGCATGTGGAAGGGAGCATCGTGTTCTGCTCCAGTAGCTAAACAGCACCTCGGCTCAAAGACCTCACACGAGACACGGTGACTAGAAGGTTCTGCGGAGAGTCTCTGGTTCACTGATTGTCTTCTTTCACTGCGACACTTGGACAAAATAAGTCCAGCTGTGATCTGACACACACGGACACACTGGACTACTGCTGACACTACCGATGCTGACTCTGCTTCCAGTAGTCATTCCACACTGCTCACTCTGTGTGCGTCCAACAGAATTTTCTAGAACCTCCACAACCCACACGCTGTCTCGGTGAGCGGGCACAGCCTTGGAGAGGGAAGACCCTCGGTGTGCTCTGCCAACAAGGCGTGTGAAGGGCTGATGTGAGGGTGTGTGGCAGCCTGCACTGAGGGAGGGGGAGCCGCAGAGGGAGAGACAGGGGGCTGGAGGTCACGGAGGAGCCCACCTCGAGGCAGAGGACAGAGTGATGCAAAGGTACACGCAGGACAGGGCCGAGGCCCGCCTGGATCCGTGGGACCCAGCGCAGAGCAAGCAGAGGTGCCAGAACTGGCTCTCAGTTTGCTCCCTGGGGCTGGTTTTCTCTGCTTGAGGTGTCCCTTCCGCGCCGCAAACGGCCCTGGTCTACCCCGTCCTGCCCCTGCATAACCTTCTAACAACGTCAGACCGCGTGGTCTGGAAAACGGAAGACTGTCGTGGGTGTGGACGCGCCCACTTGAAAAAGACCAGCTCGCCCCGGTGAATCTGAGGGATCCCACCCGACTCCGCCGTCAGCGCCACCCGCTGAGCTCAGGGGCCGCCCCAGGCGCGAGCACATCCCTGTAACCGTCCACAGACCCAGAGGCCAGCCAGCGAGGAGGGTTCCGGGTGGAATACGGGAAGGGCCCCAGCCTGGGAGGTCTGGGCCTCTGCCCCTGCCATCACGGCGCATCCCCAGCCCCACACTTCTGCGTGTGAACCAGCGGAAGGGGCCCCGCCTCGGGCCTCGGGAGTCCAGAGCTCTCGGGTCCCACTGTGTCATTGGCTTCATACCCCGATCAGGCTCCCTTTCAGCTTCCTCCTGGAGCTCCGGGGCAGGGCGGAAAGCACCAGGCCTGCGGGCACGCGGCCAGCCCCTCCCTTAAAGCTGCCTAAGGGCCTGAGGACCGCCCTCCCCGCTGTCCCCACAGGAACGCAGGAGCAGACTCAGCTGTGGCTGATAGAGCCCTTAGCAGCAGGTGTCCTAACAGATCGGAGACACCGAGGGCTTTAGGCGTCTGTGCCGGGGACCAGGACAAAGCTGCGCTACAGCCTCTATTACATCCCCTGCGATGCGTCCACACGTTGTCTGGAGCACGGGGCCGGAGGTTTCGCTCCCGGCCAGCGAGAGGGAAGACTTATGATGGTGGTGGCCTGGGGAGGGGGAGGCAGTAGAGACAAGAAGAGTCTCTGGAGGCGAGATTGATGGTGCTGGTAAAGCCTGCGAGGCAGGCCGGTGGGTTCCATCAGGGCGGGGAGGGGGAGTGTGAAAGAAAGGAAGAATCCCAGGTACTGGCCTCTGACCCCATCCACCTGCTGAGATGGGCCACACGGGGTCAGGAGCAGCTCTGGGGAGCTGGGGGCGATGAAGGGGTTTCCTCTGGGACATCTCAGAGTGCGGAGAGCAGGCTGGCATACGGCCCCCCAGGGGGAACTCAGAGCTGAGTGTGGGCCAGCTCAGCTTGGGATCCGGAGGAGAGGCCCAGGCCGTGCCCTGGGAGGGAAAGCCGGCGGAGAAGGCCAGGACATGCCCACAGAGTGGGAGCCCCGTGGAGTGTCGTCGAGGGAGGACCGGGGTGCCTGTCGTCGGGGGACGGCCGGGCCGCATGGAGGATGTGGAGGTCTTGGCCAGCACAGCGGGGGAGGGGAGGCCTGGCGGCTGTGGGAGGGGTGGCTCTTTCCAGGTGCTTGGCCCAGTGAGACAGCCAAGGGCGTTGTGGGGTCAGGTGGGAGGGCCTTCCCCTCCCCGCCGCTCCCCTCGCGGCCGCTCCCCTCCCTCTCCTCCCTCCCTCCTTTCCTTCCTTGCTCTGCCTTGTAGCCCTTTGGGTGATCATGAACGAGTCCTGCTCTCTGAGATATTTAGGGGGTGAAATCGGAAAGGTCTGGCAGCAGTTTGCCTGTGAAGGGACAGGGAGCTGTCCCCTCAGCCTCCCCGGACCTCGGATTGGGAACGCCTTTTCCTTAAAAACCGGGAGGAAGCTAGCAGAGCCGGCCAGCCCGAAGGAGCACCTCCAGGGATTTGCCGCGGCTGCGGCTGCGCAGCTTGGGTTTCCCTGCAAGCGGCTCTGTGATGGTAATGACGGGTCCGGTGGCTTTTCCCAGGGTCATGAGGACCCTGGGCAGGTTCACAGGGCGTCAGGTGCTGTTCTCAGCATTAACAAAACAGTCCCTGCCCTCTGGACTTTGCAGTCCACTTCCAAAAGCCTCCTCCCAAAGGAATGAGCCACTTTGGTATTTAGGCCCATGTCAGGCGTGTTGGGTCACGAGGCCACTAATGAATCACCAGTGTCACCATCTGAGGAAGCTCTAAACAGCAAACAGAAAAACTTGGTGTGGAAAACACCCATGTCTTGTTTCTGTTACCGGTCGCCGAACCCCAAAAGCTTAGTCCAAGCAACACCAACTAAGCCGTGGTGGCGTCACTACATCCCCACCTGCCACTTCCCCGGGCGCGAACTTCTCAGAGTGCGGGGCAGACCCTGGTGCAGGAAGTGGGCTTAGGATGGCACCTGTCCCCCCAGCATCACAGTGGCAACTTGTCTGTCCCCAGGCACTTTGAGGACCGTGGTCTTCTTCTTCGCCTCCATATGCGCATGGTACTCCGGGTACCTGCTTGCGGAGCTCATTCCAGAAGTCTCCCTGACCAGTGCTGTCTATAACCTCAGGAGCATCTCGGAGAAGCCCCTCCTGAAGGGTGAGTGCCGAGCCCCACCGCGGTCGTGGCAGTGAGGAGCGGGCCTGGCCTCCTCGGCTCTGCCCCAGCTGGCCGTATTGTGTTGACGTTGGTGATGAGGATGGTGAGAGTTGTGAGAAAGTGAGGAGGAGGGGCGGGCAGAGAGAGGAGGAGAGGGGTGGGGGTGGGGGGGATACATGCCCCTCGGTTCCCATCCCTTTCCAAGGTCGACACCCCTGCTCATCCCGGTGTGAGACCCCCCCAAGGCAAATTATGATGATAGGGAAGCAAAGAAACCCCATTTCCAAGATGCGTTAAATAACAATCAGCAGCGGGAATACAAATCCATGAGGGAATGACGTGAAATCACAAAGTCTTCACTAGACTCTCCACTGGCAAACAGGTGGGACGCTCAAGGCATAATCGGTCCCCTTTTGGGGAATCTCATGGTAAATAGGCATATTTTTAATACAGACATAAATTGTAGAAAATTAATTTGCACAAATATGCAGAACCGGGTGATGATTTTAAAAATTTGTAAAAGTTGGGGGCGGGGGAGGGTGGCGCCTGGCCGGCTCAGGCGGTGGAGTGTGTGACTGTTGGTCTGGGGTTGAGAGTTCGAGCCGCACGTTGGGTGTAGAGATTGCTTAAAGAGAAAATGTTAAAAAATAATAAACTCTTTTTGAAAAATGTATAAAAGTGATTCCTTTTCAGATTACCTCTTACGACCCCACCCCCGAAACCCGACAGTTTCTAGAAATCAACTGTGACCAACTGTTTTATTTTTTAATTTTTTAAAAAAGAATTTATTTATTTAGAGAGAGTGCAGAGGGGGGAGAAGAGGGAGAGGGAGAGAATGTCAAGCAGACTCAGCACTGAGTGTGGAGCCTGACGTGGGGCTCGATCTCAGGATCCTAAGACCTTGACCTGAGCCCAAACCGAGAGGTGGACACTGAACCAGCTGTTCCACCTGAGGGCCCCTTGGTGTTTATATATTTTTAAAAAGATTTTATTTATTTATTTGACAGAGATCACAAGTAGGCAGAGAGGCAGGCAGAGAGAGAGAGAGGAGGAAACAGACTCCCGCTGAGCAGAGAGCCCGATGTGGGGCTCGATCCCAGGACCCTGAGATCACGACCTGAGCCGAAGGCAGAGGCTTTAACCCACTGAGCCACCCAGGCGCCCCGGTGTTTATATTTGTAATAAAGTTTCGGCAGTGCCCATGCTTGCCATTGGGCAGACCCAGGAGGAGGCCCAGCACTGAGGTGGAGCCCTGCACGTGAGGTGTGGGGGACACCCTCAAGTCTTTCTCATTTTCTCTGTTCTCACATGAAACATAAAGTCTGCCCAGGACATGGTTTTGCTCCTAGGAGCTGACTCGATGCCAGCCCTTTCAGAAGGGCCCATTCACGAGTTTCCCACTCCTACCAGTGCCGGCCAGGGAGGCCCTGTCACCTTCACCGAGGCTACAGCACTGTCCGGTTATTGGAAACCCAAAGGGGGCAGGAGCACAGTAGAGGGGTGGCTGCAGCTGGTGTGAGGGCTGCGTCCTGACTCTGGCTGGCTGGGGCTCCACTTTGGAAGGACGCAGCTTTCCTGGGCATCTGGTGGGCTCAGAGTTTGGGGGTTGAGCCTAGTGATTGATGGAGGGTCTGGGGCTCATGTGGCTAAGAGAGTAGAAGGCACTGCGCCAGGCTTGGGGCTCTGCGGGCTCTGTAGCAGGGCTCACTCTGTGCCGTTGTCAGGCCCCCAGGGAATGGCGTCAGAGAAAGCACAGGCGCCCTTTGGTTTGGTCAGACGCCGCCTCAGCCGGCGCCGGCCCTCTGGACACCTGTATTCTTCCATGCCTGCGGGGTACCCGGGGAGGTGGTGGCCCCCGGCTTTGGACAGGGTTCAAGCACGAGTGTAGCTCCTGCCATCAGCGCGGGAACCTCTGTTGCGCTCGGCTCAGCACAATGACGCTGACACCCTCCTGGGAATGTCTGTCTAAACGTCCTCAGTGACCCCTCATGACTGGTCCAACGAGAAGCAAAGGGAGGGGCATGTTGACGTGTGAGATCAGTGTCGGGCATGGAGAGAAAGGGGTGGAGGAGCCAGAGGCACATGCGAGCACCTCCCCCCGTGGCCAAGGCCGTCCAGACTGAGCCCACTTGCCCTTGGCCCTGACGCACACACGCCTCCCCCAGATCTTGGGCTTCCACCAAGTCCATGGGTTGCTTTTCCACTTCGTAAACTAGTCTTTTTTTTTTTAAAAAAAAAAAAAAAAGGTTTTATTTATTTGCCAGAGGGTGAGCGAGAGATTGAGCACAAGCTTGGCGGGGAGGCGGGGGAGACAGAAGCAGGAGAAGCAGGCTCCCCCGCTGAGCAGGGAACCCAATGCAGAACTTGATCCCAGGGCCCCAGGATCGTGACCTGAGCTGAAGGCAGATGGTCACCAGCTGAGCCACCCAGGCGCCCCTAAACTATTCCCATAAAGGGACCCAACTCCCTGTGTGGCCTCAGAGGCCCTGCGATCCTGGCTTGGGTTTTCTGAAGTTAATTCTTACCCTGCGAGTCCGTGCTCGCCAGGGTTCATACCATCTTCATGTCGCATGCTGGCCCCCGCCCCCCGCTCTGCCGTCTTTAGGAGACTGTAAATCTGAGCCCATCCCAAGTGCCCCTGAATCTCTCTGGTTTTCTAGACCTGGCCCCTCTCTTCCTACTCCGGACCCTGGGCTGTTGTTAGGAGTCGGCGCACTGACCGCTCTGGGTCACTCCATTCCTCATACTGAGCGAGAGGGCTTCCTACCAGTCTGCCGCCTTCATGAAAGAGGCCTGCTGTCTGGGAAAGACAGAGAACCGCGTGGCTCCCTCTCTCCCGGCGGGCCTCAGTGTCCCTCCACCACCCCCGCCCCCAGCATGGAGCAGGGCTGCTCTGGTTTTATTGTCTCCTGCCCCTTCTCCCCGGTTTCCGCACCAGCCCCCCCAACCCCTCTGAGGTGTTAAAGGACATCTTTCTGTTTGAATACCTCGTCACAGAACCAGCTGTCCTATTTTACGGATGTGTAGCTGTTACCAAAATGTGCTGACCTTTCGGCCGCGGGCCGGGGGCCATTTGGGGCAGGCTGCAACTGTGCGTACCGGACCTTTGTCCCCGTGCCCCGCCCCCTTCTGCAGTTCTTGCGATTGTGTCTTGCCCATTTTCTGCGGGCTGGTTCTGTTCTTGTTGATTTGCAGGGAGTTTTTAGATACGTTGGAGGCTGTCGATGCCTGTTCCCCGCATGGCATGTATCACAGTCCATGATGATCTATCCTAGCCTGCTTTCTGTCTCTTGCACTCAAGATGAGAGCTACTCTGTTCACTGCTGTCCCTGTGGTGGTGAGGACGGCATGCAGTGTTGACAGGTATTTTGTCAGTAAGTGTCTGTGCAGGGAGAGTTTGTGCATCTGTGGACGAGTAAGTCCAGTTGGAAGCCACATACACCCCCACACACACAGCTTAGAACCCCAGCCCCCAAAGATCAGTTTCAGGAGAGAGTCAGTACAAGGAGGATCCTGTTGAAAGTTTCTCCCATATACTCAGATGTGAGGTCATTGAATCATTTTCTTAGAAGCTCTGGTGAGACCGAACCAAGCCAACCAAACCAGCCCCGTTGAGCCACCTTCCTAGATCCTCAGCCAAGATAGAATGAGCTGGCAACCGCTAACGCCTGCTGTCGCAAGAAAAAGCGGGAAAAACTACATTTAATTCTAATTCTCCCCCAAGTACTGGTCATGGCCTTCGTGAGCCCTCCTCTGTCAGGGAAGGGACATTGCCGGTGTCTCTATGTCTGAGGTTCTTCCTGGTTCCAAAATGAACCCTCCCGTGCAGAGTGCTGCATCGTCTAGCTGGTAGGGCCTTAGCAACCTTACCTGGCCCCACAGCAACGGCACAGAAGCAGCAATGTCACTGTCCGTGGGGGGCCTTGGAGACAGAGGTCCAGGAGAGGCGACAGAGTGCCACACCCCACAGTCTCTCCGGGGGTGCCCTTCCTCGTCGGCATCACCGAGCAGGACAAACCAGTGTGCTGACGTCTCGTCCCCCTTCCCTGTCCTGGGGCGCCCAAGAAACCATGATCACGACTGTCAGAGAGACCAGCACTCTTCGGTGGCTTCTGGGCTGTTATTTCTGTGGACTGGACTTTAATCTCATCCAGAACAATGAGGCGAGTTGACCTGGCTACAATGTGGCCAACGCAGGCCCAGGCAGCACCCTCCTTGTTTGCCTGGCTTACGCAGCAGGAACACATTTCTGGAATCGCCTTGCTCACTTAAAGGGGTGAGTGTGGTCATGGTTCCCAAATCAGGAAGTATTTCAGAAAGACAGGTTCCTGGACCCTGCTCCAGGAAATTAAAAATCTATGGGCTCAACGTGGAGTCTAAGAACCTCTGTTTGTTTTAGTGAATGTAAGGATAAGAACTAAGCTGAGAATTCTCTCGGCAGGAGAATGACCTCTGAAACTGCACTTCATGGCAGAAGGCCCGCCCTGCTGAGCCACACGGCCGGTCAGGGCCCTGGGCCTTACTTAAACCAACAGGCAGGCGTTTCAGGAGACAGGGAAGCAGGATACCGAGGAGCAGACCCACGGCTCCTCCTGGCTGGGCGTCAGTTCCCACGTGTTCTTGTGGGCTTTACCATCCAATCTTTGGGGAAGGAAATTTCAGAAAAAGCGCTGAGGACCTACATGGAGCACAGTATCTGGTACTTAGCAGATAGTTTTGGAATAAAGGTCTGTGAATCAGGAGTGAATCTGGTGGGGAATATGGCCGGAGAGGGGAGTTTGGAAAGAGCTCTGTCTTCTGAGAAGACGTGTCTCCATCTCCACACCCTCACCCCGAACAAAGAATATGATCTTATTTCTTTGTTCCCATAATGACGTTTTGTGCTTCTAGGGAATGGGTAGAAGGTCAAGCAGGCCTTTCTGAAATGCCACACAAACTACGCGACTGCACCCAGGCCCTGTGAGAAAATACCTCCGCCCTGTCCTCCCTCGTCCCAGACACATTGTCCTCGGAGAATCTGATGAAAGTCAAGGCCCTCCCTCGGCGAAAATGCACCAGTGCATACCCACCTGAACGGCACCCACATTCTGCTGGGGCCTCTGCGTGGCAGGCCGCAGTCGCGGACCTGCCCTCGGCACTCCCTGCGAGGCATGGGGTCCTGCTCCCAGTCCACCTCAGCACCTCAGGGTGCTGGCTGCCCTGCGGTCAGCCGTATGACCCCACGGGATGAGGACGCAAAGGGAGATCATCCACATGGGCCCCCAGGGACGGCAGCACTGGGAAACTCCGGCGTCAGGCCTTCGGGGGTTGCGGGGAAAGAGGATGGGAGAGATGGGCCGGCCGAGTCTTGTCTGTTTCTGCGCTTGCTGTGCCGGGCTGGTCACCTTGTTTCCGTCCCTGAGCCCCAGCCAAGTGCAGCTGAGAATAGGAAATAGCGCAAGTTGGGACCCAGCCTACATGGCCCCACTAGTCCCTTTTTTTCCTCCTGACCTGCTTCCCCTATATCCCCCTCCCACTTAGAGCCCTGGCTCCTGGCTTTAAAACAAAGTAACTTTTCCAGTTACTATCGCTAGCTCTGTATGAATCTGCTATTGTTCTGCCTCCAGATTACCCTACCATGTAGGGGCAGGAGGTATGACGTGGTCTCAGGGCCTTATCTCTTAAGATCTGTTGGGTAGGGGCGCCTGGGTGGCTCAGTGGGTTAGGGCTTCTGCCTTCGGCTCAGGTCGTGATCCCAGGGCTCTGGGATCGAGCTCTATCTACATCGGGCTCTCTGCTCAGCTGGGAGCCTGCTTCTCACTCTCTCTCTCTGCCTGCCTCTCTGCCTACTTATGATCTCTCTCTCTGTTCAATAAATAAAATAAAATAAAATCTTAAAAAAATATCTGTTGGGTACGTGGGGGACTGTCCCCCTCTGCCAGTGAACACATCACACCTGTCAGCGTGCCCAGCACATTCAGGACAGACATGGTCCTTTCCATCACTGGGCTGAGAGGATCCCGTAGCCGTGCAGCCCTACAGCCTGTGATGAAGGCATAAGGACCCACCAAGACTGTCCTTCTCCAAGAGCAGAGTGCAGTCCGTGACTCTGGTGTCATCGGTGTGGGTCCACCCAGAAGTGGGCAGGTCCCTGTGCTTGTTAAGGGGACAGCATCGCCTACACCAAGCAGTGCAGGTGACAGGTAGGACAAATGAGGATCCTGCCCACTTTCCGAGTATTCACTCCGGGGGCGCCTGGGTGGCTCCGTGGGTTAAGCGGCTGAGTCTTGATTTCAGCTCCGGTCCTGGGATCAAGCCCCATGTCAGGCTCCGAGTCCACTTCTCTTCCTCTTCTTCTGCTCCTCCCCAGGTTTGCACACAGGTGCTTTCTGTCTCTCTCTCTCTCTCTCAAATAAGTTAATTAAAAAAAAAAAAGTATTTGCACTGGATCGGCTGTATACACAGGCTGTCTGTAAGTCAGGAAATAGGACATACCTACTTTTTTCTTTTTTTTTAAGATTTTATTTGACAGAGGGAGAGAGAGCACACAAGCAGGGAGAGGTGCCAGGAGAAGGAGAGGGCGGAGCAGGCCCCCCGCGGAGCAGGGACCCCACACGGGGCTCTGCCCGGGACCCTGGGATCATGACCTAAGCCAAAGGCAGACACCCAACCGGCTGAGCCACCCAGGCGCCCCAGGACACACCTACTTTTAAACAGTATGTTACATTTTCAGATTTGCTCAATATGTTTTTAGGTGAATTACCTCTACATTTAAAGTAATGGTTATTATTATTAATTTTTTTAAAAGAGCTAAAATAAATACACTGTAGTGCCCCAAATCCAGAGACACCGAGAATATATGTACTTATAGCACTTTTTCACATAAATGGTTGGACCCTTGCTCTAAACTTAGGTAGCTGGAGATTGAGAAAATCTTAGCGGATATATTGCTTGAAAATTTATGTAAGTGACATACTGCTTGAATATGTTTGATCTGTGTTCACCAACTTTGCAGATGCCATCTGTATGCACAGAAAAGTCTGGAAAAAAATGTGCCAAAAAGTAGAACAGTTAAGATGCTTTAGAGTGAGAATGTGTAGGACTTTTTCCTTTATTCTGATTTTCTTTTACTTCTGATTTTCTTCTGCAGAAATTAAATAAGGAAAAGAAATATCCTGTGGCCCTTTCTTGTTTAAAAATATTGACTAATAGGAAGAAAAATTAGTAAAGGTGGACCAGAGCTATAGCCATGAGCGTTCAGAAAGCCTCCCTGTCCTTTGTGGCTTTTGCACGGGACTCGGGGCAGGGACAGGGTTCAGGTTCTCTGACGTCTGGAACATTGCTCCTCCTCCAAAAGACAGATGTCTGCTTAGTCAGTCAACAAACAGTGGGGCAGCCGTGTGTAAGCACACCACCTTGGGGCTGGGAGTAGAGTGGAGAGGAAGCAGGGCAGCAGGGAGGTCAGCCCCGGGGGCGGGGCAGGTGAGGAGGGACAGGGTGATGGGAATGCTGTGAAGGGGCGCATACTCCCTGGAGAACTCTGTGTCCCCTGCCCCTGCCCGGGGCGCCCCGAGGCTAGGGGCACACCGGCTTCCCCACGCTCCCCCCTCCAGTTCCGCAGGGCAACACACTCAGCCACCCATACCTTGAGGTGAGCAGGGAGGCTCACGTGGAGGCAATGGCCACAGAGCGCCCAGCCACAGGAAGGGCCCCCTCAGGCAGGTCCCCACCCCTGCCGATGGCTGAGCCCTGCAGTGTGGGGGTGCTGGGGAGGGAGCCCTCTCCCCGGCCTGTCAGCACTGACCTCATAGCACCCCCGGCAGCGGAGCCCAGTGCCTCAGGCTCAAGGGAAAGGAAGGGGGTTCACCATAGCCAGAGTGGGGGTCCGGGCCTGTGTGTACATGTGTGTGCATGCGCGTGCGTGTTTCAGGGTGTGTAAATACACAAGCCGGAGGACTGTTCCATGTCTGGCTGTTTCCTTGTTCGCCAGCCCTCTCAGACCCAACGAGCTCTCTTTCATTGGGGTACAAAACTCACATTGCGGGGCGCCTGGGTGGCTCCGTGGGTTAAGCCGCTGCCTTCGGCTCAGGTCATGATCTCGGGGTCCTGGGATCGAGCCCCGCATCAGGCTCTCCGCTCAGCAGGGAGCCTGCTTCCTCCTCTCTCTCTGCCTGCCTCTCTGCCTACTTGTGATCTGTCTGTCAAATAAATAAATAAAATCTTTAAAAAACAAAACACCACACATTGCGTGCGGGGAACGTCCGGGAGGCGGGCCCGCCCCTTCGGAAGCTGTGACCCCGCCCCACGTCCTCTCCCTTTCACGTGTTTGTTACCGTAAGACAAACGCCGACGAAGTCTACCGTATGTTTAGGGGAATTTCTGACGCCGCCGATGAGACGCTGGTGACCCCCTCTCCCCTCCACCAGGGTCTGGCCAGCGCGAAGTCCCGGGGAAGGGCTGCTGTTGACGGCCGGGCAGTGGGCTCGTCTGATAAACTGTTGCGGGCGCTGACTCCTACACTCTTGTTTGCTGCAGCCCCAGCCCCTAAAAGGCAGAAATGCGATCACTGGACCCCATGCCCCTTGAACAGCTACGCGTATCGCCTGCTCAGCGGGGGCGGCAAGGACAAGTTTGCCAAAATCTGCTTCGAAGATGAGCTGTAAGTACGCGTGTTGAAGAAGAAAACAGAGCGGTCCCCCTCGGTTCTTCCCCTTCCCCGGGGCTGGCCAGGCACCACATCTGCGCTCAGAAGGGAAGGGCACGGCCCTGGTCCTGGACACCGGCTGGGAGCCCCTGTGGGACTGAGCGCGCCCCCGCCTTCCTGCGGGGCGACAAGCAGCCCGCCACGGCTGGGTGTGTCCCCGGATGGAACTTTCCTTTGACTGCAGGTGGAACAAATATGTTGTGCTTCTCTTTGAACGGGTGGCAGGTCCTTCCCAGTCACAGAAACAACAAAATTCATCAGACGCGGTTGTGCTCGCATTTTATTTTATGAACCTCACTGCTGAGATTAAAGCGGGCGCTGTTTCTCTTTGCTGCCCGCCGCTCCTTGCTCCGGGTCTGAGCGACTGCCTGACCCACGATAGCCTAAGTAAATCCCGCCACCTGGAACTGGCATGGCCTAGTGTTTGCACCGGCTTGGGCAGTCACCAGTCGCCACAGACCGGATGCTGAAACAACAGACATGTATTCTCTCGGCCTGGAGGCGAGCCGCCCAAGGGCAGGGTTGGGTGGGGTTGGTTCCCTCTGAGGGCTGTGAGCTTGTGAAGGGCCCTGTTCTCCCTGTGTGCTGCCATGGTCTTCCCTCCGTGCGTGTCTGGGCCCCAATTCCCCCTCGCCGCCCGCCCTTCTCTGCCACTCTTACTTCGTTGGTCTCTGCGCTGACCTTGTCCTCCTAAAGGGCATGTGGCACACTGGCACACGAGCCGCCTTGGGCTCGGCTTCCCCTCCTTGCGTGGCCTCAGCACATCCCCAGTCCCTAGTGGGAGGAGACGGGAAGCCTGGCTCCCCTCTGCGGGTCCATCGCTTACCAAGGGCTTCCTTCACTCAGCCACGGAGTTTCTCCATAGACGTTTCTCCACACGCACCCCCGGGTGGGGCACTCCGTGGGCCAGCTACGATGAGAAACGTGGCCCTCGTGCTCCCGGGGCTTACCTCACGGTTCAGGGTTCCCCAGCTCATGGCAGGCCAGCGAATGGGATTGCCAGGGAGGTCTGTGGATGGAACGAGGCGGGATGTGGCTTGAAAATGAGCCGGGTCCCCTGAGAAAGAAGTGGGGGGCCTAGGAGTGGGCGGCGGCCGTGGGACGGGGACCGGACGCTCGTCCCAAATCGTGTCACCAGGAGGGGAGTTGTTCCGAGTCAGACCCCAGAACCTCCACAGTGCCCGAAGCCTTCTCTTGATCATTCAGAGCAAGAGCACCATGCTTCCCTAGTATAGACCAGACACAGAGACACCAGCTGCGTGGGACTTCCCGGGAGATGGGCCATCTGTCATCCCTGCCCCCCACCCCGATCACAGTGCAGAAAAGGAAACGGCTTCACAGGCAGATTCAGTAACTCGCCCCTCGTCACCCAGCTAGTTAGCGGCCAGGCCCAGATTCCGCCCTGGCGTCCATGTAGGTACTGGGTAGACTGACGTGAGTCAGGCTGTCTAATGAACAGCTAACGTACGAACACAGGGGACCCGAGTGCCGCTTGCCTGCTTTCAAACAGTGTCCCAGATGGTCTTCAGAATGCAGTGTGGCCTAAAGTGGGGTGGCCTCCAAAAAAGCAGGTAAAAAGGAACAGAGGAGGAACATGGACAGAGACCCGAGGAGAGCCTGTCGCCTGGCTGGCGTTTCGCTGTCATGAACTCCCCGAACAAGGAAGTGCTGGGTCGCGGCGATTCATCATCTTCTAAAGAAAAGACGTGTTTATGTAGAAAGACAAGCAGGCTTCTGCTGCCCGTTTCCTTTGTACGACCGGCCCTCCCCGGGGGCAGCCACCTCCGCCGCCCTCCTTCCCCACCCCCACGCAGCAGCTCACGCCCACGCCTCTTGGTCCCCCGCGCCAGGTGTGATCCGGGGACCGGCCGCCGCGTGGCTGAGCAGTCTTTGGCCATCGGCTCTCCCGTCGTCCCCCACGCCGTGGTCCTGACTCGGTCATTGTCCGGCCTGCGCCACTGTAGTTTGATCACAATCCAGCGTCTGCATAAAAGTAAGGCCGCCGGACGGAAATCCGAAGGGCTTTACTGGATCTGAATGTGCCACTGAGGGAGGAACGGGGGAGGACAACCACCAGGAAGTCCAGACAGGAGTCACAGCTCCGTGTGGGAAGCCGGAGTAAGTGCGATCTTTCAGTGTCATTGTTCCCAGAGACCCACATCCGTTACCTGCTCTTACCTGAAGTCACACGGACATGGGGAAAGCTTCCCTTTGAAGGGCAGAGTCAGCATTTCAGTCGTGACCGTGAGCGTGTGGTCTGCTGACACACCCAAACGGTGTCCTCCAGGTTAGGTGGCTTTTTTTTTAGCCCGGCTAAGCGAAGGTCCTCCATAGCTGAAGCATGTTGTGTGCGTGACTGTTGTGGACCCTTGTCTTTTTGTTCGTTGTTGCTTGCTTGGCTTTCCATGTACTTACATCAGTGTCAACCCGAAGCATTCCTCTAGTGAAAATAAATCTGATCTCACACCAGATACTCATCAGGTTCATCTTCTGGAGCCTTCTGACCCACTCGGGTCCACCAGCTTGCTCTTAGGGCACCAGGCAGCTGTTGCCCAGCGTTCCTATCCACTGCTGTCCTGGGATGACCTAGTAGCCCTCTCTGGAGTTGGAGCTCCGCTTTCTAGGATACAGCACCTTCCAATTTCCTAGACTCCTCCTCTGTTTTGCTGAAGATAGGGTGATCAGACATCACCTGGGTGGGGCCCCAATCGGGTAAGGAGGGTGATTGGCCATCAGAGGGAGGGGAATCTGGAGAAACTGAGTTGCCAGGAATCTTCTGAAACTGGACACTGCAGAAGTAAACACAGAAGTCCAAAACTCAGGCCTCATTAAAGAAGGAGCTCAGGCGACTCCAGGGCGAGTCTGGTGAAGGAGAGAATCTGTGTAGGCACAGAGGGACCCCAGGCAGGCCTGTTCCTGCAAGACCCAAGCTCTCCTGCTGGCCAGCATGGGTTCCAGATGCTCCTGTGGCCTTGCCAAGCCCTCCTGAGACTGCATGGCAACCTGAAGCACGTCCAGCCAGGCTTGGTCCCCCATCCTTAGCTCAGGGTCAGACTTGTACTGTGGTCTGACAGCTCTCCATGCTTAACCCAGCCCCTTCCCCACCTCCTCTAGTAGGCATTTCCCTATACAAATTCTTGTGTGTTCTATCCGGTTCTGACATTTGTCCCTCGGAGGACTCAGGTTAACACAGCGAGAATGACTGTTTCCCCATCGTCTGTCCAGCACAGCACACTGACAGACACTTGGATCTCTGGCATTCTGAGAGATGAAAACAGAAGTCTCAGGTCAGATTTTTAACTTCATTGTTCTTGTTAAGAGTGAATTGAGGACCTTTTATGCTAAGAGCCTTTGTATTTATTTTCTATAAACTCTCTTTTTATACCTCTTGTCCATTTTCACCTCTTTCCTTGGCCTTTTTTTGTCTATGTACAAGATACTTTATATATTAAAGTAATTAGGCTTTTTTGTGTGTTGTAAAACTCTTCTCCATATTTTCTCTTTTCACTTACTTAAATGGTATTTTTTTATAAGATATATATTTATTTTTATTAGAGAGAGAGAGGGGGAGAGAGCGAGCACAGGCAGACAGAATGGCAGGCAGAGGCAGAGGGAGAAGCAGGCTCCCTGCTGAGCAAGGAGCCCGATGTGGGACTCGATCCCAGGATGCTGGGATCATGACCCGAGCCGAAGGCAGCTGCTTAACCAACTGAGCCACCCAGGCATCCCACTTAAATGGTATTTTTAAATATGCTTGTGCTCTAGTTAATATAAGATCTTTTTTTTTTTAACTTTATTTTATTTTATTTTATTTTTATTTCCAGCATAACAGTATTCATTATTTTTGCACCACACCCCGTGCTCCATGCAGTCCGTGCCCTCTATAATACCCACCACCTGGTACCCCAACCTCCCACCCCCCGTCCCTTCAAAACCCTCAGATTGTTTTTCAGAGTCCATAGTCTCTCATGGTTCACCTCCCCTTCCAATTTCCCCCAACTCCCTTCTCCACTCTAAGTCCCCATGTCCTCCATGCTATTTGTTATGCTCCACAAATAAGTGAAACCATATGATAATTGACTCTCTCTGCTTGACTTATTTCACTCAGCATAATCTCTTCCAGTCCCGTCCATGTTGATACAAAAGTTGGGTATTCATCCTTTCTGATGGAGGCATAATACTCTATCCCCAGGGGTACAGGTCTGTGAATCACCAGGTTTACACACTTCACAGCACTCACCAAAGCACATACCCTCCCCAATGTCCATAATCCCACCCCCTTCTCCCAAACCCCCTCCCCCCAGCAACCCTCAGTTTGTTTTGTGAGATTAAAAGTCACTTATGGTTTGTCTCCCTCCCAATCCCATCTTGTTTCATTTATTCTTCTCCTACCCACTTAAGCCCCCATGTTGCATCACCACTTCCTCATATCAGGGAGATCATATGATAGTTGTCTTTCTCTGCTTGACTTATTTCGCTAAGCATGATACGCTCTAGTTCCATCCATGTTGTTGCAAATGGCAAGATTTCATTTCTTTTGATGGCTGCATAGTATTCCATTGTGTATATATACCACATCTTCTTGATCCATTCATCTGTTGATGGACATCTAGGTTCTTTCCATAGTTTGGCTATTGTGGACATTGCTGCTATAAACATTCGGGTGCATGTGCCCCTTCGGATCACTACGTTTGTATCCTTAGGGTAAATACCCAATAGTGCAATTGCTGGGTCATAGGGCAGTTCTATTTTCAACATTTTGAGGAACCTCCATGCTGTTTTCCAGAGTGGCTGCACCAGCTTGCATTCCCACCAACAGTGTAGGAGGGTTCCCCTTTCTCCGCATCCTCGCCAGCATCTGTCATTTCCTGACTTGTTTATTTTAGCCATTGAGACTGGTGTGAGGTGATATCTCATTGTGGTTTTGATTTGTATTTCCCTGATGCCGAGTGATATGGAGCACTTTTTCATGTGTCTGTTGGCCATCTGGATGTCTTCTTTGCAGAAATGTCTGTTCATGTCCTCTGCCCATTTCTTGATTGGATTATTTGTTCTTTGGGTGTTGAGTTTGCTAAGTTCTTTATAGATTCTGGACACTAGTCCTTTATCTGATATGTCATTTGCAAATATCTTCTCCCATTCTGTCAGTTGTCTTTTGATTTTGTTAACTGTTTCCTTTGCTGTGCAAAAGCTTTTGATCTTGTTGAAATCCCAATAGTTCATTTTTGCCCTTGCTTCCCTTGCCTTTTGCGTTGTTCCTAGGAAGATGTTGCTGCGGTTGAGGTCAAAGAGGTTGCTGCCTGTGTTCTCCTCAAGGATTTTGATGGATTCCTTTCGCACATTGAGGTCCTTCATCCATTTTGAGTCTATTTTTGTGTGTGGTGTAAGGAAATGGTCCAATTTCATTTTTCTGCATGTGGCTGTCCAATTTTCCCAGCACCATTTATTGAAGAGGCTGTCTTTTTGCCATTGGACATTCTTTCCTGCTTTGTCAAAGATTAGTTGACCATAGAGTTGAGGGTCTATTTCTGGGCTCTCTATTCTGTTCCATTGATCTATGTGTCTGTTTTTGTGCCAGTACCATGCTGTCTTGATGACGACAGCTTTGTAATAGAGCTTGAAGTCCGGAATTGTGATGCCACCAACGTTGGCTTTCTTTTTCAATATCCCTTTGGCTATTCGAGGTCTTTTCTGGTTCCATATAAATTTTAGCATTATTTGTTCCATTTCTTTGAAAAAGATGGATGGTACTTTGATAGGAATTGCATTAAATGTGTAGATTGCTTTAGGTAGCATAGACATTTTCACAATATTTATTCTTCCAATCCAGGAGCATGGAACATTTTTCCATTTCTTTGTGTCTTCCTCAATTTCTTTCATGAGTACTTTATAGTTTTCTGAGTATAGATTCTGTGTCTCTTTGGTTAGGTTTATTCCTAGGTATCTTATGGTTTTGGGTGCAATTGTAAATGGGATGGACTCCTTAATTTCTCTTTCTTCTGTCTTGCTGTTGGTGTAGAGAAATGCAACTGATTTCTGTGCATTGATTTTATATCCTGACACTTTACTGAATTCCTGTATAAGTTCTAGCAGTTTTGGAGTGGAGTCTTTTGGGTTTTCCACATATAGTATCATATCATCTGCGAAGAGTGATAATTTGACTTCTTCTTTGCCGATTTGGATGCCTTTAATTTCCTTTTGTTGTCTGATTGCTGAGGCTAGGACCTCTAGTACTATGTTGAATAGCAGTGGTGATAATGGACATCCCTGCCGTGTTCCTGACCTTAGCGGAAAAGCTTTCAGTTTTTCTCCATTGAGAATGATATCTGCGGTGGGTTTTTCATAGATGGCTTTGATGATATTGAGGTATGTGCCCTCTATCCCTACACTTTGAAGAGTTTTGATCAGGAAGGGATGCTGTACTTTGTCAAATGCTTTTTCAGCATCTATTGAGAGTATCATATGGTTCTTGTTCTTTCTTTTATTGATGTGTTGTATCACATTGACTGATTTGCGGATGTTGAACCAACCTTGCAGCCCTGGAATAAATCCCACTTGGTCGTGGTGAATAATCTTTTTAATGTACTGTTGAATCCTATTGGCTAGTATTTTGTTGAGTATTTTCGCATCTGTGTTCATCAAGGATATCGGTCTATAGCTCTCTTTTTTGGTGGGATCCTTGTCTGGTTTTAGGATCAAGGTGATGCTGGCCTCATAAAATGAGTTTGGAAGTTTTCCTTCCATTTCTATTTTTTGGAACAGTTTCAGGAGAATAGGAATTAGTTCTTCTTTAAATGTTTGGTAGAATTCCCCCGGGAAGCCGTCTGGCCATGGGCTTTTGTTTGTTTGGAGATTTTTAATGACTGTTTCAATCTCCTTACTGGTTATGGGTCTGTTCAGGCTTTCTATTTCTTCCTGGTTCAGTTGTGGTAGTTTATATGTTTCTAGGAATGCATCCATTTCTTCCAGATTGTCAAATTTATTGGCGTAGAGTTGCTCATAGTATGTTCTTATAATAGTTTGTATTTCTTTGGTGTTAGTTGTGATCTCTCCTCTTTCATTCATGATTTTATTTATTTGGGTCCTTTCTCTTTTCTTTTTGATAAGTCGGGCCAGGGGTTTATCAATTTTATTAATTCTTTCAAAGAACCAGCTCCTAGTTTCGTTGATTTGTTCTATTGTTTTTTTGGTTTCTATTTCATTGATTTCTGCTCTGATCTTTATGATTTCTCTTCTCCTGCTGGGCTTAGGGTTTCTTTCTTGTTCTTTCTCCAGCTCCTTTAGGTGTAGGGTTAGGTTGTGTACCTGAGACCTTTCTTGTTTCTTGAGAAAGGCTTGTACCGCTATATATTTTCCTCTCAGGACTGCCTTTGTTGTGTCCCACAGATTTTGAACCGTTGTATTTTCATTATCATTTGTTTCCATGATTTTTTTCAATTCTTCTTTAATTTCCCGGTTGACCCATTCATTCTTTAGAAGGATGCTGTTTAGTCTCCATGTATTTGGGTTCTTTCCAAACTTCCTTTTGTGGTTGAGTTCTAGCTTTAGAGCATTGTGGTCTGAAAATATGCAGGGAATGATCCCAATCTTTTGATACCGGTTGAGTCCTGATTTAGGACCGAGGATGTGATCTATTCTGGAGAATGTTCCATGTGCACTAGAGAAGAATGTGTATTCTGTTGCTTTGGGATGAAATATTCTGAATATATCTGTGATGTCCATCTGGTCCAGTGCGTCGTTTAAGGCCTTTATTTCCTTGCTGATCTTTTGCTTGGATGATCTGTCCATTTCAGCGAGGGGAGTGTTAAAGTCCCCTACTATTATTGTATTATTGTTGATGTGTTTCTTTGATTTTGTTATTAATTGGTTTATATAGTTGGCTGCTCCCACGTTGGGGGCATAGATATTTAAAATTGTTAAATCTTCTTGTTGGACAGACCCTTTGAGTATGATATAGTGTCCTTCCTCATCTCTTATTATAGTCTTTGGCTTAAAATCTAATTGATCTGATATAAGGATTGCCACTCCTGCTTTCTTCTGATGTCCATTAGCATGGTAAATTCTTTTCCACCCCCTCACTTTAAATCTGGAGGTGTCTTCGGGCTTAAAATGAGTTTCTTGGAGGCAACATATAGATGGGTTTTGTTTTTTTATCCATTCTGATACCTGTGTCTTTTGACAGGGGCATTTAGCCCATTAACATTCAGGGTAACTATTGAGAGATATGAATTTAGTGCCATTGTATTGCCTGTAAGGTGACTGTTACTGTATATGGTCTCTGTTCCTTTCTGATCTACCACTTGTAGGCTCTCTCTTTGCTTAGAGGACCCCTTTCAATATTTCCTGTAGAGCTGGTTTGGTATTTGCAAATTCTTTCAGTTTTTGTTTGTCCTGGAAGCTTTTAATCTCTCCTTCTATTTTCAATGATAGCCTAGCTGGATATAGTATTCTTGGCTGCATGTTTTTCTCGTTTAGTGCTCTGAAAATATCATGCCAGCTCTTTCTGGCCTGCCAGGTCTCTGTGGATAAGTCAGCTGCCAATCTAATATTTTTACCATTGTATGTTACAGACTTCTTTTCCCGGGCTGCTTTCAGGATTTTCTCTTTGTCACTGAGACTTGTAAATTTTACTATTAGGTGACGGGGTGTGGGCCTATTCCTATTGATTTTGAGGGGCGTTCTCTGAACCTCCTGAATTTTGATGCTCGTTCCCTTTGCCATATTGGGGAAATTCTCCCCAATAATTCTCTCCAGTATACCTTCTGCTCCCCTCTCTCTTTCTTCTTCTTTTGGAATCCCAATTATTCTAATGTTGTTTCGTCTTATGGTGTCACTTATCTCTCGAATTCTCCCCTCGTGATCCAGTAGCTGTTTGTCCCTCTTTTGCTCAGCTTCTTTATTCTCTGCCATTTGGTCTTCTATATCACTGATTCTTTCTTCTGCCTCATTTATCCTAGCAGTGAGAGCCTCCATTTTTGATTCCACTTCATTAATAGCTTTTTTTATTTCAACTTGGTTAGATTTTAGTTCTTTTATTTCTCCAGAAAGGGCTTTTATATCTCTCGAGAGGTTTTCTCTAATATCTTCCATGCCTTTTTCGAGCCCGGCTAGAACCTTGAGAATTGTCATTCTGAACTCTAGATCTGACATATTACCAATGTCTGTATTGATTAGGTCCCTAGCCTTCGGTACTGCCTCTTGTTCTTTTTTTTGTGTTGAATTTTTCCGTCTTGTCATTTTGTCCAGATAAGAGTATATGAAGGGGCAAGTAAAATACTAAAAGTGTGGCAACAACCCCAGGAAAAAATGCTTTAACCAAATTAGAAGAGATCCAAAATCGTGAGGGGGGAGAAAGGGGATAAAAAGAGGTTCAAAAAGGAAGAAAGAAAAAAAAAGAAAAAAGAAGAAAAAAAAAAGAAAAAAGAAAAGAAAAGAATTTAAAAAAAAAAGGAAAACACCTAAGAAAAATGTAAAAAAGAAAATATATATATATTAGATAAACTAGTAAAAAATCGTTAAAAAAGAAAAAGGTAACAGTTAAAAAAAAAAAATTTTACCCGAAGGCGAGGAAAAAAAAAAAAAAAAATGAAAAAGAAAAAAATTAAATTAACTGCAGGACTAAAAAAAAAATCACAGGGAAAAAGCCATGAGTTCCGTGCTTTGCTTTCTCCTCCTCTGGAATTCTGCTGCTCTCCTTGGTATTGAAACCGCACTCCTTGGTAGGTGAACTTGGTCTCGGCTGGATTTCTTGTTGATCTTCTGGGGGAGGGGCCTGGTGTAGTGATTCTCAAGTGTCTTTGCCCCAGGCGGAATTACACCGCCCTTACCCGGGGCCGGGGTGAGTAATCCGCTCGGGTTTGCTTTCAGGAGCTTTTGTTCCCTGAGCGCTTTCCGTAGAGTTCCGGAGGACGGGAATACAAATGGCGGCCTCCTGGTCTCCGGCCCGGAGGAGCCGAGAGCCCAGGGCCGCACTCCTCAGTGCGCCCTCAGAAAACAGCGCCCAGTTACTCCCGTCTGCCTGACCTCCGGCCGCGCTCTGAGCTCTCCGAGCCTGCGACCGGTTCAAGGTAACACCGAGCTGTGAGCTTACTGTCGGCTCTGTCCCTGTAGCCGGCTTTCCCGTTCCAATACCCGCAAGGTCTGCGACACTCAGACACCCCCGATCCTTCTGTGACCCTGCGGGACCTGAGGCCACGCTGAACCCACGTGGGCTTCGCCCCGGTTTAGCCTCTGGAGCGATGTCCCTCAGCGGAACAGACTTTTAAAAGTCCTGATTTTGTGCACCGTTGCTCCGCCGCTTGCCGGGAGCCGGCCCCTCCCCCCGGGGTCTATCTTCCCGTCGCTTTGGATTCACTTCTCCGCCGGTCCTACCTTTCAGAAAGTGGTTGTTTTTCTGTTTCCAGAATTGCTGTTCTTCTTCTCTTCGATCTGCCGATGGATTTTCAGGTGTTTGCAATCTTTAGATAAGCTATCTAGCTGATCTCCGGCTAGCTGAAGCAGTCTCAGCCTGCTACTTCTCCGCCCTAATATAAGATCTTTAACAAAGAAAAAAAAAACTTCATAGTGAAAGCAAAAATTTTATTTTATTTTATTTTTTAATATTTTATTTATTTATTTGACAGAGACCACAAGTAGGCAGAGAAGCAGGCAGAGAGAGGAAGAGGAGCAGGCTCCCCGCTGAGCAGAGAGCCCGATGCGGGGCTCGATCCCACGATCCCGGGATCATGACCCGAGCTGAAGGCAGAGGCTCCAACCTACTGAGCCACCCAGGTGCCCCGAAAGCAAAAATTTTAAATTTAAAAAAAAGCAACAAAACTAGAAAGCAATCCAAGTATGATGGTACCACAGAGAACAAATGTATCTCACATAATAGGAAGTGGTCTGAAGGTCACCAGTGAAGGAGAACAACTCTTAGATCATAGTGCATCAACTCCCAAGGATGCTACAGACAAGAAACACATGCATACCGGAGAACTGAGGTCACGGGGCAACCCAATACCCTGAAAATGGAAGAGACAGGTGAATTCACAGCATCACACCTCAGCTAGAGCCAGTGTCAGACAGGGATCCTGCAGGGGCAATTGACTCGTTACTGGAGACTGAATTTGGACTGTTTTGAGAGATTAAAACTCCTAGAGAAGCCCCTACACTCTCCTGAGTTTTTCTGTCAGGAAGCCCACCTGGCTCAGAGTAAAGATCAAAGAAAAATCCCCTCATGCTTTTGTCAGGGGGAAGGGAGAGTAGCTATTCTGAAATATACCCACAGTGTTCTCTCTTCTCCTTAACAATGGTCTACCTTCAAGGGAAATTGTTTTGCCAGAGTCTAACCAATGTGAGTTTTACCAGGTACTAACTGCCCTGTTGGAGGAAAATACCCAGCATCATTCTTTCTCACCTTTCTGGATCACCTAAGGAGTGAAAGAAAAAAAAAAAATATGGCCACCTGTGAAGGCCACCACCTAGTGACACAGACTCACCAAAAGACTGAGACCCAATCTTAGGACTGTAGAACATTTCCCCTTCCCCACAACTTACCACCACATAAATAAGCTCCTTTAAAATAACAGAGGGTTACAGCACAAAAGAACCACAAGGCTAAACCCCAAAAAAGGAGTCTCAAAAAATAAATAAATAAAAGATAAAAAGAGGGGCACCTGGGTGGCTCAGTGGGTTAAGCCTTTGCCTTCAGCTCAGGTCATGATCCCAAGGCCCTGGGATCGAGCCCCACATCGGGCTCTCTGCTCAGCAAGGAGCCTGGTTCCTCCTCTCTCTCTCTCTGCCTGCCTCTCTGCCTACTTGTGATCTCTCTCTCTGTATCCAAAAAAAAAAAAGATAAAAAGAGTCTCTTGGGATACCCAAGACATAGGGGAAAAGTTTTAGTCTTTGACACCTACAGCCACAGCATATAACAAACACAGTTCACTCCTAGCCAGATGAACATAAAGATTTCAGAATAAAGTTCTATTTATCTCTGTTCCCTTTAACTGACATACAAATGTCTGGCTTTTAACAAAAATAGCAAGGCATACTAAAGGCAAACAACACAGATTGATGAGATAGGGCAAGTATTAGAAGTTAACTCAAATATGGCAGAGATTTTGCAATTAGTAGATCAGGAACTTGAAACAATGGTGATTATTATGCTCCAATAGAAAAGGTGGGTGGAATAAAGGAACATATGAGTAATGCAAGCAGAGAGATAAAAAACCCCAGGAAGAATCAAAAGGAAATAGTGGAAATTGAAAAGACTGTAACAGAAATGGAAAACACCTTTGATGGGCTCATCAGTAGAACAGATACAATGAAGGAAAGGATCAATGAGCTTGAGGTTATGTCAAAGGAATTTCCCAGAGTGGAGGAGGAAAAGAAGACAAAAATGAAGGAAAAAACAAAAACAGAACAGAATATCCAAGAACAGTGAGACAAGTACAGAAGGCATATTGTGTAATAGGGAACCATAAGAAGGGAGAGAGGAAGGAACAGAAATATTTGAAGTAGTGTTGTGCTGGAAATTTTCTAAAATTATCGACAGACACAGAACCACAGATCCAGGGAACTCGATGATACTAAGTAAGATGAATACGAAAACATCTACACCCAAGTATGTTATATTCAAACTACAGAAGACCAAAGGCAAAGAGAAAATCTTGTAAGAAGCCAGAAGCAAACAAACCAAAACAAAACAAAACAAAAACAAAAAAACCCACTTACCTATAAAGGAAGACAGAGAAGAGTTATATTGGGCTTTTTTTCAGAAACCATGCAAACTAGAAGAGAATGGATGAAAGCAAATGGTTGAGGCTGTTAGGTTCCCATCAGTGTATGAACGTTGGTCCACCATCATACTCACCAATACTTGTATGGTCATCTTTCTAATCTTGGGCGTCCTAATAGGGATGTAATGGTAACTATTTTATCTGAGGTTTTAGTTTGCAATTTTCTAATAACTAATGATTGTGCATATCTCTTTCTGTGTGTTTATTTGCTATGTGTGTATCTTATTTGGTGAAGTATCTATTTAAGTTTGTGGTCAAGTTTTCATTTGTTTTTTTTTTTCTTATTACTATTGAGATTTCTTTATATATGCTGTATACAAGTCCTTCATCAAATACATGATTTGCACATATTTTCTCCCAGTTTGTGGCTTGCCTTTTTCTTCTCTTAACTGTGTTTATCAAAGAGCAGAAATATTTTAACTTTAATGAGGTCCAGTTTATCAGTTGTTTTTTTTTTTTAAATTTTAGGATCATACTTTTTGTGTCATATCTTAGATCTTTTTGCCTAACTCAAGGTCACAGAAATTTTCTTCTATTTTTTCTTTCAGAAATTTGATGGTTTTAGATTTTTCATTTCATATACTGTGAGGTAGCCATTTGGGGTTAATTTTTATGTATGGTATAAAATATGGATTGAAATCATTTTTTAATGTTGGTATCCAATTGTTCTAGCACCATTTATTCAGAATACTGTCTTACTCTACTGATTTTCCTTTGCACCATTGGCAAAAATCAAGTGACTATATATGTGTGTATCTAATTCTGGATTCTCCAGTCTCTTCCATTTATCTGTCTGTCTTTTCACTATATACAATGTTTTGATAAATGTAAATTTACAGTAATTCTTAAAGTTTAATAACATAATTTCTTCAATTTTGTTTTCCTTTTTCAAAATCATTTTCACTATCCTAGATTCTTCCCATATTCATATGAATTGTAGAGTCAGCTTATAAATTTCTATGCAAAATCCTGTTGGTTTTTTATTGGAATTGCATTGGAACTCTAGATCAATTTGGGGAAAACTGACATTGTAGCAATATTTAATCTTTTACTCAGCAAACGTTGTTCTCCATTTACTTAAATTTTCTTTAACTTGATTCAGAGATGTTTTTGTGGTATTCAGTGTACATGTCTTGCAGCTCTTTTACTATTTTTATCTCTAAGTATTTCATTTTTGATGCTGTAGTATATTTTTAAAAATTTTTAATTTACAACTGTTCATTGCTTGTATATAGAAATAGAATTGATTTTTGTATAATGATCTTATATCCCACAACTTTGCTAAGTTCACTTATTAGTTCTAGTAGTTTTTTGTTTTTTTTAAACATTGGATTTTCTACATAGATGGTAATGTCAGCTAATTATCCCCAACCCAGCCCCAATAAAAGGCAGTTTTACCACTTTCTAATCTGCATGCCTTTGTTTTCTTTTTCTTGCCTGAATGCACTGGAGAGAACCTCTGTTACAATGCTGAATGGAAATGATGAGAGTAGACATAATTGCCTTTTTCCTTGTCTTGGAGAGAAAGTATTCCATTATTCATCATTAAGTATGATGTTAATTAGGGATTTTTTTGTAGAAGTCTTTTATCAGGTTGAAGAAATTCCTCTATTTCAAGGTTTCTGAGATTTTTAAATCAGTGATAGATATCGGATTTTGTCAGATGTTTTTTCTGTATCTCTTGAGGGGATTATATGGTTTGTCTTTCTTAGTCTGCTAATATAGTGAATTACTTTTTTGAACATTAAACCAACCTTGCCTTTTCTGATAAATCCCACTTGCTTGTAATATCCTATCTTTTTAATATGTTGTTGGATTCAGTTTGTTAAAATTTTACTAAGAATTTTTATATCTGTGTTCTTAAGGGATATTTGTCTGTGGTTTTCTTGTTATTTTTTCTCTGGTTTTGATATCAAGGTGGAATGTGTTGGTGAGTATTCACTGCAATACTCTGAGGGAGTTGGTAAAGAATTAGTATTATTTATTGAAGGATTTGGTGCAATTTCCCAGTGAAGACTTCTGGCCTAGAATTTTCTTTGTGAGAATATTTTTAACTACAAATCTCACGTTCTTCAATAAGTACAGAGGTACTCAAGTTATCTGTTTCTTCTTGAGTGAGCCACATTATTTTGGGGTGCACAAAGGAAAACAGTAGTTTTCTACTACTTTCCTTAAACTACTGATTTCCTTTATGTTCCCCCCAGTACTCTGAGTGCATTGTACTCTGGTCATCAAACCTGTGGTCGTTTTCCCCCACATCAAGCGGTTATCTGCAGTACCAGCTGGGGGATGGATCTACAGTTCAACTCGATTCTGATATACCTACTTGAAGATGGCCTCAGACTCAGCAGGTTAAGGGCTTTAGTTTCACAAGACTTTCCACCACCACACCCCTGCCAATTTCACATACCAATCACAAGTCCCAGATTGTCATTATACTTCTGACCGATTGCCTGTAAACCAGAGTTCCCATGCGCCCCTCTTTGCGTTTGGTTATTTGCTAGAATAGCTCACAAAATTCAGAGCAACACATTTTCCAACTCGTTATAAAAGAATACGGTAAGGGGGGAGGGGCACCTGGGTGGCTCAGTGGGTTAAAGCCTCTGCCTTCGGCTCAGATCATGATCTCAGGGTCCTGGGATCAAGCCCCGCATCAGCTTCTCTGCTCAGCAGGGCACCTTCTTCCCCACCCCCTCTCTGTGTCTGCCTCTCTGACGGCCTGTGAGCTCTGTTTTTCAAATAAATAAATAAATCTTTAAAAAAAATTTAAAAAAAAGAAAGAAAGCTGAGATAGGTCCACCCATGCATCAAATGTGTAATATAATCACGTCTGTTTGTGCATATGTGCATGTATTTCAACTGGGTATTGTTTTGGGGGGGAATTGCACAGATACCCTCAACTTCTGTGATCTCCTAGAGGAACTTATAAGACTCAGGAACAGCTAATACTTACAGATAAGGTTTATTACAGCAAAAGATACAGAACAAAAGCTTCTGTATGGTCTACTGATGGTGAATTCTCAATTTACTTTTCTCTGAAACACCTTTATCTCATCGTCCTTGCTGTAAGATTTTCCCAGGTAGTGTTTCATCCCAGACAGAGACCGTTCCATTGTCTTCTGGCTTCCATTGTTTGTCTTGAGAGTCAGTGAATAATTGAATTGCTGATATGATGAAAGTAATGGCCTTCCCACCCCCCCAACTGTCTTTCAGCATTTGTACCCTGTTTCTGTTGTTACTGCTTTATTTTCTTTAGGGCTCATTGGGCTTCTTAAATAAGTACAAATCAGAGTTCTTCATCACATTGAACAAATTCTCTGCCATTGTCTCTTCTGCCCCACTTACCTTCTCCTGAGCACCTGAGACCCCTACAAACATATGTCAGATCTTATTACTACGTTCTCAGTAGCTTTCAGTCTGTTTTGTATTCTCCATCTTTGTATCTTTCGTTGTAGACAGACCTGTTTTCCTCTGAGCTGTGGCTCAGTTTACAGATCTTCTTCTGTGCCTGATCTGCTGTGAATACCCTCCACTGACTACCAACTGTGCTTTTCACATTAATTTAGATTTAGAGCTTCATTTAGAGCTTCTAGCCAGTTTGAAATGTTTTGCTTTTACTTACTGTCTTCATTAGTATTTTAAGTATAGTTACTTTGAAATATTTTGGATAAATGAGGTATTAGCTGGTCTCTTCTTTTTCTGAGGGTTTTTGCTTGGTATAAACCGGAGACTTAGAATCATTAGCAGAATAGAATGGTCTGAATAAATGTTAAAGACTGAGATTTAGGGGGACCCACCCGGTTGACTTAAAATCTGGCTGCTGTTATTCAAGCTCTGATCTATTTCTGGTTCATTCTTATTTTTGAGATTCAACCATTTTTTACCCCAACCCAATAGATTGGAAGATTTAACATGGCCTTCCCTTTGGTGGGCCTGGTCTTCCAACTTTTATCCCCCAAGCCTCACCTCACATGGTTCTCAAAAGTGCTACTCATCTCCTTTGATACTTTTTCTGGAATTAGTTAGCAAATGCTCCTGAGGCAAAATAACTTCATTTGCTGGGCTCCCCCCCCTTGAAACTCAGTATTCCCCCACATCCTGGCTTCAGTGCTCTTTATTTCCTTGTGAAGTCTCCAATACAGTCTAGTAGGTACTCTTTAAATCCCATTTTTAAATTTTTCTCTATGAGAAGTTAGGTTCAGATCACCCCCACTTTCCATTATCATAAATGGAAGTTTCTTTTTCTTTTTCAAAATATTATAGAATATTCTCTAAAGTTGTCAAAAAGCTACTCTTCCAAAAAGGACTCATACTAGAAAGCCCCCAGGGGAGTTTAGATAAATGTGTTAAGAGCAGATAGAAAATGACAGTGCTGTAACCACTATTCCGAAGCATGGGAAAAGGAGGAAAACTTTCAAGTTCTTTTTGTGACACTAGCATAACCCTGACTCTAAAACCTGATGGGGGTGTCAGGCACCTGAGGGGCTTAGTCAGTTGAATGTCTGCCTTTGGCTCAGGTCATGATTTCAGAGTCCTGGGACCAAGCCCCACATCGGGCTCCCTGCTTAGCAGGGAGTCTGCTTCTCCTTCTGACCTTCTCCCCTCTCATGCTCTCTCTCTTTCTTAACTAAATAAATGAAATCTTAAAAAAAAAAAAAACAAACTTGACAGAAGGGGCAAACACACACAAAATTCTAGAATCTTTAATAATAAATACCACCTCCAGGAAAGTCAGTCTTCTTACTGGTTTTAGGTCACAGTTCATTTGAAGTTGGCCCTATTCTCCAACTTAAAAGTGAAAATTAAGTGAAGTAATAGGAAGTATTTATTTGAGGAGGTAAACTGTCTTCCATTTTGTGGCATGATGAAAGGATCGCCAAGAGTCCAACCAGGCCTCTGTCAGTATGGGGAAAGAGAGTGTATACATGGATAGCAGACTTGGGTGAGATCCATGCCCAACTGATCGACCTCTTATGACTTCCTGTAAGATGGAAAATGAATGCTTGGGAGGTGGTGGAAGAGTGTGAGAAAATATTTGTAAAGCGCCTGTGCTCAACAAATCCTAGATTTTCCTGTCTCCGGCCATTTGTCTAGATTGCAGGAGTAAGAGCAGCTTCCGTGTTCCCCAAGGGACTGATTCTGTAGAAGCTTGGGGGTGGGTATGTGTGGAGCAAGAATGAGGGTGACTTTCAAGGGATATGAGCCAAGGCCTGTGCATCTCTTCGAGGAAATGGCAAGTGCCAGTGATAGGGACCAGTGTTCTGCCAAGAGAAGGGCTTGTGGAACAGGGAGCCCTACTCATTGCTTAGTAAGACAGGGATTCTTTGACTGACTCTTATTTACATTTCAGGCTCATGGGAGAAAAGACTAGAAATATTGGAAGAGGAATAAATATTGCCATTGTCAATTGTGAGTTATTAAATGTTTTCTTTCAAACTTCCCTAAAGTTTCCACAGTTGGATTTTCAAAGATACCTTGGGTTTTCAATGATTTTTGCAAATGATCTAGTCTGGGATTATATTTTAATGCATTTTAAAATTCTTTGATTATTTTTATAATACCTCACTTTACAGATTATTTGTGGTTCCTGGAAAAAAAAGAAAAAAGTCAGGGGCTCCTGGCTGGCTCAGAAGAATGTGTGACTCTTGAACTCAGGGTCATGTGTTCGATCCCCATATTGGGTGTAGAGATTACTAAACACAAAGTTTGTTTTTTAAAATAGTCTAATAGGCCTTTAAGAAAACAGAAAAGGACCCTCAGAAGGCAGGGGTCAAGTCAGATAAGCAGGCTGTGAGGGCACAGACCATTCTGGAGTCGCTCTTGGATTCCACCCTGCAGAGGGTGAGGCTAGAAGCCGGTTCCCACCTCTGTGAGAAAAGGCCAATTAGGGCCTCAGGGGAGCAAGTCTTGGCCTATTCTTAGGCCTGGGGAAGACATCCTGTCACAGCTGCCACCAGAGGCCCTTTACCAGGAGACCTGTCAGAGGTTTTAGGAAAGGGCTCTGTGTGCTGTGACTGAGAGCACGTGGGGTGCATGGTCCCCTGACCACGGGGCTGTGGGAACCGAAACAAAAACACCTGCTCTGAGAATCCCATTGGAAAACCTAAAGTCCAAAGCAGAGGGGGCTGAGGTGGGCGCTCTGGGGTTCCTGTGGGAGAGGCAGGGCAGCAGGACAGAGCAGAAGGTCCACGTAGCTGGCAGTCGGCAGGAGGACCGTTCTAGAACTGCTGACCAGGCCAAGGAGTGCCGTTTTGAGCACCATGGTGCCACAGATGGGCCCTGAGTCCACTGAATGTTCTTTTTAAAAACCATTTCTTTTATTTTCAGATGTGACTGGGAAAGCGATAGCATCACGGTATTTTGATATGTTTGAAAGTGGTAAGAAAACTCTTTTCCTATGAAAACGAATTAGAAGCATGAAGATAAAAAGACACAAATCAAAGTGTCAAACATTCTTAGTTGTCTACTAAAACAAGGTGCCAGAAGCTCGTAGGAGTATTCTAGAACAGTCTGGCAGAAGCCCTCCTGGTCTCTTAATTGAGTTCATATGATCAAGTTTGAAGGCGTTATCTAGAACACGTCTTCTCGGGTCACACTTGTCCTGGGCCTTTTATTTTTGTTGCTTCATCAGCTAATAAGAGAAAACATTTTTTAAATCAAACGTATATAAAACAATGGAATCAGCCTCCAGCCCTGGACATCATTATTCCCGTCCTGGTTGTGGTGCGCCCCTGCACTCCTCGCACACGTCCCGGAACACGCGGCGCACGTTCTTCTTCCGTGGCCTCCAGTCCGGGCACTGGGCTTGAGAGCAGAGGTCAGTCAGGTTACGGCAGCCCCTTTTATTTTTACCAAACAGTAAGGATTATTAAAAACAAGGCTTTATAAAGAGAACAGAGTAATAAGAAATGTCTGGACACACTTACAGGAACTGTGCATTTTTACTCTGTAATTAAGGTGAGCACCACCCAGTGGGAAATAATGGGGCTTGAGGTTAGCTTCCTGTTGTTGCTGTGAGGCCCAGATACGTCCCTCAGCAAAGACTTGCCACACTCAGTCTGGTCTGCAAGTCTGATTTCTGGCGCCCTTCTGCAAGTTGGTGTCCCGGGACCCCTCTGCGGTGGTTGTCGCTGGCCTCCGGTTAGAGTCCTAGGATCCTCACGATGTGCTCCTGTCCCTCGCCTCTGTGGGTCCCAGCCTGGAGCCCAGCGGCCATCCACTCACTAGTGGAGACAAGCTCCAGGAATTAGAAGATTCAGAGGACACAGCAGCTAAGCCCAGAGGAGGCACAGCGTCTGGGGGAGCAAGCAACAGGGACCTAAAGCAGATTTGCCTTGACCTGACAGATAACTCTGGACCGATGGTGACCTTCATTCAGAGTGCACCTCCCAAGTCCCTGCTCTTCATGGTGACCCAGGACGACGGTGCAAGCAGGTGAGCGTGGATGGACTGTCCCCTGTGGCGGGGACAGGGGAAGCCGGCTGGAGCAAGGGGCTTTCTTAAGGAGAAGGAAGGGGAGCCCATCACAAAGTGGACTGTGTTCAGTCCTAGACGCTAAGGAATATTCTCGGGAGCAAGAAAGAACCGCCACGGACCCGGATTTGGACAGAAAAGCTACACTCAGGGTGCGACTTACAGAAATAGGAAAGGAAATCGGGAAAAAATTCTCTATATGAATAGCAACTGATTGAAAAGGAAACACACACACACACACCCCTTCCTGTGGGAAGAAGTTGGTCTGGCCCCCGTGTAGCTCGGAAGTTCGCTCTTCTGAGTAAACACTTGTGTGTTCACTGCCAAACTTCCATGAACCTTCCACGAACCCCAGAGTACTTCTGTACCCTGTAAGTCTGGCTCCTGAACAAGGCATTCCCCAAATTTATTTGGCCTCGGATCCTATTTTTAATAGGGCATCTTATCAGACAGAAGTTATTTGATATACGCTTGGAAAAATTCCGATTTAACTCAGGAAAATCTCAGCCCATTTTTTTTCTTTCCCTTTCTGCCCCCCTCCCTTCGCTTACTCTAAGTTGCCTGCTTTTACAATGGTGGCGTTGTTTTAGGGTTTTCTTTCTTTCGTGATACCGATCTTTCTGAAAACGAAAGGGACTGTTTTGACCTGTTCTTTCACCTTTCGCTAACTTCTGCCTCCTTTTGTGGTGAGTGAACGGGAGGGGCAGCCAAGACCAAAAACGACACTGGCTGAACGGGAAGGTGTGATTGGATCCCAAGACACAGGGCTTCTGAGAATTAAGAATTAAAGCTCTGTGCCCAAACCTGAGGCTCAAAGAGCCCCTGATGTGGCCGTATGTTTAACTAGAAATTTGACGCCCTCCCGCTGGACGCCCCAGGAGGAGGTGGGTTGCTCTCGAAGCCTCTTTGCTAGGACAACGGCGGTGTGACACACCGAGGTCCCCACGGGGACATTCACACGCCTTTCCTCTCTCCCCCCAGGCTGAAGGAGGACGCCAAGAAGGTCATAGAAGCACTTGGAAGTAAACAAATCAGGAGCATCCGGTTCAGGTCCAGCTGGGTGTTTCTCACAGCAAAAGGCTTCGAGCTTCCTGCAGAAATTCAGAGAGAAAATGTGAGTGCTTTTAAATGTCGCTTCCCACAAGTGGTTAGTGTAGGACACCCTGTAATTTCTAAGGTTGTGGGTCGGTGATGGCTCCTGGTCCCCAGGACATTCCTGCGCGAAGTGCGTGCCACACGGGGCCACGCGGAGCCGGCTGCCTGGGTTTGAACCCTGGGTTCGCTCGTGGGAAAGTGCCTGGGACTCTACATTCCTGAGTCCCGGGCGAATGGCGGTAGGGGCCTGATCCGTCGTTGTAAGTAAAATAGTCCATCATACGGGGTTTGTAGACCTTGCCCGTTACATCAGGAAAAGGCACTCGACTGAAGCTCACGCTTCCCAAATCTCTTTAAAAGTAGACAGTTCCTCATGGGCTGTAGGTCCCGCCTTCTGTCACGGGTTGGCCAGCATGGGCTGGGGCAAGCCTCTCGGGCCCTTGCCTGTGTTCGGAGACCGGTGACGGCGCGGGGTGATGGGCTCACCCGGCCTGTGTGTGCGGGTTCCGAAGACACGGGATAAACCCAGCTCGCGGCGCTGCCATGGCTCAAGCCAGCTTGCTTTTAAGCCCCCATCATGTCCCCTTTATGGAAGAGTAGAAAGAGCAAGAGAATCAAGTTGTAATGAATTAATTTGGTCGCCTGTGAAAATTGCAACTGAGCACTGGTGAACGTCAGAGTCCCCACCAGCGCCTCTGGGGACGGTCACATGGCCCCTTTGGGAGACACAGCTCTTTGGGAGACAAGACAGCTCCCAGGAGAGGAAGGAGCAGTCGCACGACCACGGAGCGAAGTCACCGACTCTTCCCAGGGAAAGGCTTCCTCTCCTGGAGCCAGAAACTCGGAGGAGACAGAGGCTGGGCGCCCCCAGCCTGGGCGAGTGGCTGCTTCTGACTTCAGGCTGGGAGCCCTGGTCTTGGTCCTGGTCCCCTCCTGGCACCGTGTGCTGTGGCTGTGGGTCTGGGAAGGGAGACAGACGGAGGCAGACCGCGGCTGGGCCTCTCCTTGTTGGCAGGATCCCCTCGCCGGGGGAGGTGGGAGGTCAGTGTGGCCACGCGAGCAGATGACTCATCGCCAGCTCCCAGGGGCGCCCCGCAGCCCCTCTGAAGCCCCCCGGACGCAGCACTCTGGAGGCTCCGAAATCAGGCTTGTTTAACACGCGTCGACAAAAGCACGTTTCCCCTTGTGACTCTCGCGTGCTTTCGCGGACCGAGCCAGTCGTGCAGGACGTGTCGGGAGCATCTACTCGGTGCTCTAGCGTGGACTTCTTGGTACTAGTGACTGGGTCTGGACACCCAGTGTACCGGCGGGACCTCAGACACATGTCCCAGTGAGAGACATGCCCCGGGCTCTGTGCGGGAGCACCGTCTGGACCACACGGCATAGTGCGCTAAGTCAGGCACAGCCAGGGGCCGGGGCTTGGCGTCCTGTGTCAGATTTGCCAGGGGCCACGAGTGATCCCACGCAAACCACTTGACCTCCGTGGGCCTGTCTGCTGCTCTGGGCAATGGGTTGAAAGCTAGGTAGCTCCTCAGGGCCCGGCGGCTCTGACGGGGAGATGCACCCCGCAGACCCGTGGCCTTCGTCAGGCTGACCCCGCCGATTAAGACAGCATGCCTCTCCTCGGCCCTTGTATGATCAGCAGCAGTCTGGCCCTTTAAGGATCTCCTGGCTTCTTCCGCTCAGCTGTGTGGTCTTGGGAAAGTTACTCAGCCTCTCTGTGCCTCAGAATCCTCTCTCAGGAGAAAGGAATAAAGACCACGCCTACCGCAGAGTAAGTGTGACCACACCTACCACACCTGAAGAGTAAATGAGAATAGCGTGCCCGGCCGGAGAACTGAGCAAAGTCCTGGAATCCAGAGCGACTTTGCAGGCCACCCGAGCTGCAATCGCAGGGTGGGGCCTGGAGGGTGATTCTGATGCACGGGAAGGGTTGGACCATTGTCCTGATAGAGGTCCCAATCCCCTGTGCCCCTCCCAGCTTCCCCCTAACATCACCTTCAGCCCCCACCCCCCCGCTCCTTCTCCAGTTGCGTTACCCTGGGCTCTCCTTCCTCCGCGCTCCCACCTCCCTGGGGGCCTCTCGCCACCAGCCCCGGGTCAGGTCCGGACGCAGCCAGAGCGCAGGCCAGGCCCCGAGGAAAGTGCTGCCCTCCCTGCCGTGCCTCTGGGGCCCCAGGGGGTCCTCGCTATCAGAAAAGCCTAGAGTGAGGAGCAGCTCTAACGTCTCAACAGCCAGCTTCCCTGTCAATGTTCCGCTAAGATGTTTAAAATAAAATTGATTTGAATCGCACAGTAGCAATGGCCCTCGCTTCCTTATCTTCTCTCTGAGGAGAGTGAGCTTCTGAAAGGCGAGGAATCAAGGACAGAGTGGGCGTCCGAACGCTGCCCCGGACTTAGAAGACCGGCGTCTCGGGGCAGGGGCGCTACGGGAATTTCAGGAAAAGGCCTGTCTCGCCTGTACGTGTGTGTTGGTCTCGGTCGTTCCAAGGGTAGGAGGATGAGACCTGAGTGCTGTGGGCGGTGTTGGTGGGAGCTCTTAGAGCCGTGGCTTAGGGACACGAAAGGGTCTTTGCTCAGATGCTGACTGAGGCCTGAGCCGGGGCAGGGCCTCAGGGGCGTCTCTCCCAGAGAGCGAGTCAGCACTACTGGGCAATCAGTACGCCTTCCTGTTTGGGGTGTGCAGACTTCCTGCTGGACTTCCCAGGGGTGGTGTTTGGCTGTGTGGGGCGGGCCTTCCGGGCCCTGGCTGGTCCCCAGCCACTATCCCCACCCTGCCCCTCTGGCTCCCAGAGCCAGCTTCCCAGGCACAGCCCGCAGGTCACCCGCACGTTCAGAAGCCTTCACCAGCCCCACTTACCCATCGAACTGAATTTTAAAATGTAAGAGACTTGCTTTGTTTCACACTACCCAGGGAGGGGTCAGTACAGAGTTGTTCCACGTTCCTGTCCCAGCTTAAAGGGAAACTGTCACCATGTCAGAGCCCCAGGCATCCTGCAAGTGAAAGAGGAGGATGTCCTTGAGTTTCTTGCAGCACACCCCCAGAAGAAAAGCAAGGGCATCCACATCATGAACCCGAGGAACACCTGAGAGAAGCTTCTGCTGGCAGCTCGCGTCGCTGTGTCATTGAAAACCCGGCTGACATCAGCATCCTAACATCCGTGAATCCCAGCCAGGGCACTGGGCTGCGGTGGGTTTGCCGGTCACCTCCCTCCTGGAGCCCTCCAGGAAGCCTTCCAGGAGCCCAGACTTGGGTGGTAACTGATCGCAGGGCTGACCACCAGCCCGTCACAGAGGCGTCTTGCACTAACCTGCCCTCCATCGCTCTGTGGAGCACAGACTCTCCCCTGCAAACCGTGGACATCGCCATTCCTTGCAGCAACAGTGGAGCTCCCTCAGGGGGTCCGAAGTGGAGGACGCTGGCCTGGGAAGTTCTGCGCGTGCTTGGCACTGTTCCTGGGTGCACCCGCGGGCGGTCGTGTCTGATCTTTACTTCACAGAGATGCTGACAAGATTGCAGAGAAGAACAGGCCAGCGCTGGAAAGGCCGTGACCAAGGAAGGATTTCAGGGCGCACTGCTCCAGCTCCTGACTGACGGCTGAACTTGAAGGTGCAGACTCATCAAGGACAAGCAAGTGCGCGCTGGGCCTGGTCAGCACTTCCCTCCCGAAGACTCAGTCGGGTGCGGAAGGCTGGTTGGCTGCTCCCGCTGCTCAGGCCATGGAAGGGGTAGGAGCAACCACTGAGTGGCCCTAAGCCGCTCCTCCACAGAGGCAACGTGATGGAAGTAAGATTGATGGAAAATAAACAGTGTCTAAAAAATAATAAATTAAAAATAAAGCATTAGAGGCTGATTCCAGTGTTCTAAAGGAGGAGGAATCTGAGACCTACATACTTAGACATAAAGGAGATAGAAGCCTGAAGCAGCACAGCCTGAATCCAGACCTAGACATTGTCACCCTGAGCTTGGTGACCGGAGGACTGTGATGTCACGTGCCTGAGCCTCTTGTCTTTGCCCTGAAATGTGGGTGGTCAGCCTGGCCCACTCGGTGTACTCAGCCCGGGATCATCTTTAGCATCACCTCCCGCGGTCTCCGTCTTAGTCCCTGGCAGTCTGGAACCAGACCAGTCTGGAACCCTTCTCTTAGCAGCCCAGCCAGTCCACTCCTACTCTGATTTCCATGCTGCAATGCCCCACACGCCGGCAAAGCCGCTACCCCTCCACTTGGCTATCCTCCACACGTGACAGAGCTTTCCCATGCAGGGCCTTTGAGGAATGGGTCATGTTCTCAACCAGTGGATAGCCAGACAACTGGATATCCATATGCTGAAGAATGAATTGGGATCCCAACCTCACACCATATACAAAAACTCAGTTAAAGTGGATCAAATAACTAAAGGTAAAAACTAGAACTACTGAACTCTCAGAAGAAAACATAGGCATAAGTCTTTGTGACCCTGGGTTAGACACAGTTTCTCTGATAGAATAGCAAAAGCACAGAGGACAGAAGAAAGCACAAATACCATCCAGAAACTGAAAAGGTAACCCACAGAACGGGAGAACATATATGCAAATGAAGGACATGTATCCAGCATATATAAAGAACTCTTACAACTTAATAATAAAATGACAACCCAATTTTAAAATAGTCAAAGGATCTGACTGGGCCATTCTTCAAAGACAGATAGATGGCCGATAAGCCCATGAAAAGATGCTCCTCGCTAGCCATTAGGAAAATGCAAATAAAACCCAGTGACTCACTAGGATGACTGTAATACCAAAGACCTACTAAGAAGTATGGACAAGGATGTGGAGAAATTAGAACCCTCATACACTGCTGGAGGAAATGTGATATACAACTGCTTTTGGGGAATATTCTGGTAATTCCTCAAAAAGTTAGACATACAGTTACCAGATAACCCAGTAATCCTACTTATCAATATTTAGCTGATAGAATGAAAACATATGTTCACCCAAACACTGGTAAGTGAATGTTCATAGCAGTATTACCCACAAAAGCCAAAAAAAGGGAAAACAACCCACATGTCTAATTAACAGATTAAAAATGTATAATAAAATATGGTATACCCATTCACAGGACTATCATGCAACCACATAAATAGACGACATGCCGATCTATGCTACAACATAGGTGAACCCTCAAAATATGCTAAGTGAAGAAAAACCAACACAAAAAACACATATTGGTATGATTCTGTCTGTATGAAACTTACAGAAAGACAAAATCTGGAGAGACAAAGTAGATGAGTGGCTGCCTAGAGCTGTGGACAGTGGGGAGTGACCACTGACAGGTGTGCCCCTGCTTGTTCAGGGGACTAGAATGTTCGAAAGTTGGTTGTGGTGATGGTGGTGTATCTCTGTGAATACTAAAAACCATTGAATCCTATGCTTAAATGGGTTAATTTTATAGTATGTGAATTACCTCTTCGTAAAGCTGTTACATAGAAAGGAATATAAAACTAGAATTCCACAGTTCCATAACAATGCAAATTATCCCTCTTTTGTATCAGGCTAAGGTGCTCTGTTACTGTGCAAACATCGAAGATATGAAGGATTAAAGCCCAGTCAGTATGAACACACATTTGCTGAGTAAGGGCCGCGACAGTTTCCCTCAAAAAAATACTCCCCTAAACCCAGAGAATTGAAAATTAAACCTTTGAGCTATGCTGTCCAGTATGGCGGCTTCTAGCCAAATTTGTATTTATATTTACCTTTATTTAAATTAAATAGAATTTAAAATCAGGTTCATCAGTCTCACTAGCCACATTTTAAGTACTCATGAATCCGATGTGGCAGATGGCTACTCTGCTGGACGGCATGGACGCTAGAACATGGCCTCATTGCAGAAAGTTCTATAACTTCATTAACACCTGGTTCAAATATTATTAAGAAGCACATTGAGGGGAAAAAATCAAGTATCCAGAGTAGGTTAGAGCAAATCCCATTCTAGGAAATGATTCTGTTTATATGACTTTGCTAGTAACTGACACGTTAAATATTTGTTGAAAAGATTAGTGGCTAAATAAAATTCTTCTCTTTTCTTCACACAGATCAACCACTCTGATAGCACAAGGAACAGATACTCTGGCTGGCCGGCAGAGGTGCAGATAGAAGGCTGCATCCCGAAACCACCGAGCTAACGTTGCACACAGCCCTAATAAACGTGTAATGTGTAGACCCGTGTGGTGTGGCCTGGCCCAGGAATCTTGGCCGACAGTCAAGATTTGATGAGCATTTGAGGGCTCCTTCAAGCGAGCCATGTTTGCTGTATCCAGTCCTGGCACACAGTATGTTTATGCCAGAATTTCTCTAATGAAGGCATTACTGAGCAGGAAGACTGGCATGGATGGGGATGGGGAGGGGAGGCGGGGATGTGCCCTGGGAAGGAGAGGCTGGGGGAAGCAAGCCCCGTTTGTCGGGGGACAGAGCCACGTGGGATTGGACCTATGCATGTGCCCTAAGACACAGCGACGAAACACACCCTCCTTCCGGGCTGTCCTCTCCTAGGACACTGAGCGCGGTCAGAGGGCTTGGCAAAGCTGCCTTGGTCCGCTCCCACTGAGCCCTGGGGGTCTGTGAGCTTACTTATCCACCCTGCGGATCTGGGCACGTCTGCCTTCCGGCAGGAGCATCACCACAGTAGCGAAGGAGACCCAGACGAACACAGGGGTGCACTCCACGGGGCCGGCAGGAGGAGCCCCAGCAGGCCCAGTAAGCTCTGCTCTCAAGAGGACAGCTAGATACCCCGCAATCCCCAGGAACACATCGTTAGATCCAAGTGTCCAAGATACCCAGGCTTGGTGAAGGACGTCCAACGACGCCTCTGATCTGGGGTTCAGGCAGCCAGCCCGTGGCCAAGCATCCATTCTAACACCACTCCGGGCCTGGCTCTGAGGTCGAGTTGGGGGTCTTGCCTCCCGGAGCCTCCAGCACTTCAGTTGGAAGGGGAGGACTTGGGGCGGGTGAATGTGTGCGAGCATCCTTATCAGGAGGACGCCCTTCAACAACCAGCAGCACCTGGCGCTTTGAATGTCAGCACCCTTCAAAGCGGCAAACCACCCCTGGCTTGGTGACTTACTGTGGCACTGATTTCTTCTTCATTTGGCATGTGAGTCGCAGATCAGCCAGGCTTGGCCACAGGGTGCTGGGAGCCAGGCCAGAGGAGGGTCCCTGTAGGCACAGAAGTCAGAAGGAGCAGGAATCCCAGATGCCCCCGAGCCCCTGGCAGGACAGACACGGGTGAACCCCATGCCCTGCAGCCCATTGCCGGGTGGTATCGGGGGTATCAGCCATGCGGGCACAAGGGGGCTGTCCTCCCACAGGCAGGGGCGAGTGTGAGCGGGCACACACTGACCCTGCAAGCCAGGCCGGGCTCTGGGTCTCTGGCCCCAGGAGGATCTGGTGCCTGCTGGCCCGAGGCCCTGAGCAGTAGTCCCTCGGGGAGCCAGGGCCTCTCTGCAGAGGAGTCTGCAGACCACCAGCGAGGCCCGTGGCTCAGGCCCCATTATGGACTGAACTCTGCCCCTGCAAGATTCCTAAGTTGAGATCTTAACCCCTGGGACCTCTGAAGGTGCCCCTATTTGGAAATGGGGTCATCGCAGGGAGAGCAAGTTAGGGGAAGTAGGGTGGACCTCGAGCCAGGGTGACCGTGTCCTTATGCGAAGGGGGACGTGGACACGGAGCAGAGGCAGAGGTCCGGGTGACGTTTCCACAAGCCAGGAAGCCAAAGATGCTGGCAAACCCCTAGAAGCCTGGGGAGAGGCCTGGAGAAGACAGATGCCTCCTCCCCATCCCCAGCCCGCGGAGGGCGTGCAGGCCGGCCAGCGCCTCGGACTTCTGGCCTCAGACTGAGGGAGAGCAAATGTCTGCTGCTTAGGTAACCGGGACTGTGGGGTGTGGTATGGCCTCCCCAGGGACACGGCTTCTGTTCCCTTCCGGTGCTAAGCTCTGGCACCCATAGACCCTTCTGGGCTAAAGAAAAGAGGAGGGAGCCTATCCGTGGTCCGGCCGGAATGATCATCTTCTCTGATCTCAGTTCACCTCAGGACCTCCTGGCCGAGCAGGTCCCAGAGTTCTGTTCCGGGATGGGAGGCTCTGGGGCCGCCCCTGCCCTGAGACAGTGCTGGGACCCCTCGGGCTCCCAGCGTCTCCCCCACCCCGCCCCGGGAGCACCTGTTTGCTGTCGACGAGGGCACCGAGTGTGGGCGCGTCTGAGCCTCTGGGGACCAACCCCCGAGAGAGCCCTGGACCTGCCCTCACGCGTCTCTGACGCTGACCCAACACAGAGCTTCCTGAGAACGCCCTCCTCAGCCCTGACCCGGGCCATTGCAGTCCCTCCATCAGGCTTACGTTTTCTTCCCAGACTTTCATTTTCTTCCATTAACTAGTGTGGCCGCCAGCGGGATGGCTTCCACAACGTCGACACAGAGATTTCCGGCCTGGGTCACTGCTGGGGCCCTGTGGGCCCTGCCACCCGTTCTCTTCGGGCAGCTCTGGCTGTACGTTCCTGAAAGCTTCTGCCTCCCAGCGTGCACTGGGGAGTTCGCCGCAGAGAGCAACGCCCGCAGAGGGATGGCTGTGCGACAAAGTCCTCCCCTGCGCTGGGGACCGCTGCCTCCCTGAGGAGCGCCCTGTCCCCCACCGCCCCAGCTGTGTCCCCCCCCTTACCGGGAAGCCCCTTCGGGCCCCTCTGTGGGAGGGGTTGGGGTTCTGGGTTCTGTGAGAACGGGGTAGCTGGGGAGTGTGAGGCGGCGGGGGCTGGGGGGCTGCAGGGACAGTTGGAGCTCGGAGGACCCTGGTCCCCAGAATGTGCATCACCAAGAGTGAACTTGACCTGAACCGCGGACTCTGGGTCATGAGGGGTCAGTGCAGGCTTGTCAACTCCTGGGACAAAGATACCACTCTGGGGGGCTGTCCATCCTGGGGGAGGCTGCACACATGCTGGGGCAGCGGGAAATGGGGAACGTCTGTGACTTCCCCTCAATTTTGCTTTGAACCCACACCGCTGTCAAATATAGTCTAGTCAGAACAACAAAAAGCTGCCGATGACAGATGACACGGGTGGACAACCAGCCCTGAGCGTCCTAGGGACCCAGCCTGCCTTCCCAGGGCAGAGCAGGGGTGAGCTCTCCCAGGAGGAGGGCAGACCGCGCCCCTCCCTAGGGCGGATACAGGGGCGAGGGGAGTGGGGAAGAAGCTCCCTCCAGCAAGGACACCAGGGCCTCCAGCCTCTGCCTCCCTGAACGGGGGTGGGGGGTCCCCCCACACAACCCCACTCCCACCTACCACAGCATTTCCATTACCAAGACGCCTCTGACTCTGCACACCCCAAAGCAGAATGGAGAGCTCGTTCCTGACCTGCTCCTGACCGAGAACAGGGTGTCCGCCGCTGGAATGCCCCAGCCCCGGAGAGGACTCCTCCCGCCCTGCTCACTCTGCCCTCCCTGGGGCCCAACATCCCTGTGCTTGAGGGCTTGACGCGACATGCCTGTGCCCAGCCCGCCCCGTGCGGACCCCCTGCTAGTCCTCAGGCCCATCCTGACCCAAGGGCCCAGTGTAAGCCTCCCTGGAGAGGTGGGGCCCAGAGATGGAGGAGGCCGAGGTCTCTGACCTTGCAGAGCCCCCACCCCCGCCCCGCTACTGCGCCCCACCACAGCACATACCCTCGCACCCCTGCCGGGCCTCGGTCTCCACAGATCCCTCCATCTCTTAATCTTGAGTAGTCCTCATGGCGTCATTTGTACACTTGAGAATGCCAGCTTGGAAGGAGAGGGCTGCTGGACGCGGGGGGGCACCCTGGGTCCAGGGGGCTGGACCCTTTGAACACACCTGCTGCCATCCCACGGAGACTCAGCAGGCCAGCTGGGGGTGCATCCTTACCCCCCACCCAGCGGAGTGGACAGCCCGCCTGGTCTGTGCTTTGATGCTCCCGAGAGTGCTCCCCCCTCGGCTGGGCGTGTCGCCATCCTCTGGCTACAAGGACCCTGTCTTCTGGGCAGTTCGAGGGGTGGGCTCCCTCCCGGAGAGGCCGCCGGGAGGGGGGAACATGCAGGAGGGGGTGCCCTCTGGACGGTAGATGGAGGGCTGCTGCTGCTCTCGCTGAAGGTGGGGCCACTCTGCCTGGACGGGGCCTTCGTGATGCCTCTCCTGAAGCCATGAGCACGCCCCAGGACTGTTGGGAAAGACATGGGTGTCGAAACAGAAAAGCATCACACAGCGGGTGAGTGGCCCACTCCCTGCTGGGGTCAGCAACAGACCCCGGATCCTACAGTGCCCAGATCTCCAAGACTATCTCCCCAAGATCTCTAAGGCAAAGGTTCTAATTTTCTTCTTTAAAGGAAAACCTGCCCACAAGGGCAGTAAGTAAAATGAATGAACAAAGAATTGCTTGGGATTCTTTTTTCGTGATTTATAAACAATGTTTGTTTCGATTTTGGGGAGGATCAGCCGAGGCCCACTTCCTCTTTTTTGTGCAGGCCTGGCATCCTGAGGGCTCCTGAGGTTTCCTGGCAGCTATGCTCTGGTGATGGGCATACCCGACTTGCTTCCACTCCACCACAGAACTGGGGACCTGCAGGACCCCTGGGCACATGTTTGCCCTTTTGCGGGGGACATGACCCAGGACCAGAAGGTCAGCAGGGTCAGGGCTGAGCTCCCAGCTGGGAGCCCCTACAGTCTGGCCTCTGCCCTCTTCCTGGCCCGGCAGAGAGCTCTCCCAGCGCAGGGACCCCCGGGAGTGTGAGGGTGTGCACTGAACAAACAGGTTATTTCAGGGAGCTACAGAGTTCCCTCCTTCGGGTCTGCAGGTCTTCCCACGGGGAGAGGATGAGGATGGTCAGGGGTGGTTCAGGCGTGCTGTCGTGGGACCCCCTCAGAGCTTTGAGATCACAGACCCGCAAGGCACCTCGGTGTGGGAGCCGCACGTGAGGGGCCGAGTCAATCAGAATGAAACCAACTAAGACTAAGACCGTCAGATCCTAGGCTCACTGGCCTCGTTCAGGAGGCTTCGAGCCGCGCAGGTGCCCCTCTGTATTGGACACAAAGAATATAATGTTGCCATCATCGCGGAATGTCCTAGAGGACGTGCTGCTCTAAGTCCCTGGATGTCCAGGTTCTTCCTGATACCAGCCTCCCGATGCCGATTCTCCACCCCATGCATCTGCCCCCCACCCATGCCCCAGCCCTCCAGGACAATCCTGCTGAGAACTCCAGGGTGAGTCACAGGGTGCAGGGGCGGGGGTGGGGGGGCAGCGCGCTGCTTTTTCGGTTTCATTTCTGTGGTCCGGATTTCTGGTTTCATTTCCCTCCGTGATGCTCAGGGGGAGTGAGCCACACAGCATATAAAAGGAAGCCAGGAAGGACCGATGACTCTCCTGGTGCAGGAGCACTTGCGAAGAAGGCAAGAAGGCGCCGAGGTAAGGGGGCCCCTCCCTCCCCAGGCAGCTGTGCAGGGAGGACCGTGTCCCCACGTCTTTCTGCGCCTTTTCAAAGGATTTCCTGGGAACCGTGGCTTGTGCCTGAAGGCGGCAGACAGAAAGACAAGTTTCTGAAGGTGCCCCTTGGGAGATTCGGGGAGGCTTGGTTGGCGCGGGGTGGGGGGGGGCACCTGCACGCCCGAGGTGCGTTCTAGAGGGCGCGGCTGGTCTGGAGGCACAGGCGGCCCCCCACCCTGAAGCTGACCGAAACCTTGCGGCCACAAAAGGGTGGCTTCTGGGACGCCTCGCTCACACATCCGGGGGTGGGGGGAGCTCTGCGCCCCTGTGATGCTGTGAGTTGTGACAAGGTGAGTTAACGCTTGTCCTCCGGCTGTATATTACATCCCACAGTCAGCAATGCAGTTAACGACACTGTAGCGCGTATTCGAAAGTTGCTTAGAAAGTGGATACTAAAAGTCCTTATCAGAAGAAAAATTGTCGCTATGTGCCAAGACTGGATGTTAACTAGATTTACTGCAGTGATCATTCTGCAATATATTACAAATGCCGGGGGGGGGGGGGAATATATATATATATATATAATTTGATCTTCATCTTGTTCCTGACACAGCTCCTAAAATCCTGGGGACTTCTCTAGTGGAGAGAGCCTTGTCTTTTGTTATGTTAATAAGGACTTTGGAAAGCCTCCAAGGGTGGGGCTGGCCGGTGAGTCCTGCGGGATTCCGCCCCCTGACCTGGGGGAGGGAGCGTGGCTGGAGGATGAAGCAGTCTCCAGGGGTCAGTGATTTCATCTGTCCTGTCTGTGCAATGACACCACCGTAAAAACCCAAAAGGAGAAGGTTTGGAGCGCTTCCAGGCTGGTGAACACGGGGGACCTGGAGGGCACGGAAGCGCCCCCTCTTTCCCAGACCTCGCCCTGGGCATCTCTTCATCTGGCTGTTCCTGAGTTTCGGGCTTTTGTCATAAATCAGTGATCTAGTCAGTTCTCTGAGTTCCCTGAGCCGCTCCTGCAAATTATCTGAACCCCAGGTGGCTGTGGTTGGAACCTCCCCTCTGTAGCCCTCAGAGACAGGCGACTCCTCGCACTTGCGGTTGGCATCTGCAGTGGGCTAGGGGTGCGGCGGGCGCACGAGCCACCTGCCAGGATGCAGCCCGTAGCCTGTGGCGGCAGATGCTATTTTGGGGTAGATCATGAAAGAATTAACTGTCTGGTGGTGTGGAAGAAAACCCCCACACGAGAACTAGTGTCAGACTTCGAGCCTTAAAGCCTGGTCTCTGGGCTTCGGGTGCCTTCAAAGTGGTCCCTCGAAAGAGACACTGAGGCCAGGTCCTCCCAGCAGAGAGTGGCATTGGCAGGGGACAGATGAGTATCAGCCACGGACTGTCTGTGTCTCAGGGCCGCCAGAACAAGGTGCCACGCGCTCGGTGCCTTAAATGGTAGAAACGTCTCTTCCCCCCGCCCTGGAGGCTGGAGGTCTGAGGTCCGGGTGTGCGCAGGGCGGCCTCCTTCCTCGCCTCCTCCGGCGCCTGGTCGTGGCCGGCAAACCTGGCATTATTGGGGGAACACATCTCAGGGTGCTGGGCTGCTCCCCGGGTCGCGCCAGCAGCAGGAAGAAGGCCCGGGCTCTCCCGAGGACGGAGGGGAAGTGAGCAGCACCTCCCTTTCTCTTTCCTGAAAACGGGACAAAACGCCAGAGAACCTGATTTTTGTAACTGTATTCTGCTCTCAGGAGAAACAAAATTTCTGAACGAGTGTGAGAGGAAGAGAACTGTCCCCACAGGTCTGCGAGGCCCCGCAGGCTCGGCGCTGTCGTGGCGATGGTAGAGCGACCCTGAAGGCACAGCAAGCGGCCAGGTCCAAGGTCGACAAGCTGCAAAGCGATAGAAAGGTCTCCCCTCTGCGCAGAGCCAGTGTGGCTGTGGAGCTCCTCGCAGAACCCAGGCCTGGGGCAGGTCCCGGAGGCCAGGCTCCGGGGCTGGGGGCCAGGGAGGGGCGCAGGGCACTGGGGTCCAGGCCCTCCCCGCGGCTGCGCTTCCCCTGGGGCTCGGCAGAGTGAGAAGAAGGTCCAGATACAGTAGAATCAAAAGCAGGAGGACAGGCCCTGGGGGAGCAAGGGGTTGGTCTTCAAGGTTGAGATCCAAAACCTACCCTCACGGACGGTGGCCCTCTGTGAAGCGTTTTCTTCTCTTTTCTTTTTAATATTTACTTTATTTTATTTACTTATTTCAGAGTGAGCACTAGTGGGGGGAGAGGGAGCAGGAGTGGGGGGCCAGAGGGTGAGGGAGGGGGCACGGGGGGCAGGAAGGGGGAGGGGAGAGGGCGGAGGGCACTGGTAGGACGATGAGAGCCCGGGGAGAAGCAGCCCCCCCGGAGCGCGGGGCTAGACCAGGGGCCATTCCGGGACCCCAGGATCCTGACCTGGAGGAAGGCAGACACTCAACTGCGAGCCCCCGGGCGTCCCCTGTGATGTGTTTTCCAAATGTGAATAACTTCAGTATTTCCTCATTGTGGAAACAATCCACTGTTGGTTGGAGTCTCGAGCCTGTTGCCTTCTAGCCGGGACGGTCCCCCAGCCCTTCAGCCCGTCTGAACTTCTCCTGCCGCCTGCACACGCGCGGCTCCGTAATCGAGACCGCGGGGCAAGCAGGACCGCCGGGCACGCAGGGAGCATCAGGGGCCCTTTCCCGCACTGCCTATCCGTCTGTCCCTCTGTCCAACCGTCCCACAACCCCTCCCTCCTCTTTCCTCGCCCCTCCGGGCACACATACCTTCACCCTGCATCGGTATCCCCCAAATTCCTCCGTCCGGGGTGCCCTGAGTGTCTCCGCGACTCGTTCATGGTGCCCCTTTTGGGGAAGCAAGAAGCCCGGCCCCATCCGTGTCCTTGCAGCGGGACTAAGAATCACGTGGCCACGAGACAGATTCACAGGAGAAAATCCAATTTCGCAGCGTGCGGACGGGGAGTCCACACAGATGTGAACGTCCCGGACGGTCGGGCGACAGGAGGCACCCGTGTCATCTGAACGGAGAAGGGCCGGGGCTCTGGGGCTTCGGAGGGAAGGAACCCACTTTATGGGGCGACAAGAGGCGGCTGTTTGCGGATTAGGGGGTCTTCCGCCGTGCAGATCAAATGCGTCTCTGCTGAGAACCTCATTCTGGAAAGGTCCCCCAGTCCAGATTTTTCTGTGGGGTTAAGGAGGGGGTAGAGTTTCTCCCGAGCCCACGGGGTCTCCGTTGCCGGCAGCTCAAGAAAATGCTCGCGCCAAGTAGTGCGTTCCTGGGGGTTGGAGTCTGACCCCCTTCACCCCCGACCAAAAGAAATACCGAATAGTTCTATCAATTAATTGTTGCTATTGGGTCCAAACAACTCAGCAGCAGCAGGCTGTGTGGTGTCCAACAGGTGACTCTGTGGCCCCCTGAGAAGTTTAAAAACCCACAAGCGACCTTGCAAGTTGGCTGAGGTTCCTCAGGGTGCCCGGATGCACCGTTTGGGAACCATCGCCCGACCACTCTGGGCAATGCCTTTTCCTCACCTGCATGTCCCTCAGAGGCTTACCTGTGAGGTAGGGAACCTGGTCACAACGTGGGGTGCCTTCGACGGAGGGGCCTGTCTCCGTGGACCCAGCAGCGAGGGGTGATGGGATGAGGTCGTGTCTCGTGCAGATGGCAGCTCCTTCGGGGTCAGGGAGCCCTCGCCTCGGGTCTGCCCCCCCACCTGTGCTCGGCCGCGTCCTCCCTGTGTCCCTTCACCTGCCCTCGGGGCCCCTCCCCTCTGGGTTGCTGGCTCAGCCCCTGGAAGCGGACTCCAGCCCGTCACCCCTGCAAGGTCTAGCTGGGAGTGGGGGCCGGCAGGGTCCCTCTCGGATGCTTTCACCCCAGAGGAAAGGGACGGAAGGAAGGAAACCCTCCCTCTGGGGCGGCCTCGGTGACCCCCGAGCAGGACCGGCCATCCTTCCCCTGCCCCTGCGTCTCCTCCCTGGCTCGCTCCTTGGGTGCCTCCTGTCCCCCCCGGTCCTGTGCGCCGCCCTCTGTGCTCTCTGTCACCTCAGAGACGGTGCTGCGCTCCCAACTTGATCGGGTCCTGTCGCCCCGCCCTGCCCTGCGTGAGCCCCACGAGTGGGTGTTTCTCCACACTCACTCCCCGGGGTCTCTCTGCGGCTCTGCCCTGTCGTTGGCTGTGCCCCCTCCTCCCGGGCCCAGAGCCCCCACCAGGAAAGGTGGAGAATGAGCGGACCCCTGCAGACCACCTCCCGCATGCCCCGCTGTAAGTTGCTTATGAAACAGTTCCCCGGAACGGGCCTTGCCTCTTGCTGGCTGTCTAGGGCCAAAAGGCACAACCAAGCCAGCCCAAGAACAGGACGAAGAAGGTGGTGCTTGGGGCAAGCCAAGGACACCGGGGCTATTTCCCGAAGCAGGGTCCCCTCAAATAGCAGAACTGGGAAGGTTTATGCTAAGGGTGCGTGCATATTTGTGACGGGGCTCAGACGATGGGACCACAGTGTGCCTCTTAAGGGACAGAGTCCAGGTCCTGAGTGATGGAAGCCAGGGGCCGCCAGGGGCGACAGCGTCAGTTCTCTGGGTCCGGTTGCTCGGGGGTCTGCGTGCTCTCGGGGTTGAGATCTGCAGTGATACCTGCAGAGTGTGTTGGACCAGGTGCCCGGCTGGCTCGGCAGGGGCAGCGTTCAACTCCCGATCTCAGGGTTGTGAGTTCGAATCCCACCCTGGGTGCAGGAATTCCTTAAAAAATAAAATATTTAAAAGAATAATAACGTGCTGGGCCAATCTTTACTTTTGAACCAGCCCTGGGAGTTTCATCATGACTGATTGTCCCCGATAGCATTGCGCTCTCTCCTGGCCTGCCAGTGGCCGCTCGTCCTCATGTTCTTCTCTTCCCTAAAATCCTTAACTACGGGGCTCTGTTCTTCTGCAATTTCGCCAGATCTCCGGAGGTTCTGCAAGAAATGTGCTCTGGGCGAGTAGTGCTGGTCAGGTACACATCCCAGGGTGGCCGGGGCCTGAAATGGTCTTTCTTATGTCAAGAAGGCTGCATCTCATCTTTCTGTTTCTGGAGACCACTAATTCTTTCTGTTTGCAAAATCTTAAAACAAGAATAAGGCCTGATAAGACTCTGGGGATGAGAGCCAAGGAGCGTAGCAAGGCCTACAGCCGCACGAGTCCCCACGATTCCCTTGTGAGCCTGCTGGCCGCCAATGGCAACAGTGCGCAGGCGGATCGTGTCCTTTACTCTGACAACAGGGAGCCCGTGTTTCACCAGGAAAGCAAAGTCCTCCACCGTGGCCCTCTGCAAAGGAATTTATTCTGTGTACATATGGCGGAGGTTAATAGAACTTGCATGATTTTCTCATTTAAGATTAAATAAGTCAACAGATTTGTTCTTGAGGTCTCCCCCCGGTCTGCGGGCAGGGGTGCACGGTGTGGAGTTGGGCGAGGTGAGGCTGGCCAAGGTCCGGGCTAGGAGGGGACTGCCCAGGAACGGTGGGCCACTCTGCCCTCCTGTGTCTTTGCAGAGTTTGTCAAGGAGACGAAGCACTAAGCAGCAGAGAGCACAGCCCCCAGCTTTGACTCGGTGAAGGCCGATGGCTAAGGCCCACAGTTCTTGCCCCTACTGGAAGCCCAAGATGTTTCCTCCCCAACAGCAACCAAAAAAGGACACGAATTTCTTCCAGCCGCAGCCGCCACCATCTGGAGAGGCAACAGGACACACGATGTCTTCCCAAAAGCATCAGGTCGGGGGACAGGACCCAGGTGACCTCACCAAAATGCTCCACTCCCTGACCCTGCAGCAGCCGGAAGGAAGCAGGGCCCAACAGAAGACAAAGGTAGGTCACGCAGAGGGACATCAGGAAGGGTGTGTTCCAGCTCCCGGCCAGAGGTGAGCTCCCCAGTTATGGCCGTAAACCCACAAGTCTGGTCCAATCCTGCCAGTAAAGCCGGTGCCCCATGGTCTCCTAGGAACTTCTCAGGCAATCACCAGGATATACCCAATCTCTGGGGCAGCAAGGCTGGGGCTTCTGTCCCAAGGGCCGGGGTTTCCTCCCTCCCTGCCGGAGGAGATGCTACCGTTAGCATCACCATGGCTAAGCCACCCCACTCCCAGCCCCACCCCTGCTCGGCAGCCCAGGGCCTGGTTCCTGTCTCCACTCTGGCCAGGTGCTCCCACTGCCGGGTGCTTTCTGCCTGTTCAATGAGGCACCTGCTAGCCAGCTACCCCACATCAGTGGAAGCAAAGCCTCTGCGAGAGGAGAACACGGGGACCTCCCTGGGGCCCGCCCACCTCCTGTCTGCTGAACTGTCTGCACCCCAGCATCAGGGGAGGCATGCATCCTGCCCCAAATCCCCGGTGACGATGGGAATCCTGCCTTTCCCAGGGCCCCGAGCACAGCCTGGCTAGCCAGTATGAGGAGAAGGTACGCCCCTGTATCGACCTCATCGACTCCCTGCGCGCCCTGGGTGTGGAGCAGGACCTGGCCCTGCCCGCCATCGCCGTCATCGGGGACCAGAGCTCGGGCAAGAGCTCCGTGCTGGAGGCTCTGTCGGGGGTCGCCCTCCCCAGAGGCAGCGGTAAGCACCTTGGGCCAATTTCTCTCTGCAGCCTGCTGGGTCACCCGCGGGCCACAAGGCATCCCTCGGGGGCTAGCGTCTTCATAGGCAGGCCCTGGAAGGCTTAGGTCTGCAACGCATGGCCTGGGCTGGCAGGTGTGTATGTGGGGGGGTAGGGTCCCTCACAGCCCCTGGGTTCCTGACCCTTTTCTCATCAATAGCTCTTGCTGGGCTTGGGCTGGAGGAGGAGACGATGCTGCCCTTAGAGGACCGGCAGTATAGACATGTGGAATGCTCAGGACTTCACAATAGGAACGCCCAGCCCCAAGCAGCTCAGGGAGGTTCCAGCCTGGAAACCCAAGAATACCCTTGAGCCCCGAGAATGCCCTTGAACAGCCTCCTTCAGATGTCCCGACTCTTGCCCTGGCTCTAGCTGCCTTCTCCCCACCGACCCTCAGCGTGAGGGGCCTGGAGGGGGTGGGACCGAGCTCACTGCTCCACTCATCATCTGTCCTCGGCCCTCTGCGGCCACCCAGACAAAGGCTGGTCCCGCGGCCAAAGCCCAAGGTGGGACTCCAGCTCAGGAGTCCAGGGAGCCCTCAGACACACAGCCTCAACTCGGGTTTGTGTGACTTCTAGAGCAACACGATGGGGACGGTGGCTACGGTCGGCCTGGAGGCTCAGTGACCACAGAGCACAGGGCCCCGGGTCGGGGGTGGGGCGTACAGCTGCAAATGTCTCTTTCCTCGGACCTGTGCCCCTTTGTGCCCGCCCCATCCAAGCCTCTGTCCTTACCCAGCCCTGGAGACGGACCAAAACTTAAGACGAGGACTCCTGGGACATTGGGGCAGCTCTCTGGGGACAAGGGGAAAGGGCACCTGCAAACCCTCCTTTTCAAGGGAACTTAGCATGTCGGGGACACTGTCTCAGGGATCGTGACCAGGTGCCCGCTCGTGCTGAAGCTGAAGAGGCAGCCGCAGGAGAGCGCGTGGAAGGGTCGGGTCATCTACGGCACCAGGGAGGTCCGGCTCCAGGACCCCTCCCAGGTGGAGAAGGAGATCCTCAAAGGTAGGAGGCCCGGGCTCTCCGCAGGTGTGGCTCTCGGGGCGCTCCCTTGTGGTCCCGCCCCCTTCTCCGCCTCCTGGCCATGGGGCCTCTTCCTCCCAGGCTTTTCCGCGCTCCGGTCCTCCTGCCTCCCACGCTGCCCCTCCTCTGGGCCGTGCCGCCCACAGGACACACACCGCCCCACTCTCCCGGTCACCACTGTCCTGAGCCACCGCCCTGCAGATTACTAAAGCTGATTCGGAACGCGGAGGGGCTCCGTGCGACTGATCGCAAACACGGCCTCTCCCTGTGACTTCCCGGGCTCAGATCCCCCAGAACCCCAATTGCAGGCCTCAAATGGCTCAGCAGAGGGACCGCCTCGAGAACGGAGAAGTCCTGCCCCCCCAATCCCGTTGTCGTGCCCCGCCCTGCCGCCCTGCCGGAGGGAGAAGGCTTCTCCAGCCCTGATGCTCCAGGACTCACTCTGTTCCAGGGCGGCTCCGCGGCTAATCCCAGGAGGCGGGGTAGGAAGGGAGGTGGGTATCGAGCCCGCACTGAGGAGCCAGGCCAGGTGGTGCGGAAGCATCGCTCTTATGTCTCCATGCTTCCCCTTAGCCAGCGACCAGTGCCCTCTGGGTCCTCGTCCTTGGCACATGTGTGTCGTGACATTTGCCGTCACGCCCGCCCCTCCCCCTCCTCCAGACCGTCCGAGCTTCCTCTCATTTCCGGGTTTCCCTAGGCGGTCCAGCCCCTGGGCCCTCACCTGGTCTGCAGCAGCCAGTAGTCTGGGGGCTCATGGGCACTGCAGAGTCTCGGGGAGACACCCCAGACCCGCCCCGCCGGAACCTGGACTTGAACCGGGCTCCGCAATGCGTCCTACGTGCCCAGAGTGCGAGGAACCACGCTTGGAGCCGGGCCGGCTACGTGACTCTGGCGCTCTGCACCGAGTCAGACCCCAAGACCTACCCCCATTCAAAATTACTAAGAATCTCAAGACCGTGAAAGCAGATTAGTAAACCAGGCGGGGGTCCCTCCGAACCATGGGGCTCCCCGTGACGGCTTGGGCCCCACGTGCATGAAGCAGGTCGTGGCTCTGAGACGTGTGCATGAGGCATCTGAGTCGGTCCCTGTTCTGGTTGTGGCGCCAACAGCCTGCAGGAAGGCTGGTTTTCTTCTAGCTCACCCCCGGGGTGCTCCCGGGAAGGGGCGAGATCCCCAGGACTTACCTGGTGGCCCCTGTCTGTCCGAGGGCATCTGGACATCTGGGTGATGGGCAAGTGAGGACATGCACAGCCCGGCAGCTGGAGAGTGACAGTGGAAGTCGGGGGCGGGGGGAGACTGTCTCAGCTCTGCCCACAGGTCCTCCTCCCGGCCGCGAGGTTTGCTCTGCGCCGCTCTCTGCCCACACCCGCACGTCTCTTCTTCCTCCCCGCACCAGTCCTGGCTTGCGGAGGGGACAGGAGCTCCATGTCGATGGCTGTCTTTATGGACACCTTCAGACCCCCGACCCAGGGACCCCGGCCGTCCGTTGGCCACCCTCTAGGAGGACAGAGACCGCCCTGCTGCACCAGCAGAGCTTGAGCCCAGCTCAAAACAGAAAGTTTCTCCTGTCTTTGAACCCTGTGGCCCAGTGGAGATACTTGGTGTCCTCAGGACAGGGCGGCCAGCTTCCAGCAGAGTGAGCCACGCGAGAGAAAGCACGCACCAGCCACAGCGTTTCCTTCCTGCTGGTCACACACAGTCACTCCCACCATCTCTGTCCTTGGACAGAGGTCCCTACGTCCGGCCCCCGCACAGGGGCTCACCTTCGGGAGGGAAGGGTGTGGAAGAATTTGCGGCTGTATTTGAAGCCGCTATAACACGCACTGGAAAATACTAAAAAGCACGAAGGGAACAGAACCCTTTCGTAATCCCATCGTGAGCGTATGGTATGTCACCCCCTCCCCGGGGCAGGGGTGAGGGTGTTCAGTGGCCCTTCAGGTGGCCTCAGAGACCTCTCCTCAGGCCTCTGTGAAGTGTTTCCTAAGCACCAGGGGCTCTCGGCTTTTCCTGGGAGGGGTCGTTAATCTGGACTCTGGGTTTGCCCCCTGCCTCGGCCTCCGCAGCCCAGAACACCTTAGCCGGGGACGGAGTCAGCATCAGCCATGAGCTCATCAGCGTGGACATCATCTCCCCCGAGGTTCCGGACCTGACCCTCATCGACCTCCCCGGCATCACCAGGGTGCCTGTGGGAAACCAGCCCCAAGACATCGGGCTGCAGGTGAGCTTTTCTGGGACTTGGGAACGGGCCCAGCTGGAGACAGGAAGACTTCCTGGTCTGGGCGGGTGGGCCCGGGGGCTCTGGAGCACCACCACCCTGGCCCTGGTCTCCGGCCCTGGTCGCCAGCTCTGGGACTCTGGCTCCGGGGACGGAGTCAGCATCAGCCATGAGCTCACCAGCGTGGACATCATCTCCCCCGAGGTTCCGGACCCGACCCTCATCGACCTGCCCGGCATCCTCCCCGCTTTGGGGGGAGACCAGGGGAACAGTGCGCAGGGCACGGAGCAGAGGCTGTCGCTCCCCAAGGCTCTCTGGTGGCTCCAGGTCCTTCAGCATGAAAGTTCCCCGCATCATGTGCTCCGGCCACAGGAGCTCATGGGCTACATCTGTCACTGTGCCCCGTTCCTCCCCTGCTCCAGCTGCACCCGAGCCCTCGACAGTCCTCAAGCCCTCCAGCTTTGTAGCTTCTCCTCCCTCTCTCTGAAATGCTCCCCCTGCCCAGATTTCCACGGGGCACCTTCTCCCGCTTCCTCCAGAACTCTCCCAAAGGCCACCTTCACCGGGATTCCCTCCCTGAAGCCCAACACCCCGCCCCTGGTCCTTCCACTTCTATTTATCGTCCCTGTTGAGTGTCTGTGTTCCCTCCTGGGACAAAGACCCCCGAGAGACATCACCTGTGTGTTCATGAACCTCTGCATCCTGGAATGGACCTCCCGCCTGGGGGTGCCCGTCATGTCCATTGCATGAAAAGAAGGTGAAGAAGTGTGTTTCCCGTAGTGATTCCTACCCCGAGCCTATCTCCCCCACAAGGGACGTCAGCAGGGTCTGAGACATTTACCGTTGTCACGGCTTGGGAAGGAGGGGCTGCTACCGGCATCCAGTGGGTAGAGAGACCAGAGACGCAGCAAAATTTATTCTGTAATGAGCGGGCTAACAAACACCCCCCGCCCCCGCAAAGAGCTGTGCTGAACTGTCCGAGGTGCTGAGAAAGAGAGCCCGGGGTGGGGTGCTCGCTTACAGACCTCAGCAGAACAGGTGCTGCCCTCGGGTGTAGGGGAGGGAATAGAGACCAAGAAGACGATGACTTTTATTTTAACTTAAAGACAATTCACGTTCAATGGGACTCTATTCCATAATGTTATTCTATGACATGAGTTTATGCTATTAACTAGCTTATAGGAGTTGATTGTTAACTTTACTCAGGGAAATTTTCCCACAGTTAGGACCTCACGGAGCCTCCTGGTGTTTGTCATCTTTATTCGATGCCATCACTGAATTGCTTCTACGACGCTAGCCTGCACTTACATGACGCAAGTTTCCCATTTGTGGCTGTGCAGGATTATTTCCTTGTGCAACACAGAATAATTTCATGGGGCATCATAAGAGAAAAAAACTCTGTGTGAATTGCACCCAAATATACAGAATTGTGTTCCTAGGTGTCGACTTTCTCCACGTTGGTTTGTACTGTCTGAGGGGAAAATATTTTTGAAATTCGATACATAAGGCTTGTGCTGCCCACACCTCTCTTTTGCCTATAGATTCTAAGGAATTTTATTGGATTTCTCTAAATTTGAGTGAGCTAGATTCCTTCTAAGAAGAAACTCCAGAAAAAGACATTGATATTGGGGATGAACACATGAGAGATATTATTGACGTCAGATACTATGGTAGAGGGCACTGAGCACCTGCCACTTCGGGCACCGTGGGGGACTCGGCATGGGTACTGAGAGCTCACAAAGGTACCCCCGGACTCCCAGGGCAAACAGGACGCACACCAAACACTGTAAGAGAAGGCAGACTGTCCGAAGCATCACAGCAGAGCCTTGGAGAAGAAGGAGAGTTCTAGTCTGGCTACGGGGACCAGAGAGTTGGCAGGAAAGAAGAAATATCAGCGGGGGTGGGGGGCGGTCTGAAGGGGTGTAGGGAATCAGCAGAGAACCCGGTAAAGGCAGATGGCACAAGTTTGTCTGGGGAAGGGGGCTGGCCGCATCCACGCCCAGAAGAGTAAAAGCCAGGTCATGCTCTTGGAAGTTGGCTTGTCACCAACACACCTGTCTCGCTGGACTGTTGGTTAACCAAAGATAACCTCTTCCTTTGTGTGATTTTTATTTTTCCATCAGATCAAGGCACTCATCAAGAAGTACATTCAGAGGCAGGAGACAATCAACTTGGTGGTGGTCCCCTGCAACGTGGACATCGCCACGACAGAGGCGCTGAGCATGGCTCAGGAGGTGGACCCCAGAGGAGACAGGACCATAGGTAAGACGACAGAACCAAGCTCCCAGAGGACAGGGAGGAAGGGGAGACTTCTGTATTTAGAAGTTTGCAGAACATAGCCCTATTCCCCGCGGAAGCTCCATGGTCTTAGGACACCTTCACCCACTGCTGATGGCAGTCTCCACTCACAGTCAGGGTGACAGGTGTGGCCAGAGCCTGTAGGGTCTTCATCCTCTTTCTTCCTGGCCCTCACTGGTATTTGCAGACCCTTCCGGATGGGGGGCCAGAACTGCCTTGTCTGCCCTCCCGCCGTGGTCCGGAAGGGGGAAATTGACCAGCCCATCAGCTCTGCTGTTCCACAGTTAAAGGTCTTGGAACCTGTTGGTACATGGCAAGGACCTTCATAAGGCCTCAGGGAACATTCTACCGGGCTGATGTTGGGGCATAAGAGTCTGCAGAATTGGGGTTCAAGCAGAAGTCTTTGTGAGGAGCTGGGTTCTCTTCAATATCTTCTAAAAAAAAAAAAAAATTCACCCTGGAAGGTGTTACAGGGAACTTGACTTGAGAGCACACACAGTCTGGCTCTGAATCCTTGTTCTAGCACTCAAAGGCTACAGAGCCTTGGGTAGTATATTTAACCTCTCCGAACTCCCTCTCTTCATCCACAAACTGGTCTCGCAGTCCTACCTGTGCGTTGGTGGTTGGGAGGAGTCCATGAAGAAATATCGTATAGCATGGTCCGTAGCTCCAAGCATGTAGTATTTTCTCAGCAAAGGAGAGCTGCTCTTTTTTTAATTAATAATCCCGTCACTCAACATCACTTCTTCCTCAGTCATTCCGCCTACCAGGGAGATGACCTCCTGAAACTTTGCAGATCATTTCCTGATGAAACGCATACCTGATGTGTAATTGCGTTTTCCGTTTTTTCCCCAAATAAATGCCTGGTTTTCCAGGAAGGACAGAAATGAATCTTAGGGGCACAGACCTCCGGTATATCATTTCAGTCTGTGCTGGACCCCCCTGGTGCGCTGTTACCTGTCGACTTCTGCAAACTTCGCCAACACACCGAGCCAGACAGAACACTCAGCCTTTGGGTGCCTGGTCGTCGTGGCTCCATGCTCTTTGTCTTCTCTTGATCCTAAGTCAGGAAGGATGCCTCACTGATGGCCACACCAGGTGACATCATCTGTCTCGTAGGGTCCGCTGTCTGGATATCAGTAGGTCTATAGAAGGGGGGGCAGCCGGGAGTCAGTGGGTGAGGACAGAGTTTCAGTTCTGTAAGATGAAGCAAACCGTGGGCAGGGATGGGAGGCAGGGGTTCACAATGGTGAGGATACGGACATCACTGAACTGTCCACTTTAAAGTGGCCCAAACAGTAACTTTTATGTGATGTAGATTTTACCACAATTTTTAAAAATACGTGGGTTTTAGAAACAGGAGGAAGCAGCCTGTTTTCATTCGTTCATTATTCTTCTCATTAGCTGCGTGTTTCGTGCACACACGAATTATACAAACTTTTCCACGATTTTTTAAAAAGAGAACCGAATGCCTGTCTATACCGTACTTGGGACGGACGAAAATAGAACAAGATTGATGACGAATTGGGTAGAGGTTTACATAACGCCAAGTTGCAGAAACAACTAGGAGCCCATATATTTGCAGGCCGTCCGCCAGCCCATCCCCCTAACCCGCCCACTGTTCCACGCATGGTGCCCGCTTGGCCAACCCCAGCGGGACTCCTGTCGCCACCATGGCACAGAGATGGCATCTGGAAAGTCGCCCACGCGCTCCGTGCTGACGCGCCTGCAGTCCCTTCTCTGTCCCCGTCTCCTCCCCCTCAGACCCAGTCCGATGACTGACCACTCCCTCCTTCTCGAAATCTCTCCTAACTTTGCTGGCACACGGCCCGCTGGCTTCCAGGTCACCATCCTTCAGTGGCCACTGGAGGTCACATTCTTAGTCTTGCCTGGTTGTTCCTTCCCTTCTCTGACCTCTGAATGTCGGAAACCCAAAACGTGGTTCTGAGGTCTCCCCTCTATCAACACGGGCTCGTTAGGCAAGCTGACCATGGCTTTGAGTCTCTCTCTGTGCTGGCAACTCCCAGATCTAAATTTGTAACGCTTCCCTTTCCCTGGACTTGACATCTCCACTTGGACGTCCATTGAATGTCTCCAGTGGAACGTGACCAAAAGACAGTCCCGACACCCCAGCCCTCCAGCTCTGCTCCCTCCCACGGCTTCTTCCCACGCACAGCGCCGCACCTGCCGGCCAAGTTCTAGAGCCAAACCTGAGAGTCACACATGACACCTCCTTCCCCGGCTTCCATGTCTGATTCATCTACAGTCCTGATGACTCTGTCTCCAAAACTAAACCAGTCTGTCCACTCCTCTCCGCCTCTTGCTCACCACTAGACCAGACCCCCATTGTCTCCTGCCCAGATGACTCAACCATCCCCCGACTGGGTCTCCAGACACTCGCCTTGACCCCTACACCCCCCACTGGCCTTTAAGCATGTAAATAAAGTCAGACCCCTCTTCAGCTTTTTCTTTATTGCTTGTATATTTCTAGACTAATCTGGCTTTTACCCACTAGGGGGTGAGGGGATAGTCACAAAATCAGGGACCTGGCAGTCTTGTTCTCGACCCCTTTCTCAATACCTAAAGCAGAGTGCTTAATAGGCATCCTTAAATTCAGCATAAATATGTCATGTACTCAGGAGAGGGTTAATTGAAAAATAAGAAATGCTGTGGACCGCGCCGTTCTCCATGGCCCAGTAGTTGGGACACAAGACGATCTTCACGAACTAAGGCTGTCGAAGGAGGCGTGAGTGTTTCCTACTTGAGTTCCCGGCTTCAAACAGAGGCACTGGGTGAGAAGGTCGCCCCCCGCCCCCCACAACGGGGCGTTCTCATTGCAAACCTCCCTCTTTCTTATCTTCCTGCTTTCTCGGACTCCAGCTCCGCGTTCTAGGCTTTCCTGAGTGACCGCTGGCTCCCAGGAGGGGCCTTCACGGTGCTGCCGCCTCTCCCGGTGGAGGGTCCGCTCCTTTCCCGGTGGAAGGTGCCGGTGCAGGTTCAGAGACCTGTCGGCTCCCTTGGGGACACGTCTGTGCACACACAAACCTCTTAGTGAGTGTAGAGGCACGCTCTTGAGGACCACCCTTGGTAATGGGAAGGTCAAACAGAGAGAAATCCCACAACTCAGATGCCGGAGAATTTTCAGGAAATAAGAAGCCAGATGGCCAGATTTCACCCCAGATTAAAAACAAGGACAAAGAGAGTGGGAGGTGACGTTAGGTATCCCCCCGTGACAGACCAAAAAATAAGTGGCTATTTGAGCAAGTGAAGATGCAGGTAAGAGGCGTGGCGTGGGACTGCGTGAGTGGGGTTTCAGGCCCTGCACGGTCGGAGCTCCAGAAGGCGTCCCGGGTCCAGGCCAAGGCAGCTCCCAGAGCCTGGCGGCAGTCAAGTTCACGGGAGAAAACTGACCCCTTCCGCTGTCTTTGCCTCCCCTCCCCCAGGAATCCTGACCAAACCGGATCTCGTGGACAAGGGCGCGGAACCCATAGTCATGAAAGTGGCTCAGAACCTCACGTACCATCTGCAGAAGGGCTACATGATGGTGCGGTGCCGGGGCCAGGAGGAGATCACCAACAGGCTGAGCCTGGCCGAGGCAACCAGGAAGGAAACGATGTTCTTCCAGAAACACCCGCATTTCAGGTGAGCTCCCCAGGATCGTCCCAGGACGGCCCTCTGTGAGGGTCGGCTCTGCCTTCCAGGCCAGAGCTGGCAGAGACGGGGGCCGGTGACAGATCAGCGCAGTCAGTGTGTTCACCCCGGGTCTGGGACGGGGCCCCAGGATCTGTGTTTCCATCACGTTCCTGGGGGGCCAGCGTTACCGGTGCAGGGACCACCTGTGAACGCCAGGACTCAGGTCCGTGGAGAAGGGAAGTCTTGGACCTGCTTTGTCATCGTGTGTCCGAGCGGAAACCCTTGAGTGCGCGTGGGCAGGGACTCACCTGTTGCGAGAGAAATGCGCAGAGCAGCACTTAAAAAATGGTCTTGTGGCACCAGCTACGGAGCCTCGCCGTGCCCTTAAAATCGGTTGTTCACGGATTGAACACACGCGCATTTGTAAAACCCTGGCAACCGCGCCCGCTGCTTAATGAGCACCATGTGAATGTTTAACTTAACTGTATTGTGGTAAGAACCTAACATGAGATTAACCCTCTGAGCAAATGTCCAGCGCACAACACCGTCTTGTTAACTATGGGCACGAGGCTGACCAGCCACCTCCAGAACTTTCTCATCTTGCGTCACTGGAACGTTGTCCCTGGTGATTAGCAAGTCCTGATTTCCCATCCCCCGGCACCTGGCGACCACCACGCCACTCTCTGGTTCTGTGAGTTCAGCCGGTGTAGACAGATCACACAGGCAGCATCGGACGGTTTTTGCCCTTCTGGAACCGGCTTGTTTCGATCAGCGTGACATCCTCAACATTCCTCTGTAGGGGAACGGGTGTCAGAACGCCTTTTTTTTTTTTTAAGATTTTATTTATGTATTTGATAGAGATCACAAGCAGGCAGAGAGGCAGACAGAGAGAGAGGAGGAAGCAGGCTCCCCGCTGAGCAGAGAGCCCGATGCTGGGCTTGATCCCAGGACCCTGAGACCATGACCCGAGCCAAAGGCAGAGGGTTAACCCACTGAGCCCCCCAGGCGCCCCAGGCTGCCCTTCTCTTTAAAAGCCAAACCATATTCCTTTGTGCACCTTGTCTTCATCCGTTCGTCCAGCCGTGGACACTAGCTCGTTCCCGCGTCTGTCGAACGAGCCACAGCACGCGTGGGAACGCTAACGTCTCTTTCCGGACTTCAGTTCTTGTGCTAAATGCCCAGAACTGCGATTGCTGGACCGTACGGCAGTTTCATATTACAATGTCTTGAGGACCTTCTACACTGCTGTCCCCAGCGGCCGCACCGTCGGCCTTCCCGCCAGCAGTGCACGAGGCTCACGCGCCTCCACCTTCTTGCCGACACTCGTGGGGTCTGGGGTGTGGAGTGCTGTGTCATTGTGCTTCTGATTTGTGTTCCCCGGATGCCGGTGGCTACGAGCTTTTTCTCACGGACCTGTTTGCCCTTGGTGTGTCTTCTCAGAAGAAATCTCTGTTTGAGAACTGGGCCTGTTTTTAAGTGGGTGGGGTTTTGGTTTGTTTGTTTGTTTTTTAAGATTTTATTTATTTATTTGACAGACAGAGATCACAAGTGGGCAGAGAGAGAGAGAGAGAGGGAGAAGCAGGCTCCCCGCTGAGCAGAGAGCCTGATGCGGGGCTCGATCCCAGGACCGTGAGATCATGACCTGAGCCCAAGGCAGAGGCTTTAACCCACTGAGCCCCACAGTTGCCCGGTTTTGGGGGTTTTATTGCTGTCGTCATTGTTGACTTGTGGGAGTTCCTTGTATGTTTTGGAAACTGGCCCCTTATCAGCTACGTGGCTCACACCTACTTTTCCCACTCCGCAGGCTGCTTTTCCCTTTGTTGGTTGTTTCCATTGCTCTGGAAAAGCTTTAGAGTTGATGTAACCCTATTCGTTTTTGCTGTGGTCGCCTGTGTTTTTGGTGTCATATCCATAAAATCATTTCCCAAGACCAATATCACAAAGATTTTCCCCTGATGGTTTCTTCCAGGAGTTTATTTTTTTCCCCAAGATTTTATTTATTTATTTGAGAGACAGAGAGGGAGAGCACGAGAGGGGCGAGAAGCAGAGGGGGAGGGACAAGCGGACTCCCCGCCGAGACGGGGCTCGATCCCACGACCCTGAGATCACGACCTGAGCTGAAACCAAGAGTTTGACGCTCAACCCACGGAGCCACCCAGGCGCCCCTTACATTCAAGCCTTTAATCAGACTTTTTTTTTTTTTTTAAAGATTTTATTTATTTATTTGACAGAGAACACAAGTAGGCAGAGAGGCAGGCAGAGAGAGAGGAGGAAGCAGGCTCCCTGCTGAGCAGAGAGCCCGATGCGGGACTCGATCCCAGGACCCTGAGATCACGACCTGAGCCAAAGGCAGCGGCTTAACCCACTGAGCCACCCAGGCGCCCTAATCAGACTTTTGTGTGGCAGTGTAAGAGAGGGATGGCTCCAAGTGCACTATTTTTGCACACGGCCGTGGTTCCCCATCATCTTTCGGGGAAGAGACTGTCCCCGTTATATATCCTGGACCCTCCATCAGAGACCAGCTAATTGCATATGCATGGGCTTATTTCCCGACTCACTGTTCCGTTCTGCTGGTCTGTGTGTCTGTCTTTATGCGAGCACATATTGTTTCAATTACCGTAGCTCTGTACTGCATATTTGAAATCGGGAAGTAGAGCGCCTCCAGCTTTTTTCTTCTTTATCAAGACTGATTTCACTATTCGGAAATAATTGTTACAAGAAATAAGACACTAGTGTGGGCGAGTCGCTTATCCTCTATGAAGTTAAGTTTTTTGGTTGTCCTGTAGCTAAGAAGATGACTTACCTCCTGAGTTTGTTGAGATGATAAAAAGAGAAAATAAAGGTAACCTTTCGAGCACCCAGCTTGCTCGAGTTTGGGCTCACCCCATAATTAGGAACTGTCTTTTGAATGCACTGCTTGGCTTTCTTGATGGCCTGTGTCACCCCAGGGAGCTGACACTTAAAGCCCAGAATAGGAAAATGATCATATATGTTATCGACCTTAGAAATAGAAGAGTGAGTTCTTTTTTCCAGCAAAAGTGAATTTATTTTGGAATAACTGAATTGCGATTTGGGACATTCGAGCCAAAGGCAAGCTCAACAAACAAAGGAGAGGAACGTTATCTTACGGAGAAGAGGGAGGGCTTGGGTTGTCTGGAACTCAGTCCACTGGAGGAAGGCTAGCGTCCAGGGTGCGACGGTTTTTCGTTGGCTGAGTCGCAAGGGTGGTGGGTTGCTTGTGGGAGAGTCAGCTCACCTCCTTTCCAGCTGGGGTTCACAGCCGATGTTTCTCCCCCAATGAGGAGTCTTCTGCTGGGTCTGGTCCGGACACCCTGGGCGGTGGTGTGGCACGGGAGCTCCCCCTTCTGGCCTCCCGGCTCCATTTCAGCGAGGTGTCCCCGACCGTACGGATAATCAGGGTGCTTCCTGAATGCCCCTGTGTTCTGTCTTGTCTCAGAGCTCTCCTGCAGGAAGGAAAGGCTACGGTGCCCTGTCTGGCGGAAAGACTGACCAACGAGCTCATCTTGCACATCAATGTGAGTCAACGGGGTTGGGTTGCCTCTTGTAGAAATTACAGCCTACCCAAGTCCCTTGGTCGTGCGATGGCTCAGCTGCCCGCACCAGCCGATCGGCAAGTGCATTCTGAAAACCAAATCGCTCATGGTCAGAGGTTCCCAACAGAGCTTCCAAAACCTGGAGGCAACAGCTGCGGGCTGTTGAGGCAAATTGTCGAATCCGTCCATCTGGGGAAGCAACGAGAGGAGGAGGAAAAGGGTCAGCCAGTTGAGAAGGGTAAAAGGAACCCGCACTGACGTAGCAAATACATCCTTTTGCAAGAGGCTAACACTTCGTCAACCTCGAAAATGAAACAGTCAGTGATTTTTACCAACCTGTCAGACAAAAGCAATGAATTCTTCCGAGCCAGGAAACACATACTCCGAGAACACTGGTTGGAAGGGGCCAGAGCTTCTCAAGCTGCGTGCACAAGTCACCTGGAATCTTATTTAAACTCAGATTCCTGGGTCCCCATCCAAGTTTCTGAGTCGGTAGATCTAGGGGGTGGGGCGCAATGAATCTGGCTTCTAACTTCCCAGGTGGTCCAGGGAACATACATAGAGGAGCCCTGCTAATCCAGAAACTGCCCGCAAGCCCCCACACACCCTCCTTCCGGGCCGCAGCGATCCCCGGAGGTGGAGGGCGCAGGACAGCGCCCCGCCCCTGGATAGCCCTCCTGGCGCCTCTCCAGGCCCTTCCTTCTCCCCTCCTTCCTTCGCATCGGCATGGCTGACTGGCTAGGGCTCCTCCCAGCCCGACACTGATATCCAAGACGTCTCCTCTACCGTAGCCCCGTTTATCCGCTTATAACACCCAAATGATCACCAGCAGAACATTTTACTAAAGAAAACTTACATTATACGCAAGTGTACTTGTTCCCTAAAACTTTTTCTTAAAGATTGTATTTATTAATTTGGAGAGAGACAGAGCACGCAGGGGGAGGGGCAGAGGGCGAGGGAGAGAGAGAATCCCAAGCAGACTCCCCGCTGAGCACAGGGCCCAGCCTGGGACTCGATCTCGTGAATTGAACCAAAACCAAGAGTTGGATGCCTTTTTTTTTTTTTAAGATTTCATTTATTTATTTGACAGAGAGAGATGACAAGCAGGCAGAGAGGCAGGCAGAGAGAGAGGGGGAAGCAGGCTTCCTTCTGAACAGAGAGCCCAATGCGGGGCTTGATCCCAGGACCCTGAGACCATGACCTGAGCCAAAGGCAGAGGCTTAATCCCCTGAGACACCCAGGTGCCCCAAGAGTTGGATGCTTAATTGCCTGGGCCACCCGGGCACGCTTACTTATTCTCTAAATACAGAGCACCACCCAAGCCCAACCTGGCCGTGCCCCGATTCCTCCCTAGTCCAACGACCTCAACAAAACGGCAAATTCCTGCACGCCACGGTTCAGGCCGTAGGCGCACTCATTGCCCGCACAGCCATGCCTGGGGTCCTCGACGGGTGTCCGTGTTCACAAGCTTCACACAGTGACAGGAATTCCAGATCCCCCTCAAGAGCTTTCACGGGGGACTCTGTGTCTAAGAAACCTGTCGGCCAGTGTCACCAGCTGTGGGATTCATTGCCGACTCTCTGTTCAGAAATCACTCCCGCTGCTAGAGGAGCAAATACGGGAGAGCCACCAGAGGGCCACCGAGGAGCTGCACCAGTGCGGAGACGACACCCCCAGCAACGAGACGGACAGGATGTTCTTCCTGATCGACGTGAGCATGACCGGGGCTCCACGGGACGCTCGGCACAGAACCGGGCCACCGTGTCACCAGACCCCCGGAGAGAGCCACACGCTCCCCTGTGGCCCGCCCCCCGATAGTGGCCTCCCATACGTCCCTGCCTGTGGCCTGCTGGGAGCCCTGTTTCGTCGGGGCGCTGCCCACCTTTCCCCCCTCCCCCGGGGTCTAGGGAGGTCGGCTGGCTGCCCGGCTCCCCCCCCACCCCCCCACAGCCACACGCTGCTGCCCCAGAGAAGCCCCCAGTTCTTTAGTGGCATTACAGCACAGCCTGATGACTTTGTCTCATTTTAGAAAATCAAGATGTTTAATCAGGACATTGAGAAGCTAACAGAGGGAGAAGAAGTCGTCAAGGAGAAAGAGACCCGCTTATTTAACAAAATCCGGGAGGAGTTTGAGAACTGGGTGCTCGTGCTCACAGCCAATACCCAAAAAGGTAAGCTCCCCCTAAACACGGGACCAGAGGCTCCTTGTGGCTCAGAGGAAGCATGCAAACAGCCGAACACGCCACACGAGACACCAGGGGCTCCTCGGCCCTCCGTGGGCGCACTGCCCCCACCAGACACAACTCCAGCACCGCCAACCTTCTTGCTTCTTTGCTTTGAGACTAGACAGTTCTGCTCACCTCCTGTGCCTTCCTCTCCTGGCCCCTAATGCAGAGGTCAGTGGTTTGATAAGAACCACTTGCTCTGCTTGGGGAAGTTCCAACGTCCCTTCTGCTAGAGCCCAGATGCCTGCAGGGTGTGTGGGGTGTGTGTGCGCACGTGCACGCGTGTGTGTGCACGCGTGTGTGCGCGTCTGGCACGTGGAAAAAAATACCACTGTTCATGTCCTTGGTGGGATCCCTCCAACCGTCGTCTGGACGTGTTCTTGGGAGATCTGTGAATCCTATAATAATATTTGTTTCTGTTTTCATGGCACGAACCTGGTACCTTCTACCGGTTACGGACACTAAACCCGTCTCTCAGGCTGAGGGCTCTCAACTAAAACACGTTTCCGTACGATAACAATTTTGTTTCTTAAAAGCCAGTTTTCCTTCAGCTGGTTTTATCAGACCATAATTACTTTTTTCATTATAAAAAAACTCCATTTAGGAATATTGCCTTAGGACGCAGTGGGTAAGCAAGACTCCAAGAAAAAGATGTTTCTATTTTTTATTTTTTTTAAAGATTTTATTATTTTATTTATTTGTCAGAGAGAGGGGGAGAGAGAGCCAGCGAGCACAGGCAGACAGAGAGGCAGCAGAGGCAGAGGGGGAAGCAGGCTCCCGGACGAGCAAGGAGCCCAATGTGGAGTCGATCCCAGGACCCTGGGATCATGGCCTGAGCTGAAGGCAGCCGCTTAATCAACTGAGCCACCCAGGTGTCCTTGTTTCTATTTTTTAAATGGTGGTTTGTTTGATCCTGCAGTTAAAAATATTATTCACGAAAAAGTCTCAATATACGAGAAGCAGTATCGCGGCAAGGAGCTTCTGGGCTTTGTCAACTACAAGACGTTCCAGACCATAGTGCACCAGTACCTAGAACAGCTGGTCGACCCCGCGCTCGCCCTGCTCCAGAAGGCTGTTGGTGAGGAGCTCTCCTGAGTGCCCTTCGCACGGTCCGCCCAGCCCTGTACCGTCTGGAAAGCTCAGTGCCCCGGAGGGAGGGGTCGGGGTGCAATTATCAAACCCAGCGGCAAGACCTTCCTTGACCACTTAGCGGGGAACACGAGAGTCAGGGGAGCGTTCTCTGGTCACCCCCTACCCGCTCCACGCAGCCACGTGGGGTATGGTCGGATGCTGGTCCTGGACAGAACACACACTCCATCCGAGCACGGGAAATGGACAGGACCTGGGCAGGGCGGTGGCGGTTTTGTGTCTCCGTGGGACAACGTACTGTCCCTCCTCCTCTCCTGGTTTGTAGGTCTGGGGAGCACAAGGTTGGAACGGGGCCCCTGTAGCATGATTTCTCTTTCCCTGCGTCTCTAACCCGTGTTACTCCCGCTAGCAATTTATGGCTGCCTTGTTCTTTCTCGGGTCAGAAATCATCCGGCAAACGTTCTCCGACACAGCCAAGAAGCATTTTAGTGGATTTTCCAACCTTAATCAAAGAGCCCAGGTAAGCACCCACAGTCTACGAGCGAGTCACCTGTACTGCTGGCTCTTTTGTCGGGGTCTAACCTTTGAAAGAAGCAGGATATTTACTGTCGTCTAGGAATTCGAGGCCGCTGGGCTGGCGGCGGGTAGTCTGCACTCCCTGGGAGGGACGGAACAAAGCGCCCGGCCGAGTTCCCGTGTCTGCGGGAGACTAGCGCAGGCCGCAGGCTCGGTGCTGGTGCTCTGAACATACCTGGTGACTGACCGCTTCTTTGAACCTCTTTCCACTACAAAGGACAGGATCGTCCATTAATCCTACTCCAAAATCTTTCTAAGTTGGACTTGAAAATATTGTCGCAGCTGTGTGGGTTTCTACGGAAACAGCTCTGACGCCCCTGTCAGGGACGGGAAGCAGGGGTGCTCCAGCTCCCCACCCCCACCCCCGGGCTCTAGATGAAAACCTTCTTGCGCTCAGGGCTGAGCCAGTGGGACTGAATCTCATTCCGCAACTCAAGTGAGCAGGAAAGAGAATTTTTGCACCATTTTCCCGTAGCAGCTGGATGTCTCCTTTCACACCATTGGCCAGCTGGGGAAAGCGCTGTCTGACTTCAGACCTCTCCAGCTCTCCCAGGAGCTGTGTCTGAGGCCTTGGGTGCCTCCCCGGGGGATGGGGGACAGGCCTGGTCCTGGACCGCCATTTCTCCAGGACAGCAGCTTGTCCTTCCGAGGTCTCAGCGGTTGGCCCCCTGCCCCCCCCATGCTCCTGACCCCAAGAAGGGGCTCTTTTGCACCAGGTCACCCTTCCCTTCCTGGAATACCTCTGACGGCTGATGTGACACAGGAGTCGCAGGATTCCTGGAAAACACAGATGTCCAGGCGGTACCTCGATGTGTTCATTTGTGCAGATTCATTCTCAAAGGCGTGGATTCAAGCCAGTTAGAGAGACCAGAGGGGTGGAGGTCGAATTACGGAGTAGACACCATCGAGGAGGCAGGCAGATGGTCACGTGGGAGCGAAGGGAGGTCAGGGCAGAGGGGAGCACTGGCGCGGAGCCGCGGGTGGGACCCTGCAAGGGCAGAGAGACAGGATGTAAGAGGACACTGTGGCGCGGGGCGGGGAGCCTCCCTAGAGTCGCATGTAAAATCGCAGGCCTCTGACCTAAAATTATGTTTAATACCATCTCAACAGAATAATACTTGCTACGATGTTTAAGTCAACCAAGGGGAGGGGTGCCTGGGGGGCTCAGTGGGTTAAGGCCTCTCCCTTTGACTCAGGTCATGATCTCAGGGTCCTGGGATCGAGCCCCCCATCATGCTCTCTGCTCCGCGTGGAGCCTGCTTCCCCCTCTCTCTCTCTGCCTGCCTCTCTGCCAACTTGTGATCTCTGTCTGTCAAATAAATAAATAAAGTCTTTAAGAAAAAGAAAAAAAAACAACCAAAGGGAGCCAAGAAGTCATGTGCTTTCTCTTCTCCAACCAGAACAAGATTGAAGACTTAAAAACGAGACAAGCAGAAATAGCGGAAAATCTGATCCGGCTTCAGTTCCGAATGGAGCAGCTGGTGTACTGCCAAGACGAGATTTACAGCGTGGTTCTGAACCAAGTCCGGCAAGAGGTTTTCAACCCAGTGGGAAAGCCCATGCAGAATCATGAGATGAAAGTGTCTTTCTCAAAAGATACGTCTTCGATGTCGTCCATCACTGAAATTGGGGTGCACCTGAATGCATATTTCTGGGTGAGCATGTAGGCTGGGGCAGGGATCTTTGCCCCGCAGACCCCGGGCATTCTGATTGAAGCTGCTTCGCAGGGTGGGGGCCCCTGCCGGGTATGCAGCCCCTTCCGCAGGGATAACTGTTCACGTATTATCTCATTTATAGTCAAAACCCTGGTGTTATCAAATAGTTGCAACCCTATCTAGGGACTTTCCACTAATTCGGGAATTGGGGAATCAGGTTTGTAATGGGACATGGCATGTACTTAAAATGCATTCCAAGGGCAAAGTTCTTTATATTTTATGCGATGCATGAATCCCCAAATTGCTAGTATCAGAATACAGCGAGATACGATCAGCACTAACTTTTCTAGTCAGCATGTAGCTCTCCCTGATGTTCAGAAGGCACTCAGGTCTCCAATGGCCTCAGACTCATCAGCTGCACAAAACTGGAATGAAAATTCCTTCACTTAGATTCTGTGACCCGAGCACCTCCAGAGTTTCCAGACCTCCGTCCATGGACAGAAATGTGGAGTGCATAGAAAGGAAGAAAGCTTTTAACCTGCAAAGGAGCCCAACTCCTAAAGCCCTTTCTTTCTTTATTTTTAAGATTTACTTGTTTTAGAGAGAAAGAGCAAATTCAGGGGGAGGAGGAGCCGAGGGAAGGGAGAGAGACGCAGACTCCGCACTGAGCAGGGAACCTGATGCGGGGCTCGATCTCATGACCCTGAGATCATGACTGGAGCTGAAATCAATAGTCAGACCCTACCTGACTGAGCCACCCACGTGCCACCCCTCCTGAAGCCTTTTCTGAATCAGCGTAGAAAGGAGTTACGCAGATGTGAAGTCCAGCTGCCCGCAAACTTGTTCCTACCCATGCAGACAGGGACTGAGGTGGCCGCTACCACAGGTCTCACTCTGCTCCCACAGGGGACCAGGGGATTGCAGGGCCTGGAGGTCTCTCTGGGGAGGTGGAGTCGGGATGAGGCCGGAGGAGGAAAGGGGCAGAGCTCCCGGGAAGGCGGGCACGTCCAGAAGTGTGCTCCAGGTTCCGGCTAGCCTGCCGGTGGGTTCTTAGTACTGTGGGAGCACCTGCCTGGTCGTGGAACTCAGGCAGCCCATCTAGAACCTTCCCAGGTCTCAAAGCTGATCATGGCCATGGGGTGCCCCAGGACCTATCGAGGCAATCACCCACAGGTCCAAGAACCCCAAGGCTTTGCTGCAACCACAGGCGGAGACCCCTCCCGCTGACCGTCTTTATCCCTTCTTCCAGGAAACCAGCAAACGTCTGGCCAACCAGATCCCATTCATAATTCAGTATTTCATACTCCAGGAGAACGGCAGTTGCCTACAGAAAGCCATGATGCAGGTCCTACAGGAGAGGGAGAACTACTCCTGGCTGCTTCAAGAGCAGAGCGACATCGCTGCCAAGAGGAGGTTCCTTAAGGATAAAATTTACCGGCTGTCTCAGGCGCAGCGCACGCTCTATAATTTCTACGGTTAAAGGGGGCGCGTCTGTGGAGGGGCACGATGCTTCGGGATTTTCTCTTCTGTGCATTCACCTTAAGGAGAGGCGAGAGGTGGCCTCTTGCTTGGAACCAAGCTTTTCTGCTGCCCTCCTGTGTCCGCCTTCTCTGTACTGCGCTTGCGCTCAGCCCAGAGTTTGTATCTAAAGTTCGCACTCACTTGGGGCTGTCACCTCCGCCAGGAGGTCCTCTCTGATCTCCCCAAAGAGGTGGCTCTCCAGTCCTTGAGCCCCACACCCCCTGGTCACAGCATTGTCAACTATTGCTCTCTTTCTTTGTTAGGTTGTAAGGCCCCAGAGGGGGGAGGTCAGGATCATATTCTTCTGTATTTCCAGAATCTTGAAGGGCACCGGCTACACTCTAGTCCCTTAATACATGATCTGTCACTGAACACGTGAATGAGGAAGCCTCCCGGGTGCTATGGCTTAAATCCAGACTTGGGTGGTTTCAGAAGGTGTCCCTTGGCTGGCCGCTCTCAGAGCAATTCAGCCAGGCCACCTGCTTCCCGGGGTTGACCGTAGCCGTGTTTCCGGCCCCCCAAGGGAAAAAAGCTCGAATGATACCAATTCTAATGTGGTTTCCTGGCTCCAGGGAGCCCCCGTGTGAAGTCTTAAAGAGAAGGTTAGTAAGGAGAAACATTTTTTAAAGAGTGTGTTTATTTGACACAGAGAGAGAGAAAGAGAAAGCACAAGCAGCATGAGCAGGAGAGGGAGACGCAGACTCCTCACTGAGCCAGGAGCCCAGTGCAGGGCTCGATTCCAGGATGCTGGGATCATAACCTGAGCCAAAGGCAGACACTTAACTGACTGAGCCACCTGGCGCCTCAGAAAAAAATATATATTTTTTTTTAATGCAGAGATTTATACCAGTGGCCATCTCTAGGTTGGAGGATTGTGGCTAATTTTATTTTGTCCGTCATGCTAGGAAATACTTACTTCAGAGGAATTTTAGGAGGGTCAAGGGTAACCATTTCTGCAAAACACCTGTCCCAAAGCAGGTGTTCAAAAATGCCAGCAATTCCTCCCTCCCCATCCGACACTTCTTCCTTCCTTCCTTCCTCTCTAGGTCCGTAGAGCACCCCTCGCTTCTGAAACCCCTGCAGCCCGCTCTATCTCCCTGTCCTTTGATACTCTGTGAGGCAGCTGCTCTAAGGTGGTAGAGGAGCCCGACCTCATTGTTTTGCACACACACGCCCCGTGGTCCCAGCACCCGTGGTTGAAGAGACCATCCCTCTTCCCCCACTGGTCTTAGCACCCTAGTCAAACATCATCCGGCTGTATGCGGAGGTGTTTATTTCTGGGTTTTCTGTTCAAGTCCTCTGGTCTGTGTCTGAGTTTAGGCCAATACCACCGTGTTTTGGTAACAGTAGCTTTACAGTCAGTTTAGAAATCAGGAAGCGGGGATCCTTAACTTCCTCTTTCTTTCTCAGGATGGTTTTGCCCACTTCGAGGTAGCTTGAGATTGTACGTGACTCTTAGGGTGGGCTTTTCCTCTCTCTACCAAAAATGTCATTGGGATATTGACAGGGACGGTGCTGACTCTGGAGGTCACTTTGGGGGATATCTGCATCTTAACGATATGAAATCTTGCAATCCATGAACACGGGATGTCTTTCCATTAATTTATGTCTTCTTTAACGTCTTTGAGCAATGTTATTATCATTGAGGCAGGCATTGAGAGAGAGAGAGAGAGAGAGGCGCCGCCCGCCCGCTTGGTGGTCGCCTTTTTTTTTTTTTTTAAGATTTTATTTTTTTGACAGAGATCACAAGTAGATGGAGAGGCAGAGAGAGAGAGAGAAAAGCAGGCTCCCTGCTGAGCAGAGAGCCCCACGCGGGACTCGATCACAGGACCCTGAGATCATGACTTGAGCCGAAGGCAGCGGCTTAATCCACTGAGCGTATGGGTCTTTCATTTCCGTGATTAGGTTAATCCCCGAATTGTTTATTCTTTTTGATGCTGTTGTAAGCGGAACTGGTTTTCTTCATTTCTTTTCCAGACCACTCATTGTTAGGGTTACAGAAACGCAACGGACTTTCACTCTTCAGTTCATATCTTGGTACTCTCCAGTTTGTGCACTAGTCCTAACAGCTTTTTGTTTTTTTGTTTTGTGGGGGGGGGGGGGGTTGGCAGAATATTTGTGGTTTTCCATTTGTAAAGTCATTAAATCTTTGAACCCTCTGTGAACAGAGATCACCATAATTCTTCCTTTCCAATCTGGATGTCTTTCATTTTGTTATCTTGCGGGATTCGTCTTCGGACACCATCTTGAAGTGGCAAAAGTGGAGCGTCCCTGGTTTTAAAGAACCTTTGCAATATTGAAGCTAACCGTTACGGAAAGAGCATAGGAAAGAGAAAATATTGATCTTAGTTCTGGCAACCTTTACTTTTCTTTTTTCTTTTGTAATTTGGATTTCCCCCCTCATTTTATGAGTTGGGTCACGTAGCAGCTCTGAGAAGACCCACGGCTCCTGTTCCCTTGTTTGTGGCCTTCTTAACCTTTAAATTGTAAACGCCGTTGTGAAAGTAAAGTCTGAGAAAAAGCAAGTCTGATCATTAATATTTGTTCCATTATTTGCATGTTCAAAGCTTCCCCATTTCACACATATGTGCACACGCCTGCACACGTGCACGCACACAGAGCCTTGGCCGAAGCCGCTCATTTGCCACCTTGGGACTGACCCCAAGCCCAGGTGTGAGCACGCAGGGAATGAGCCCAGGCTTGGTGTCGCTGAGTCCTGGAGCTGCCGTGGCAAAGTACCACGAGCTGTATGGCTTCCACGGGTGAAGTCTGTTCTCGCACACTCTGGAGGCTGGAGGTCTGATGTCAAGGCACAGGCAGGGTTGGAGCCTTCTGGAGCGGAGGGAGAAGGTGTCCAGCCTGCCCCCCAGCTGCAGCTGTCCTGGGCAGTCTGAGCCTGGCAGCTGCGTCTCCCAGTCCCTGCCCTGTCCTTGCGGGTCTTCAACGGCCTTCTCTGTGTCTCCTTTCTCATCTAGAGACCCCAGTCATCAGGCTGAATCAGGACAACCTCATCTTGGGATCCATAACTCAATGACATCAATAGAGATCCTACTTGCAAATGAGGTCATGTTCCCAGGCTCCTGGGCTTAGCACAGGAACACAGTTCTGGGGGACCCACAATGGGAAGCACAGCACCCGGCTTCCCAGTTGGGTGCAGAACGGGCCTGTTCCCATGAGAATAAGCACCCCCTCCTCTCTGCAGCTGAACACCACCCGAGGGTGCTCCCCTCACATCACCGACACCTGTGGCCCTCCAGCAGGGTGCTGAGCCATGTGGTCCCTGGGGCCCCACCATCCCCGGGGCCTTCAAGCCCCCGCCAGACCCTCTGCACCCACCGGCAGGTGTGGAGAGAAGGGGTAGGGGATCGGCAGGGAGGTTCCCGGGAGCCCAGGAGCTCACTCCCTCCCGCGTTCAAGAGCAGGTCTTGGGCTGGCCTGTGCCCAACTGCAAGGCAGACTGGGAAACGTGGTCCAGCGAGGCAGACAGAGGAAGGGGAACCAGTTTTGGGGTGTCACCACACTGGCCCCCACACCCACCGGGAGCATTCCTGGAACCAGACATGGGAGAAAAAGATGTGTTCCCTGCTCTTGTTTCTTCCACCTGGGTCGCTGACTCTTGCACACGCAGGCACACACATGCACACAACGGTTTCCTCCCCTGCGGCTCCTGTGGGGCTGGGGTTTTGCTCCTCACAAGTGCAAAAGGAAAACCAGCCAAATGGGAAGCAAAGCTATTCAGTCAGACGACTGCAGGGAGGTCAGCCGCCATCACTGAGGTCCTGGCAGAGCCTCCCAGGCAGGGAGAGGAGCAGCCAGGCTTCATTGGGGGGAAACACGGAGGCTCCCCGCGAGCCTGGAGGGGGCTGTGGCTCGGGGAGGCTGGGCCCGGCTAACTAGAAGCAGACATCCCATGTGACTGTGTTGGGGTGTACTCTCGGCTTTCTCTGGTTGGTCTGAAAGCAGGAACAGGGACCAAAAAAATTAAGGAATCTATCAGTTATTAAGCAAATCCTGGTCATTGGGGGCTAATGGTTATGAAGATTATTGTTCAGCTTTCTGGACCATTGGCAGAGAGCCTGCGGACTTCCTACGTCCGACTTACAGCAGGCGGCTCCCTGGGCTGGTCAGGTTCTGGGCAGGGGCTGCGGGAGCACCGCGTTTACAGACGGTCTGGCCACCGTGGGAGTCCGGCCAGTCTCTCCCAGCTTCCCTTACCCTGTGGCACCTTCCCTTTTCCAGGATCTCCGTCTTGTTTCTGCCCTGTGAGACCCTAGGATGCCCCTTTCGGCATGCACAGTGACACAGTCAGATAGTTATCTATCATTATGTAACAAAGTATCCCAAGCTCTAGCCCCCCAAATTTCCTGTCTTGGTTTCTTGGGATCAGGGACTCATGTGTTCTTCAGCGGGTGCCGCTGACTCCCGGCCGTGTCTCAGGGAGCCAGTCCAGGGGCAGGCCAGGCGCCTGCTCTCTTAGCCCGGCAGGAGGACCGACCTCGTGATGGGCTGAGGAACGGCCCCCCAGGTAGCCGGGCCCTAATCCCTGGCACCTGTGACTGAGCAGAACCGCGTACAGTCTCTGCGCAGGAGGGACTCCGTGCTGGGGCTCCATTTTACCTCCCGGCTCATGAACTCTTGAACTGGGTCGGAATCCAGAATCATTTTACAAGGGGCTGATCATAAAATCCAATAAAACGACTGGCATTCGGCCACAGACTGATGACACGAACTCTAGGAAGATGAAGAGTTAATGAGTGCAGCCAGGGATACGTTTGTTTGAAGACAGCGGGAAAAGAATCCTTCAGCTGGTGATGGAAAGAGGCTCAGCCAGTCAGCACTGAATTCATGGGTTTTTTTCTTCCTTTCCTGAATCATGTGACTGCCTCCTTCTTTCTCATAAAGCCCCCTTGCTTTCCCTATCCAAGCCGGACACTTTTCTGGTTACTCCGGAATATGCACTCCCAGAGTCGCAATTCGGAGGCCCCAAATGAAGGCCCTTGCCTTCTCCGAGCTTTGCCCTTCTTCCTCAGGTAGCAGCTACTGTGTTCATTTTTTAAAAAATACTTTGTTTCTTTGTACACCTTGAGCAGGTGGAGGGGCAGAGGGAGAGAGAGAGAATCTCAAGCAGACACCATGCTGAGTGCAGAGCTGGACATGGGGCTTGAACTTATGACTCTGAGATCATGACCTGAGCTGAAATCAAGAGTCAGAGGCTCAACCGACTGAGCCACCCAGCCGCCCCAGAAGGCGGAGTGAGGGGCAGCTACTTGAAGTGGAGAAAGGGTCTCTATGGGTCTGAGGAAGCTACACACCTTGAGATGGGGAGAGGACCCCAAATTATCCAGGTGGGCACCAGATGCCATCCCAGGTGTCCTCATGAGAGGGAGAAGGAGCAAGAGGGGCTACAGGGAAGTCAGCGCAAAGAAGGAGCCGATGGGAAGATGCTGGCTTTGGAGAAGGAGGAAGGAGCCCCGAGCCAAGACAGGCAAGGAACGCAGCTCTCGAAGCTGGATAAGGTGAAGGGAAGCGCTCTGTCCAGAGTCAGGGGAGCACGGCGCTGTCAACACTGTGACTTCAGACCCTGGGAAACTGACCTTGGGCTTCTGACTTCAAAACTAGGAGAGTAAGTGTCTGTTGTTTTAAGCCACCGAGTTTGTGGCAATTTGTTACCATAACTGCGAGAAACCAACACGGCCCCCAAGCTCCCTCGCCTGTCTGCGGGTGGCTGTGGCCAGAGACGTGGGTTCCTTGCCATGTCGGTCCACTGGCACAACACGGCAGCCCAAATGCAAGGGCTCTGGGTTATCAGGATCGGGATGGCATTTGGTCCGTAGAATTGACTGGGTTTTTCTGAAAGCTGCCCAACCGAGTGGGACGCCAGGCAGTGTGGAAATCTGTTCCCATCATGGTACCTGAACACGGAAGACGTCTTAGAAATGCTTTTTGGAGCAATGAGTGATGACGGGCGGGTGCCTGCAAAGGCGACACAGAGAACAGGAAGGCTCATGAGAACGTGGAAAGGAGCCTCCATCTCTCACAAGTCGGTGATTTGGGGCAAAGGGGTCCACTTCTCTGAGCCTTCCCTTGCTATTTGAGTCTGGCTCTGTTGGAGATCTTCTGTGTAAAGAAATCGGCCCAGTAATACGGCATGAACGCTCCACAGCCAAGGAATGGCACTTTTAATAGAGCTACTGTGTGAGGGCCTCTCCTCTTCCTACACTATAGATGGGCTGCCCACTTTCCATAGTAGGCAAGCATCCCACTTTTTTCTTGTGTTTTTTTTTTTTTTTTTAAGATTTTACTTATTTATTTGACAGAGACACAGTGAGAGAGGGAACACAAGCAGGGGGAGCGGGAGAGGGAGAAGCAGGCTTCTTACTGAGCAGGGAGTCCAATGTGGGACTCCATCCCAGGACCCTGGGATCATGACCTGAGCAGAAGGCAGACGCTTAACTACTGAGCCACCCAGGCATCCCACATCCTATAGTATGAAATACTGAGCCCAGCTGCAGGCAGAGGAAGGAGACAGCCTGGGTTGGAATTTGAGAATTGGCAGAAAGAAAAGGGAAGGCCCTTGGGAAAAGTCCTGGGAAGGCAGGTCAGAGGGCTCCTACCTCCCGAATCGGAAAAATAAGCTTTCACAAGGTGCCTGGAGAGTCCCCTGAAAATGCAGACTGATTCAGAGGTTCGGGGTGGCCCTAGACCCTGCATGTCTCACCGGCTTCCAGGTGATGTCAACGCCGCTGGCCTCTCCTTGGAGAAGCACGAATCTATGACTCGGGTCTACGGAGGAGAAAACAAAACCGGGCCAAAGGCTCCCCACTCTGGGCTCGCGCTCCGGGCAGCACGCAGGGGACGCTGCGCGGGACCTCGGGCACTGCTCTGCCCTTCCGCCTGGACGCCCCGCGAGCGCCGCCCCCACCAGCCCACACCCCCTCCCCAACACTGCTCCCTCCCCTTCCCCGGCCCCGGCAAAACCGCGCCAGGCAGAGCTGGACGTCGGGGAAGAGCCCCGGCCAGAGGGCCTCCAGCCGCCCGCCCCTCCCCCTCCGGCCCCGCCCTCCCCCTCCGGCCCCGCCCCTGCCGCCTCTGGTCTCTCCCCGCCCCCTCCGGTCCCGCCCCGCCCCCTCCGGCCCTTCCCCTCCGGCCCCGCCCCTCCGGGGCACGCGCAGGACCGTTTCCCGGCAGAGCTGGACATCCGGGAGGAGCCCGGGTCTGAGAGCCTGAGCTGTCGCCGCCCCTCGTCCGCCCGGCGCCGCCCCTCCTCCTCCGACTCCGCTCGTTCCCCGCCTCCCGGCGCCGCCCCTCCTCCCCGGCCTCGCCCCCTCCGCCCCCGGCCTCGCCCCCTCCTCCCGCTCTCTGACGTCCCGTTCTGCAGTCCGAGAAGCACGGAAACCGAAACTGAAGCCGAGTTGTCTAGGAAACGCGAGGTCGGGCAGCAGGTGCTTGGGGTAATTCCCCGGGGTCACCGGAGAGCCCTGTCTGCTGGATGACTCCCACCATCATTCATCCGGTAGTTCTTTCTAGAAACATCTATCATGCTGTGGGCCGCGAACTCTGCTAGATCGCAGGGCCTGGTGCTGCCTGCCCTGCGGACAGCCTGGCGGCGTTCACAGAGGTCAAGGCAGTGTGATGAGGCTCCGTGCCATGGTTGGGGATGGGAGGGAACCCGGGCTCTCCGGGAGCCGGTGCACTAGGTCTGGGGAAGACGGCGGAGCCTGTGGGCTGAGAAAATGCTCAGCTCGCAGGGGTAGGAGGAGGAGCCCCTTGAGCTGGAGGGCTTGTGCGTAGGGAGCAAGGTGTTACCTTGGGGGGGGTGGGACTGAGCCAGGTGAGGCTGGACGTGGACAGGCCTGGCACACCTTCGGAATATCTTACCTGCTCCCACCCTGCTGTGGGGCCCCCTGCCGCATGGAAGCCGGCCCCCGCAGCTTCCCTGGGGCGCTGAGAAAACGCACCACCGGTGTGGAGATAGGGAGTCGCGCCTGGGGGCGTGCGTGGCTCTCCATGAACCCCAACGTGCCCTTCCTTGGCGGGTCAGGGCCAGGCCCGGCAGGTGAAGAGAGGGTTGGACAAGGTCCAGCGAGACCTGACAGGGCTTGGTAGCTGTGACGGCGCTGGCCGCAGGGAGTGGCGTCCCTGGGATTGTGTGCTCCTTCGTTTCCTGTGGATGCTGTGTTTTGGTCAGCTGCCTTTGAACGGACCCAGGAAACAACAGGAAGAGGGCAGTACAACCCAGAGCCCCGGGCCAGCTGCACCTTCAGTCTGCACAGCAGACAGCTCACCCACCAACCCCGGTCCTCACCCTGGCATTATTAACTCGTTCCACCTTGTTGTCATATATGCCCCAAGTCCTGTCTGATTTCGTTCATTCCTCAAAGTGTGGCTGGGGAGAGAGTCGTGTGTTTGAAGAAGTACTGTCGTTGGTCGGAGGCACGTCTTGTCTCTTCTCGGGCCTGCTCACACTGTCCCGTGTCCGCGCACTGATGATGGGAGGAGCCTGTGTTCTCCCCCCAGGACCCCAACACAGGGCCCTGCAGAGCAAGGGGACCTCAGCTATGTTGTGCGGCCCCCTTCCCTCCCACCAACACTTTCCCTGACCTGGCGCTGAGGCGGGTTCTGGGCTTGTGAGTGGACCGGGAGTGACCCTTCCTAACACAGTCTTTGGGGAGCTTGTTGTCTGCAACTCTGAGTGAGCTAAGGAGCATGGAGGCAGGGGCCCGCCCCTTCCAAAGGGGAATGGTACTCCCCACCCACAGAGGGCCGCCCTGGGGCCGGCTTGTCCTCAGTTCCACCTTCCGTCCGCCTCCACCCTGGAGAAATCAGATGCGCCCGACTCAAAAGAGGACTGGAGGTGGGCCGGGAGGGAGACGCGGGTCTAGTGAAAATTAATAAAGAGGAGCTCGCGGAAGTGGATTCCGGATGCTGGGTGGGGAGGCTGATAGCGGAGCCGAGCCGCTGGGAGTCGGTGACAGGATGGTCGTGAATCACAGACCCGGTGGGAGACTCTGCGGCAGGTGAGAACCATCCGTCGCGGCCCCACAGGGAAGCGGGGTGCATCCCCCACCAGCCATCGGCCACCCCGCAACTCAGCCAGCCAGAAGCCGCCATCGGCCCAATGCTTGCCTTTCTCCAGCAGACTCCTGTTCAAAACCGCCCCAACCAGCTGCCTCCATCTTCTCCACAACATAATGTTCCCCTCGTCTGTTGCACTTGCCTGTGGTTTTGCTGTAGCTTGCTTGTCCCGATTTACAATTTTTGTGCTGTTCCCAAATAAACCCATCCTGTGGTGGTGAAATAACTTATTATTTTTTTTTTATTTGTAAGGATAAGAGCTTTCTGCATGGGGAGGGGAAGTTGGCTGGGAGAGCAGTGTGGGGGGGCAGGTGTGGGTCACTGACGTAGGATGCTTGCGAGTCCCTGCAGGTCCCAGAACGATCCAGAGGAACCGCTGGCAGGAATCTAGACCCCCAGTGATTAGTGCACCTGCTCGAAGCCCAGACATGAAGGGACTGCCCAGGTTCACGGCTGCCTTCGGCTCTGGATGGCTCACGGCTCCTAAGGCAGCACTTCTCAAACTGGCTTCCGAGGCCCCGCACCTGAGTTTCTGATTCCGCAGGTCGTGGCCCCAGAATCTGCATTTCCCTCCAGCTCCCAGGGATGCGAGGGCGCGGCCCGGGGACGGGCTGGAGCGCAACCGGGGCGCCGCGCGGAGGCCGCAGGGGGACCCTGATGGACAGGCACCCGGCGGTCGAGGGGAGGCCGTGCGGGGTGGGCCGTTCGGTTTCGTTTCTGCGCCGCGCCGGCCCCCCTCCCTCGCTTCCAGGGGAGTTTCGTTTCTGTGCGGCGGCCGCGGCGGCGGCGGCGGGGGTGGGGGCGGGCGGGCAGTGAGGGGCGGCGCCTGGCGCTGCATAAAAGCGGAGGGGCTGCCGGGGGCACTCGCGGCTGTGCGGGGACCGGTGAGTGTCGCTCTCCTGCGTCGACCACCCCTGGGTCCCGGCACCTTCCAGCGAGCTGGGGGAGGGGGTGGTAGGGGTGGAGGGGGATGGCTGCGGAGACCAGCGCCCTGGTGGGGGGGGTTGCAGAAGCTGGTCACGCTGATGGTGCTGATGATGGCCGTGATGGAGGCGCGCGCTGGGCTCGAGCACGCCTGATTCTGCTTCTCGCCAGCAAACAGGTTGCTAAGCCTCCTGATGACTCATCAGAAACGCCCCCCCCCCCCGCCCCACTGCCACCCGCCCAAACCTGGGGGCTTTTCTGCTGGGGGAGGTGGGCAGGCGGAGGGGATGGCGGCCAAGGGGGTCTCCCAGGGAGCTAGTCAAGGGGTGCGCACTAAGAAAGTTTCACATCCACCGCTGCGGGGCCTGCAAGCCCACCTCAAAGGAGGACCACCGCTTGGATTCTTTTATATTTCCTGCCATTAGCCCTCAAAATAAGCGTTTATTTTTGCCAGCAACACTGGGTTTATTGGCGGAATGGCCGAGATCTGCAATCCGGGACACACAGGCTCTGGCCAAAGTGCAGACACGTCCCACCAACAAAAGGACAGGAGCGTTGTTTTCTGGAAGGGGGTTGGGAGGGGCTGTCGGACCCCAGGTCCCCCGGAGAAATGCGAGGGTTTCAGGGTGGTGGCAGGCGCCTGTCGGCCGGGTTGCAGGAGTGGCCGATCTGTTGTAGGAGACGCAGTGAGCCTCCTTCCCGGTCGGCCGGAATTGATGATTCTCTTCTGTTGGGGTGTGTAATTGACAGTCCTGGGCATGACTGAGGGGGAACGAAGGGTACAGACCCCTTCTGGCCTCCCACTACTTAAGTGAGGTGTTAATTTTGTTACGTTTTACGTTGCTAAGGAATGCAAACCAGGCAAGACAACAGTGGGGTTGCGTAGATGAGGGTCTGCGCTAACCTGCGGGCCACGGGGAGGCTAGAGTGGAGGGTCCGCGCTAGAGGGCGTTCTGAGCAGCCGAGCCGCCCACGGGGACCGAGGGGCAGGTGGGAGGACCCAGGCTTCTGGCGAGGTGCCCTGCCCAGCATACCCCCAACCCAGGGGGTGGAAGGCTGCCCAGGGTCTCCCTTTGCTGTGGCTTGTGCAGTGGGGTCGGCCTGAGGGGGTGGGGACCTGCTAATTTTCCAGAACGGAGGAAGGTAAGACAATCTTGGGACCTGGCAGAGGGAACCAGGCTCTGAGACCGGCACTCCCCACCAGAGACGACCTCTGAGCTGTGCATGTGGGATTCCCGGAATTACCTGGTCAAATTTTAAGTCGGATTTTTGTCAGAAGCAGGGTCAAGTGATGCTAGCCCCCAGCTGTCACTCCCAAATGGCTCCTAAAATGTCTAACTGTGTCAGCTTTCCACTTTGGAGCAGAGCTGCTGGCCAGGATGGCCAGCCACCCCTGTCATCTGCACAGCAACCCCCCTCGCCATTTTCTTCCCGGCTTCCCTCCCCCCACCTCCGGCCACTGAGCTCAGCATGGTTAGGCAGAGAACATCAGGTCTAATGTACTAGATATTCTCCCCCCCCAAAAAAAAAGAAGAAGAAGAAAAGAAAAAAGAAATGAAAAGAAAGTAAATGTCTGGGTTTTTGGAAGGCAGAACGCTCTCAAGAGAAGAAGTAAATTTAAGTTCTGCCAGGATTATTTTTAAGACTGGACTTAATTTTGTTGGGCAAGTTTCGGACTTTGGATCAGGCATTCAGCAGGATGCATTGGTAGGTTTTTTTTTTTTTTTTAAGGTTTTGTTTATTTATTTGACAGACAGAGATCACAAGTAGGCAGAGAGGCAGGCGTTGGAGGGGGGAGGGAGCAGGCTTCCTGCTGAGGAGAGAGCCCGATGCGGGGCTCGATCCCAGGACCCTGGATCATGACCTGAGCTGAAGGCAGAGGCTTTAACCCACTGAGCCACCCAGGCACCCCTGGTAGGTGGTTCTAATTAGAGATTGGACCTAATATGAGGCTTTCCCACAAGGGAAGTGACACACTGAGCAACCCTGGAGGCCACCCCTACTCCCTGCCACAGAGATTCCCCAGTGACGCTGCTGGGGGATGGTGTCCAGGTCTGGAAGCCGCTGGCAAACTTCTACCCTCTGGAACCCAAAATGCCAGGTCAGCGGACAGCCGCCTCCGTGAACAGCGGACATGGAGTGTTGACAGACCTGCCCTAGCTCGTTTCTCTACCTCCTGCCCCAAAACCTGGCAGTGAGAGAAGAGGTGTCCTGGCTGCTAGGGGGTGAGGAAGATGAGTGTGGACAGAGGTGTGGGGGTGGCGTGTCTACCTCAGAACGCCCCGAAGTCTTGTCTGTAAACACAGGACATTTTATGAGCGGTTTGGGGCTGAGAGCTTGACTCCATCGAGGCCAAAATGGGTGAACGCAGTCAGTTCGGTCTGACAGCGGTAGCGGGATGCTGAGTGTGATGGGTAGTAAGAAACGGGCTTTAATTCCTGAGATCGCCCTGCTCCTGAGATCCAAACTGATCTTCAGAGGTGACCTCTGAAAGGGTGCAAACATCTAAGAGGTACAGATAAGACTTTGAGTTCAAGGAATTGTCATCATATGACACAGAGGAGGGGCATATATTCGCAAAATCCTCTATTCACCAAATTTGAACCCATGGTCATGGCAGGGCAAGCCCTGGGGACCACCGATGCCACCTCTCTGGGTGCATGAGGGCCAACTGAGGCAGCTGCGGTCTTCAGCCTGGGGCCCCAATCCGGGACCTCCTGAGCACGCAGAGCATTTCCAAAGGCATGGTGGGGGAGGAAGTGGGTAAGGAAATACACTTCCAGATTGCTCTATTCCATCAGTACTCTTTGCAATTGACTGCTCTCCAAAAAACCTTTCTCCTGCTTGTGATAAAAGGAACACATCCCCTCCCTCCCTGGTTCTCTCAACTGCCCCAAGATTTATTTATTTATTTATGTTTGTTAATTTGAGAGCAAGAGCATGAGCAGGAGGGGCAGAGAGAATCTCAAACAGACCCCACGCATTGGCTGTGGAGCCCACTCGGGCTCAATCCCCATACCCCGAGATCACGACCCAAGCAGAAGCCAAGAGCTGGTCACCCAACTGACTGCACCTTCCAGGCGCCCCTCAACTACCCCCCAAATTAAAGGAAGACTGCAGAGCTCCTGGACGAGGGTCTCATGAAGAAAAGCACAGAGAGCATCCGAAAAAAAGTCACGATTTGGGGGCGCCTGGGTGGCTCAGTCAGTTAAGCGGCTACCTTCCGCTCAGGTCATGATCCCAGCAGGGTCCTGGGATTGACTCCCTGCTTAATGGAGAGCCACCTTCTTCCTCTCCCTCTGCCTGCCTCTCTGCCTACTAGTGCTCTTGTCTCTATATCTGTCAAATAAATAAAATCTTTTTTTAAAAAAAATCATTGATTCGGGCAGTAAATTTACGGTAAGGCTCTCTGCCTTATGCATCTATCTTAGAACTAAAATATTTAAGATTTACCAAAAGGATTCCGAGAACTATGGCCTTGCCTCAATGCGCGTCCCCTGCACACCGTTGTCTGCCAGGGGACCTTCCCTTGATGAGCACTCACGTTTATTCACCCATTTGTGGTCTAATTTGTAAAATTTGCATGATTTCAAGGAGGTGTGGGAGAACGACTCTGCGTTTCTGCCTCAACTAGTCAGCGATACGTCGTCAAGTTAAAAGGGAGGTGTATTGGAGGTAAGCAGGTGCTTTTTATTTTTCATAACATTTATTTCAAGTTATGGAAAATTTTTCACTTACTTTTATCCGAGGTTATTAGGGATAGAAAATGTAATATTTAGAGACTGTGGTCCCAGACATTTTAAAAAATGAATTCCAAATTACGTACGTATGTGTTTTTTGGATACAGATGAGTATGCTAAAGTGGTTGATTAACTTCTTTCCAAACAAAATGATACTGTATCTGTACCGTATCTGTATGAGAAGGCGGATGTTAGCCGAACCTATTGTGGTAATCAGAATAGGTTCAAGATACAGAAAATATTTAAATCAAACCGTCATGTTTACGCCTGAAACTTACACAGCGATCAGTGTCAATTACTTCTCAATAAAACTGGAAAAAAACAGAATAAAGTAAAGGACCTTAAGATACACTCATATGGGAGAAGTGGAATAGAAACATGAAGTCGTGCGCAAAGACGACAGACTGAAAGAACTTCAAGTTCGGGCGTTTTTGTTTTTTTTTTCAACTATCAAATTTCTCCAAGTTTCAGAATCTCACAGCTCCATTGGGAGTGGTATTATAATAATTTTATTTTTGCATGTGAATTTTAGTTCATTTCATTTTTTTAAAACATTTTATTTATTTATTTGAGAGAGAGACTGCACACATGTGCGCCCCCATACTGCAGGGTTGGGGTTGGGGGGGCAGCAAAGGGAAGGAGACTGCACACATGTGTGCCCCCATACTGCAGGGTTGGGGTTGGGGGGCAGCTCCCTGCTGAGCCTGGACCCTGGAATCATGACCCGAGCCAGAGGCAGATGCTTAACGCACTGAGCCTCCCAGGGGCCCCTACATGTGAATCTTTTTTTTTTTTTTTAAGATTTTATTTATTATTTATTTGACAGACAGAGATCACAAGTAGGCAATGAGGCATGTGCAGGGGAGCGGGGTGCAGGGAAGCAGGCTCCCTGCTGAGCAGAGAGCCCGATGAAGGACTCAGTGCTGGGCTTGATGCGGGGCTCCTTGAGCAGAGAGCCCGATGCGGGCTCTATTCGGGGCTCCATCCCAGGACCCTGGGATCATGACCTGAGCCAAAGGCAGAGGCTTTAACCCGCTGAGCCACCCAGGCGCCCCTACATGTGAATCTTAAAAACACATCCATCATTTCATTCTTTGCCACTATTTAAATGTGTGGCAAAAAAATTTTTAGTGTTCAACCTAAAATTGTAACAGGAAATACCTAGCTGGAAGGACTCTTCAGGGGTCTGAGAGCACATTCCTAAAGACAGTTGAGCCGGAAGGCAGGTGTGTTCCCATCCGTCATTTGGCTCTTTGTCATTTTTTCCCCAGTCCCTGCAGAGTTGAGGAGCCCCCAGTGTGTCCAGTGGTGTGGTTCAGGATTGAAGGTGCCGGCTTCAGAATTGTGTTAACCCTCATGTGCTTGATTGTAGGTTGCACTGATAGAGGAAGAAGATGGTTAATTCTACAGGAAAAATCACTGACTCAGACCCTGGTCTGATACTGAATGGACTTGCCGATAAGGCAGAGAAAAATCCAGACATGGTAAGTTGCTGCCTGAGCACCTCTGTCCGTGTGGACAGGAGCTGTGCTGGGGGCTGTCCTTGTCGACCCCCGAGATGCTGCCTCCTTGTCTCTCCACCATGCTTGCCAGCGTGATCCCTCCTCTCTTCGGCTGGGGCCCCTGTGGCAGCCCAGCGTGGTGTTGACACTTTGCCTTGGCCGACACTGGTTGCTGGGATGCAGTTTCAGCCTGGGAAGCCAGGGGAGATGCTGAATGCTGACGGGCTCCCTTAGGAACTGGCCTGGGCTTTGCGCCCAAGGTCATGGATCATTACCCTCTTTCGGGTTGACCCCATCTTCATAATCAATGCTAAATAATATCTGAAACAATATTAAAAGCCACATAGAAGGACATAGAAAGATAAGAAGGTCCCCAGTATCACGTCCCTTGCCGGACTGTAACCAGCAGCCTGTGGGGCAGTAGGAACTCACCCCACCCACACCCTCGTGCTCGGCTGGAGTTTGGCCTTTCTTGGTCACCTTGAATGTGCGTGTTTTATAATCCAGTGATTCCGTTTCTAGCTAGAGACCTTGGTTCTCAACGTGTGGCCCCCACACCAGCATCCTCAGTAAGGCCTGGGAAGTCGGAAATGCAAATGTGTTTGTAATGTAGATATCATCCAGAAGCATCCCCTTTCCCTAGACCTAAAGAACTAGGAGCTCCAGGGGTGGGGCCTACCGGCTGTGTTTCAACCGGCCCTCCAGGTGATCCTGTCTGTGGTCAGGTATGAGAACCACTCAGACACTCCTACGGGGACCCGCCGAGAGCCATCTTCATAGGGGTGTTGTTTATGATAGCGAAATCCAGAATCGATACAAGTGCGCGGGGATGGTGGACGCATCTGTAGGTAGCAGGATGCTCGTGGGGCAGGATCCTCTTTAGGAGTGGGAATCTAGGCACTGAGACCTGAAACACCATAGTGGCGAAACAGGGTCAAGGCACAGAAGAAATGTATGGTGTGGTCCCATTTACGTGAAGTTCCAAATCAGGCAGCAGGAAGCCGTGTATGGCTTCAAGTAGGTGGTAAAACCATCAAGAAGAACAAGAACGTGGTTCTCAGAGCCTCAGGATGGAGGGACCCCTGGTGGGGGGAGGTGTAACAGCAGGAAGGGGATCAGGGAGGGCACAGGGACTGTCAGGCGTGCTGCGATTATGTGTTTTCTTTTTTTTTGGGGGGGGGGGATTATGTGTTTTCTTAATTCAGGTAGTTGTTTCATGCAATATCACTATTATTCATGTTGTATAAACTCGTGTGAATGGGTGATTTAAGGAAAAGGAAACAAGGGGCGCCTGGGCGGCTCAGTCGTTAAATGTCTGCCTTCGGCTCAGGTCACGATCCCAGGGCCCTGGGATCAAGCCCTGCCTTGGGCTCCCCATTCAATGGGAAGCCTGCTTCTCCCTCTGCCTCTCCCCCTGCTTGGGTTCCCTCTCTCGCTGTGTCTGTCTCTGTCATATAAATAATTAAAATATTAAAAAAAAAAAAAAAAAGAAATGAAAACAAAAAAAGAACCCAGGAGGAAGGCTAAGTGGGAGGCTGGTGGGTACAAAGGTATAGCCAGGCCACCACGGGGCTGTCCCTGGGGGGCTGAGCTCCAGACCCTTTGGAAGCTTGCTACAGAGAAAAATTGCAACAGGCACTTGCTGCAGACGTGGCCAGGAGGCTCTTCTTCATGCCTGTTGCTTTAAGGGAGAGAGATTGAGGTCAGGGTAATATACGAGGAGGACAAGTGGGGACATATAGACATCCAGAAATGTGAGGGAGAGGATGGAGAACTACTAAGAGCAGGTTAGCACCAGGGGGGCCCGGGGAAGGAAATCTATTAGCTCTCAACAGCAAGGGGCTTCTGGATGAACGAAATATAAATAGCTTCTGACCATGATATAAAGGAACTATTAAAACTTAGGTATATTATGAAGCCCATTCTCATATTTTCTTCTTAATCAGGTTGTTTACTTGTCAAGTTTTGAGAGTTCTTTATATATTCTGGGTGTAAGTCCTTTGCCAAATATTTGTTTTGCAAACATTTTCTCCCAGATTATGGCTTACTTTTATTCTCTTAATGGTCTTCTTGAAAGATTGGATGTTTTTGATTTTGATGAAGTCTGATTTATTGATGGTTCTTTTATGAATTGTGCTTTGGGGGCCATAGCTAAGAAAACAGGTCCTAATCAGAAGCCAGAGAGATTTTTCTCCTGTTTTCTTCTAAAAGTTCTGTAGTTTTGGGTTTTGCATTTAAATCTATGATCCATTGGAGGATAGTTTTTTATATAGTGTGGAGGATAGGTACAAAGTTGTTTCGTGTGTGGATGCCCAGGTGGCCAAGCACCATTTGTCTTAAGTCTTGTCTTTCCACTGCATTGCCCTTGCACTTTCGTCAAAAATCAGTTGGCCATAGATAATGTCAGTTTATTTCTGAAATACATGTTCTGTTCTATTGATCTCTTTCTCCTTTTTTACACCGATATCACATTGTTTGGTTACTGAAGCTTTTTAAATAAATATTGAAATTAGGTAATGTTAGCCTTCCTACTTTATTCTTCTTTTTCAAAATCACTTTGACTGTTCTAGGCGTACTTAGACCATTTATATTTATTGTGGTTGTTAATGTAATTAAGTTTGAGAAGATTGTTTTGCTATTAGCTTTCTCCTTGACCTATCTGTATTTTATTTCCCCTTTCCTCTGTTCCTACCTTCTTTCAAAGTAATCAGATTATTTTTAATGATTTTTTTATCTCATTTATTGGTGTATTAAATATGCCTATTTTAGGGTTTATGGTATACATCTTTAACTAATCAAGTCTACCTTGAGGTGGGAGTATGTGATTTCCTGTTTAAAGAACCTTAGAACCGTATGCTTCCAAACCATATCCTTCCATTTCTCCCCGCTCAGCCTTCGTGCTGTTTTCTTTTTTAGAAGATTTTATTTATTTATTTGAGAGCGACAGAGAGAATACACAAGCAATGGGGGGAGGGGCACAGGCAGAGGGAGAAGCAGACTCCCTGCTGAAGCAGGGAGCCTGACATGGCACTCAATCCCAGGACCCTGGGATCATGACCTGAGCCAAAGGCAGATGTTCAACCGACTGAGCTACCCAAAACCTGCCTTAATGCTATTTTTATCATAAATTTTAATTTGACTCTATTACAAACCCCAAACATATGTTCTTATTATTTCTATTTGGTCATATGTCTTTTAAGGATATGTCAGTTATTCTAAAAAAGTATAGTAACCATTTCTGACATAGATTTCTTTGTGGTGATGCAGATTTTCATTCAGTCTCATTTTCCTTCTGGCAGAAGGACTCTAATATTCCCTGTGATGCTGATCTGCTGGTGAGGAATTCATTCACTTTTTTATGTCTGAAAAAGTTTCTGTCTTCATTTGTTAAAAAGATATTTTAGCTAGGTATAGTTCTAGGTTGATGGATTATTCCCCTCAGTATTTAAAAATGTTATTCCCACTATCTTCTTGTTTGATTATTTCTGATGAGAAATCTGCCGTGTACATCTAATCTTTGCTCTTCAGTGCCTAACATGTTCTCTGGCTGTTTGAATCACTTTCTCTCCATCACCAGTTTCGAGCAATTTGATTAAAATGGGCCTTGATGTAGTTTATGTTTCCTATGCTTGGGGTTCATTGACCTTCTTGGGTCTTTGGGTTAATCATTCAAGTTTGGGAAATTTTTATCAATTATTTCTTTTAATATTTCTTTCTGCCTCTTTCCCGTTCTCTTTTGTGAGCTCCATGAACCTATGGTATTTGGCTGATTGAAGTCTGTTTTGATAGAAAATGATCTGCAGGCCATGATGGAATTCTTTGATTCTGCTTCCTTTAGGAGCCCGAGAACAGCCTGTGTAACCACTATGAGGAGAAGGTGCGCCCCTGCATCGACCTCATCGACTCCCTGCGGGCCCTGGGCGTGGAACAGGACCTGGCCCTGCCCGCCATCGCCGTCATTGGGGACCAGAGCTCGGGCAAGAGCTCCGTGCTGGAGGCTCTGTCAGGGGTCGCTCTCCCCAGAGGCAGCGGTAAGCACCTGTCCTGTGTATTAGTCAGCTCAGGCTGCCCTAACAAGATGCCACAAATTGGGAGGCTAAAAGACAGAAATTTATTTCTTATAGTTCTGGAGGCTGGAAGTCCAAAATCTAGGTGTTGGCTGGGATGGTTTCTCCCACAGCCTTTCTCCTCACGCAGGTGACCATCTTATCATTGTGTCCTCATACGGACTTCAGTCTGTGCACACATGTCTGGGATCTCTTTTCTTTTTTGGATGGATGCCAGTCATATTGGTTAAGGCTCCACTCTTAAGACCTCATTTAACTGTAATTAACCTTTTAAAGAAAGTCCCCATCTCCAAATGCAGTCGTATTGGGGTTAGGGATGAAAATGGGAGGTGGGACGTGACTCAGTCCACACACCGTCATGTGGCACATTTTTATGTGTATTGTATGTAAACTTCACTTCGTGGCAGGTCTACGTAAATGTATTTGGGCACCCAGAACCATGTGGGTGTCTGTCCTGAATCCCTTCTCAAGAAGTGACCCTCCTCGTGGGAGGTAAAGACTGGTGCTCTAGTCAGTGGAGCTGTTTGAGCGCCAAGGCCAAGGGATAACAAAGGCTCCAGGGGAGGCGGCAGACCTGAGATGGGCCTTGAAATATAGGTCAGATGTAGCGGAGGGTGGGATCTGGAAATTTACAGCAGGAGGGCGGTGGTGAGGGGGCCTGGTGAGAGCCGTAGGCATTCCTGATTGTAGTGGACAGTGTATCCTGGGGGATAATGGAGGACACTTGCCTGAGTTTGGCGGTTTCCGAAACACTGGCATGTCACTGGAACCGATGGCAAAATGCTGAGATGATGGGAGAAGCATAGCGTATTGACTCTCAAGCATTAGTGAGCAAAAAATTACCTGGGCTATGTAGTCCAGATGCATATTTCTAAGGCCACCCAGATGTAAAGTGTCCAAGTATCAGAGAATGAGAACAGGAGGTTTTAGTGGTCTGCCTGGATGATTATGGAAACGTCAAAGGCCACCCTCTAAGACCCCTAAAAGCAAAGGACAGGACTAATGTGGACATGGTCTCCAGGGATTGTTACAAGATGTCCTCTGGTGCTGAAACTGAAGAAGGTCACGAACCAGGACGAGTGGAGGGGCAAAGTGAGTTACCAGGACTTCGAGAAGGAGATTTCAGACCCCTCGGAGGTGGAAGCGGAAATCAATAAAGGTGAGGGCCTCGCGTCCGTGCATCATCGCCTCTTTGGATGTCTGGTCACCTGTGTGAAGTGGGAGGGGGTCCATCTGTCACTGCTCCTACCTTTCCCTGTCTGGGCCCATCCTGCTTTCCTGGGAACCCTCCCTCCCCAACCACATCTGCGTCAGGTCCCAGCTCCCTGGTAGCTTCTCTTCTCTGACCGCCATTAAGACCAGTGCTTTGGACAGAATCTGACCTCAGGCATTCGTTGCTCTGTTTGTAAGGATCTGAGAGTGATGTGAATTTTAAATTTTAAACAAGGAGTATCTGTCCCTTACTCAAAGGCTCTCCCACTCCGCAGGTGGGATGGAGGAAGGATCTGGGTGTAGGCCCAGGGAGCCCCTCTCATGTTCACCTGGAGAAAAGGCATTCTGGACCATCCCTGAACCCTCTTTTTTTTTTTTTTTAAGATTTTATTTATTTATTTGACAGACAGAGATCACAAGCAGGCAGAGAGGCAGGCAGAGAGAGAGGGGGACGCAGACTCCCTGCTGGGCAGAGAGCCCGATGCGGGGCTCGATCCCAGGACCCTGAGATCATGACCTGAGCTGAAGGCACTGGCTTAACCCACAGAACCACCCAGGCGCCCCGACCTGAACCCTCTTTAGAAGCTTTTCCTGGGCCTTTTCTTCCAAGAGTGAAATGCATGTGGGTGCATAATCCTAGCTCGGGTTGACGGATGGGGGTTCTCTGTGAACGCAAACCACACCGATCACTCAGCCATCTTAGAGCATCTGAAAGGAGAAATAGCGCTTGAAGTCGGTCGGGACCAGAGTGACCTGTTGGCTGCTGCTAGGACTGAGTGAGGTGAATAAATGGCCTTCCCCTTGTTGACCTGACTTTCTTCCTCATTTGTCACCGTTGAGGTTCAGTTATTGGAAGTGGGTTCATAGCCGCATGACCTCATACTCAGCAGCAGAAAAAAGTGAGTTTGGTTTTTATGAAGGTGGAGGCACTAGGTCTCATTGATAGACTGTTTGACCGAATCTGAAGGATGTTTAATAGAATGTTACTCTGTGATCGTTGGGGCAGAAAACCACCGTGTATACCAGTTGGCCCTTCCCACGTAACAACCCGATCTCCAAACCTGGTGGCTTGGAGCTGTTTGCTTCTCGCGGTTCCGTGGCTCAGCTGGGCAGCTCTTCCCCTCCAGCTGGCTTCACAGGGGCAGGCAGTCTAGGACGGCGTGGGTCACCTACCCAAGCCCAGGGCTGGAATGACCAGGCCTTCTCTCCATGTGGTGGCCGTCCTCCTCCAGAGTCCAGGCTGGGCTTTTTACGTGGCGGGGGGCGGGGGGGGGGGGTCCCTGCGGCAAGGGAGAAGGAGCCTCCGTGCTCCGATTCTTGATCTCTCCTGGGACCCATTCTGTGATGTCCTGTCAGCCAAAGGGGGTCCCGTGGGACACTGTCTGGATGGGAGAAGGTCGCCCTGTAGAAGAGCGCGCCTACAGTGATGGCAGGGAATCTGGAGGCCATTTGGGCAAGTGGGTCGCTAACACGGGGGTTTGAGTGATCTGCCCATTTTGTTTCTCTCTCGTGTAGATGTCTGGAGGCAGGCAGCCCAGAGCTGGTTTGGGGGTTCCAGTGTCAGGAGCCAGACTCCCTTGTTGTTTCTCCACTGGGTGTGGCCATCAGTCCCGATGCTGCCTGATCTACACGGAAAGCCCCTGTCGCGGCTCCAGGGACACCAACACGGGGCTTCTCCTGTCTTCCCAGTGGAGTTTCTGGAGGTTTTCTGTGAATTTGTCACACTTATCCCATAGGCCAGACTTAATCTCATGACCGCGTGTCCGGTCAGTGGATACTGGGGACATGGGTATTAAATGGTGACATACACACCGTTGTCACCGTCACTCCTGTCCCCGAGTTCCTGATTGCTATAAAACGAGCCAAAAAGGCATTCTGGATTTGTGGAAAGGAGTCCAGGGGTGTTAGCTAACAACTTGATGAAATAAATTTTATCTTTTTTAAAAAATATTTTATTTATTGAACAGAGAGAGAGAGAGAGGGAGTGAGCATGAGCAGGGGGACGGGCAGAAGGAGAAGCAGACTCCGCCACCGAGCAGAGAGCCCACTATGGGACTCGATCTCAGAACCCCGGGGTCATGACCCAAGCCGAAGGCAGACGCTTCACTGACTGAGCCCCCTAGACCCCCCAGAAATACATGTATGTCTTGAAATTTTCATCATTAAGGAGTCAGAAGCAGAATGAGATCCTGTATGGGAATGCCAATGTTCATCAATTTCTCAACAAGAAAAATTCCCCTCCATAAGTCCCCAGACCATGTTTCAAGAGTTCCCATGTGTTTTTATTTGCTTTCATTTTACTTTGTTGTTAATTTCCTGATGGCGTCAAAGGGAAGGTTTAATGTCTGCCCCACTCTGGACCGGTACAAGTTGGAGTGATCCCGAGAGATGTTTTCACTAAATGTTTTCTGGAGACAGTTCTGGCCACTGGAAAGAAGATACTGAGTTATCCTTTGAGGTTCCTTTTAGCTCCAGAACGGGGCGTCTGCTCCCAGTATGCCTTGTCCGGGACTCGCGCGGGAGGACTGGCTGTAGGGAGATGCTTCTGCTCGAAGCTGTGTTGACTTTTTCTCATTTTCCCGTTCCCCAGCCCAGAATGCCGTTGCTGGGGAAGGACAGGGGATCAGTCATGAGCTCATCAGCCTGGAGGTCAGTTCCTCTCACGTCCCGGATCTGACCCTGATAGACCTCCCTGGCATCACCAGGGTGGCTGTGGGCAATCAGCCGGCCGACATCGGCCGCCAGGTAAAGCCTCGTTCCGGAGGGTGGAGTGGTGCCCCAAACACCAGTGGGCTTGGGGCTGAGTCGGGAGAGTGGACATCAGGAAGTGTGAGGAGGATTGGGACAGCGTGGCGGTCTCCATGGCCTCCCCCTGAGTTGCTGGAGTCCGATGGAGGCTTCCTGGGGAGACTGAGGCCAACAGGGAGAACCAGAAATCCATTATACACATGTGTGGGGTATCCACGGTGACCCATATTTAGTTACTAGTTTCGTCGGGTGGTGTATCTAAGCCAATGTGTGTTAGGAAGGGGTTTTATGTAGGGAGAGAAAGCATTAGAAACAAGAATAATGACACCTTCTTACTGGCGAGTATCACCCAAGGGGTTAAAGATTTAGGGCACAGACAAGCATGTCTGGGCATCTTGTTTTTCCCTATGGTTATCAGCTGTGGAGTCCTAGGAGGTGGTTCGTGAGCTAAGATTGGGGGGTCCCCCCACCCCCGCCGCCCTGCCCCTGACCCCAGAGCTCTGTTTCTGCTGCTGCGAACTTGGTTTCTCATCACTCTGGCTTGGGCAATGCCACCAGGCTCATGCCGTGGGCTCATTTCTTTTGAGGAGCTATCCCTGGGACTCTGAGGTCCCAAAGCAAGTGCAAGGTCAGGACCTGTCCTTGTTCTCATACATTCTCTCTTTCCTGCAGACCAAGCAGCTCATCAGGAAGTACATCCTCAGGCAGGAGACAATCAACTTGGTGGTGGTCCCCTGCAACGTGGACATCGCCACCACAGAGGCGCTGAGCATGGCTCAGGAGGTGGACCCCGACGGAGACAGGACCATAGGTAAGAAGACTGAAGAGCCTAACAGCCGTAGGTGGTAACCTTCACTTTGTGGTGGGCTCAGCAGATGAGGCCGCCGGTCCTGGGGGGACCTATGCTTCTCCAGGTGTGGGCCACGCCTCCCCGACCTGCATCAGAAAGAGCTAAAGGATGTTTAGCAATGCAAGGCCCACCAGACGCCTTAAGGGAGGGTCTCAGGGCAGAGCCCAAGACCCTGCATTCTAAGATTTGCCTCAAGAAGGGGGTTCTACGGCACAGGGAAGTCTGAGAACCAGCCCAATAGAGAATGAACGGTTCCGTTGGGCAGAAAGAAAAGTAAAAGGTCGTTATACATGCTGCTGTGCCTCTGGTATGAGGGCCAAGACCTGGGTGAAGCCGGCCTCCCCGTGACCTGGGTGAAGCCAGCCCCCCCCAGCCGCCCACGGGGGCACGTGATCTTTGCGCTGCCTAAGCAGTGGTTCGGTCCCTGGCCAGGAGCTCTGCCTGTACGGTGGTCCTGCTGTGTGCCCTCGAGCAGGCTGAGAGGGAGCGGTGCGCAGCTCTAATCGGAAGACTCCGGCTTGCAGGAATCTTGACAAAGCCTGACCTGGTGGACAGAGGTACCGAAAGCAAGGTGGTGGACGTGGCACAGAACCTTGTCTGTCACCTGAAGAAGGGCTACATGATTGTCAAGTGCCGGGGCCAGCAGGACATCCAGGACCAGGTGACCCTGGCCGAGGCTCTGCAGAAAGAGAGAGACTTCTTTGAAGACCACCCACATTTCAGGTACCCGGCCGTGTTTTCGCAAGGGTGAACCAAAACCTGGGGAGAAGGGTTGCTGCCCCAAAGCAGACATCCGCAGCGTTTGCACCTTGGCAGTGACCGTGGGAGTCCCCCGGAAGACCAGAAGAGGAACTGACAAAGTTACCAAGAAATGCCTTTCAAGGATTAGATAAGGAGGGAATTGGCTACAGTCATTTCTCTGGTGTGGTGCTGCCGCCAAAATAAAAACAGAAATGCCTTATAATAGGGTGGGAAATCAGAAAGCCCAGAAGCTGACCCAGGTACATGTATTTGATGTATGATATGTGGCCTTTCAAATCAAATCAAATGTGGCCGCGTTAGTCTGATTATCAATCAGCGGCGCAGTAGGGAATTGTCAGTTTTATGTACATTTTACCACAATTAAAAAATTGACAGGTGTGGAAACGGATACTTAGCTGTGAGTGTACCCTCACAAACAGACTTGTAAAATCATGGTTCCCTGCTGCCCTGTAAAATAAAAGTCTGAAAAAAGTCTTTTAAAATATAAGGAATCCTGTAATCACTCAGCGAACACAGATTTGGGTAGAACAAGAATAGGCCTTCCTTCCTCTAAGCGTCTTGTGGTTTAGGCTCTGGTCTTGGGGACGGGTGTGTCCCCTACATCAGTGTCCTCCACGCTCCTCTGTAGGCACTCACCAGTGTGTTTTTGTGAAGCCCTATGCCACCACGTATCCATAGATTTGCACGTATTACACCCAGAAGGGTGTGTGTGTGTGTGTTATGAAAACTCATTGGTAGGCGACCACGTGCATTTTTATAAAGATCAGGTTTTATAGCCGGAGGTCATAAACGCTTAATATATCAGCTGGAAAGGGTCACCTATACTACTCTTTTTTAAGATTTTATTAATTTGAGAGAGAGAAAGAGGGAGAGAGCATGGGAAGAGGGAGAAACAGAGGGAGAGGGAGAAACAGAGGGAGAGGGAGAAGCAGGCTCCCCACTGAGCAGGGAGCCAGACACGGGACTTAATCCCAGGACCCGGCACTCACAACCCGAATGAGTCACAACTGAGCCACCCAGGTGCCCCTGTCCCCCCCCTTTTTTTTAAGTAGGTTCCATGGCCAGCACAGAGCCCAACGCGGGTCTTGAACTCACAACCCTGAGATCAAGACCCAAGCTGAGGTCCAGTGTCGGATGCATAACGGACTGAGCCACCGAGGCGCCCCACACCATTTTCACATTAAACTTTTAATTTTCATTGCAGTCAGTTAACATGCCGTGTCACATTCATTTGAGGCGTACGGGACAGTGACTCAAGACTTGCATACAGCCCTCTACCACTCAAAGTGCCCGAAATAAGTCCGACGGGGGCATCGTCACTCCGTGCGCGCCGGTGCGGCCCATCGGTTGGGTGCCCGCTGGAAGTCGCTTGACTCTGTGGGCAGCAGAAAGCTGACTCGCAGTTTCTGGCCATGCCATGGTGGATGTGTGCACCGTCTCCTCTGCTCTGTCTGCAGGGTTCTTCTGGAGGAAGGAAGGGCCACAGTCCCCTGCCTGGCGGACAAGCTGACCTCCGAGCTCATCATGCACATCTGTGTAAGCACGGGCAGAGCAGTGCGTTTTCTGAGTAGAACCCCGCAAACCCAAAGCTCTGCCGTGCAGGCTGAGTGACCCAGTGATGATCCCCAGGGCAGGTGATGTTGCAGGAGTGGGTCAGTGGGTCTCCAGAGCAGCTCTGCCTTTCCAGCAAGCTCCTGGGTGCTGTGGACGCTGCTCGTTAGAGGACCACACGTTGGGTGGGAGCCCGCAGACGATATCCACGTGGCCTAATTAAAAATGAAAATCTTACGGGCCCTGCACCCACGTTCCCTTTCTCCTTACCGGCCGCTGACATAACGCCTTGGTCGTTGAGATGATCGTAGTGTTTCATATTTTAGGTCTCTCTGGGGTTTTTTCTCAGAACTTGTCTGGATAGAATCTCTTGCGGTTTCCCATCTGCGATCCCTTAAAGAGATTTCTTGGCACACGTCTCTCTTGCATTTTGTGCTTGATAATTCCCAGGTCAGAGGCCTTGGTGCCCTGGATTCTGCTGGTCACCCCCCATGACGACTTGGCTTCGGGTTTTGACTCTGGGCCTGTTTTGGGACTGGATCTGTGGCCACTCAGAGAACCCCAGATTTGAAATCTGTTTCTCCAGGGAAAGGCAGCCTTGGCTCCTGCCAGCCCCTCGGAAGGGCCTGCTGCCGATTCTCTGCTTGACGCCTCACGGAGTGCAGGTTTGGGCGGCACACCTGTCTGAGGGCTGGCTCGTGGTCACAGATTATCAGTCCTGATTTTATGTTCTTCTGCTCAGCTCCAGGTTCAGGTGCAGTCCCCGAGAATGGGGAGGGAGGGCGGGGCTGTTCCTAGCTGATCCACACAGCAAGAGCCTGGCTCTTTGGGGTCCCGGCTTTATGGAGAAGGAAGATGCCGGTTCATTGGATTCCCTGCCTCCAGCAAGCCCGCCGGATTTACTCTTAGCCCCAGCCAAGTCCTTTTCTTTGCAACAGATGCCCCGTGAGGCCAAATCTTGTTCTCCTCTTGCTCTGCTTTTCCCCGGCCTCCTCCGTCACCCAGCCATGCCTCCGAGTGTCCGTCCTGCCCCTGCCCACCCACCGATGCATTTCCAGCGGTGTCTTCCCCATGTCAACTAGCATTTTTTGATGTTTGTGGTGGAAGACGGATCTGGTGCCCGCTGTCCACCACGTTGTCAGGCACAGAAGCCCCCAGTACCATTCATCTGTGGACAGCAGGAAAGTGGTTGGATCTCAAATGGCTCCAACGGCCGCTTTTTCAGAGCCCCTGAGAGGAGCGGCTCTTTCTAATCTGCGGGCAGAGTGGTGGTCACGTGATCACAGAGCCACTCGTTCCTTCTCCGACGGGGGCAGGCTCCACGCGGAGTGGTAGCCTCTGTGCCTCCCTGAGGCTGTCCCCCAGGGGAGCGGGGACATGGGGAGGGCTTGGTGGCATCAGCACCTGCTAACACGCCCCCCATCTTCTCTCAAGAGGAAGCCAGGCAGTTGGGCATACCCTGCGGAGGGAGGCCTGCGAGCTCCCGCTCCTTCCCGGTCCGTATTCATGTCTGCGCCTTATTTTCTCTTTTCCTCAGAAAACTCTGCCCCTGCTTGAAAATCAGATAAAGGAAAATCATGAGAAAATAACGGAGGAGTTACAAAAGTACGGCTCAGATGTGCCCGAAGACGAGCACGAAAAGATGTTTTTTCTGATAGACGTGAGTGTCACACATTGCTTCGAGTCCAGGAGTCACACATCTTTGTCCAGAAAGGGATTTTGTGCCTCATGCACTTTCTTCTTGCTCCCCGAAAGCTGACCCAGGCTCGGTCTGCCTTCTTGGCCCCAGAGAGGAGCTGGGGCGGAGGGACGGTGGGCAGGGAGTGACAGGTGTCACATGTGCTCCCTGAGACCCGAGGCAGTCAGGGCAGAGTGTGGGGGTCTGTCGCCCCTGGAAGGGGGCAAGGAGAGACTCACTTGCCTTCTGCCTCCACGAGACCTCCCAACGCCCCCACGTGTGTTTGAAATACCTCCACTTATCCTTATGCTCTCCTTGTTGGCAGAAAATTAATGCCTTTAGCCACGACATCAACTCCTTAATCGAAGGGGAGGAGTCAGTGGGGGAGAATGACAGTCGGCTCTTTACCAAAATCCGGAACGAGTTCCACAAATGGAACACTGTGATTGAGAAGGCGTTCCAGAAAGGTGAGTCCGGGGTGCCACCGGTGACCTGGAGAGCGGGCTGGAGTGGGAGGGGGGATCGCAGGGGGGCAGGGGGTGCGGTTGGTATGGGCGCTGGTGATGGGGGCGCCGGGGCGCAGGGCGTGGAGACCACACGTGACCCAGCCCACCCGCCTGAGCTCGGGCCAGCAGGGGTCAGCTGTGGATTTCAGACGACACCCGCGGAGGACACACCATGACTGATTTCTGCTGACCAGAATTTCCCTTTGACCTCTGTTCTTGGCTTGGAGCTCGGGACAGAGGAAGATACCTTATGCATTTTTTACCCAATTCAAGGCCCTACCTCTCAGTCGGGCTTGCTCCTTGGAGGAGGTGCGGAGGGCAGGAGGAGATTAATAACAGCATTTCTTGTTGGGAAAATGGAGCCGTCCTCGCCCCGTCCCAGATGGCTGCACACCACCGTGTGATGTTATCTTCCGTTGGGGAGGGGCCGCTGTCCCTTTCAAGGAGACGACCTCTGGCAGCCCCCCATGCAGCCATCCCTCAGCAAGTTTATGACAGTACATAGCCCATGAGAAATTAGCTTATTTTTTTAAGATGCTAAATTCCTTCCAACAAATGATCAGTTGCAAATCATTGGGGACCCACATGCAGGTAAATGAATTTAGACCCCTAAGTACCCCCTTATGCAAAGATAAACTCAAAATGACTCAGAAACCAAAATGTGAGCCCTAGAATGGTAAAACTCCTAGAGGAAAGTGTAGATTTGAATCATGTCCTTGGATAGGCAGTGGATTTTAGACGGGACGCCTATAGCATGGATGACCAACAGAATAACAGACAAAGTGGACTTCATCAAGATTAAAAACTTGTATGTGTCAAACGGCACCCCTCCCCCCCCATACAGAACAGGAGGAAATATTTGCAAATCGCATGTCTGTAAGGGCCCCATATCCAGAATATACAAAGAGCTCTTTGGATTCAACAACAACAAAAAAAACAAATCATCCAAATTAAAAATTGACAAAGGATTAGAGTGGTCATATCTCTAAAAGGAGACGTACAGATGGCTCAGAGGCACGGGTATAGACTCAGTGTCATTAGCCATCAGAGGGACGCAAACCAAATCCACAGGAGAGCCCCCTCACACCTGCTAGGATGACTAACAGGTGTTTCTCCAGATGCCTCTCTCCTCGGTTTGTAGATGCCGCCTTCTCCCTGTGACTTTCCTGTGTGGGTCTGTGTCCTGCTTTCCTCCTCTAAGGACCCCAGTCAGATGGGATTTGATCATCTCCATCTCCAAACACAATCACATTTCTGAAGTGCTAGGGATTAGGGCTTGAAACATACCCATTTTGGGGAGTCACAATTCAGCCTTTGACAGCAGACCATGGACTATTACTCAGCCGTGGAAAGGCATGGGGCACTGAACTTGGTACAACATGCATGAGCCTTGAGGCCATCATGCTAAGTGTAGGAAGTGAGACACAGAGAGCCCCAGGATCTTTGATTCCATTGATATGAAATGTCAAGAACAGGCAAATCTGTAGAGATAGAAAGTAGATTAGTGGTTTCCGGGGGCTGCGGGGGGCGGGGAGTGGGGAGCGTGCGCTGATGGGCACAGGGTTCCTTGGGATGATGGAAGTGTTTGAGAATTAGCTGGTGGGGATGGTTGCACATGTCCCTCATGCACTAAAAATCACTGAACTCTACACTTTATTAGGGTGAATTAGTATGTGAAGTATATCACGATTAAAAAAAAAATGCCTATGAGAAAATTTCTCCTGACGAAAAGAGGAGACCCAGACCACGATTCCTGGTTAGTTCTTCAAAAAGAGAAACCAGAGCTCTCTGATGGTGCACCAGTGGAAGTATCCTCCATAGTCCAGTTTGTTGAGAACTTTAAAAATTGCAAAAGTATAAAGAAGAAACAAAGTGTTTTATGTAGCAAACAGTGATGTTATGTATCTAGTTACTCTGTTGTCTCCTCTGATCTATGACCAATTTCTACTCCTGCTGTTGTACGTGGATACTTGGATGTGTGATGAGTCACGGATTCTGGATGGTGATACAATTTCTTCGGTAAACAACTATAGAATTTCTTCCCCAAGAGAAAATTCCTTCCTTCCTCCCGCGGCTCACTGTCCTCTGACCTCACATGCTGGCTCCACACTTGCTGCCTGGAGATGACTTCAGGAAAATGGTCTTGAGATCCATTTTTTTACTGCAAACCCTGATTTTTTTTTTCCATTTGCAAATCAGATTTGATTTTTTTTCCCTTGCCTCTCTGTGTTTTCAGAAAGTCCAGAATGATATTGTATTAAAAAACAAAAACAAAACAACAACAACAACAACAAACCCAAGGTTTGTAAAATAACTCCAAATCCTTCTTTTCCAGGTTACAAAGCTATATATAAACAAATAGAGAAATTTGAAAATCGGTATCGTGGCAGAGAGCTGCCAGGGTTTGTCAATTACAAGACGTTTGAGATTATCATAAAACAGCAAATCAAAGAACTGGAGGAGCCTGCTGTGGATATGCTACACACGGTGACGGGTGAGTTCTTGATTTTGCTTTTAGGCATTTTATTTCCAGGAGGAGGGAAAGGCTTGCACCCAAACCAGTGCCGACCTCCACAGCTCTCCTCCTGCGGTGTTTCTTAACCTCCCAAGAACCCGATTAATTCTCTGGTTCAACATTTCAATTCAGTTCTGACCCTGAGTTAGCACCCATCTTCCAGCTTAAGGGCTCAGACCCGCAGGACCTCTCCACCTTGTCCATGCTTCTGATGGACGTGTTACTAATTAGAGTTCACATAGCCCCCTCCTCAGGCTCTATACTTTGCTAGAACAGCTCACAGGATGAGGAACACACTTTACTTATCTCTGCTGATTTATTTTAAAGGATGTACTTACTTTTGCCAGTTTACTGTAAAGGATGTGAATGAAAGAGATCCATAGGGGAGGTCTAGGAGGGCCCCAAGGGCAGGTGCTTTTGTCCTGTGGCGGGGGGTACCACCCTCTTGGCCCATGGGTGTGTTTGCCAACCTGGAAGCTCTCTGAACCCTGTCACTTAGGGGATTTAAAGGAGGTGTAATCAATGATCACAAAGACATAATCAATTATCAGCTCCATCTCCAGCCCCTCCCCCCCCCAGGGGTGGCAAAGGGACACTGAAAGTTCCAGGCTTCTCCTCCAGGCTTGATCTTCCTGGTGACCAGGCCCCCCATCCTGAAACTGTCCAGGGCTCACCAAGGGTCACCTCGTTAGAACGAGAGATACTCCTACCACCCAGGAGACTGTAAGGGGTTTAGGAACTCCGTGTCAGGAACCAGGGGCACAGACCAGATACCTGTGTCTTCCTGTCCACACCTCCAGGCAGTTCCAGAGCTGTGATTTCTTCACAGACTCCAAATCCTGCATTTATTTGACACCTCTGAGGATCCCAGTTCACCACTAAAGAACTGTCCATGGTGCGATAGTTCTGAGATTCTCGAGGCCGCGTGAGTCCAGGTGCTCTAGCTGTCATGGCAGGTGAGAGAGCATCGGCAGCCACGGAGGAGAGATGCAGCTGTCCCCGGGACCGACGGCTCCTGCCTCCTGTAGCTGCCGTGCTCTCTGTCACCGAAGCTCTTTTCTCTGTCCCCACCGTGGCCGACGCCATCTTGTCACTCGTGCCTCCACTGTCTTGTTTCAGCAGGAAGTAATAATCATTTATGGATCCGTGAACCCGTAGAGGTTGGGGACGGTCCCATGACAGCACCTTAACAGGTGTATTTCTAACACAATTTTACCTTGAGTCTTAATAATTGTGTATCAGAACTGGTCATCGTGTTGTGTTGATAGAGCCTTGCAGTTATAGACAAAAACTTTGAATCATACATGTATATACACCTCCTTCTGTTTCAGGAAGGTAAGAAGTGGAGTCAGGAAAAGATTTTCAGGGCGCTGAGTCAGCTGAGTCTGACTTTTGATCCCCGCTCAGGTCTCCATCTCTGGGTTGTGAGTTCAAGTCCAACACTGGGTTCCATGCTGGGTGTGTAGCTTGCTTAAAAGAAAATTTCAAGCATAAAGATGCTGTACATTGTACTAGAACAAAATTTTGTCAGAAAGTCTAAAGGAAATATAAGGAGTTTCAAAAACTAAAAATATACAAAAAAATAAAGATACAACGATGGGCCATGGGGGGCTCAGTCATTGGGTGTCTGCCTTCAGCCTGGGTCATGATCTCAGGGTCCTGGGATCGAGCCCCGCATCGGGCTCCTGGCTTGGTGAGAAGCCTACTTCTCCCTCTCCCTTCTCCTGCTGTCTCTCTTTCTCTGTCAAATAAGTAAATAAGATCTTTTTAAAAAATGTAAATTTTATGGTGATAAGACCACGTTCATGTTTTTTTTTTTTTTCAAATAAATAACACGGCCATTTAGAGCTCAGTGATGTATGTGACAGTGCTGTGTCTTACTACAAAATATTTATATAGTTATAACCTACCAGAGATTACATTTCTTTACAACTATCTCTTTTTAGGGTGAAAAAAAATTTTTTTTTAAGATTTTATTTATTTTAGGAAGAAAGCACAAGAAGGGGGATGGGCAGAGGGAGAGAGAGTCCCCAACAGATTCTCTGTGGGGTGTGGAGCCTAATGCGGGGCTCCATCCCAGGACCCTGAGATCAGGACCTGAGCCCAAACCTAGAGCTAGAATCTTTTTTTTTTTTTTAAGATTTTTATTTATTTATTTGACAGACAGATCACAAGTAGGCAGAGAGGCAGGTAGAGAGAGAGGAGGAAGCAGGCTCCCCACTGAGCAGAGAGCGCGATGCGGGGCTCCATCCCAGGACCCTGGGATCATGACCTAAACCGAAGGCAGAGGCTTTAACCCACTGAGCCACCCAGGCGCCCTAGAGCTGGAATCTTAACTGCCTGCGCCAGCCAGGCGCCTTAGGCTGCAAAGTTTAAATGTCAGCGAAATACGCCGGGGACAATCAGACTTTAAGCCAGAGAGCCTCCAGCAAAAATGGCAGGTGTATGTCCCAGAATGGGAAGACACGGCAGGAGGGAGGGGAGGAAACTTCATTTCTGGATATTTCACCCTCTTTTTCGTTTTTGTTTTTTTTTTTTGGCAATGTGCGATGACGAATGAATCTTGTTTTTTCCTCAGATATGGTCCAGGCCGCCTTCACGGGTATTTCAAAAGCAAACTTTGATGAATTTTTCAACCTCTACCGAACTACCAAGGTAAAACTGACCGCATGTTATTTAAAAAAATAATAATAATAATAATGTCAGCCTGATGCTGGAAAGTAGATTTCTTGCATTAAGACCGTCTCAACTTTACTGGGTGTTTGGAGAAGCGAAGAGTCCCGCTCGGTAATGGAATTGACCGGTGGTCCTGCTGGTGAGGTCTGGTCGGAAGCAGTGAGGCTGGCTGAGCGAGTGAGACAGAGGATAGAAACCAAATCCTCAAAACCACTCCAACAAAGGAGACCCGTAGTCCCCGGGGAAGCCGTCGCCTCTGATCACAACGGCTTTAACCTTGAAGCTCACTGCGGAAGCCGCAGGGACGCCCGGTGTCTTCGGAGAGTGAAGAGGCAGGAGGAAGTCACACCTGCCTGGTCCGCTCTCAGAAACAGGGGCTCCCCACGGCTCAGCCCGGGCCCACGTGGCCCAGAGCGTGGCCTTGGCCAGCTTACGTGATAGTCACTGAACCCTCACGTTCTGGAGGCTGGAGGGCTCCTACTGAGGTGCTCAGATCCCACGTCTGCTGAGGGCCCAATTCATGGCTTGTCATGGCCGCTTTTTCCTTGTATCCTCAGGAGAGAGAGAGAGAGACACAGAGAGAGAGAAGGAAAACACTCTGCTGTCTCTTCTTACAAGGGCGCTGACCCCATCTGTAAGGGCTTCACTGGCCAGGCCTGACCCCCTAAAGTCCCCCCCCCATGCCATCACACTGGGGATTAAGCTTTCAACCTGTGAATTTGGGGGAACACACACTTTGCCCGCCAGCACCCAGCATCGCTGGGAAGATGAGCTTGGCCTTGCACAGGCTGGGGGGCTTGGGGTGGTCTACTTCTGCTGCCTGGACCTCTGGAATGAGCATGGAAGAAAATGTTTGGGCCTTGGGGTGCCCCTAGCACTACGCGTCACACTTGGTGGCCCTGAGTGTGAGTTCCGGGGAGTCCAGATACTGTCTGTGTGAGAGATCGGCGCCCCAGCCAGTTTCTTCAGACTGTCGGGACATGAAGCATGCAGAATTGAACGGACTTGAATTTTTGGCCCCGCTCTTATCCCCATGAGCTCTCTGATGGGGCCTATAGTCCTCATTCGATGGGAGGGCCTCCCCAAAGAGAAAGACAGAAGCTGAGACCTTGGGCCCACAACCAGCCCGTTTGGGTTTCAGGAGGGGCGTCCAGGCTCCTGGGAGGTTCTGTGCCCGGCCAGGGTGGGAGCCCCATCCTAGACAAGCCAGTGTGGGGTGCTGTCTTGGCTCACTTGGGAGCCAGCTGACCATGGGCTCTGCGGAGGACCTCCTTCCTTGCGCCGGGGATCTGTTTCTGAGGGACCTTCATTGTGCTTCTCTCTTAATGCAGTCCAAAATTGAGGACATTAAATTTGAGCTAGAAGAGGAAGCTGAGAAGTCCATCCGCCTTCACTTCCAAATGGAGCAAATCGTCTACTGCCAGGACCAAGTGTACCAGCGGGCGCTGCAGAGGGTCCGAGAGAAGGAGTCGGAAGAGGGAAAGAAGAACCAGAAGATAAACAGCATGATGACCACTGAAGAATTTTCTCTAGTAAACATCTCCTTGTCTGAGATCTTTGAGCATCTGATGGCGTACCATCAGGTAAGCCCGTGGGCACCTCCAAAGGCTGGTTTTCAGTCTGTGTCCTTGTCTCGTGAATGCCTCTTTGGCCTACCGGTCTATGCACGGTGACCACCGGTCGGCTCGTCTTCCAGGCCCTTCTGGGAGCTCCATGGAGACATTGCACCTCAGAGAGGTAAGCAGAGGCTGGGGCTCGGAGCCACCCACTTCTGGTATGGACAAACTGTGTGGCCCTGGCCAGGTTAATTGACCTCTCTGAGCCTCAGCTTTCTTCTCGGTAAAGTGGTATTCCTCCCAGTTCTTGTGACTCTTCAGTGAGATAAGCATGGGTAGGACCCTCTGCTCCGCGCCGGTGGGCAATGGCCGTGAGCCCAGGAGAAGCGACTCACAGAGATACATGCTCTGGTGGCTGCTGTCCATTTCAATGAATGCGGAAAGTAGTGTCGTTCATGCTGGGGAAGGACGTCCACCTTAGAGCCGCAGAGATGGGTCAGGGTCTGGACAGGTAAAGCAAATCGGCATCTCTCGGTTTACCAGAGATCTCCATCAAGTCAGTATGTGGATGCTTTCAGGCTTTTCGAATTCGACAGCACACGCAGGTCTCCCGGGATCTGGCTGTCATGCAGATGTGGGTTGCAGGTGTGAGGTGGGGTGAGGATTGTACGTCTCTAATGGGCTCCCAGGGGATGCCCTTGCTATGGGACAGAGACGGTCAGACTCCATTGCCTGCAGACGCTGTGACGTGTGCCCACATGAGTGAGTCCTGTGAAGGGCTAGTCAGGAGGCACCCATGCACCTTGGCTTCTCCCGCAGTTAAGCCACTACCTGTCTGGTCGTGGGCCTCACAGAGATGTTTAGAGGAGGCAGTGCACAGACAGAATCCCGAGAGGAGACTGAGTTGATGGTGGACGATGTCCCCCACCCACCCCGTCCTGAGCCCTCCCTTCTCCCCAAAAGAGGTCCTTCTCTGGCTTCTTGACATCGTCCAAGGGAAAGCTTTCTTCTTCTTCAGGAAAATCTCTGTTTGGCGCTTAAGGCCTTCAGCTGATTGGGTGAGGCCCACCCTTGTGATCTCAGGTAATCTCCCTTACTCAGAGTCAACTGACTGGAGATGTTAACACATTTACAAAATACAGAAATATCTAAGTGAGCATTTGATTGAACAACTGAGCGATTTGGCCGGGCCACAGTGATCTACGAAAGTAGCACACTCCGTTACATTGATGAATTCTCCCCCACAGACGGCCTGCTTCATCCCACACTTGGCAGTTTGGTCTCCACTGAAGTTGTTGGCTTCTCGATATGGCGACTGGTCGAACATGAGCTCTTGTTGTGTTTTCTGTTACTACAGTGAGGTGGGGTGTGGTTTCACAGCGCAAGAGCTATTTCTGTCTCCTATTTAGGAAACTGTGCTTCCGGCAGAAATTCTCTGCAGAACAGGGTCTCAGATCTTAGTGATTTGTGGTGCAAATACCCCAGAGTTTCTCGTCTGCCTAGTGACTTTCTTTTTGGTAGTTTTAGACCATGCTGGTGTGTTCTAGATTTCTGAGTTGGGCTTAATAGTTATTTCCTTGTGGGGCTTCCGAACTTTTTGTCAAAATGTCTCCACTAACGCTGCTGGCCTTTGTCTCTGAGATTTAGAAACAAAGTCTATACATTAAAAGTAATATATCATTTCAACTTTTATATTTAAACTGTGATCCACTTGGAATTACACGGTGTCCAGAATGAGGCTTGCCCTCGATGGCTGTTGGTTGTCCTTGAACGATCACTTGAAGACCCTATGCCAGGCCCGCTGGTGCATAATATGCCTTTAATCAGTCACCCTCCTCCTCTGTGTCCTGGGGTCTTTTTCTAGATCCCGAATTCTCTTCTATTGGTTTCCTTTTCCTAAGTCGGTATTGACATGATTACATGTGCAGCTTTTTATACAAGTCTTAAATGTTTAGTGCAGCTGATATCCCCAAATAGTGCGGTAAAATATACATCAGGTAACATTTACCATCTTAACTGTCTTTATGTGTCCTGGTCAGCGGCTTCAGGCACACTCACACTGTCGTGCAGCTGTCCCCCTGCCTGCCACCAGGACGGTCCGCATCCTGTCCCCATGACACACGGGGTTCGCCTCTTGCCACCCCGATCCTCCCCCATTCTACCTTCCAATTCTGTGGATTTTCGTATTCAAGGTAGCTCGTGTAAGTAGACCTGTGCAACCTCTGTCCCTGCATGTCTGGCTTATTTTACTTGGCATAATGTCCTCAAGGCTCGTCTTTGCTGGGACACGTGCCAGAATGCCTTCCTTCTCGAGTCAAGTGACTTTCCATCGTAGGGACCGACCGCATCTGGTTTATCCGCTCATCTGGCTGTGCACATTTCACGTGTCTGCCCCTTCGGGCCGGATAATGCTGCTGAGAACTGTGGGCCCAGTTGGGCAAAAATGTTCCGCCCGTTCTTGTTTGTTCATTTCAGTATGAATTGTCGGATTCGCTTATCCCGTTCCGGATGAGACGGGAGGTGCCGACGTGCTCACGGCGCTTGGATTCCCTGACCGGTCTGCCAGGGAGACTCGACATCCTCATGATGGGAGATTTCTCTGTCCAGGAATATCGAGGGTGTCTCCACTTGAAGATCTCCTTTTGGGGGAGCCTCGGAAGTGTTTCAACGCTCTCTTTGCGTAGACTGGGCACACTTTTTCTGTTTCGTCTTCTGTTTGCTGTCGATATGGTCTCTGCAGCTGATTCTTGTGCATTTTCCCAACAAACCCTCCCCGGGAGGCCCAGAGCGAGAGCTTCCCATGCCCCTTCCCTTTCTAGTTTCACACCCGGAGCTCCCACTTCCGATCCTTTTAATGCGACTGGAAACAACCGCGGAGTCAGAAGGCAGCCTCCTCTTATCTGAATCTAACGAGAATGCTACTTTTCTCCATTTAAGTATGATCCTCCCTGGCTAAAAGCAAGGTTTCAGTGAGCTGTGCTCCCCTTGAGGTTCCAGGAGAGAATCTGTCTCTTTGCCCCGTGCAGCTTCTGGAGGCCGCCCGGGGTCCTCCGTGCGTGGCCACTCCTCCATCTTCAAAGCCAGCAATGCCGCATCTCCGACCTCCTGCCGGACCGCCCGCCATCCGAATCTGCGGCCGGCCTCCCTCCTTTGCACCTGGCCCTCCAGAAAATGGAGGGTACTCTCCCTAGTTTAACATCAGCTGACGATCTTGACCCCATCTGCGTCCTCAACTCCCCTTTGCTGCACGAGGGCCTGTGCTGTTCTGTGGTCAGGACACAGGTGTCCCTGCAGCCGTCTGTCTCCCTGGTGCGCTCCTCGTGAAATCGGGCAGATGTCCCCAGGTCAGGGATTGGCACAATGGCCCTTGGGTAGGTGAGGGCCAAGGCAGCTGACTGTCACCACTCAGAAATTTCTTCTCCATTACCGGAGAGATGGTTTCCCACAAACACGGCCGGTCCGGGGGATCTCCTGCTGGTTCCTTGTCCCCTTCCCTCCACGTGCTGTGGTGGCAGGCCACATCCCTCGCTAACTGTCACCCTGGAGCCCAGAGCTGTGTCCCAGCTCTGCTGCATGGCCTCTCGGGTTGCCTTCACTGAGCGCCTAGTCCACGCCTGGCCTCTCTTCCAGCTTTTCCCTTTCAGCTTGTTTAATCTTTTTAACTGTCTCGTGGGGCCAGGTGCTCAGAGTCTCACTATTTTCTGGAGGAAGGAACGGAGGCACAGGGACAGGGAAGGGACATCAGCCTGTCTCAGGAGGCGTTCAGTGACAGGTGGGGCCTGCGGAAGGAGGGGACAGGGAGCAGGGAGGAGGGAGGGCTGACACTGACTTGGGACACACAGACACAGCAGAGGACGCCCCTCGGTGGCTTTTGACAGCCCAGCCCTTTTTTCTGCTAAATAATTTTCATGTGGATTAAAAACCAAGTCTTAAAATCTTTCCAGCAGAGCTGCAAATCCGTTGAAATTGGAGTTTTTGTTCTCAGTCTGTGCATTTACCCTTTACAAGCCCATTTTATCCTCTCTGATCAGAAGGAACACGAGTGCTCAGGACTCCCGGGCCGGGGAGGCGGCGTCGGGGCTGGAGCGCTCCCTGCACCGGGGGTTCCCCAGAGGACACTGCTGGGTTGGAGGCCCAGTGGGGGGCGTTCACCGGCCCAGCCGTGCCCGATGCTCACAGGCTGCCGTTGGCCCCTCAGCCCTCCGTGACGGTGACCGTGACCTCTTCTTCCCCGCCAGGAGGCCACCACGCGCATCTCCAGCCACATCCCCCTGATCATCCAGTACTTCATCCTGCAAATGTACGGGCAGAAGCTGCAGAAGGCCATGCTGCAGCTGCTCCAGGACAAGGACACCTACAACTGGCTCCTTAAGGAGCGCAGTGACACCAGCGACAAGAGGAAGTTCCTGAAGGAGCGGCTGGCACGGCTGGGCCAGGCTCGGCGCCGCCTGGCCAAGTTCCCCGGTTAAGGCGGCTCCCGGACCCGCCCGCGTCTCCAGGGCACCTCTGCGGGGAGCGGGACCGCGCTCTCCCCTGAACCCGTGCCACAGATCCGTGAGCAGGCAGCAGCCAGTCTTCCCAGCCACTCTCCGTGCTTGTCCCTGCGCGGGCAGAGAGCTAGGAACAGGACGTAGGTCGTGGTTTGGCCTGGAGGACCGCTGCTGCCACCGCTGCCTTCCCGCTTAGGAACAATGTATTTCCACCCTCGGGATTGTTCCCCCGAACCTCTGTGTCTCCCGTGGGGACCAGTGCATGCGAAGCAGCATCGTAGAAAGCTTAGTTCCTGCTTTGTGCACCTTGCTTTCATGCCACTAATGTTTCGGGAGCATCTGGAGAGCTTGGGACGGGCACTCTCAGACCCTGTATCTCACTGATTTGTAATAAACTCGTTTCTTCCAGACATGCTTCTGACACCTCATGTTCTGGGGGGAGGACCCTGAAAATGATAGCGGGTGAGACCCCCGTGGCGCCCATGGCGGGGCCCTTGGTGGTCGAGCAAAGAGCATGGCTGCTCACGAGAGGCCCCAGGGAGATGAGGACAAGCGGCAAAGCAGCGGGAAACGAAGGAAACAGGAGGAGTGGGTGATGGGGGTCAAAGGCCCAGGCCTCCCGTTAGAAGGTGAACACACTGACTATACCGTCTGGGGCATTGGAGGTTCGCTAAGAGAGTAGCCGTTTAACGTTCTTACCGCAAGAAAAAAATATCCTCTTCTCCCCCCTGGGAGGTGCGGGAATGTTGGCTAACTAGACGCGCTGGGGCGGGTACTTCACAAACAGGCAAAAAGCGCCCGGCAGGGTCTCTCCTGCAGATGGCTGGGAGGCGGCAAAGGCCTTGACCTTGACTTGTCCTTGGGGAGCCCTGCAGTGTCTACTGTTCTCCTTGGTCTGGGGCAGGGGACCTGCAGAGACACCTGGTCGCAAGTGGCTCGGGCGCAGGAACCCGAATGGCAGGCTGTGCCCAGGCCGGACACAAGGGAATCTGCCTCCATGTCCCGTAAAAGCCGACAGGAGAGCCCTCCAAAGGAGGGTGGGAGCGAATGTTCTCCGGGGACATGTGCTGCACAACCAGAGTGGGCGGTGGGAGCACTTTCTGCCAGCTGTCCAGAAAGGGAGTAGCTGCCCCAGGAGCTGTGTGTTCCCAGGCAGCGGGGGCTTCGGGCCCAGCCAGATGACCGCCTCGCCGGGGTAGCTGACTGGTGACATGTTCCCCTCCCAACCAGCCCCAAACCCCAGGCCCCTTTTGACCGTTGGGATGCTAGGATGCCCAGTGCTTTGGCGCAGTCTGAGAATTTGCTTGTAAGAGGGGCTGCCCTGAGAACAATGGGAGGTTCAACCAGTTTCAATCAGCTCCCAGCAGGGGGCATCACCTTATGCCTTTCATGGCTGACCACAGGCTGGGACGGGTTTCCCTCCTGCTAAGAGGAAACATTATTACCAATGCAAATAGACTCCTGCAAGAGTGAAGGCAGGTGGGTGGGGTGGGGTCCCCTCCAGCAGGTGGTGCGAGGCCTGTGTCCCTTTAGCACAGGGATGCAGACCAGCTTCTTGCGGGGCCTGAGTAACGTCTCCTGCACCAGGCACCCCTGGCCCCCACGGGAGGATTCTGCAGGGACCAGAGGCAGCCTGGAGATGTCAGTGTTGCTCAGGGGTCTTCTTTTGCTGTGGTTCTGATTTTCCTGGAGATTGAAAGAGGAGGTGGAGGAAGAAACCTAGGATGGGCTCCAGAGAATGGAATTTCCGGCGGGGAGCACACCTGCCTCGGACTCAGGAGGTGCTTGGAATCACTTTCCTTTCGGCCCCAAACAGCAGTTGTCTAGGGATTCCCCTGGGCTTGTCCTGACCTGCCATCCACAAGGGACAAGTGGACTGTCCCTACTCCCAAGTCGACTGTCCCCTTTCCCAAAGAGAGAGAGTCACCTGGTGTGGCTTCTTCACTCAGAGGACAGCCAGGCTCAGACGGGGGCGTCAAAGTGCCCTCCCTGTTCTCCCATCCGCCATCCCTAGCCCCCACCGATGAGGGACACTGCCAGACCAGAGCCTCTCTCTCCAGATTCTGCTGTTCCCCTCTAGAGCACTAACAGGAAGGGCCATCTATCTGTGAAGAAAGAACATGCTAGAATACCTACGGTCCCCACGCAGGAACCCTCACTTCAGGTGAGTCGGGTCCGGGGCTCCGCACCCCACGGGCTGGGGCTGAGTTTGGAGCAGAGCAACGAGAGGAGCCGGATGGAGTCGAACGGACTGAAACAGGAAGCCTTGTTTTCCAGGACAGCGGGTCTGACATGCCGTAGGCGCTTAATAAACGCTGTGAGCAGAAGTGGAGCCTGGGACACACTGAGCATTTGTTCAGAGGACTTTCTGGATTTGTGACTGTCTTCTGAGAAGCTTGAGCCCTTGATTACTGTCCTTGAGGAAAAGCAAAGACAAAAGCAACCCCCCAGCCAGAAAAGCCCCTCAAACGTCAATTTTCGTTTCAGAGGAAATTCTGGAATGAATGCAAGCGGCAGATCCCCCAGCAGGCAGCAGGGAGGGCAGCAAAAGGCACACGGACCTTGGCTTTCACCTGTCCGACCTAGTCTTTTCCTCCCAGGGAAGAAAGCCCTGAGCGATTCTGTGGGATTTCACTTGGGTAGAAGCTCGGTCTCCATCGTCACAGCGAGCTTCTAGCAAATAACCATTTATGGGGTTGGTTCCTTAAAACGAAGCTGGGACACCAGTGAATTTTTTAAATGTCACTTTATTCTGGTACTTCTCTTAGAACACCGGGTTTACTGCGGGGAGGAGTTCTGGTGTGTGTCGCACCGAACATCACCCTCCTGGAGTCTGGGGCGGCGGCGGAGGGCCGGCCCCGTGGAGTTTGGCTCCAACCAGGGGCGCGTGCAGCGCCTTACAACGCCAGGCTCAGGGCGAGGCCTCGGTTGGAAGGGAAAGCAGAGTGGGATCCGGTGAGGAAAACAGAGAAAAGGCTGAAAACCAGCCTGGAGTCTGGGTTCAAGGCAGGACTGTCCCCCATGAACAACTCAGCTGGAGGCACACCAAGGGGGTACAGGTTTCAATGCTGGGAACTCACCCGCACAGCCAGGGGCAACGCAATGACCAACCCAAATCACTCACTTTTATCAATACTGCTGTTTTCACTTTCCTCTGACTAGTATTTGGGGTTTACTTATATTAAGTAAATTTATAAAGGTTTTATTCATAAAGGTTTTATTCTGAGGATTTTATTTATTTGAGACAGAGACAGAGCGAGAGCGCGAGCGACAGCATGAGCAGGGAAGAGGGGCAGAGGGAGGAGAAGCAGACTCCATTCCATGCTGAGCAGGGAACTCAAGGCCGGACTCGATCCCAGAACCCCGAGATCATGACCTGAGCAGAAGGCAGGCACCCAACCTACTGAGCCACCCAGGTGCCCCATGAAGATTTTAATACTAAATACCAGCCTCTCCCTAGCTTCAGCATTCTGGCTAGATCTTCCAAGTGAAACCAGCCTCATCCACAAGTAAAACTACTCACAAGGACACTCCGGCTTGGAAACTAGAACTGAAAGGATCATCCGCTGCCAGCCTGTGTGGACACCGGAGGACTTGTGATCCGTTATTCGTGGATCCTTTATTTGTGAATCCACCTACTTGCTAAAATTTATTTGCAGCTTCAAACTCCACACTCGCACGCTTTGGTGGATGTGTGCAAAGTGGCCAAAAACGTGAGTGGCCCAACGTGCCCACTCTGAGCCGAGCACAGGCAAGGCGAAGCCCTGCCCTCTCGCTTCAGCTCTCGCTGTCCACAAGCGTTCCTTGTGGTCTGGTTAGTGCCACGTTCCCAGCATTTTATTTTCGCTGGTGACTCTCGCGGTTTCAAACAGCCGCTTAGGTGCTGTCCTGAGCCCTGGGCTGTGATGTGATTCACCGGGCAAGCAGGCGTGTGGCTAAGCTTCTCGAGGACTCCTGGTGCCATTGGCCGTGAGCTCCGTGCTACTGCGTCAGTGTGTATTCAGTGAAGTGTCTTTACACAGACACCTGCAAAACAAGGTCATGAAGAGACCACCCGACAAAGACCGGAGGCTCCTGGGCACCTTATCCAGTCCGTTTGTCCCCTGGAGGCAATGATTTGCTATTCACTAAATCACCGTTCCTGCTGGTTTTGATACGTGATTACCATGACTAAGACTCAGCTGTATTTAAGCGTGTTGCCTAACAAAAAAGACCTATTTTACTTTTTAATATTTTTCTGTAATTTTAGCACATCTTGATATAATGAACACAGTCACCTGTCGTGTATGTAGGACCCACAGGATCTGCGCCATGCAAAGGATGTGAATGCATTTCTGTTCTCGGGCAGAGAAAAAACTCATCCAGTCTTTCTGGCTCAGTCCCCAACTCCATGGGGCTGGAGTCCAGGAGAGCTAAGGAGGTAGCGCTGCCCCCAAGAACTGAAAGGGACTTCGGGAAGACAGCTGTAGGGGACAAGACGCTGAATGCATTTTTGGACAGGTTGGCCCTGCAGAGGGCTGTGTAGGACAATGGGCAGGGAGGTCTGGATGAAGGAGCTGGGTCTCAAGGCCTGAGTCTCAGGGAAGCTGGAGCCATGGGTGATGCCCAGGCAGGAGATACCGCGGGTCACCTCCGACAGGCCAGCCCTGAGGGCCGATGAAGCTAACCATTAGACCACATCTGCCCACACCCCGTGCCTCACCTCCACCCTCAGACCAGCCCCCTCGCCCCTGCCTCCGCTGTGCAACACCTACCCAGCATCACTGCCCTCCAAGGAGAGGCAAACTGGTTCTGTGCGCCACTCAGATCTCCAAAGACTCAATGAACGTTTGGCAAAAAAAAAAAAAATGCATAATTTATTTGTACAGTATTTCACAACTGAATTTACAGTTTAAAAAAGATACAAAAGAAGATACAAAGAAGACAAACAGTGGTCACAGAAAAAGAGGTTAAGGAAGGAACACATTCTCACCACGACAGTGCTTTTGGAACATCTGACTTGGGGAGCAGGCGGAGTGCCAAGGGTTGGGAAGGCCCCCGAGATGCTGCCGCCCAGGAGGCACGCAGATCCCGGGAACGGGGCCCCACGACCTTCCGCTTCAAGGTGAAGCCCCAGCGGTAGAATCCTTCCTTCTTTTCTGGGAAACCAGCAGGCCTGAGCGAACGCAGAGCCTTGGAAAGCAGTATTCACAGCCAAGAGCCCCGGAGCCCCGAAGCCCCCACTCGGCAAACCACGGCCCTTCCCTCCCTGGGAAGCCTGAAGGGCGGCAGGGGCCTCGGGGAGTCCGGAAGGCCCCTTCCTCTTCGTTGCTGGCCCAGGCACTGCTGCTCAGCACCTGTGTGCGGGACGCTCTGCAGAGCAGTTCAAGTTGGCCACTGTCTGCGCTTGGCAAGGACGATCACTTCAAAGAGCCAAACGCAGCAACTACTTCCGAGGCGTGGGCCAAGACTCCGCGAGCACTGAGGTAGTAACACGTAGAAACTTGACATGCAACAGTGTATCTTCAATCGTGCATCCCTGATTTCCCCTGGGGTGACCTCGATTTGCATGTGATTAGCAGGCTCCAGAGGGTCCGCAGGGCACCCCATTCTCCAAGGAAGAGGGGGGTGGAGAGCGAGGCTAGGTCTCCCTCAGGGGCGCCCCACCCCATGCGCAGTGACCACCAGCCCAGCCGTGCTCAGAGGTGGCGTGTCTGCAATGGCTTTCCTTGTTCCGAGGGCTCTGTCCACGCTCTTGCCCTCGCGAGCAGGAGCAATCTTGTCTTCAGCCATGAAGGGCTGGTCCCCTGGTTTCCAGCCACCACCTGGGGCTGCTGAGAAGGCACTAAAAAATGATCAGCAAAGACCCCTGTGGGTTGGCCAGGGGTAGCCCTAACCGGCAGTGACCCCAGAAGCTTGCCCTGACCGTCCCCTCCCAGCTTCCTCCCTGTCTATTGCCAGCCACCCAGCAGCTGAGAAGTCACTAGCCCCAGGTGCATCCAGAAGTGGTCCCCGCAGTGGGTTCGGGAGGAAGATCCCAACACGGCAGGCTCCCACCCCCTGTTCTGCACTGGCCCTAGGTGCCCACACCCCGCTGGGCCCTGTCACCCCTTTCAGACGAGGGGTCAGGGAGCAAGGGCCTGTGGCCTGCGCAGAACTGTGGAGAGCGCCAAAGACAGACAAAGCCACTATTTAATAACAATGAAAGGACCTTCCAATCATTTCTAGAAATACACGATGCCCAGAGAATGAAGAACCGGCCCCTTCACTTTCTCACGGACAGAGTGCCAAGGACGCAGGGCACATGGATTAGCTGTTTGCCTGTTTAAAATGGAAGAAAGAAATGATGTTATTTCTTCAGCCATAAAAAAGGTAGCCAATTGTTGTTTTCTGCTAGACTGACTTCTAACCAAATGAGCGAGTGAGGGGGACCAACAGATATTTATTTCTCCTGCTGCACGAAGGTCAAGGAGTTGGGCGGGCCCCCTCTGGATTGATTCAGGAAATTTTCAACTTTGCGTATCTGTGGGCCCTGCTCCTGGGCTCCCAGGGAAGCTGTACCCCAATTCTGGTCATCACCACCTTTCCTTATATCCGGGAACTCCCGCTGCTCCCCCAGCCCAGGGCACAGAAATCTGGCTCGCTCTGCTCTCTGCCTGTCACCGCAGTTGGGTACTAGGAGTCTAGGGATGCTGGGGAGCAGACCGGGCTGAGCCCACCTAGGAGGCATGGTCTGCAGGGCACAGGACAGCCCGGGGACAGCGGGCTCTGGACTATGAAAGGCTCCCGGATCTTTGCAGCGAGCGATGCGGACTGCACACCCATACCCCACAGACTTCCAGGCTCTGACACCAGACTAGGAGCCCTCAGGGAAGAGGGGGACAGGAAAGTTACCCTCATTTGTCGGTAAATCCAGTCCGTAAACACCGTCACGTTTCCGTACACGCCTGGCCTGTTAGCTTTGGCGCAGCCCGATCCCCAGCTCGTGTCCCCGATCAGCCACCAGATGTGGCTCTTTAAAGTGACCAGGGGCCCTCCGCTGTCACCCTGGTGGACGCAGCAAGGGCAGAGATTCAGAGCACAACCCGTGCACACAAGCGACCACGCGCCCAGGGCGGGGGTCGAGGTGGGCGCCCCGTGGGAGTCACGCGTGGGGGCGCGGGTTTCGGGGCTCCCCGAGAAGGGACAGCACTGTAATTCGCAGAGACCACGTGCGGGTAACGAGTCTGCGGGCACCAGGCAGGAGTTACCCAGTGAGCTGCTGACCGTACTTTTAAATAGTTCAGAAACTTACTTCTGCCCCCGCCACAAGCTGACGAAATAAACCCCCGGGGGCGCTAGCGGGGGGCAGCAGGTGCGTCCCCGGCGTCAGCACCGCGCATGGCCACGGCCTGTGGAGCGGGCTCAGGTGCGGGAGCGCGGACGCCCCTCCTCCCACACCCCACGCACGCCCCTCCCCACACACCCCTCTCGGCATCCGCGCTCACCTGGCAGGAGTCGGTGCCTCCCCGCAGGTAGCCCGCGCAGATCATGGCCGGCGTGACCAGGCTGTTGTAGACGTACTTGCTGTTGCATCGCCAGGGCTCGATGAGCGGCACCATGACCGCGTTCAGCTCGTCCGAGGTCTTCCCTGAGGGGAAGGACCACACGAGCTGCCGCGGGCCTCCCTCCCCCGCGACAGGACACCGACGGGCCCGGCCCCTCCCCGCCCGCCCTGCTCCTCCCGAGTCCTGTCCCGGGACCGGGTCAGCCTCGAGGCGGGTGCTGTGCGCTCGGTGCTGCCGGCTGCGGGTGCTGTGCGCTCGGTGCTGCCGGCTCCGGAAGGCCGTCCGCGTTCTAGACTCTCCTCTCTCCACCCAGCCACGCGGTTTGGGGCTCCCTCCTCACCAGACCCTTCCTGGGCGGCCCCGGAGCTTCCACACACTGCCCCACCCCTCGGCTCCCCTGCACGTCCAGCGTGAGCCCTTGTCATGAGCCCTACAGCTTCCCTCCTGCCTTGACGCCTCCACATGGCTGTCCTCCAGGCACCACGGGCTCCAGGAACCAAAACAGAGCCTCTTTCTGCTCTCCTCAACCCCCAATGCTCACCACCCAGTGCTCCCCGCTCAGGCCATGGCACTACCACCACCACCGCCGCCGCCCCCCAGGGCTCAGATCACAAAGCACAAAGCTGCCCTCCCTTCCCTGGGTCCCTGGGTCCCTCTCCCGCCTCTGCGGACATCCACTCCATCAGCAAGGTGGTGGCTCCGTCCCAAACGTGCCCTGGTGTCCCCCGCTCCAGCCCACCACCCACGGCTGAGCTGCCAACTGGTCAGGCAGGACCACGCCAGGCTCCCCCACACTCGGGTTCAGCCCCCTCCTGCCCGCATTCTTTGCACTCCCCGGAGAGCCACCAGATTACGTCGTTCTTTTTCCAAAATAGGATTTATTGGAGAGAAGGAGCATGTGTGCGAGCAGGAGGAGAGAGAACCCTCGGTTAGACTCCTCTCTGAGCACGGAGCCTGAAACCCTGAGATCATGACCCGGGCAGAAATCACAAGTCAGATGCTGAACCAAATGAGTCACTCCCATGCCCCTGTTCTTCCCCTTAAAACCTGCCGATGGCTTCCCATCTCACGCAGAATAAAAGCCAGCGTCCTCCCCAGAGCCCGTGAGGCCCCGCACGGCCCACACCTTCACCCCGGCTCACCGCGCCCCAGCCACACCGACCCTCGTCTCTTAAACAGCCTGGTCATTCGGATCTCAGCTCCAATGTTGCCTCTTCCAAGAAGCCTTCCCTGACCACCTCTTCAAAGCAGCCAGGCCCTCGCTGTCACAACTTCCTGCCGTATGAAAGCCCTAATTCTGTTACCTGCTTCCTGGCTGGCCACATTCTGCCCCCAGACACCCGCGAGAAAATGCGGACATTATCCGTCCTGTTTTGTTCCGGGCTGTGCTCCCAGCCCATGGGAGGCGCCCCGCAAATCCGTGCTGATTTTCTCATCTGTCTTGGCCGCTGCGAAGCCGGGCACACAACCGTAGGCTCACCCGCGGTATCTGTGTTCACACCGGACGCCTGGGTGCCTGGCTGGCCTGCCCCTCCCCAACACGCACCCCCACGCTGCCCCGCCTGACTTTTCAGCTTGCTTTAGAGGAGGGGCACGTGCGCCGCACACACTTCTCACACGGCCGCGAACCACACGTAAGATGCCTCCTTGCATCACTAAGCGCTTGCAACAGGAGGGAGCAGAACCAGGATTAAACCCGGGACCTCCCCCTTCCAAACCGCATGCTGTGTCCCGGGGAACCTCACCTTTCTCGTGGGTGGCCCCCCACCCGGAAATCCAGCAGGACTGGTTCGGCTCCAGCATCATGCCGGGGTTGGGCAGACACACCGGTTTCACTTTGTCTGCTCCAGAAGAGAACACACAGTGAGCGAGTCTGGTCTAACCGAACGCTTCCTGCGATGGTCTTCCCTGGCCCTTCCCCACCTGTGTGCGGCCGCTCGTGGGAAATTCCAGATCCCGACGTGTTCTGGCACTCCCGCTTCCCGCCCCCACACCCCTCCTTCACAGGCGGGGTGCTCCCTTCTCTGGAGTTACTTGCAAATGGGATTACTGCCTCTCAACATTCACATTCGGGGAGCTCCCCGCTGCACCTCGGAGGCCCCTGCTGGACACCACCCCCACCGACCAGCTCCTTCTGGGTCCAAACAGTATCCCAACTTGAATCCAAACACCTCGAGGGGAGGGACAAGGCTCTGCCTCGTCTGTACCCAAGCGGGCTGGAACATTCCGCAGGGACCCTTGCACGGACTACAATGCCCAAACACGAACCCAAGGGGAACCCTGCGTGTTTTTTACTGTTGTAACCTGTGAAGTGTCTTATTTTGCGGGGGGTCACGTGAAAACGGAAAAGTACTGACAAACGTTAGACCAGCAGTTCTCAACTACAGGCGATGTCGCCCTGAGGATGTTTCCAGCGACAGGACACACTGCTGTCACAGCGGAAAGGTGCCGCTGGCCTCTGGGGGTGGACGCCAGGGCTCCCGCTCCGTGTCCCAGCCCGCGCAGGAGGGCGCCGCAACTGAAAGCGGCCAACCCCGAATGTCCACGGGGCTGTGGCTGGAGCCCCTTCCAGACTTCCGCGTGCTGATGAAATCATCGCTCTGTAAGGGGCAGGACGCCCCGCGAGCCAGCCCTCCGCACCCCTCCCTCCGGTTGGTCAGCACGGCCCAGGGTTCGTTCCTATCCACCTCTGTCCTTAAGATGCAGCGTAAGTGGCGCGCGCCTCAGGGACACCGGGGCGTACCGCTGAACGTCAGAGGCGTCTGCAACTTCATTAGAGCGATGTCATTGTTCTTGGTCTTGGAGTCGTAACTGGGATGGGAAATCACTTTCCCCACTCGGTATCCGTGTCCGTAGAACATGAAAGACTGTCTCAGGACGCCCGCGAAGACTGTCCAGTACCGGGGGTTGTTCAGGGGTCTGGAGGACAGAGCCCAACGCCACTCAGTGTCTCGGCAGCGCGAACATGAAACACTCATGTGGTGACTGCAGAAGTCACACGCCGGAGCCAGGCGTCCCAGAGGGGCACGACCCGCCAGAAGCTCCGAGGCCGGCGAGGTGGTCCCGGCTCTCCCAATCCCCGGCCCCTCCCTCCTGTGCTCCACACCAGCCTGCAAACCCTCCAGGTGCTGAGACACTTTCTCTTGGGCCGGATGCCTCCAAAATGAGGTTTCACACCTCCTTTCTGGCGGGACAGAGTCTCACCTACCTTTATGTGGTAGGCCATCTTCTGGCATACAGTAGGTGCTTAATAAATGTGCACCAATGTCTAGACTCTAGGTCTAACAGCCATCTGGGCATTAGCCTTATCGAGGGGTTTCCCTTTTAGAGAATCCCGGATCCCGGCAGCCGTCGGGAGGCAGCGGGAGGAGGCGGGAGGAAGACCTCGCTCCGTCCACCCTCCCCACGGCCCTGGGAGGCGGCGGCTCGCCTGTCCCGCAGGGGTGCAGAGGGGACACTGTGGTCAAACACCTTGTGTGAACGGCCGAGGCCACACAGCGGGGAGATGGCAAGGCCAGGACCCAAGCCGGGCACAAGCTCCCTCTGACTCAGAACAGATCTGCTACATGAACTTTCCTCCCAAATTCGGATGCGACCAAAAAAACTCTGTTTAAAGGAAAAGGCCAACACTGTAAATGCTGGCCGCCCTCCCCGCTCCCCACCCATCTGTGCGGGCACCACCATCACCAAGGCTGCCTAACTGCGGGGCCCAGGGAACCCCGGGCAGAGCAACGCGAGGTCCTCCGGTGTGCCGTCTTGAGGACAGGCATCCAGGAAAGACCAGGCCTCCCGAGGATTCAGCTAGGATGCAGGCTGGAAAGGGTCCTGCTCCCAGCATCCCCCACACGGCAGCCCGCCCAGAGCCCAGCATGCTGGGGGGCCCGCAAGCACCCGCTAGGGGGTGGGGGATAGGCTCGGCTCTGCTGCCCACGCACGAGCCCACCGGACCCTCCAGCAGCATCACGAAGCGGGTGCCGTGCCCCATGTACGGGCCAAGAAATCAGAGCTTGCAGGGGTCCCCCTAGCCCCGAGCCATGCCCGAGACCCCCTCACCCCATGGACTTACTCCTCCACACAGTGAGCGGCTGTCACGATCCACTCGGGGGTGATGATGGAGCCCCCGCAGACGTGGGTGCCCTGCACGTGCAGGCTGACCTGCCAGGGCCAGTCCCCCGGGGACGCGCTGCTCCCGCCCACGATCCGGCTCTGGCGCATCGTCTTCCCCGAGACCCCGCACTCTGAAAGCGACAAGCACCGTGCCGTGGGCACCAGCGGGGCCGCCCCCGCCGGCTCCATCCACGTCTCCTGCCAGACTGCTGGGCCCCTGCGGCTGCCTCTCGGTCCCACTCGTTTGGGTCTGAATTCGACAGAGTGTGTCCTAGACGCTCCCCGGAGCCCCCCAGACCCTGGGGAAGCTTCTGCCGGCCTTCGATGCCGCCTGTCATTTGGCCCTGATCCTGTCAGGGTCTCCTGCACAGCCAGGTGGGGGATCTTGGATAACAAGGGGCCCGGGGCCTGCTTGAATGCTCAGAGGCCCCAAGGTTCCTGAACAAAGCAAAGGCGGGTGGGGAGGAGGAGGAGGAGGAGACGGAGGGGGAGAGGGAGGGGGAGGGGGGAGGGGGAGGGGGGAGGGGGAGGAAGGGGGGGCAGGGAGCGCGAACCCTCAGTGCCTGGCCTGGTGCCACTTGTGCCAAGTTCTTTGCCAGAAAGGGAGACGAGGCTTCCTTTGTGGAAACCCGGGATCACCGGTGGGGAAAAAGCCTCGTTTACAAGACAGAGCCTCCAGATGGGAGGGGGAGGGTGAAGCGGGGGCCTCGGAAGCACAGGGAGCAGCTCACCGTGGACCAAGTCCAAACGAGGACGGGAGGCTGGAAGGGGGTGCCGGAGTCCCAGGGGATTCCGTCTCCGAGCCCCTCCCGTCCCCTGCCCTGTCCCCATCCCCGACAGCGTAGAGGAGCTGGCTTCCGTCAGTGCCCCCCAATGCGCCTGCAAACTGCTGGAGCGTGGGGGTCTCGTGCCCCACGAGGCGGACGGCGAGGGCTGGAGGATGGGGCAGGCACCACGCTCTCTTAGGGCCTGAAGCAGCTTGAGCTGAGCCCAGCCGGGAAGCAGTGGCCGGGACCCCCCGGGAGTGGCTACTGGATTCACCTCCTGAAAAGCTGAGCTTTGGAACCAGTAACAGGGCCGGGCCACCTCAGGGAGGGGAGCACAGGGACGGTGCCTCCCACACTGACAGCGGTTAGGAAGCTGTAAGTAATCTCAGCCTGGGGATGGGAAGAGCCATGGCCTCCAGCCCCACCTGGAGGGGGCAGGAGAGGGGGGCCCGTTAGGTTCCCGAGACTGCCTGGGGACGGCTGTCCTGGACCCGAGGCTGAAGGCACCTCTAGCACACCGTCTTCCCAGAAAGGTGTTCCTTGCAGGGAGCCAGGGTGCGGGCAGGACGCAAGGCTTCCAGGCACATCCCAGCCCATGCCCCCACCTCCCCAGACACCAGGGAGGCATTTCTGAGCCTACTGCGTGTTCCCTGTTTAGGGGGGTAATCGAGAATCACTTACCTATACAACGCAAAGAAACCACTGTTTTCGAGGCGCAGATGTCACTGCAGAAGAAGAGGGGACACTCTGGTCACTCTGATGCTCGACCCTCAAAATACTTAGAAATAAACATTTTCTTCCAGTGTTCTCGCGGCCCGGCCTCCCCAGTGTGGAAGGGCCCACGACCGAAGACCCGGATAAGGAGAGCAGATCTACATGGGGGCACCGAGTCCAAGCCCGGCTTTCAAGTCTCCACTGTGGGCCTCTGGGCGGGCTATGTCACCTCCCCGTGCCTCAGTTTCCCCATCTGTAGAGTGGGACGAGAAGGGTACCACGACGGAGTGGCACCCTGTAACATGGCTATAATTTTCATCCCCAGGACTCGAAGTCAGCCCCTGGTTTTGTCTGGAAGCCATCTGGAAAGTTCCGGGTTCCTGCTTTACAACCGCACGGAAAGCAAGGGCAGCCGATCACTGACTCGGGAACCAGAGAAAAGTTACTCGTTTGGGAGGGAAGTGTTTGAAGTTAGAGCTGAAAGATCAATGACCAACTATACATAGTGAGGGAGAGAATCAGCCCTATGGCGCTGGCGGGAACCGCGTCCCAGCCGCACGGTCGCCGACAGCCCCCTCTGCTGGCCACCAGGAGGGATGGCACCCATCTGCCAATCTCACCGTAGCCCGGCTTCACGCCCGCCCCCTTCCAGAAGCAGTGCTGAGATTCCAATCACAGAATCACCCTCGCTTCCTAACCGCACCCGGTCCAGAGCCAAGCCCTGCTTCCTGGAACCTCCCCAAAATGATCCAACAAAAGCTCAAGTCTGTTGTACAAAGTGCCCTCGGCCACCCTCACACTGAGAGCCCCGTGCATCCCTGGACACTGCAGGTCCTGCTGGTCTTGGACTGCGGGGCTTAACCACCCCGAGAGAGGCCACGTTCCCATGAAGAGAAGATGTTTTCTGAGAATCACGAAGCCAACTGTCCTCTCCGTGCAGGTAAAGCGTGCGGCGGCTTGGGCGACCCCAGTGGGAGCCTGTGACCCGGGTATCAACGCAAAGGGAGGAGCCTTCCACCCAGCCACAGACTACCTCGTCTTCCCTGCCAAGCCGGCGGCCACGTCGTGACTCCCGGGGCTCTCGTGGCCAGGAGGCAGCCTCCTGTCCCTGCTCAGCCCCGAAGCCACAGGGAAGTGTCCGCAGAACGGAGACACCCAGCGTTTACGAAGAGCCCCGGCAGCTGTGCTTAGCAGAACACAGCCCTGCTGTTTTGATGCCTGCACCTGGCGAGCACAGCCCTCCTCCTGGGCTCACCCTGTCACATTCCTGGGGACAGCCAGGCTGGGCAGCTTGGGCGGAAGTCAGCCCCCTTGCACCGCGGTCAGCAGCCACCAGGAATGCAAACTGCTGCCAGCCTCCCACTCAAGGGAAAGGAGGGGCGGCATGGTTACTCCAAGTCGAGGGCAGCCCCTGGCAGCCGGCCCACAGGGAGGAGACGGCTTGGCTGGCCACCTGGGGGTGAGCGATAGGGACCTGGGAGCGGACCAAGGCCTACGCACAGAGGACACTGTGTGACTTTTACGTTAGAGAACATTCAGGTAATAATGATGATCCCGGGAAGACAGCAGGACACTGATGCGATCTCCGGGAAGCAGGATTCCTGGGCTGAGACTGGCAAACACCCGTGCAAAGTGCGATCAGTTGGTCCCCCGGGCTGCGACCCTGAGGCTTTCTCTGGACACACACCCTGTACACCTAGCATGTACGTCTCTAATGTCCAGGGAGAAAAGAAAAGCAGTAAGGGGGCGCCTGGGGGGCTCTGTCGGTGCAGCGTCTGCCTTCAGCTCAGGTCATGATCTCAGGGTCCTGGGATCGAGCCCTCTGTGGGGCTCCCTGCTCTGTGGGGAGCCTGCCCACCCCCCGACTTCCCCCTCCTGCTTATGCTCACTCGCTTTCATTCCGCTAAATAAATAAAATCTTTTTAAAAAAAGAAAAGAAAGTGGTAGGGAGAACTTGCCATTTTATGACGTTATCCGATGCCGTCAAGGGCACCAACAGTAAATAACCCTTAGCTGCTTCCCAAAAATGAACCCAGAGCAACCAGCCCCGCTTACAGGTCCCCTCCCCCGCCAACGAGAAACTCAGCGACACCCGGAATTCCGGCTCAGGGAAAGCAGCCTCGGCACGGACTCCCCGTGGTGTCTCCCGGTCGCTCGTTACCCATCTTCTTAGAGGGTGAAAGGCACCGCCCAGTACCTGTGGTACAGCTTCTTGTACAGGTCCATATTGCCGGCACTTGTGTTCAGCTTCATAAAGCTGGAGGCTCCGCTGTCATCCACGATCCCTTGGCTAGAATAAAAACTATTCCTAAAAGAGGCAGAAAACGTTAATTAAAATAACGGCTTCCCGATAAGCAGCCCCGAGTCCTGTGCCTCTCATCGGACTTCTCTTGCAGGGGGTTCCAATTAAGAGAAACACCGACAGGCATTTGGAAAACAAAACCCCAAGTTCAAATCAAGTGACCTTGGGTTAGAACCATCTCGTCCACCACCCGGCAACAACCTGGAATGTCAGGTAAAAGCTCTCCACTGGCCTTTCTCTAAGCTCCCAGGATCAGGGAGCTCCAGGGTCAGGATAAAGAAACCAGGAGGTCACAGGAACTTCAGGAAACGGACAGACGCTGAAACCCGCCCAGCTATAAAATCCCATCAGGTCCTGAACTGCGAGGGGGGCCTCACTAGGTCATTCGACTGCAATCTGAGAACGGCATTTGGAAATAGTACACTAGCTAAGATGCCAAATTTCTTATCAAGTGGTAACTAATTTTGAAAACCAGCCTCTGGCGAACCCCTTAGGACTGCACAAAGGTCATATGGGGACACTCCAAGGAAGAGGTGGTGGCATTAAGGTAACACGGCCCAGCCTTTCCCCGTGGGCCCAGATGGCTGCCATGACCTCCGGGGGATGCTCTGGTGAGCCTCCGGCTGGGAACCCCTGGGAAGGACCCTCCTGCCTCTCCCACCCTCCCCAGGGCCCCGGGCAGGACTGAATTCTCTTCCATAGAGATCTGATGTCCCTTCTCTCCTGTTCAAAGGCTTCAGTGCCTCCCCCAAGCGTGCACAGTGAAGGTCAAGGACGATGTCTTCCCTCTGACCTCCCCCAGGGACCCGCCCCTGCCCATCTCCACCGAGGTCCCATCGAGGACCGCGGGGGAGGTTAAGGCTTCAACTCTGCCTAGAGGCTCCTGGAGAAAAGAGCCACCGAAGACCCTCAGCTAGCACCTTGGACCTTGGTGACCCCCGAGTAACAGAGTGGGACGGCAGTGAATCTTGGTCACCAGAGGCAGGACGGGGGCGGGGGAGGGGGGGACGCAGTGGGCACCTGCTGGCTTCCCCGGCCAGCCCTGGGCAGGAGACCACTGTCCCAGCGTCGGTGTGCCGGGACATTCAGGGAGGGAGGGAGAGGATCCTTCCCGGGTTTCCGCAGCTGGGGCCACACTCACCGGTAGCCCATGTCCTGGCAGGCGGCCCTCCCGTAGCTGTCGCTCCAGCCGTCCTGACACACGGGGTGCCAGGACTCCCTCTGGGCGGAGTACACCTGGAGGATGAAGTTCGGGCCGTAGAGGCGAACTGCGGCAGGGGAGAGGCTCTGTGAGCTCCGGGAGGCCGGCCGCCACCCCCGAGCCCCCAGCCCTCAACACAAAGGCTCAGAGGGGGCCGCACCGGGTCCCTGGTCCCCAGGCACGGACCACCCCGGGGGGGCGTCCCCGGTCTGTCCCTTCTCAGCTCTCGCGTGCTCCTGACCCCACAGAACCGAACGCAGGCGCCGGGCCGGGACCCGCCCCGGATGTTCAGCAGCAGCGTCCATCCCAACGGCCAGAAGCGGGGAAGCCTAAGGGACCGGCTGCGGAGGAACCGACAAAGTGCGGTCCATCTCCACCACGGGGTGCCCCCCAGCCCTGAAAGGAGCCAAGCGCTGGCCACGCTTGCACCCCTGTTCGCCCCCGTTTCTGTGAACTGCGCGGAGTAGGAAATCCACAGCCACAGGGGGCAGGTGAGCCACTGCTTGGGACCCAGGGCGGGGGAGGGACAAGCGGGGGTGGGGGGGACCCTCAGCCTTCCCTTAGCAGGTGACGAAGTATTCCAGAACTGACGCGGGGATGGCCGCACTTACGTGGGCGTGTAAAAACCACCAAACTGTATAATCTGTTTTGTTTTGTTTTTTTAAAATATTTTATTTATTTATTTGACAGAGAGAGAGAGAGAGAGGTCACAAGCAGGCAGAGAGGCAGGCAGAGAGAGGGGAAGCAGGCCCCCGCTGAGCAGAGAGCCCGATGCGGGGCTCGATCCCAGGACCCTGGGATCATGACCTGAGCCGAATGGCAGAGGCTTTAACCCACTGAGCCACCCAGGCGCCCCCCCCCTTTTTTTTTTTAAGGTTTTATTTATTTGTCAGAGAGAAGGAGAGAGAAAGAAAGTGCACAAGTAAGGGGGAGAGGCAGGCAGAGGGAGAAGCAGGCTCCTCGCTGAGCAGACAGCCCGATGCGGGACCCTGAGATCATGACCTGAGCCCAAGGCAGACATTTAACAGATGGAGCCCCCCAGGCGTCCCCAAATTGTGTATCGTAAAGGATGAATTTTATGGTATGTGAATTACACCTTGATACGCTGATTTTTTAAAAAATAAGTGAATAAGGTAAAGGGTTTCTTAAAAATGACCTTGAAACGATCCTTTTGAACAACAAGCTGACCCGTCATGCCCTATACCCTGGGTCCCAGCGGGGCGCCCCAAGCTGTGCCTGGCGCCCTCACACACGCTCTACCTCTAATCCAGTAGTGCCTGACCCAAATGACCCCCGTTCTTTTGCTTAAAGAAGCAGAACATTACAGACCTAGTTTAAGCCTCGCTTTATTCTGGTGCCTTCTGGATCCAGGATCCCGAGAATGTTCCCTGTGTGAGCGGCCGCGTGGAGACGGGCACAGCCACAGAGCGGGAGCCCGTGCGGCCGCAGGCCTGACCCGGGTCCTGAACTAACAGAAACGACCCTGCAAAGGGCCGTGAAAGAGGGCCCGCCGCGAAACGCTCTGTTCCAGGCCATGCAAAGTCGAAAAGCGTGTGAAACCGTGAAACCGCGCTCTGAGGTCTGGGGGCGGGAACCATGGGATGTCGAATGTGAAAGGAGGGCCGGTCACTGCAGACCTCATTCCCGCCACCCGTCTGTGGCCACAGCTCCCTGCATGTCCTGAACGACACCTTCCAGCGCATTCCCTGCGAAGCCCGCAGCCCCAGGCTCATCATTTCCTGATGCTTCCAGGGTGAGTGACCCCACACGCCCCGGGCCAGCCAGCCACGTGCTCCGTGGGCGGACAGACGCGCTGTGCTCCAGCCCGACAACGGACTAGGACTGTGTGCTAAAAGGAAAAGCCAGGGAGGAAGCTCAAGTGCCTATCACAGCGAGTGTCAGAAGCCCATCTGGAAAGGCTACAAGGCATAGGATTCCAATAGGTGGCACTTTGGAAAGGGCACAATTATGGAGATAATAAAACCATTCGTGGTTGCTGAGGCCCAGAGAAGGACGGGGTGGAGAGGCAGAGCGCGGACGGTTTTCAGAGCAGTGAAAATCCTCCGTATGATATGGGTACAATATGACGGTGGCTATGGGTCACGATGCATTATTCAAACCCTCTGTCCAAGTGCAAACACATTATGCATTTGCCCGCATGCCAAGAAAGAACCCAAGCATGAACTGAGAACTCAGCTCACTCTTCATTAAGAAGAACGTATTAATCATGGACTCATCAATTAAAATGAAAGCCCCCTACCAACACAAGTGTTAAACATGGGGCAGGTGTGTGCGGGGCAGGGACCGGGGGAGTCCGGACCAGACGCTCGATCCTCTACACACTCAACACTGCTGAAAAGTAAGGTCCGCTAAGTCTTCTAAGAAGTCACTGGAATTAAACATAATTTCAAAATTAAAAATAAAACAGACCCTGCGGCACAGCAGAAAGCAAAGGAGACACTGCCTTCTGGATTTGTGGTCATTTTAGAGGCTTTTTTCCCCTCCGGTGTCTCTGTGATCAAACGCTAACAGGGAGAGGTGACGGGGAGTCAGGAGGACACCGGCTGTGACGATCACCGGGGGGTGGACACAAGTGTCCCATCGCTACTTGGTACACCTGGAACTAATATTCCCCGGCACGCTCACTAGCTGGCATTTGAGTAAAAACCTGAAGGGGCACCGGGGGGGTTCAGTCGGTGAAGCGTCTGCCTTCGGCTCAGGTAATGATCCTGGGATCCTGGGATCGAGTCCCACGTGGGGCTCCCTGCTCAGCGGGGATCCTGCTTCTCCCTCTGCCCCACCCCTACTCATGCTCTCTCTCAAATAAAAATAAACTTAAAAACACACACACACACACACACACAAAAAACTTTAAAAAAAACGCTAACTGGGGAAACATGACAGTTGATACACCAGAGAGCTGGAGATGGTCTCAAGTTCAAATTCTTTTCCTCAGTCTTAGGAATTTTTCGGCTTTGCTGAGGTGTAACCGACCAAGGACAACTGCCTACGCTGGAGGGGTACGACCCGGCGTTTGGAGGCAGCACACACACCCTGTGAAGCAGGCGGACGTGCCCACCTCCTCACGCAGTGGTCACCGTCCTCCGCGGGGAGAACGCCTGAGGTCCTCCCTCCCAGCCAGTCTCAAGTGTGCGGAACAGCCTGCTCCCCGGGCCACCCCGAGCTGTGCTTCAGTATCTCCCGTGACACCAAACGGTCCCGGAAACCATGGCCACGGACACAGTACGTGTAATTCAATACACATACGCATATTGGAGCGCAGGTATGCTCTGAGCAAAGAACGAACGCTCCGCGCGTGTACTGGAACGCTCGCTCTCTCAGGATGGGTGCATCAGAAGACGCGCGTTTCGATGACAGTAATTTCCGCTCTGGGGGTACGAATTAAACGCACCGCAAAGATGTGTTCTGATCTGATACAGAGGACACACGCAATGCCGTGTGCACCAATCTTGTTTTCTATCAGTAATCGATGTGGAGTCGTGCAATCCCGAATTCAGCTGGGTCGATCAAATTACACACATGCCAACGCTCTGACCCAGCGGTCTTGTTTCTGGGGGTGTTTCTCCCCAACGTGCTCCTACGGTTGGAACACGCGTGTCATGTCCATGGAGACGAGGGGACTCCCAGGGCCCTGAAGCCACACACCAGAGCACAGAAATGGTCCCCAGGATGTGTCATCTGTGCCATCAAGACCTGCCCGTCAGCTGGGCACTGGGCACTGAGAAAAGAGGGCAGTAGGAAACAGACACACACTTATGTGCTTTTTCACTTAAAAACTCTCCGGAAGGAGAAGCAAGAAACACATATTGCTGCCTGAGAAAGAAGCGTGATTGGCTGGTGAACGGGCACGCGCGTATGCGTGTGCACATGTGTGTACGTGTGCGCGTGTGTGAGCACAGGGGGGACATGGAGGTGTCCCTGCATATCCTTTGGTACTTCCTGATGCTGATCTGCTTGAGGACATGAATTCAAAGTATTGAGAGGGAGGGGGAGGTCTGCAGGACACAGCGTCTGTCCTCGCACACAGCTCGTCTGCTGGAGTCTGTCCTCGCACACGTGCGTGCCCACACGTGGAAACACCAAGCGCCATCACACAGGACACCTGAACTGCGCTCCACGACCCCGGACGCCCCCGACTCAGGAGAACGGTGACAAACCATCATCAGCAACACACGGGGGAGACTCAGCTGTGTGCTAAGTTGCAGGCGCGAGTGGGTCACTGCCCAGCACAGACACTCCCCCGACGCGGGCGTGGCGCACAGGACCGAGAGGCTCCAGTGGGGGACAGGTGACCCCAGGGGCCCTATGGTGCCAGGGCCGGGGCCCACCTTCCTCTCTGGACTCCCCCCGACGTGCCCCCCATAGGTGCCAAGACTGGGCAGAGAGGGCATGCAAGGCAGCAGTCCTCACCCTGGAGGGCACAGGACTAGGCAGGGGACCCACATTCCCCGCCGGCCACAGGCCTCCCCGTGCTTAAATAAAGGGGAGGACTTAGGGCAAACTTGAGGGGAGAGGAGAAAAGCTTCTGGTCATAGTCCTGGTGCTCCCTCAGACTGCAACTCTGAAATTTGTTTAAAAACAAGAAGTTCTCGGGGGGCCTGGGTGGCTCAGTGGGTTAAAGCCTCTGACTTTCGCTCACATCGTGATCTCAGGGTCCTGGGATCGAGTCCCACATCCAGCTCCTTGCTCAGCGGGGAGCCTGCTTCCCCCTCTCTCTGCCTGCCTCTCTGCCTACTTGTGATCTCTGTCTGTCAAATAAATAAATAAAATCTTCGGAAAAAAAAAAAAAAGGTTCTCAGTTAAGCGTGTCAGAGGGGCGCAGCAAGGAGCAGGACACGGGGGCGCAGTACCACAGGGCCACAGCCACAGCCCCACAGCCAGGCAGACGGGCTCACACGTTTTGCCAGAGGACAAACTACAAGGTCATCAGGAGAAATAAGCCAGCTGCACACCAGAGGCAGAGGTCAGCTACACACACGGCGGGTAACGCCAGCTCCTCCACGTCCGCCCACCCACACGACACGGAAACAGCCCACGGGCGGTCCCTTCGGCAGGGGCCAGGCCGGGGTCAGGGTCACGCCGCGGCTAGCTGTCCGTGGGTACAGGCATCTCATCCACTCCACCTGCCCTGAAATCTCTCCTAACGATTAACAGAAAATAATGAAAAGCCAAAGCCGGGTGCCTCTCTGTGACGAGAGATCCCCACCGTGCTGAAGGCGAGCGGCTTGAAAATACAGAGCCCAGCTCCGCGCTTGGGAGCCCGCTGCCCCCCTCCCGCCGCTGTGAGGCTGGGCCAGCAGTGCACTCTCTGAGCCTGGGTCCTCGTCTGCGGTTAGAGCATCTGGGTCGCGGTTCGGTGACCCCCCTGGGAGCCCAGGACGGGGCGCAGTCTGGGCATCAGGGCACAGAGGCTGCCTCCGCAGGCACACGCGTCGCCTCTACTTACCGCATCGGTTCTCGTCCTCCGCGCCGGGGCAGTGCAGGACCCCGTCACACCAGTGAGAGGCGCTTATGCAGGTTCCCGACGAGCCGCACTCTATCCCGGACACGGAGCATCTGTTCTCCACTTGCGAGTGACGGGAGGGAGACCCAGTCAGCCGGAGACGCCGAGAAAACCTCACGCACACAGCGCGAGTTCCGGCGTCCTCTCTCAGGGTCCAAGCAACAGGAGAGAAGAACCCTTCCCCCCTCAGTGTTACTAAGGAGCAGATGTGTCCTTGCCCCCATCAACAGCAAAGCAGCAGCGCTGGCAGTCAGCAACAGAGGAGCCCCTGTTCCAAGTGGGAGGGCCCGTGGCCCTGGACTTGGACAGCACCCCAGGTCCTCTCTGCCACACAGGTGACCTCTGAAGCTGAGTCTGCACTGCCCAGGGCTGACGGAAAAGGCTGGGCTGCAGGTCACGAGGTGGCACAGGACAGTCACACCCCAGCACGTAATCGGTGATGCGGCCACCGAGATTCAGGGACAGGTGTGGCTGAATCCCGAGGCCGGGACTCTGTGCTCCCTGGTGCCGGGCGATGCCTAGTGCCCACAGCACTGGCTACAGCTGGAGTGGGTCAGTGCCCACCAGCCCACAGACCAGCAGGAAACATGAAAGTGACTCAGGACAGCCCAGACAACGCGGTCGGATGACCATGGTTACTCATGTGTCCCCATCACCAAAGAGAAGAAACAGAAGACAGCTGCTTGGGGGAGAGAAACTTCAGGAAGGCTGGTGGGCCACCCACGGGGAGCAGGCACCCCACAAAGGCTTGGTTCCCCTCCGACACTTACTGAACTTCCAGAGCAGAACCGCGGTCACGGCGGCTCCCGCCAGGACGGCCCCCAGGGCGATGGTGATGCACAGCGCCTTCTTGGCCTCTGGGGAAGGGGGAAGAGCACACGACGGAGTCACAAAGTTTCTTTAAGCTCCACTCTCAAATCTTACCCGCTCCTTTTAAAAGAGGATGGCACATTAAGCAGAAATTTCTCATACACTTAAAAATGAGACTTAAAATTTTAAGAACATGTCTGGGAGATCTTACATCTCCCAGAGGAGAAGCCATGATAAGAAGTAACCTTTACTTATGGTAAGTTTTTTTTTTTATAAAGATTTTTATTTATTTATTTGACAGACGAGATCACAAGTAGGCAGAGAGGCAGGCAGAGAGAGAGGGGAAGAAGCAGGTTCCCTGCTGAGCAGAGAGTCCCATGCAGAGCTCCATCCCAGGACTCTGGGATCATGACCTGAGCCGAAGGCAGAGGCTTTAACCCACTGAGCCACCCAGGCGCCCCAACTTATGGTAAGTTTTAAAAAGTATGGCTTTGTGGGGCACGTGGGTGGCGTGGTCGGTGAAGCATCCGACTCCTGCTTTCAGCTCAGGTCATGATCTCTGGGTCGTGAGATCGAGCCCTGTGCTGGGTTCCCCACCATGCTCTCTCTCAAGTAAAGAAATAAGTCTTTTTTTTTTTTTTTAAAGATTTTATTTATTTATTTGACAGAGAGAGATCACAAGTAGGCAGAGAGGCAGGCAGAGAGAGAGAGAGGGAAGCAGGCTCCCTGCTGAGCAGAGAGCCCGATGTGGGGCTCAATCCCAGGACCCTGGGATCATGACCTGAGCCGAAAGCAGAGGCTCAACCCACTGAGCCACCCAGGTGCCCCAATAAATAAGTCTTAAAAATATAAAATGTTATGGTCTTAGAATAGTCAGTAAATTATTCATGTAAAAAAATGCCTAAAAGAGGAAAAAATACCTTGTTTCGGTGATGACAAGTATAGGAAAATAATAGCAATGTCCCCAAAAGATCACCTCCCTGGCAACAGTGCTCAAGGCAGAATAAATCGTCCTAACCCAAGACAGTTCAGGGAAAGGTTGCCGCAGAGACCCGTGTCCTGTCCTCAGGCGCCATGTGTGGCCGTTTGTGCTTCAAATACCTCTCGTGACATTTATGAAATACTTATTCATTCGTAGTTATGTAAATTCAAATGCTCAACGGCTACATGAGGCCAGGGGCTGCCTCTATGGACATGGCAGAAATAGAACGTTCCTGTCCCTGTGGAACGTTCCACTGGGGACCGCTGACATCTGTCCACTCTTTGGTTTAGGCAGGAGCACTGGGCTCACATCTTGGCCAAGAATCAAGTCATTTGGAGCCGGTCCCCAGTGCTCTCCAGTCAAAACAAACCCACAGGTCACTGTTGGTCAGAGCCAAAAGCAATTATCAAGGGTCAGACACACCACACCCAAGACAGATGTATTCCTCAGAGGAAGCAGGGGAGAGGCCGAGGGGAGGGAGCAGAGAAGGCAGACACAGACCCTCCCACCCCCTCAGTTTACAGGAGGACACCCAGGTCGGTGTCCCGGAGTGTGGGGGAGGCCGGGGACCCTGCACCCATCTGTGCCTCTGGAGTCTGTTGGACCAGGGCAGACCCATCCAACCGGGCTCAAAGCCACGGCTCTCGTCCTGCTGCCACATTCTCAAACCCTAGTAGCAGGCTTAGGAATCGCCCGTGGCGCCCGCTAACGTGTTTCCTGGCTGGGGAAGGGCAGGCGTAGATCTGCAGTCCTAACAGGTTCACAGGGGAGGCAGAGGCCACTGGTCTGGAGAAAGCCACATGCCACCGAACCGCGGAATCAGAACGCAGGGCTGGACAGGGCAGGGCGGAGGGGCAGAGGAAACTCAACAGGGGACGCTGCAGATGCCCAACGTTGACTCCTTAGCCAAGGAGGATTTCTTCCTTTCGGGGGGCTTTCTTGTTCTTTGATCCTAGATAGACTGACCTGGGTATTTATCTAGGATAAGATAACGCCTGCGGTGAGCCAAGAGCTATTACATGAAGTCTTCTGCACGTCTCACTGAGCAGACAGCAATCTGCCCAGCTCTCACGGGGAGCATGCAGGCAGGGGGAACCCTCGAGGCTACCTTTAGAGGACGGGCACCTTGCAATCAGTTGTCTGGTCAGCCCAGACTTGACTTGGGGCCAATCTGCAAATGCAACGCCGTTGCATTTAACGACAACAGACTACTCATGTACCGTGGTCACCATTGAGTCCGTCTCGTATTGACTCGGCCCTAACTCGACCAGGGTCAACCATCTGCATCAGACCGTGACCTTCAGCACTCCGAAATCCAGACTTGAGGGTGTGTGAGCACGGGGACTCAGCGTGGAACCTTTAGGACGGTTGCTGGAGCAAACAGACAGCAGGGAGGCCCCAGAAGGCCCGGCCCCTGCACTCCTGATGGGTTCCTCTGGATTTGTGCTACTAAGTAACGCGCAAAACACTCTCGAGGCTCTGACACGGCTAGATACTGCACGATTTCAAACGTACGGCGTTCTGGAAAGAAAAGCCAAACTATGGAGACTGAGATCAGTGGCTGCCAACGGCTGGGGAGCTGCAGGGGGGCTGAATGGACGGATCATGAGGAATTTCGAGGGCGCTGGAACTATTCCGTATTTTACTGTAATGATGGACATGCCGTTACACTTTGGTCAAAAGCTACAGAATATACAACTAAAGGGGCGTGATCCTCATAAACTATGGACTTTTAATTAGTAATAATGTATCAGCATCAGCTCATCGATTGCAACAAGCGTGGCAATGCTCAGGCAAGATGATGGGACAAACTTGGGGGTGCAAGAGGGGGCATATGGGAATCCAGCGCTCATTTCTGTAAGCCGGAAACCGCTCCAAGACAGGCCAGTAATTTAGAAAAATATGTCCAAGGCCAAACATTAAACTTCTAAAATGTACATGCAAGTCAATAAAATGGTTTTCAAAATAGCAAAGTAAGGGGTGCCTGGTGGCTCAGTGGGTTAAGCGTCTGCCTTCGGCTCAGGTCATGATCCCAGAGCCCCAGGATCAAGCTCCATCGGGTGCTCCATCGGGTTCTCTTCTTGGCGGAGAGCCTGCTGCTCCCCCTGTTGTGCTTGCTCTCTCTGTATCCGATTAGATAAAATCTTTTAAAAATAAAAAGTAGCAAGATAAACTCACTAAGTAATTTTTCAGTTCAAAGGGTGCTTTGATAATGCAGAGCCACACGTGTAGGCTTGTGTTCCTCCCTTATGAAGTCACGGGTAAGACATGGACCGACTTCCGTCCCGTGCTTCCATCCCCTGGATGGTGACATCGGTGTCACGCAAGTGGGCTCGTCTTGTCTGCCTGGGCTGGACACTGACTAGTATGAACTCCAACTCCGAACGTCTAATCTCAAGAGGGGACCCTTGGTTTCTAAGCCCTTCTTTCTGGGGGAGACAAGTATACCTCTGTGGCGTCTTCCTGCCAACCCCCAAGGCAACCTCAGACCGGGGATCCTGGTGCTCGGCACCTCGGACATCTTGGCCGGGTGGTTTCAGTTCTGGGACGCCGTGCTGTGCACCACAGGTGTCCCCAGGGCCCCCTGCACCCACCCGGCAGGTGCCATGCCGGCCTCTCCCCGGTTATAGCAAACAAGGGATCTCTAGACACTGCCGAGTTCCCTGGGAGCCGGATCACCCCCAACTGCCACCAGAGGGACTTCGGGGCACAGAGGGGGATTTCCTTGATGAGAGAGGAATGGGCAGAGGAGGGAAAGCGGGAACCGTATGTGAAAGGGGTGACTGCGGAGGAGGGAGACTGAGGGGTAGGAGATGAGGGAATAAACCGCTTGACAGGGAGAAAGAAGGACCAAGAGCCGTTTTTGAAGAGTGAGGGACGCAGAGCCCCGCGGGGTCAGGAAGACAGGCGACAGCGCCGGTGAGGGGCTGCCGGTGAGGGGCTGCCGGGGTCTGGGGCGGGGCACGCCGGGGCTTCCCGCAGCCCAGGTGTTGAGGACTCACTTCTATTCTTTAGGAGGTGCTGGGGGTACATGCAAGTTCGCGTTACTGTTCCTCCTTACGCACGCCCTGGGCACACGCATGCTCGCCAAATAAAGAAAACTCCGTCAGCTAAAACGTTGCTGGTTTGGCCACTCGTACTCCTACCGGCTGAACTGGCTGGCGGCTGTACCAGTCCACCGGGCAGTTCTCAACACTCCACTGACCCGCACTAAAAGCTGGGAGGGGCAGGGCGCCTGGGGGCTCAGACTGTGATCCCGGGGTCCTGGGATCGAGCCCCATGTGGGGCTCTCTGCTCAGCGCGGATCTGCTTCTCCATCTGCTCCTCCCTGCCCGCCACCCCCTGCTTGTGCTCTCTCTCTTATATAAATAAATAAAATCTTTAAAAAAAAAAAGCTGGAGGGCTGCGGGAAGGAAAAGATGAAGGAGCGTTAGGCAGAAGCATGTGGCACTGAAAAGGATCCGTCCTCAGAGCCCTGGCCCTGCCCTAAGCCCGCTCTGCTCTGCCCCCGAGACCCTTCAGGCCCAGACACCCTCCCGTGTGCCAACCACACCAGCCACTTCATTCGCCGAGCCTGAAGCCCTCGCACATCTTCAGCGAGACCTGCTGTATCCAGGGAACCGCACCACAGAGGAAGGGTGGGTAGGGGGTTCCCGCATCGGAGCTTACCCTTCATTCAGGAGGACGCACGGACAAGCCGCGGAGGCAGGAAGAGGGCAGGGAGGACCGGCTTGGGAGATCACCCTGGGTGGGACGGGCCAAGCTGGGCCAGGAGAGTTAAGGAAAGTAAAGGAAGGGCTTTGCAGCCCGGCAGCTCTCCAACGGCCCTGGGCAGGAGGCGAGAGGGCCAGTGACAGTTGTGACAGCGACGGAGAGGGGCCTGGGACCCGCCCTAGCAGAGAGGGAGGAAGGACAGTCGGCGACAGAGCCCCCAGGGAAGACGGCCCCAACGCTGGTTCTGTTGCAGGAATGAAATGCAAAAAAGGGTCCTACTTGCGGTACACGCCATCCCCGATGGGGACTTGGGCTGCGTGTGGACGGCGGGTGTCGAAGCGTGCGTCAGCACCCTGGGGGTGTACTGGGGCACCGCGGGCGGGTAGTACGCGGCTGGATACGCCACGTAGACACTGGGGACCGTGGCGGGCGGCGCCGGATACAGGCTTTCGGGCTGGTATCCATGGTTTTCATAGTAAGGTCCAACTCCCGGCGGTGATCCCTGAACCATGAAAGAAAAAGTGAGTGATATAAACGTCCGGTCACCCTCAAGGCTGGGCTTGCGTCCGTGGTGCTCGGACACGGAGCTGAAAACCTGCTGCAATTCTCGTCGGGCCAAACGCTGAACTCGTCCGGACGAAGACCCAGCCAGAACTTTCGATTCACAGTCAACAGTTTTTGTATTTGCTTGTTTACTGATTTTTTTTTTTTTAAATAAAAAGAAAAAGGAAAAGGTCAACTGAGATTGAGTGAAAAAAAAAATAAAAAAAGGTAAAGAAAAAAATGTGTAGTAGCCTGGGCAGGAGTCCACAGCCAGACCCTGAGCTGGAGAGCACGAGGGCAGCGGCATCCAGGCATCTACACTCCCGGCCTCCCGGGAACGGGACAACTGCCCCCCACGACAGTGCAGGTATGACTCGTGGACCCCTTTTGCAGAGAGGAACACTGAGTGACAGAGGGTAAGAAATGTACCGAAACAGTCATCCCGCACGTTATTCTGAACGTTCCTTTTCTACTTCCTCCTTCTGTAGGACACTTGTCACCATTGACTGAGGGACATTTAGAGTCTGAATGCCATCCCGCTGCAATGAACTTTCTCCCGAGGCACCACACCTCTACGGGGTTGGGGGGGGGGCACTCGGTCTCTGCGCCCAGGACATGGACGGTGCTGCCCCAGCCGCAGATTTATTTTAGGCCGTCCCCGCCCGTGTCCTTGGAATGTCCTTCTCCTTGCCCTCTGTCCACTCAAACACTGCCTCCTCTGGCTGCCCCCACACGACCCCAGCTGGCCAGTCTGCGTGTCCCCTGCTTCTGACCTCCTTAATCGCCCACTGGCGGGGCCACACGGGGAGGCCACTTGGGCTCCCCCCATGTGAGAGCCCTTCAAACCTCTTCCCATTCATTCATTTCTCCCCTGCTTCTTGTTGACCGGGGGCTCAGACAGGACTGGTGTTCTGAGCCGAGGCAACGCCATGCTTTATTTTAAGTGGGGCCTCCAGGGAAGCGAGACTATACAGGAATAAGCCAGAGTTAACTTCCACTTAATAACTCACCCATGCTCTCCTTCAAGTCCAAAGACTGTTAACTCTGAACCAGAGCGGTGGACAGAAAGAGAAACAGTGTAATCTCTCATCTAAAAGGGGCACCAAAGGCCAAAAAAAAAGTAGCACATGGGTTTGGTCTCTATCGGAAACATCAGAGAACATGCTGTCCCACCAGGAAGGTCGCGGCAGGCACAGCGGGCTGTCCCGGCGAAGCCCTTGCAGGGGATGTAAAATTTAAAATGGATCCAGTGAAAATAAAAACCAGCAGCTGCTGAAGAGGGAAAAGCAGGGGGGCTATTTCCCAGACACAAGATACGGCAGATGTTGGTTAATAACCACAGGTCTGTGCTGTGTGCACGCATTCCCAGGCCAAAGAGGAACTAGTGAGAGACAACGGGGAGCGAAGATGCTTCGTTTGTCCCTGGAGTTGTTTCGGGCGCTGGGGCGGGGGGCGTCCAGGGAGAGGGACAGTCAGCCCAATGCGATTTCAATCACGGCCTCCTTCAGTTTACTGGGACGCAGGGCGGCACAGGGGTCCGCTGGCCGGCGATGCCTCCCGTACCCGCTCTTCCCTGGGACCCACTCCCTCCCAGCGCCCCCTGCCCCTGGCTGTCCCCCACAGCCCAGCCTGAAACTCACCTGCAGGGCAGGAAGAGAGGGGCCAGTGAGCAGCGCACACACCCCACACCCACCCGACAGCTTGGGGCGCTCTCCGCGGGCGCAGCTGCTGTGTGTCTGCACCCTGACCCTCCCCCGCCCCCCCAATGGAGACAGCGCCCTGACCCGCTTCCCCCGAGCGCACCCATTCCCTGCGGCCAGCTCTTAAAACGCAGCCCAGCACACACTTCGGAAAGTAACAGCGGAAGTAATGGAGCGAGGGAAAAGTCTGGGAAGGTAATGATTAACCACTTACTGAGTTCAAAGCCATCCCGGTGTTATCAGCAGCATCGGGTGATGGCAAAGATTCCGGACGTTCAAGATGACCTAGAAGAAAGAACGGTACGACTGTGTTATTTCGATGCCGGTTGTTTTCAGGAGACACACGGAGAAAGAACTAGAAGGTGTTCTGGGTGAGGGTCAGCTCTCTCCCGGGCTAAGGGCAGTGCTCCCCGTTCACCTTGGCCGTCACCTTCGCCCGCCTCTTCCCCACAGGACGCGCCCGCGACGAGCAGCCGGTGCCCGCACCTCTCTGGATCCGGGTCACAAAAGATGTGGAGGTGGGCACGGTCCCGATCGGGCGAGGATTTAAGAAGGGGTCCAGTGAGCCACAGCAGGCCCAGGGACGCCCCCTCCCTCACTCCCGCAGACAGTGCCCGGGGAGGAGGGGCGGGCACCCACTGTGGAGCAGGTGGCCCGGAGCTTAGTACCAGAGGGAGGCCACACCTGCCTTCCTAAATAAGCCACACGGAACCTCCCACTTCTTAATAAACACATGGGAAAAGTACTCCATAAAACACATCCGCACGCACCCATTTCTTCACGTACTACCCCAAATCCAAAAAAGAAAACATTTCAGAGCTAGCCCTTTCTTTTAGAAGAGTTTATTTATTTGAAAGGGAGAGATCACAAGTGGGCAGAAAGGCAGGCAGGGAGAGAGAGGGGGAAGCAGGCTCCCTGCCGAGCAGAGCCCGATGCGGGGCTCGATCCCACAACCCTGGGATCATGACCTGAGCTGAAGGCTGAGCCTTAACCCACTGAGCCACCCAGGCGCCCCTCAGAACTAGCCCTTTTGACAGTTTCCAAGGTTGGCAGTGATGAAGAGAAGGTTCTGTTGTTGGCAGATGCTGGCAGTCATTTCTAGAAAAGCCACCAGCATGGAAGCCTCCATTCAGGCATCACGCTGTCCCTCCTGAGCGCGCGTGAAGGGCTTCTCCACGCCCCTCGCTGCTGTGTTGGAATGACCAAAGAATGCTTCAGAAAGAGCCTTCCAGACCCTCCATCCCAAGACCACATTCCCGATGAGAAAGCTCTGGGCTTCATGCCCGCCGAAACGTGCCGGGCGCACAGTAGGTACTCAAACATCAGCAGGCGGCACAGTGCCGTGGTTGAGCCCGTGATCTTTGGGATCTGTGACCTGGGGCACGTCAGTCAATGTTCCCCGTGCCTCAGTGGTCTCCTCTGCAGGGGATGAGAGTGTCCCCCGGAATGGCCTATGGAGGGAGCTGCTGCCGTTCCTGTTCGGGGAAACCGATCATAACGCCGACAGAGGCGCCTCGAAGGGGCAGGGGAGGCGGCCAATACCGAAGCATGTGCAGGTCTGCAGATCTGCATCCGGGGTTTCTCCCCAAGTCCCAAGTCCACCAGCTCAGAAACGCTGGTGCAGCTAAACGCAGCAGAACGGGACCCAGGCCACTTCCTGCCTCCTGTCCACCCCCCAGCCCAATTGTGACTGGACTCATTAAACTACAAACAAACAAAACACATGAACTTGCTATCAATAAAAATGTGAACATGGCTTTTCAATCGTGGGAAACCGCCAATGAGTAAGTCGTGATAAAAACGCATCTGGTCATTTATCTGCTTTCCATGTAAAGCTAAAACACGAGAATGAGGGGGCGCCTGGATGGGTCAGTCTGTTGAGCGTCCAACTCTCAATCCAGCTCAGGTCTTGGTCTCAAGGCTGTGAGTTCAAGCCCTGGGTCGTGCTCTACCCTGGGCGTGGCGAAGGGTGCCTGCATGGCTCAGTGGGTTAAGCGTCTGCCTTCGGCTCAGGTCATGATCTCAGGGTCCTGGCAGCGAGCCTGCGTTGGGCTCCCTGCTCAGTGGAGCCCCTGCTTCTCCCTCTCCAACTCCTGCTTGTGCTCCCTCTCGCCATCTCTCTCTCTGTCAAATAAAGAAATAAAATCTTTTTCCAAAAAAATCAAGAAATTTTAAAAAATAAAAGAATGAGTTCAGGGGCGCCTGGGTGGCTCAGTGGTTAAGCCGCTGCCTTCGGCTCAGGTCATGATCTCAGGGTCCTGGGATCGAGTCCCGCATCGGGCTCTCTGCTCGGCAGGGAGCCTGCTTCCTCCTCTCTCTCTCTCTGCCTACTTGTGATTTCTCTCTGTCAAATAAATAAATAAAAAATCTTTAAAAAAAAAAAAAAAAAAAGAATGAGTTCATATTGACAGCTTTGAGGGTTTTTTTAAGTTTAAATAACAGGTCAACACCCTCTGGGTACGAGGAAAGAAAAGATCCTCCTCTACTAACACACCTGTCTCCCGTCTGCTCCTTATGGCCATGAAGGCGGTAGCCCCACTCCACGCCGGTCCTCGCGGGGCAGAACATCGTAGCATGTCCCTGAAGTTCCTTTCCAAAGCATCCTGCCCACACCTCAGCACTATCTCACCAGGTCTAGGTTTGGGTGAAGTTTCAGGAAATGAGAATTCGACCCCCTGGCCGCGTTCCCAGTTCAGGAGCCTTCTGAAAGGACTGATCCGTCCGTGCTCCAAATCCGCGCTTCCTTTTCATGCGCGATTCCTAGCAGTGAGAGACCAGGAAGCTGGGGAAGGAAGGCGCACAGGCGTCTGCGGCCACAGATTGTCCCATAAAAGCCACAGGACCCAGAAGTAATCACAGGATAATCCTATCTCGTCCAGATCCCACGGCCCACAGAAACCTCAGAGCCAGAAACACCCAGTGCGCCCAGATGGGCCCCCGCGGACTTTGGAACAGGAGATGGGAGTCGTGCTGCCTGTAATTTCTCTGGCCAAGAAGCAAGAAGGGGGGACGTGCCTCCCTCTGGAACCGGATTTGCGAGAACCACCGCCGTCTGGCAGGCCCGGGAGCCACCCCGGGTCGGGTTCCTTTTCAAAACAGGCCATTTACCGAAATAACGTTGTGGGTCCAAAAAACACACAGTACAAAGCAGACAGACACCACACCACAGGCATCCCGCAGTGAAGCCCATCTCTGCAACCGGGTTTTGAGCAGAACAAGGCAGCCAAGGTCTGAGAGCTCGACACCGTCGCCCAAATGCTCTTTCCTGTCACTTAGAGGACACGGACGACTGTCCCTGATTCCGGAGAGTCCGCCATTACAAAGGGCTCGTCCTACAAGTGGCGAGAGACAAACGTGTGACGAAGTTCCTCGTCCCTCCTCGTCCTCTGCCTGCTCCCACACCAGCACCGACCAAGTGGCCCACTTGAGTCACACGACACAACACTACACGGCAGTTTCGGTCACTCTGGGCTCTCTTCTCGGAGAGCTGAGTCATCCCTGAGCACCTGCGCGGCCAGGGCAGGACCGTGTGGTGACATCCTGCCTGTGCCCCACGACAGGATGAAGCTATTTCCAACCATGAGTCTTTTCTCTGGGGATCTCAGGAGGCACTTGCTGTATTTTGAAAACCAGCAAACCGATGCACACGAGGTCAATCTCATAGATCCAGACTCCCATCTGGGGGCCCAGGGTCTTCCTCATACCTTCATCCCCGCCCATCCCACCGCACACGACCACTCACGCGTTTGCAGCTGTGCGGAGCCCCACGGGGAGCCTCAAGATGCCAGGGGAGTGACGGGGTGTGACAGGATGACGAGGACACACCGTCCTTGACCCCCGCACCCCCCTCCTTCAAACTCCCAAGCAAGCAACACCAACACACACGCCCTGTCCAATAAACAAGTGATCCCTGAACGCCCCTTGTGTCTCAACCACGGCCCAACATGACATCATACGAAAAGATGCTCTCATATCCTGTCGCGGATGCAAAGCGCCGTAAGACGTCAGTTACGGGACAGTGGTGGGTCTGATCAACCCTTCCACACAAACAAGTATGAGACAACCGGACGGAAAGCCTGCGCGGTGATTCACACGGGAACGAGAGAGACAGAGACAGACAGAGACATCACCTGGGAGAGGCACCGCCAGCATCTTCCCCGTTTCTTCTTCCATGAATGCCTCATTGTCCCAGTGCGATTGCAAACTTTTTAGGGCAGGAATTGGGTCGGGTCCTTTTTGCTCGTTTGCTTTCTTCCAAACTAAGCTTTGTAGCTTACAGGAGTGTTCTGATATTTTCTGAGTTCCGGAGGCCAAGTAAGTAAGATGGAATTTGAGAGCGAGCGCCCCTGGACGCAAGCAGCCGCCACGGTGAGGACGTGCGTGACCTCCCAGGCGCAGCTGAACAACATACTTAATGGGACACGGGCTGGAGAGGCGCCCAGGTCCCTCCGGGAGGGAGGAGTCCTGAGACTGCGAAGGCCACGGCTAAGGGTTAAAGACCTCGCCCAAGCCCATCCAGGGAATGGGATAATCAATGAATAGGGTTGTTTCGAGGACACTGTGTCCAGCAGTGGCCAAGACGCACGATAGACACACACGAGAGTAACATCATGACAGCAACTACAGTTTACCTGCTGGCCCTGGAGGAATGGTTATGTCCAAAAGAGATCTAGCTTATTCTGTGCAAGGCAGAGAACGAAAGAAAGCAGGACCCAAATGGTCAGCCGCGTCGGAAAGGCAGATTTGACTCAACCCCAGAAAACCACATTTCCAACAATGCAAGTTTAAATATCGACGAGTTGCCTTGGACAGAATCATGTTCTCCAAACTGTGTTCTCCAAACTGTGAACCATCTGATCCACCATGGAAGGTGGGCTATCCACGTGTATGTTATCCCAGAAGATTCTAGAACAGAACCGAGCTCTGGCTGGGGGCCAGGCAGGGTGATCTTACATGGCCTGTGGTCAGACACTCACAGAAGGAGCTCCAAACCCGACATCCCTAGACACAAGCTCCGCGTACCAAGATCTGATCAAGGGTTGAAATGAGGTCAGGTGTGGTGCCCCGCCAGGAAGGCCCCTCGGGGAGCAGGGACCGTGGGGGACGCTGGCGCTGGGTCTCGAGCCCACGCGAAACCTGTTCCACCTTCCAGCTCCTCTCTCGCTTGAAGACATTTCTCTGTCAAACGTCCGTCCACTTGATGCCACGGCCTCTTCCCGGGTCCCCCTCCCCCCCCATCCTCCTGTTAACTCTGCCCTTCCGGGAACTTCCAGAACCTCCAGACTTCAGCCGTGGCTCCTGCAACCCTCGCGGCCCTTCAAACTTCCTGTGCTTTCTTGTCCTATCTCTGCTCGCTCAGCCCCCCGCACACAGGGGCCGGTGAAGCCTCCCAGCCGAGCTCCGTCCACGCCGACAAAATGCCTCGAGTTTTCACCCAGAGCCAGCCCTACCCTCCTCCTCCCGCACTCACCTCTACAAACCTGTCTTTCTTTCTGTTTTTTGTTTTCTTAAGATCTTATTAATTGATATGAGAGAAAGAGCGCGTGACAGAGACAGCAGGAGTGGGGGTGGGAGGCAGAGGCAGAGGGAGCAGCAGGTTCCCCGCTCAGCAGGGAGCCCGATGCGGAGCCCGATGCGGGGCTCGATCCCAGGGCCCAGGATCATGAGCTGAGCGGAAGGCAGACGCTTCACCAACTGAACCACCAGCCGCCCCTACAAGCGTATCTTCAAGACCCCTTCCCTCTTCCCTGTTCACAATCTAAGTAACTGCCCACATCCCCACCAGAAAATCAGTGTCTGCCTTTCTCCCTTGATGCCCCTAAGGCTGACTGTGACATTTCCACATGTGGCTGGGGCCAGGATGGTCAACGCACAGAGCTCCCAAGTCCCCCTCCTCCACAGCCAGGCCGACTACCCTGGAGGCTTCCAAGCCAGGGTTCCCTGAGATGGCCGTTAGGGTCCCCACTACCAAGCCAGAATGGGACTCACGTGATGCCCCTGCACCCCAACCCCAGAAACCACCACCTTGTCCTGGTGCAGACCCAACGTCAGGAGGTCCCTGCGGGTGCCCTGGAAGGGGGGGGGCCAGGAAGAGCAGGGAAGACTCCGCAGCTGTGGGAAGCAGGCTGACCCCAGGAGATCCAGAACAGAACAGAGGTGGGAAAGCGGGCAGATCCGGTGCCTCTCCAGACCCCCTCACCCTCCCCAGCAGCAAGCCAGCTTAGGTAACCAAAACGGACCAGCCACCAAACTGACCGGGTCCATTTCCTTTCCGTTTCCTACTCCCATTATCAAGGCTTGGACTCGACTCCCGGGCCTCCCAAACCTGTGATTTTTCTGGAGGATTTAGAAAAACAGTGAACTGAGCTCCACTGTCCGTCGGATGCGGCGACCCCACAGGATCACAGAGCTCTCCCGGGTGTCCGGCCGCAGGTTTGGGCCGGAGATGACCGACGGCCAGCTGCACTCCTGGCGCTCCCTTCCTGAGAAGCCCGCGTGTGTCCGGAGTGCCCTGTCGACCGCACGTTTTGACCCAAATCTTGTCCCCCATCAATCGCCCCATTAGCCAGGGAGCTCAGCCTGCGGCACTGCCCCACGGAGGAGTCCCGGACGCTCCTGCCCAGCTTGCTCTAGAAGCTTCAGCACAGAGCCCAGGTGCGGCTGTGGGCAGGCGGAGCCAGCCCGGCCGGCCAGCAAGCACAGGCCTCATGGGGCTTCCTTGGGCCTGGTTCTCAGCTCCCCTGGCTCTCCACCCTGGTGCCTGGGACACACCAGTCTCCAGGAGGAAGAGGCAGTCGCAGGACGGGCCAGAGCCCTAAGGAGCCAGATGGCCAGGCTTGATCCCCAGTGGCCTTCCAAGGGTTCCAGGATCCTCGGCCAGTGTCTCGCCTCTCCGGTGACTCCTGCTGAAGTGAAGGGCGTTAATTTTTTTTTTTTTTTAAGATTTTATTTATTTGTCAGAGAGAGAGAGGGAGAGCGAGCACAGGCAGACAGAGAGGCAGGCAGAGGCAGAGGGAGAAGCAGGCTCCCTGCCGAGCAAGGAGCCCGATGTGGGACTCGATCCCAGGAGTCTGGGATCGTGACCTGAGCCGAAGGCAGAGGCTTAACCCGCTGAGCCACCCAGGCGCCCCAGTGAAGGACGTTATTAAAGAGTCTGGAGTGACACCTGGCTGGAAGAAAGTGCCGCATCCACATTTGCTGTTATTTTAATACCAACGTGGCTACATTTTCTCCTACAGTTCTGGCGGCGGAGCCCAGGGCAGAGCAGCCAAGGGCGCGAAGTCCGAGCACTGAGCCCACTCAGGGTTCTGGCAACAAACAGCGCGGCCTTGCTCGGAGGAGGCGGACTCTGGGAGTGCTGAGAGGAAAGGCGCTCGCTGGACCAGTCCAGGCCAAAAGCAAAGGCCCGGGCTGCCCAGCCACTGGTATTTCAAAACCACAATAACAGAGAGGAAAGAGCTGAATGACCGTTTCCAGGCACGAGTCCTCCACTAAGGGGCTCCCCCAACTGGGGAGCTTAGCATGTTTCCCTGGCAGTGTCCTTGCCTTTCCCAGAACCCCAACTTTGGGTAAGGTCTGCTGCCCTGTGGGAAGAGGACCGACCTCCCCTCTGGGAAAGCTGGGAAGACGGAAGCCACACCCCAGTGACTTGGGGGGACCCCCCATCACCTGGTCCACCAGACCCCCTCACCTCGCTCAGCAAGGGCATCCTGGGAGCCTGGACTCCGTGGGTCCCTGCGCCCCAGGTTCCTGGGCCTGGGTGTGCTCTGCCCACATTCCCAGTGGCCGGGCCACCCGCCTGCCGGGGAGGTTGGTGCCAGCCTCACTTCCTGGAGAACCTTCCCCGACCTCCCAGGCTAAGTCAACAAGCCTCCTCTGACTTGGGTTTCCTAAACACCTTGGAACTCCGCTTGGCAGCCTGTGTAATTTTCCATGATTCAGGGGACCCTCCACAGCTGCCATGACGGCAAGGATCAGGGACCCCCTGCGTGCCCCTATCTCTGCCCCAGGGCCACTGCTCCGATTGGAATGGAGGAAGGTACAGTCTCAGGGCTGAGTCCTGGGTGACCTGCCCACCAGGTGGACCTCGGGTAGCGAGCCACTAGGATTCCTCCTGACCAGGCCTGCTGCCTGTGCGGTGGAAAAGGGATTGGGGCTTCGCTCAATTCTGGGCCACTGTGCTGTGCCCTCAGGGCTCTAGACACCCAAGCGCCCTCTGGGCTGGGGACGGAAGAACTCTGGAGCCGTAAGGCGATTCTTCCCCAAGACCCGTGGGTTCGCCGCCCAAGACATCCACTGCCAGGCTGGTGCGCTCCGCCGCGCGGCCACCGTCCGAGTCCCGCTGGACGGCGTGCGTTGGACGGAAGCGCCCAGGGGCCGGCCTTGTCCCCGGCAGGGAGCGCGCGCGGGGGCCAGGACCGCTCCTCCCCGCCGGGCTCCTGCGGACCCCGGGTGCTCAGGCGGCCTGGCTCGGATCGCCGCCGCCGGGGTCCGGCTGCCGACAGTTCCTCCCCGGAACCGCCGAGCCGTTCCGGCCTCGCCAGGGGGCCCACCCGGGAGCCTTTCCCCGCCGTCCCCGCCGCCCTGGCCGTATCGCTCCCGGAATCTCAGCGAGTTTCCAGTTTCTCCCCACCTCGGGAGGGAACCAAGCAGCAGAAGGAGTTCAGGTAACACTCCGGGGCTGCAGAGATTTTCCCGAAACAAAGAAACGGGTAGACAACTCTGTCCTTGTTCCCCAAAAGAAAACGCGCACCCCTGCTCCCCAGCTCCGGGCCGCAGAAGGCCGGTGGTCCAGCAGCCGACTGTGGCCGAGGCGCCGACCCCGAGGCACCCACTACTCCGACCAGTGAGCCAGAGACTCGAAGCAAAAGGTGCCCGGGCCGCGCGCAGCCAACGCGGTGGCCGGGGGGCCTCCGAACGGCGCACCAAGGGATCCCAGGAGGGTCGCAGCCTCCAGCCCCACCGAGGGCCCTTTGCCCGGCCCAGCCCGGAGAGTCCCGCCGGTGTTAAGGACGCACCTGCCGCGCGCACGCCGCGCACACCTGGCCTCCCGTCCAGTCGCTGCCACCCAGCACGGGGGGCGCTTGACTTGTCTTCCGGCGCCCAGACCTTCCTTTTGCGCCCGGGGCCCGCACGCCAGACTCGCACAGAGAACCGGCCGCGCGCGCGACTTACCCGCGGGGCTCCCTGGCCGGGCGCTCTCCGCCTCTTGCCTTCCTCCTCCGCCGCCTCCGCCTCCCCCTCCTCGCTCGTCTTCCTCGGCCCGGCGCGGAGTCCCCGACGCTCCCCGGCGCTCGCTTAAATCCCGGGAGGCGGTGTCCGACTGCCAGGGTGACACCCCTAAACGCGGTCCCCGGTGACCTCCAGCAGGGGGAGGGGGGAGGCCGGTGCGCGGCCCCGGGAGGGGCGGGTCCGGGCGGGGCGCGGGTGGCGCTCGGGTGGCAGGAGGAGGAGTTTCCCCCAGGGAAAGCCCGGCAAGCGCTTCTGGCCCCGGCCGGCTGGGGGGATCCCACGAAGTGGGTTTCGTTCCCCCACCCACCCCCGGCGGGCAATGGGGGCCGGGAGGAGAGTGTCCCCCTCCCCCGTCTCCAGGACCGCTCCGGTTGTGGGCGCCTCGAATTCGGATTAAGGAAGGAAATTCTGGGGAGCCCTGATTGAGTCCCTGGGTGAGCCCCAGGAGCTGCTGCTCCCTGAGCTCCTGGGCGCGAGGACCCTCCCGCCCGCCTAGGCCGGCCTTCCCTTGCCTGCTGCTCCCAAGTTCCCAGTTCCCCGCACGGCTCCCGAGGCCCCCACGAGTGGTGTGAGGTGTCCCACGCAGCGCAGGCAAGGGACGCCGAGAGGGAGAGGGTGAGATAAACCTTAGTCCAAAAGGCTTGGCTCTTCCCGGTCCTCCAGAAGTGGGAGAGGAGGAAAGCTGAATTCATTCCGAATCGCAGGCCTCCTGGCCTGCCCCCGGACTCTCTGGTAGAATTTTCTCTCCCACCCTGCGCATTGGGTCCCACCCTTAGATCCATAAAGGGGATGATCCCAGATAGCCCGGGGACCCACCCAGCTCTCCTGTTTCACAGATGTCCTGGTGGCCCGAGTTAAACCTTCCAGGTCGCGTGGGACCCAGGTCGCGTGGGACGGATAAAGATTTAGTGAGGTCCGGAGCCGACCACCAAGAAAGAATTCTTGAGACCTCTGTGATGCAGAACAGTGGTTTATTAAAGCCGAGGACAGGACCCGAGGGCAGATGAGGCGTGGCCTGTTTTAGACCTGCAGGTTGGAAGGTGAAGGTAAGCAAAAAGGGAGGTTTTAAAAGAAACCTCCTATCTCAAGATCACAGAGGCCTTCACTTGTCAAGTTAAGGTTGTCTTTTCCCCTCTAGCAAGGCATTAATATTAAGCTAGTTGGGAGGTTCAAGGAGGAATGTCACTCATGGCCCACCCTGGGGGGCGGGGTAGGTTACAAGGTGTCAGCTTCTGCTCTGTGTTCAGCCCGCCTCCCGGTCCCTCATCAGGACTGTGTGTCCGGAACTGTCTGCAAGTGACCCGATGGTGGACCCGGCTCCCTAATGCCCACCTTCACACCCGGTGACGTGTGTGTTTCTCTAGTCAGCCTCGTCTGCGGGTGACTCTCTCAACACGCGTTTCTCCTTCTCTCGGCAGCTTCACGAAGGTTTTGCTGGCGTGTGCACAGCTCCCTGAGCCTGCGATCGGGCTGGGTAGCCCGAGGGACCTCCGCGCGAGAGGTGGGCGTGTGCACCCAGTCTCGGGCGCCACGGGCTGCTTCTCATCCCCTTCCAGGATTCCCGCTTCAGGGGTGAACACACAGCCCGCTTCTGGCAAGGGAGATGGCGGGGCTTCGGGGAGGGGGTCTGGGGGTTTTCTCACTCTTCTAAAGGAGCTGCCGAGCCCCACTTACTTGTGCTCAGGAATCGCCTCCCCATCACCGTCTTCCCAGCACCCTTGCCATCAGCACGAAGCTAGCTCCAGGGAACAAAGGCTCCTCCATCAAAACAGACCGCGTGGAGAAAACTAGAAACTGAGTTCCTCTTGCTGTCATTGAACTGCTGCGTCACACCGGCTCTGAAGTGAAGCCCGCTTGCGACTTCTTTTGTGAATAATTACGGCAGAATTTGCAGGAAAACTTGGGAAATCCTCAGCCACAGGAGTGAAGTAGAAGTATGTATCCGGGGAAGGGAAGAAGGAATCCTAATGGCAGGCCCAGAGCCCGATACGGAGCTGGATCTCATGACCCTGAGATCAGGATCCCGGCCAAAGCCAAGAGCCAGGCACTTGACTGACTGTGCCACCCAGATGCCCCTAGAAGCCAGGGTTTTTAAAGATAACTTAGCAGAGGGGCGCCTGATTCAAAGCAGTCTGTTAAGCCTCTGCCTTCAGCTGAGGTCATGATCTCAGGGTCCTCGGATCGAGCCCCACGTCAGGCTCCCTGCTCAGTGGGGGAGCCTGCTTCTCCCTCTGCCTCTGCCTTCTGCTCCCCGCACCCAGCTCACGCTTTCTCTCTCACACACACGCTCTTTCACACACGCACTCTCTCTCAAATAAAGAAAGAAAACCTTTAAAAAAAAAAAATGAGAAATAGAGTATATGCTGATTACGTCCAACCCCAAAGAAGAAAAAAATGGAGTAAGTGGAAAAGAACTCAGTGAAGCCAAACAAAATGAAGCAAAGAAGGCTGAAGGGGAAGGGGAGTAATACTCAGTCGGGAAAAGCCGGATAAGAAAACACAAAATACACATGGAGACGAGTATGCAGCGAACCTCAGCCATCATGCGTGGAGATAACTCTCAGTTGGGCTAAACCGTCCAGGTACTATGAATAGGGTTAAAAAATACATAGATTATCAGATTGCCTAGTTTTTTTTAAGACCGTCGTACGCTAGGTTATTCATTAGACGTATTTAAAACGAGCTGGTTTGGCTACATTAGTAATGGACCAAATAGACCTGAGAATAAAAAGGTTTTATTGAGAATAAGGAGAGCCCATGATAATGACAAAATGACTAGAAAATATAGTCATTGAGCTTGCGTACACCTAACAACAGTTTCCCAAAATGTCTCAAGGAAACATTTCTAGAATTACAAGATCTTTACAAATCCACCGCCTTCTCTCTCGGCCTGCAAACGGCAGGCAAAGAAAGAAACATCAGTGAAAAAACAGAAGATAACAACACTGATGGGGTTTGGGAATACAGGTGAGGTTCACTGGCGTGAGGTCCAGAGCCGGCGACCAAAAAAGAATTCTTAAGACGTTTCTGGTGCACAAAGGTGATTTTTATTAAAGCACGGGGAGCAGGACCCCTGGGCAGACAGTGCAGAGGCACCTGGGTGGTGAGCGGCGGCTGATTGTATCCTTGGGAGTTGGGGGAGGTGAGGAGGAGGAAGGTTTCTAAAGGATTTTCATATGTTAAAGAAGACTCCGGAGGCCGGAGGCCTTCCATTGTCAAGTGAAGGTTGTTTTTCCCTCTAGCAAAGCATTAAGATTAAGATGGCTGGGAGCTTCCGGGAGGAAAGTTACCCTCCGGCCAACTCAAGCATTTTTCCACCGGCTGTGTGTGACGGGGACACTTCGTTGTATCTACGTTTCCTTCTGGAAGCTAGGTTGATAGAAATGCTTTGTTCTTGCAAATTGCTGAGACTTTTGTAGACTGAGGATGACTCCTGTCTTGCAGGTTTGTGATCTCTGTAAGTTAACTATTTGTTTTTCCTTCCCTCAGTTTTAGGGCAGCCGGGAGTGCCTGAGGAATGGCACACACATCCTACGGGGGCGGGGGAAGGGGGTCTGCCTTGTCCGCAGCCAGCCTTCTGCTCCCTCACCAACACAGGGAGCAGACTTTATTAATGGACTTAAATAGATGCGTACACCAAATAATTGGCCAGATGATCTTCCGTGTTAGTTCCTAGGAACAGTTAAACTCACTATTCTAGTCTTTCAAAAATTCTTCCAAGGAACTGAAAAACAGAAGATAACTCGTTTATCAATGCCTGAACCAGCGAAAATAGTTCAAGGAAAAGTACAAGCCAACCTAACTCACAAATATAAATGTAAAAATCCTAAACAAATACTAACAGAATGAATCCAACACTCTGCAAATAGATTAAGATCAAGTTGGCTTTATCCTGGTAATAGGATATTGCTTTACCATTAGCAAAGCTATCAATATAGTTCAACACAGTAACATAAATCACAAAGCTAAATTCAGCCTGCCTCTTGTGATTTAAAAAAAAAAAAAAAAAAATGTCCTTTGCGAGGATGAAATAAAAGGCTTGGCCCCAGGCTCAGCATGCGCCGTGTGTCCGGCTCTGTGGAAATGACAGTGACCTTCTATTAAACATGCAGCATGCTAGTGACCTCCTTACAGGATGGGCACATTGGGAATCCCAGTTTACATCTGGGGACGCCCCTCTCTGGGAGGACACAGCGCTCCCAGGTCCCACAAGTGTGCTGAGACCAGAACTGGGTCTCTGGGCTTGGGTGTCTCTTGGGCAGCTAAGTAGGGCTGAGGCTCCGGCCAGGGAGGGCGTTCTGTGTCAGAGACCCCAAATCTTAAAGGCCCCTTGGCTCGGGAACCCAGAGGCAGGCAGTTCCGGAGAAAGCGGGTGGGCTGGGGAGTGATGGAGGGAAAAGTAGGGTCATGGTAATAGAAATTTTAGCTTGAGGAGGGGGAAGGAGAAGCAGCACTCAGGGGCCACATGGCTTCCCTTGGACCCTGTCCAGCAGGAAGGACCAGGATTCCTGCCCTGCTATCCTGGGAGGTGCTGGTGGCCCCAAGCTCTGCTCTCAGAGGACCCCTGGGTCCAGTAGGTCAGAGGGAGGGGGGCTTCCCTTGCTGCCTCACTGCCTGAGCCTCCCTCTGTTACCCTGGGGCAGACACCCGGAAATGGTGGTGGTGGGGGGGGTGACAGGCTTTCCTGGACTAGACCAGGGCATCTCTGGCCGCAGGTCTGTGGCAGGCTTCCCAGGGTGTGGTATCCGTCCACCAGAGTCCTGGTCACATGCGGTCCTCCAAGCTAGACATGGCCTTGATGGCCGGTGTCCTGTCACAGAGAAGCAGAGGTGTGGAGAAGATGTCCCACCAAGACGCCAACCCCCGCCCCAAAAGAAACTTCCTGCCTCCCAGAGAACCCAGAACAGGACAGAAGCTACTTAACCTCTTGATGCCCCAGTCTCCTCTGTAAAGTCTCACAAAGATGCAACTCTGGCGAAATGAGTTATGGCGTGTTCAGGTTTCGAAGAGCACGCGGCCCCTCCTAAATGCCTAGTTACTTCTACTACTACTAGAAAATTGCTCAGGACGTACTCCCTCTCCTAAAACATGCCTAACAAAACACCTACCCTCATCACGTTGGGAACATATTCTAGACTCTCCAAGATGGCACCCATAGCTCCAAAAAAACATAAAATAAAGGTACTCACTTTTACCTATGTGAATTAATCCATTTCTAATTGATCCACTCTACAATTAGCCTCTGGATGGGTGAACCCCCAACCTCCCTCTGCCTGGGGAGTCCCAAGTCCTGCCTCTCGTCGAGCCACATTTCTGCAATGGACCTGCCAAGCCTGACCTCCTAGTGCAGTCTACACTCCATCTACCCTCTCTCGGGCCCAGTAGAAATGCTCAGTCTGTGTTAGTGAAAGCAAACCTTGTTTTCATCGTGTCGAGATGAAAGGTGACAATACGTTGTTGATGCCAGCATTTTGGACATCAGTGACAACATCACTGCAGGCTCCCAGGACAGTGCGGATGCCAACCGGCTACCCACAGTGCCCTTTCAAGCATTTTGATAAATGCAGCACCAGCGCTAACAAGAGCGAGTTATCGTTGAACAAACTTCATTAAAGAATGAAGAATTCTATCTTCAAACTTCATTAAAGAATGAGAATTCTATCTCAAGCCCACCTCCCAGGCTTTGACTGGAGGGTGACAGAAGTCAGGGCTGGAGAGGCATATGGGGGCTACTTTGCAAGGTGGAGTGTCACAGAGCCTTTCCGCTCACATGTCCCACTTTCTGGAAGAACAGGGCCCAGCAGACCAGCTGCCCAGCTCGCCCATGAGGATTCTTTAGGGAGGGGCTGGACGTTCTCTGCACCAGAAATGTGTACAAAGCCAGGCTGGCAGCCTCTTCAAGGTGAGGCAAGAGGGAAGCAGTGAGTGGCTCCAGTGTGGGACAGGGAACATAAAGGAGTTCCTTCCTCCCCCCCCCCCCCCCCCCGTGACCTCACGGACACCTGAGCCCTGGACGGGCGTGGAGATGCTTGTGGTGGGCACCAAGGCAGGGCAGGCACCAGCAGGTCCAACTCCCCTCCTTTGTCCTCTGCGTGGGTGCGTTCTGCAGAGGGTGCGCCAGACTTCTCTAGAGGGAAGAACAAACATTTGACAACATTTGGAAGGGGGCTTGATCAGAACCCCAAGACCCATTCAGAGAATCTGGTTTGACCTCAGTGCTGGGGCGTCCTTAAGGGTTTAAGACAGAAGGTGAGATGACTGTGCAGCTCTGGTTTCTGCCTCCTTCCCTCCCCCCAACCCCCCCCCCACACTCAGGTACAGGGCAGGGAGGGACAGTGTTTGCAGGGTTGGAGGGGGAGTAGTTAGAAGCCAGGAATCGTGTTCAGCTTTATTTGCATAGCAAATGTTCTTCCATCCCTCTTATTATTTCATTTTGTAGCATTTTATGAAATTTGTTTCTAAATGAGTAGTGCAGCCTTTATTATTCATCTCAGAATGCACTGAAGGGGGTCAGAGTAAGTCTCACCAGAATGGACCCCTCAGGCTTGTGCATTATTTTGAGCTGAGGGTAACTGACACCCTGTGGGCCTCCAGATGATTCTGAAAACGAGAGAAATTTTGCCCCTCCCTTAACTACATAGAAGAATCCAAACTGAGGGTCTCTCCCAGAACCGGAGTTATTAGTAGAGATAAATTTATCTGGGTGACCCGCCTGTGGGCTTGGTGCACATCTGTCTGCCAAACATCTGTTCTTGTCTCATCTCCCTGGGAAGTGCCCTCCTCCCCTTTGAAACCCAGACCCCATCCCATTTCTTGGCTCAGGAGGGACTAGATAATCTCATTAAGCTCTCTGTCTTAGAATCTTTCACATATGTGGGGTTTCCATAGTTATGAAATTAAATTTTATTTTTTCCTGTTAATCTGTGTCATGTCAATTTAAGTCTTAGACCAGCCACAAGAACTTTAGAAGGGTAAAGGAAAATTTTTCCTCCCCAGCAGCACATACGTAGGGTCTATTGAGAGAAATTAAAATGTATTAACTACCAAAGGCAATTCCATTTCCAGAAAGGTTGCTCTGATGAGATGGGTCTCACCGAACCCCTTGTGTGACCCCTGGAGCTTTGTCCTCCCGTCACTCCCACCTTTTTTAGGGGTGTTGATCTGGTTACATTTTTTTCTTCGAAAGAAAGAAAAATTAGAAATATTTCATTCATAGAAAGGTGTGGGTTTTTTTGTTTTTTTGTTTTTCTTGTTTGTTTGTTTTGTTTTTGTTTTTTTGAGCGAGATAGAGTATGAGTGAGCAGGGGAGGAGGGAGAGGCGGAGGAAGAGCATCTCCAGCAGACTCCCCACTGAGCACAGAACCTGACGTGGGACTGGATCTCACCACCCTGAGATCACAACCTGAGCCAAAACCAAGAGTCCAACACAGAACTGAGTTAACCAGGTGCCCCCATAGTAAGTTCTTAAAGATCTACAATTTAAAGTTTTTTTTTTAAGGTATTGCTCATCATTAAACATACTGTCCCCCTCCTTGCTTATTATGATTTCTTTTTTCTGGCTAAAATGCACAAAAATCATTTTTAAAAAGCCCAGCCTGGTGATTCTATAGATGCTCTCTTCAATATTCATACTTAAATATCCTTCAGACTTTGAGTGGCTATTTGGGACTCCCAGAGCCTCCACGGCCAGACCTAGGTACAGCTGTTGAATTTACCACCATCTTTCCTGCCCCGCTCCACCTCCAAACCCACGGCTCTGAGTCAGGAAGTCAGCTTAGGGAGCTGTCCCTGTTTTCTGTCTCTTTCCTGGTGATGGCTGGCCCAAAGTTTCATAAAACCTTTAAGTGTCTCTCCCCAGAGAAATGACGTCCAGCCACGAGAGCCATTGTGACGTGTTAAGTGGGCAACAGCAGAGTTGGGATGGGTCAATATGCTTCAAAACAGAGCAGGAACCCATGGCACGGCCCACAGCTTTGGTGAGCACTGTTCCTCCTCCCCTTTCTTCCGCACGAGGACAAGCCACATGGCGACTTGGTTGTCACACCTGTGTCCACTTGGAACATGAACTGTGGCTGATTGGTGAACAGCATAGTTTGTCTTGACTTGAACGATTCTCGTTCTATTCATTTGGGGACCTGTGACACGCTGAGCACAATTTAAATATGCACACATGTGCTCGTAAGTGTGTATGTGTATAAACACGCGTGTGCATGCACATACATGTAAACAATATGTCAATGTATATGCATATGTATCTGTCTATTTCTCACCGGTTTTCAGAAACTGTAAGCGCTTTAGTCAATCTGTCCTTCAAAGAATGAGCATGGGAACCACCCAGGCCCACTCCCGAAATAGTCCCCTATCTCCAGGACTTCCGTATTCCCGGCCAATGACTTGATTGTTCACCACTGAGGCTGTGGGAAGGCGCACAAATTCTTCTACCATAAGTATCAACGGGTTAGGCCCTGAGATTCTTCAAATCTCTCCTTCAAAACTCCTTCCTGGGTTCTTTCTACCAGTCCGGAATGTTGCGAGAAGGATCCAAACCCAATTCCATTCAAACCATCCCCCACACGACCCTGAAGGCCCCACCTTAAGCTAAACTTCCTGTCCTCGGTTGGTCCTCGGTTGGTCCTCGGTTGGTCCTGCTTGGCCTCCCCTCTCCCGGGCATCTCGAAGGCTCTGCTTTATCACCAGGAGTGAGAAACTGGTCTTTGTCTGGGTGCATTGGTGGTTATCTGTCAGCCTACAGCTGACAATAATGGATGATTTTATGTAGGTGCACAGTGATAAATTACTCAACAAAGTAATAAAGAAAATAAAACAGGGGTTGTGTTCCCAGTTGTAAAAGTCTTTCAGTCCTGGGTACAAAATGTCTGTTGTAAAACAGTACATTATTCCATTATAAAGAAAGAAAACAAAAATACACTTCCTTCTTTACTGACTGGGTGTCTCCCTGGCTGTGGGCCCTGGAGGGGCTGGAGATCACCCCTCCATGAGCTAAAGGGCTGAGCAAGCATGAGAGTGCCCACCACCCAAAAGGACAGGGTCAGAGCAGTCCCAGCCACACCGGGTGGAGCGGCCCAGACCTCAGGGACCCCTCAGATCAGGGCACTGGGGTTTGTACTCCACTTTATCTCTAAGCACTTGCAGAATCTCACGGGCAAATTGCTTAAGTTCTGAGACTTAATTCTTTTGCAACGATAAAATAGGCATACTAACATCTTCCTGTACTGCACAGGATTCAATTAGCCGATGAATGCAAACCATGAAAAATGAGACAAGTAAAAGCTGTCATCTTTTCCAAGGAAGGGAGAATTCCTAGACCAGTTTAGGTCTAGGATTGGCTGGAATGAGACATCCATACCTGGGGTTGTCCTGTGTGGCTGTGCAGGTTGCATACAGTGCAAATCCAGGGAGTGCCTTCCACATTTGTAGCCACGTTTATGGCAGTTCTAACATGGCAGGTTTCTGGCAAATGCCGGAAAATGTCCTGTGGGAGAGGTGATTTATTCCAGTTCACACAAAAGTGCTGCACAAGCCCCTGGTGAGGCTGCCTGTCCATGCTCTGTCTGGTAAGACAGGAGAAACTTAACCTGTAGCAGTACTCTCCTCCACGTGCACTGTAAAGCTGAATCATGGTTTTGTATCCTAATTGTTCTTTGACTTAAATGTATGATTAGAGGCCAGAAGCAAAGGCATTAATCACTTTAAAAATAGGTCAAGCCACTTTGGACGGATTTATAACAAAGCTCTCACTTGGTTGTAGTGGTCCAAACCAAGAATGACATGTCATACTAGAAACAGGGTGCTAAAGCCATTTGCACGGTCATAGGGAACAGGGATGGTATCCAAGTGACCGGCCCTGGCATGGGACAGGTTTGGAACTGCCATGAGCTATTCCAGAAGGTGCTGGGTCCACCTTCTGGGACCTTGAAGCCTTGAAGACGGTCCCAGAGTCCTGTCTCCCTGGAGGTCTGAGGTCAGAAGCTATTGCTAAGTAGGAAACATCTTTGCCTGCTCTGTGCTCCCTCCTTGCCACCTAAATTCCTTAGCTTAGAGACAATGAGGAAAACAGCAGGGGGGCCCACTCACATACTTCTGCTCTGCAGGGTTACTGGGCACCTACCTCGTGCCAGGCCCTATGCTGGGGGCACAGAGGGAACCCACTGTGAGTCATCATGTCATTTGCATCCCATTAAGGAAGGCAGAAACTCATAAACAATAACTACCAATAAATCCGATGTGCTAAGGGCTAAAAAGAAAAGTAAAAGCAGGTCAAGGGGGCAGAGTGATGATTAGAGTAGGCTCCTACTCATACTGGAGGCAGGGGAGGCCCCCAAGAGGGCAGGAGGGGTAACAGATGCACCCGCAGGAGGAAAAGCTTTCCAGGCAGAGGTCCCTGCCGAAGTAGGCGCGGGGCTGAGAAGAAAAGCCCAAGAGACAAGAACATAGAATAGAAGGGACTGGGAGAGGGACCAATGACACAAGTCCTCAGAGCAAGAAAAGAAGTTTTATTTATTATTTATTTTTAAATATTACTTATTTATTTGACAGACAGAGATCACAAGTAGGCAGAGAGGCAGGTGAGAGAGAGAAGCAGAGAGAGGAGGAAGCAGGCTCCCCGCTGAGCAGAGAGCCCGATGCGGGGCTCGATCCCAGGACCCTGAGACCATGACCTGAGCCGGAGGCAGAGGCTCTAAACCACTGAGCCACCCAGGCGCCCCAAGAAAAGAAGTTTTAGGTTGTATTCTGAGTTGGGTGGTGGCAGAGAGATCGCACGACCTGGCTTGTGTGTGGAAGGGGCGCTGTGCTCTCTGCTGGGATAAGAGCGAACTGCTGGGGAGCATGCAGGGGATGAGGGTCCTTGGAGAAGGTGCACGGAGTGTCTCTGTGCCTGGGGACAGGTGGTGGAGTGGGTAGGATTGACACAGACAAATGCATGTGGGCCTCGCAGTGAGAAGTCAGAGAGGTCCCCAGGGACTTCGGTCTGAACAACCAGACCAGCGGGGGCGCCACGGACCCGGACGGGGAAAGTAGATTTGGGAGACGAAACCGAGGACACGGCTGTGGGCATGTTGAGTCTGAGATGCTGCTCTGGGCTGAGTCTGAGATGCTGCTCTGGGCTGAGCACAGCACTCCCCCCACCCCCGGGCGTATGGGGAAGCCCTAACCCAGGGCCCCAGAGTGACTGCCCTGGAGATAGGGCCTCTATGATTCAGTCAAAACGAGGCCCTTAGGGCGGCTCTAATCCTGTCTGACACACGTCCTTATAAGAAAAGGAATTTGGATGTGCGGAGGGATGACCATTTGAACCACCGGAGGAGGAGACGGCCACTCAAAAGCCAAGCAGAGAGGACTCAGGACGAACCAATCCTGCCAACACCTTGAGAAAGAAAATTGCTTGAGCTGCCTGGTCTTCGGTATTTAGTTATGGCAGCCCGGAGCACTTAACTCCAGGGGCCATTAGCCCTCCAAGCGGGGACGGTCAGTACGCCGTCGGAGCTGAGGGAGTGGACACAGAGTTGGGGTCAGCAGAGAGATGCTGCTGAAAGCCAGGAGCTAGGCAGAGCCCCGGGGACACCTGCGTGAGGGCGAGAGGGACCCACGGAAGGAGAATGAGAAGGGGCAGCCCGTCATCAGGTGGGATGGGGGCTGACCCAGGGAGGGCAGCGCCTGGGAGGCTGAGGGACAGAGGGTTCAAGGTGAAGGAAGCAGCTCACTGGCACGTGCAGGAGGACCAGACTGCATCCGGCGGCCACGGGGGCAGGCAGTTCTAGGGGAACCGCGGTAACAAAAGCCTGGTTGCTGGGGAGTCAGGAGAGAGCAGGAGAAGGAAGGCATGTCTCATGCCCTTCTCAGCACAGTCTTAAGGCCCGTCCAATAATAAACGATTTCCTTCTATGCTGTTTCTAGAAGGAACACCCAGTGTAGAGAACGGGCATTCCTGCCGGCTCTCCCGCACCCCACACAGCCCAGCCTATGCCGGCGGGAGGATGGCAGGGCAGAATCGGGTCCTTCTGGAAGGGACCATCGTCTGCCACGACGATGGAGTAGCTCTGGGGCCCCTGCGCGTGACTCAGAGCCCTCCCCCGTCCCTTGCCCTTGGTTCCAGGAAGCTCAGAAGCAAATCTATGGTGTCTACCTCTACAGTCCATTGCTTTGCTTCGCTTCCTCTTCGTGCGCCTGTTGGTTCGTTTCAATCACCTCATGCGGGTCTTCGCTCTCGGTTCCATGCTTGCACCCAACGAGGCAGACGAGCGGCACGTGGGCAAGTCAGTCCCCGCGAACCCACTTCCCGCACGGCCCTCCAGCTCTTCCGGGGATGGACGCCTGGTCGGTCTGAATTGCTCTATGTCCTCCCAGAGTCCCCACTCCGGCTTTATTTTGAAGGTAGCTTTCACCGTCACAATGACAACCGTATTTATTTCTCAAATTTTCAAACCAAAAGAATCTCCTCATTTCAATTTAAAAATTTACTATTCGATGCCTCGCAGTGGCTTAGAAAGAAAGGCACAAACCCAGAGCGTCGCTGGTTAGTAAGGGCTCGCGGCCGTTAGGCAGCCCTCGCTGTGCTGCGGAGAAGGGCGTGAACCCGCCGCGAGCATGGCGGGCCGACGCCGTCCCGTGGGCCCCGCTGTGCGGGAGGAGGCCCTGCCCGGCCCGGCACAGGGAACGTCCTCTCCCTCGTAGCAAGTTCCTCCTCCTTTCACTGGACCGCCTTTTAGAAGGGCCGCTTCTAGAACAGTCTCCTCAAGATTTAGGCTTTTGGACTCTGAGAACCAGAAAGCCCCACTTCTGGTGGTTTCCCTCAGTCTGCCACCTCGGGCTCCAGAGAAACAAATTCTGGAGTGGGCTTGGTCTGGGCCGGCAGGGAAGACGGAGGGGAAGGAAAACATGCGAGTTCATTCCTAAAACTACCCAGACACACGTGAAACCGTCGGTCATGCCGTTGCACGGGACTAGGGGGCTTCACAGACTCCTTTGCCCCCGGGACATTAGTGACCCCAACAGGGATGTTTTTGGCAGGGGGACGCCTGGGTGGCTCCGTCGGTTAAGCGTCTGCCTTCGGCTGCCTTCGGGTTGTGATTTCAAGTCCCACGTCCGACTCCCTGCTCAGCAGCTCTTAAAACAAAAAGAAAAACAAAAACAAAACAGGATTAAAAAAAAAAACAACACTTTTTGTCCTGTGTGGAGGGGTAGGGAGGTGTCCCAAGAACTTGAGAATAATGGGACAGTTGCTTTCTTTCTTTTTAAGGCTTTATTTATTTGAGAGAGAAAGAGAGCAGGGGTGGTGGGAAGAGGCAGCAAGGGAAAGAGACTCCCCGCCGAGCAGCGAGCCCGCCCCGGGGCTCGATCCCAAGACCCTAGGATCATGACCTGAGCCCAAGGCAGATGCCCCACCGACTGAGCCACCCAGGGCCCCGAACAGTTGCTTTCTGACAGTAAAACGTGCCAGTCAGTTCAGTGGATGAGAGCAGAGGAGGCCACATGCCAGGGATAAAAGGGCCAGGCGCCAGCAAGACCTTGCCTGAATTCAATCGAGCACGTGAATGTGGCTGAAACAAGTGATCATCCCAAACAGCGGAGGGTTGCTCTCACGTGGAGGTGGGGGAAGGGCCCCCACGGAGGCCGTCTGCATGTAAGTGTGCATGATGTCTCCACTCATTCTCCAGGGGCACGGTATGGAGAATCACCTAAAAATCCCAATTAAAAAATGCAAATGCATGAGTCCTACTTTCGAGAACCTTTAAAGCTGATGCCGGTGGTCCAGAATGCAGTCGTGCACCCCCTCCCAGCTGCCCTGGGGCTTGGGGGCTGGGGGGCAGCTCCAAGTGGGGTTTTCTGTCTTGTCGGATGACGGGGGTTTCATCTGGAAGGGTGAGGGCCGGCTCTGTGCTGTGAGTTGCCCGGGGAGCCGTCCCCCTGTCCCCGCTGCTGACCGCTTGGACCGAAAGGCCCTGGGGGGCGGCTGACGTATTGCTGGCTTTCTTTTGTTAATTCAAATTTTAAAATCATCAGAAAAGAAGATGGGATATCTAAGGCGGCACGTTTGCAGCTTGGCTGTCACATCTGTTACGGTGAAGTTTAAATTTCAGGTCACGAAGCAGTGTGTTGACCAAGATCCCCGCCCGTCCCTGCCCGTCCCCAGCCTGCTGGCCCTGGGACGCCCTCAGCAGGGGGAGGGAGAGAAGACCGGATTTCGATTCCGTCCTGTGGGTAAGTAGCGAAAGGGACCAGGTCCGCGCCGGATAATCAGTCTTCTATTTTACGAGTCATCCTGAAAGCCAAGCGGGCTCTCCTCGTAAATGACATGTGTGGGTTTTGGAAGCACTGAGAGGGGCACCCGCCCCAGAAGCCGCACCTGAGCCAGGTGCCTGGACGTGGGGGGTCTTGAGGCAGACTTAAGGGGGCTGCTGGGCGTGGCAGGGGTGCCGGGCGGAGGGGAGCATGAGGAGGCGGCTTGGGGAGGGGCTGGGAGCAGAATCTGGGGTGGTGCCTCCCACTGGACGCGTGGGTGAGTGGGAGGCTGGCTGGGACCCAGTAAGGTAGGGAAGGAAGCGGGGAGAGAAGCCAACGGAGCTCAGCGAACGACCAGGAGGGTTTCCGGTCTTTAAAAAGGCAGCTCCTTACCCGAGAGACACTTCTGCTGGAGCTAAGAGCCACACGCCGTGGCCCCTGGGCCGCCTTCTGGTCTCGGTAATTAACTCTTGCCTGGGCTGCGTAGGTGCTCCCTGGAGAGCGGTGGCTGACCGGCGTGTTCAGGTCAAGCTGGTTAAAGTCAGACACCTGGTTTCATTTTATTTTATTTTTTTAAGATTTTATTTATTTGACACAAAGAGAGAGAGACAGCGCAAGTCGGGGGAGGGGAAGAGGGAGAGAAAAAAGCAGGCTCTGTGCTGAGCAGGAACCCTGAGGTGGAACTCGATCCCGGGACCTTGGGATCATGACCTGAGCCGAGGGCAGACGCTTCACCGACAGAGGCACCCAGGAGTCCCAGACGACTGGCTTTAAACCCTGGCACCATCATTCATGAAATGTAATCATGAAAAGTGGCTGAAATTCTCCAGGGCGGACACGACAGGTTACGGGGACGATCAAGGGACACAGGTGTGGAAGGTGAAAACACGCACTTGCCAGCCTTGGCTGTGCCCAGCCTGTCCTTACCACACCCGGATGGCGTCTGACAACTGTCAGGATTCCTTCCCAGGTGTTCTTCAGGCCTGGGCCACCAAGGAGATAGGGAAGAAGAGTCTTTCTATGTTTACAGAAAAACGGTGACGATAGCTTGACACTGAGCTGCAGGGGGGAGCCAGTTGGACGACCTGCCCGGGGACTCAAAACACCGGGGTCTTGGTCTTGAGGAAGGAGCCTCTGGCCCAATTCTCAGAACCCGGGAATTCTTGTCTGCTTACTTACGATAGCTGGGCTTCTAGGTGTGAAATGTCTTCCCTTACCCTGAAATTTAATGAAGAGGTAGTCAAAGGAGAACCACGTGCATTCTTCTTTTTACAGACCCTGGACTAATGTAACTTCCGGTGCGAAGACGGTAACTAGTCGCCATTTTGTCAGGGAGGAGTTTGGGAGGATAAAGGAGCTTCTGGGGGCCACGCTGGTTCTTGTTCAGCAGCAGCCAACGAAAGCGCCCAGAGCAACAGGGCGATACTGGAGAAGGTCAGTATTTTTGGAATATATAATCTGTGATATCAGTTATATTAAATAAGTACAATAAGTAGACAAATGAAAAATTTGGTTGTGAAATGTGATCATATAGATGGGCTAAATATTTCTGGCCTCCCCAAATTTGCATGGGGAGATCCTCACCCCCACTGTATTCAGAGGCAGGGCCTCTGGGAGGCCAGTAGGTCATGAGGATGAGGACCCATGAGTGGGGTCAGGGCCCTCATGGATGTGGTCCCCCCGCCCCCACCCCTGCAGTGCTTCCTGGCCTCTGGCCCCATGTGAGGACACAGGGGGAAGGCGGCCATCTGTGCACTGGGAAGAAGGAAGCTCCCAGAAGGTGCAGGAGCCTTGAGCTCAGTCCCCCCGGACTCCAGAACCGTGAGAAATGCTTGCTGTTTGAGCGTCCGGTCTATGTTGTTGAAGTCGTCTGAATGAACTAAGGCAAGAAGTTGTCTTTCTTTTTCTTTTATTTTTTTTTTTTAAGTTTTAAGAGGGTTGACCCTGTGCTCAGGACTTTGATGGTGCTTCCTGAATGTGTCAGGAAGATTCTGGGCAGATACTAGGACTCAGGGGCCATGAGCCCGCTTTGCAGAGGAGGCGTGGAGTTTGAGCATGTCCTTCCGAGTCACACGGTGGCCAGGAGCCCACCAGGATGCGGGAGAGGGGACGGAGAGAGGTCCAGGATGCGGGAGAGGGATGGTCTCCTGCACGCCTCCAGCTGAGCAGCTGGGCTGGGCCCTGTGCGGTACAGATGTAGGAACGAAGTTAGGATTCCAAGCTGACGGCCGAAAAGGAATTCTTGAGACACCACTGGTGCAAAAAAGTGGTTTTATTAAAGCACAGGGACAGGACCCGTGGGCAGAAAGAGCTGCCCTGGGATCATGAGGAGTGGCCCTTGATCTACTTCCAAGGTGGGCAGGGGTCAGGGAGAGCTAAGTCTCTAAGGCATTTTGGAAGCTAGGGTTCCAGGACCTTGAGGGAGCTCACTACTGTTGGGAAAAGGTCATTTATTACTAATAAACTCTGAGTCATGAGACCCTTCAGATGTATATCAATGGGGCATGTGCTTGGGGGGTTTAGAGATAAAGGAAGTTTCCAAATGAATTTTTGTATGTTAAAGTCAGTTATAGGATCCTGGAGGATGTCAGGCTAGGACTGCCTTTTGCCCTTAAAGGATTAACACTCGGGCAGTTGAGTCCCTAGAGGAAGGTCACTCTCTGCCTGTTTCAAGGACTTATGAGTGGGTTCTAGGTAGTAAGGAAATGTAATCATTCTTCTTCTGCCTCTGTTTCCCATAGCAGCACCACCTTCAGGGTGGGCGAGCTGTGGGGGTGGGCCAGCAGGCAGGGCTGGGACCCCTTCCCAGAGTGGGTGACAGCAGGGTCACGCCCAGGCCTGAGCCCTGGAGACTCTGTCATCCCCTTGCCCAGCTCCCAGATGGCCACGCTCTGGAGGTTGGGTCTCTCGCATTTCCAGGTTTCCTTCTAGGCCACGAGGGAGGGCTGGCCGGGATCACCGGTCCTATCTGGGAGTGCGGCGGCGGCTTAGAGACAGGATGGAGGCTCGGGGAGCAGGTAGAAACTGGAATCCGTGAGGAGAAGAGGTGGCGGGACCCCTGACCCTCACTCAGCTGGGGCGCACAGCCGGGAAGGGTCCCCAGGGTGAGGGGCCTGAAGGCCCCGGGGACCGGTTCTGCTGGTGGGAATCTGGGTGGTGTGTGTTTCCTTGTTGAGTGATTCAGCTGCTTTTCTCACCACTGGCTTGGGGGAACTTCTCCTCTTCCCACTGTGCAGCCTGCCGTCACCCAGGGCCTGGCCTGGTTTTTCCAGTTGGACCAGAAACGCCTGTCGAGGTGCTTTAACCCCTGGGTCTCCCGAGCATCCTCCTCGGGGCCTGGAGGAGAGAATATTTCCTTGCACGCATCAGGGCTGCCCCTGGGAATTTCAGACCATGACCCTCACCGGCTGTGTCCATATCCCCAGATAAGCATCCGGACTGCAGTGATGGGTTCGGGTCCTAGGCCCCCAGGATTGAGCCCCCGTTGCCAACGACTGAGCCCTCCCTTTGGCCGGTCACTGCACCAGTGGTCCCAGGGCATAAGGGATCTGAAGGAGATTTAAAAAGAGAAAAAAAAAAATGCTAAGCCAATGCACAGACCCGAACATAAAATCCCAACCCTGACCAGCAGGACCCAGGCCCTGGGAGCTTTGGGGACTGGGTGTTCTTTGTTCTTACGTATTGAAGCTCTTGCCTGAAGTGACTGATGGCGAAACCAACAGCCTATTTCCACAAGTCCTGAGTGTGTCCTGCTGGGACAGGGCGGCCCGTGCTTCTGCCAGAGGCCCTCCTAGGGCCAGGCCTCTGTTGTGCGGGGGGCTGAAGCTTATCCAAGGAAGGAGGACCATCTTTAAGAAGTAAGACACAAAACCATAAGTACAAGAGCAGATAAGAAACTGGTTTCTCTTTCAAGTAAGACGAGAAATCACAAGAAATGATGAACGCTAAAAGGCAAACAGTACCAGAATAGCATAAATCTAGAAAAACGGCCTAAGAGTTTTTTTAATTCTGTAATAACGTTTTAACTCCATGTTGGGGCGCACACATACTTCCTAGGACCACAGCTTAAACACGGCGTGTCTGTGGAGGGAATGTATAGACCCTTCTGCGTTCCTTGGCCTGGAAGCTTCTAGAACCCACGAACGTAGGGTGCTGGGCACCGTCGAACACACAGCCTGCACCGTGGGTGGCAGGAGCCTCCTTGGAAGCCATTCCCACCCCTTCCCGTTACCAGCAAATTACCAACACATGAGGGCAGACAACACAGGAATTACTCATCCCGCCTGAAATGTAACCCCAGCGCCCGTCCAAGTGCGCCCGAGGCGGCTGTGGCATCAGCGAGGGAGCTGGGACAAAGGGCAAGCGTGAGCAGAAAGAGGCTGTGGTCCTCATAATCGCGGTAGAAATATTTCACGTTTGCCGTGTTTGCAAAATGCTGGGACCGCACGAGCACCCTCCCAAGGCTCCCGGGGAAACCCCGCGCTGTGCTCCGACTCGAGGCTCTGGAGTGAAGCCCGGCTTCTGGGGGGTGGGGGTGGGGGCGGGGGCGGTGAGGGGCTGAACTCGACACCAGAGGACAGGCGCTGAGCCAGCGCAGACCTGCCGGGAAGGCCTCCATCTGGCCCTCCAAGTCTGCGTCTGCAGGTGACAGGCGATAGGACCGAGCGCAGACCCGTCGTCCCGGCGCCGTGTGCGATCACAAGCCTCTGTGCCCTGATTTCTCTGCAGCCTCATGTGGTTAGAAAAAGGCACTCTAGGCTCATCGCCTTTCCCAAATGACAAGCAGGAAGGAGCCCCGCGCTCAGGTGTTTGGGCCCGAAAGTTGGCAGGAGGGCGTCGTCATCAGCCTGGATCAGAGGGAGAGCGTCTGCGGGGCCGGGACTGGTTCAGGCTTGGGCCGGTAACGCTGCAGTGTGGACGCAAGACTACGTGGACTGGGCGGAGACCGAGGGAGCTGAAGCCTTGGGTCTGGGCTGGGGGTCGCGGGGGTGGGGGGCATCATTTGTGTTCAGTCGCGGAGACAGTGAGTGTAAAGGCTGAGGTCGGACGGGGTCACTGAGCCTGGAGCCGGTGGCGGTAGCTCAGTGGGTCCTGTGGTCAGCAGAGGACGCGGAATGGGGCAGAGAAGAAACCGAGCCAGGGCGGGGCCCTGAGCTGAATTGTGCACCAACCGCTAAGCTCATAGGTTGAAGCCCTGGCCCCTGGGACCTCCGCAGGTGACTGTGCTTGGAGACCGGGCCTTGACGGAAGTGGTCGTTACCGTGAGAGCATTAGGGTGGCCCTAGTCCAAGTTGGTGTCAGAGCAAGAGGAAATGCGGACGCACAGAGATGCCACGGGTGCTTGTGCAGAGGACGACCACGTGAGGACACAGAAGGGGGCGGCTGTCTGCGTGCCGCAGGGAGAGGCCACGAAGAGAGGCCAGGGGAGACAGCAGTCCTGTCCACACCGGGGTCTCAGACTTCCAGCCTCCGGACTGTAAGAGAAGGGAGTCCTGCTCTTTGAGCCTCCCAGACTGTAGGACTATGCCTGCAGGCCCAGCGGGACTCCTTCGGGGCGAGGGGTGTGGAAACCCAAGAGAAATCGTGTCCCGTCGGGGGAGTGACCAGTCTCAACACTGCTGGGGCTCAAGTCAGGTAAGGATTGACCGTGACCTTCCAAGTTTGCATTTTGAATTTTTGTCTGATACCAAATGGGCAGGTAAATATTTGAAATAGTTCAAATGTCACAGAAATATACATATATAAGAAGAAATAAGGTGCTACAGTATTGAGTACCTTGAAACATTTTCATTGTCTTTTTTTTTTTAGATTTTATTTATCTATTTATCTATTTATTTATTTGACAGAGAGAGAGAGAGAGAGATCACAAGTAGGCAGAGGCAGGCAGAGAGAGGAGGAAGCAGGCTCCCTGCTGAGCAGAGAGCCCGATGCAGGGCTCGATCCCAGGACCCTGAGCTCATGACCTGAGCCGAAGGCAGAGGTTCAAACCACTGAGCCCCCCAGGCGTGCCTGTTTCCATTGTCTCGAACACACAGTAATAACGAGAAGGATGTGGAAAGGGGCTCCGGGGTGACTCAACCAGTTGAGTGTCTGACTCTTGATTTTGTCTCAGGTCATGATCTCAGGGTCGTGAGATGGAGCCCCGGGTCGGGCTCTGTGCTCAGCATGGAGTCTGCTCAAGACTCTCTCTCTCCCTCTCCCTCTGCCCCTCCCCTCCTCAGGCTCCCCCTCTCACAATGCAAATAAAAATCAAAATCTTAAAAAAAAAAAAAAAAGCAGTATGTGAAAAGAAAGATGACGGCTGAAAACCAGAGTGTCCAGCAGCCACAGCCTGAGCCAGCAAGGGTCCGGGGTGGGCTCCCGGCCGAGCACAGACACCCAGGAGCATTTGGAGAGATGAGGAACCAGGCTCAGACTACGGGGCTTGCAGCACTGGCCGGAAGGGATCTGTACAGACCGCTCTCCTGAGGTGTTCTTATAAACCTGGGAGGCATGCGGACAAGGGCGCTGCCACAGGAAATGGGGGAAACCCAGCTGCTGGGCCCGGCTTCCCCAGTGAGGATAAGACAGGGGCCTTGAATGCCAAGGTTAGAGCTGACTCCGAACAGGGAGCAGCGGTCAGGAGGAGGGAGCCACGGAGATCCACAGCACGGGGGCGGGTGAGCTCTCCAGGAAGGGGCTGGACACCAACACCTCATTATGAACCCTGATGCTGGGCGACACACAGGAAAACTGATCCTTAGACTATGAACTCTTGCTGAGCAAACTCATTTTCTAGAAGAGCTGGCAAAGGCTTTGTAATAGGCATGTGGGCCTGCTCCCAGCCTGGTGGAGGAACTTGTGTTTTTTGATTTGGATTTTGTGCTGTCCTGGATGGAGGTCATTTTTTGTGTATAGAAAGACTACCTGCAACTACCTTTAAAGCATCTAATATTTGCTGCAAAAAATCACTTGTCTACCAACTGAAAAATTGGAAATTCTAGGCAAGCTGGGCTGACTCGCCAGGCACTGAGGTCCCTGACTGACCAGAGCCCATGGCTGGGACATTTCACTCTCACTGTGACATCTGAGAGACCACCAAGTACTGAACACTCGAGCAAAAATGAACTGTGAGGTGGGATGTTACAAGAACACTTCGGAACATTAAGGATGATGGGAAATCCGAAAGACCAGAGAGCAAACAGATTACTGAAAAGTGGAAAAAAATTCACAGACAATAAACACTGTTTTTTTTTTTTAAGATTTTATTTATTTGACAGACAGATCACAAGTAGGCAGAGAGGCAGGCAGAGCGAGTGTGGGGGGAAGCAGGCTCCCTGCTGAGCAGAGAGCCCGATGCGGGGCTCAATCCCTGGACCCCGGGACCACAACCCAAGACAAAGGCAGAGGCTTTAACCCACTGAGCCACCCAGGTGCCCCAATAAACCTTTCATTACCGATACCAATAGGGTGGACAGACAGCAGGGGAGCGAACGTCTTCACGGCGCTGAGCAACAAGGACAGTCACGCCAGCCTCTTGTTTTAATCATAATCGAGAGCAAGTGTGAACATAAAGATATTTTCAGACAAGGAAAGAGTCACAGAATTTTCCTTGTGTCACCTCCCTTTCAAAGAATATTCACGCAAGAACTTAAAAGTAAATTGAAACTAGTTCAGGTGGTAGTTTAGGAAGTCATGGAGAGCACAGAAATGGACCCAAACGGGGGCGTCTGGGTGGCTCATGAGGTTAAGCATTTGCCTTCTGCTCAGGTCATGATCTCAGGGTCCTGGGATCGAGCCCCACATCAGGGTCCCTGCTCAGAGGAGAGTCTGCTTCTCCCTCTGCCCCCTCCCTGCACTGCTCATGTTCTCTCTCTCTCATTTGCTTGCTGTCTCTCAAATGAATAAAATCTTAAAAAAAAAAAAAAATGAGAGAAAGAAAGAAACAAGAAAGAAAACAAGAAAGAAAGGGACCAGAGCATACAAAGTGAGCTCTTCTGTTGTCAGAAAGCACAGCAAGGAGGTCCCCAGACCCGGTGACTCTGTGACCATCCTTGGCAAAAGGGGCTTTGCAGGCGTGGTTAAGGGACAGACCTCGAGACGGGGAGACTAACTTGGACAGCCATCCAGGTGGGCTCGGCTGCATCATGAAAGAAATTTCCGAGGGTCAGGATCGGAGAGAGGTGTGAGCATTGTGAAGCTCGAGAGAAGCAGCGTGGCTAATGCCGAGAATGGAGGAGGGTCTGAGAGCCGAGGAGTCCGGGCAGCCACCGGACGCTGGAAAAGACAGAGAAAGCAATTCTCCCCCAAGACTTCGGAGGGATCACAACCCTGCTGACACCTTGGTTTTAGCTTGGGGAGCTCTGTGTCTGACTCCTGATCTCCAGCACTGTAAGAGAACAAATTTATATCATTTCTCCCACCAAGTCTACGGTAATTTGTTACAAGAGCAACAGACCAGAAACTGATGCAGAAGGAAGCTTTTCCGCATCTGTGCACACATGCACACATGCCCTTTTGGGGGTTTAAAATGGGAAAAACCAGAAAGCTAGGTGACAATAGCAATCATTAGAGGTGTCTGTGTCTCCTGCAGAAGACTAGAAATGCTGATTTTCTTTATATTCTTAAGAAAATGTATCATGTAATATGCACATTAAGAAAGGACAGGCACTAAAAGAGTAGAAATCACGGGAGTGTGGAGTTCAGGGAGCTTCGTGAGAGCAGTGGATGGAACGGAGCAACCGCATCCTTGCTGGGGGACAAACACAGGCTGCATGTGCCACGGTGGAGGGGAGGGCTCAGGGTGCTCGGGAGCAAGAACCCCGGCCCCTTTCATGTCCTTGCAGCTGGACTAAGAAACACGTGGCCACAAGGCAGATTCATAGGAGAAAATCCAATTGAACAGGTGCCTATGGGGAGTCCACACAGACGTGGACATTCCGGACGGTCGGGAGACAGGAGGCACCCATGTCATCTGAACGGAGAAGGGCTGGGGCTCTGGGGCTTCGGAGGGAAGGAACCCACTTCGCGGGGCGACAAGAGGCGGCTGTTTGCAGATTAGGCTGTTTGTGGATTTATCTGCCGTGCAGATAAAATGAGTCTCTGCTGAGAACCTCATTCTGGAAAGACCCCCCAGTCCAGATTCTTCTGTGCGGTTAAGGAGGGGGCAAGGTTTCTCCTGAGCCCACGGGGTCTCCGTTGCCGGCAGCTCAAGAGAATGCTCGCGCCAAGTAGTGCGTTCCTGGGGGTTGGAGTCTGACCTCTTCACCTCCGACCAAAAGAAATACCGAATAGTTCTATCAATTAATTGTTGCTGTTGGGTCCAAACAACTCAGCAGCAGCAGGCTGTGTGGTGTCCAACAGGTGACTCTGTGGCTCCCTGAGAAGTTTAAAAACCCACAAGCGACCTTGCAAGTTGGCTGAGGTTCCTCAGGGTGCCCGGACGCACCGTTTGGGAACCATCGCCCGACCACTCTGGGCAATGCCTTTTCCTCACCTGCATGTCCCTCAGAGGCTTACCTGTGAGGTAAGGAACCTGGTCACAATGTGGGGTGCCTTCGACAGAGGGGGCCTGTCTCCATGGACCCAGCAGCGAGGGGTGATGGGATGAGTTTCCTCTGTCGGGTCCCTCTCTCCCTGCTGCTCTGGGACTGGGTGGGTGGTGAACAGAGGCTCCGGGACAGTCCAGTCACTGACAGGAAGGCAGGGTCAGGATTCATCGTAATTTTGAACTCTGGCTAGGTGGGGGCTTGATTGAAGTTGGGTAGGGTCCCAGGATTGATGGGAAGAGCCAGGAAGGGATTTTGAGGGAGGGAACTGAGAGAGCATTGGAGCCGTGAATACAGCTCAGTGAAAGATTGATAGATAAGTCAGGAATTTTCTACAGTGAAAGCTCAAGTTGTTTGCCTGGAAGCAGATGCCAGGAGTGGTAAAGTTGTGCTAGAGAACACGGTAGTTGGTATCTTTTACTTAGAAAGAGGTGTGTGTGTACGTGTGTGTGTGTGTGTGTGTGGTTTCTGCTCTCAAATCAGTTAATCTCATTAATAGACTCATTTCCGATAAACAGTCAAGATAGAAGTTACCACCATGTCAACGTCTTTCCTACAGACCTATATCACTGTCCCCAGCTGTGCGTTAATCAGGGTGATGACACAATTCAAGGGCTGTTTTCCCACACTCAGTCCCCTGTGTCCCAGATGCTTTAAAAATTACATTTTCTACTAGGAGAGCATGTCAGGTGAACTCAAAAACTCTAAATATATTGTCAAATCAAAAACCAACTCGGACTTTAGTATGGAGAGACTTTGAACAAAGTCTCAGGGGAGGGAAAGGGACCTTGGTCAAGGGGAGGGCACCATGGCCATAGGAAGATCATGCTGACTAAAGATTTGGCAGAATCTGAAGAGCCAGGCAAGGTGGATTTTGTTCCTAGAGAGGAGTAGACAGAACTTGAAGGAACAGGATATGTGCAAGTGAGGTAGAGGAGACAGCAAGATCCCACAGTAAGCTGGAGACACGTGCTGCTCAGGCCAAAGTTCGGTGGCCTGGAAGGAAAGGATCTTAACTCTGTTGACAAGCATTTTGTTTCCATAGAGCAGGGGGGATGAGCAGTTGAGCTAATTATTTGTGAGGCAAAGAATGGGAGTTTGGGTGTCTGTGCCTGAACTTGTCCCAGATAAACCAGGGGGCACCTGTGAGTCCTATGGAGTCATGTGAGGAAGGGCGTTCCTTGGAGTCAACCATTTCCTGGAACACAAAAGGGAAAGGGGATTTCTTAACCCTCTGGCAAAATTCAATACTGTCCGTATTTAATATACTATAGTGAGAGGGCACCGGTAGGGGTAGGAGGGGGAGATGCAAGGTCAAAGAGAAAAGGATACACGTAAAATTCTTGACTGTCCAAGAAGAGCTGGTTCTTGGTGTCCAATCACTGGGTTATTTACATTCAGTTGGATACACTGCATCTTTTAAAAAAAGATTTTATTTATTTATTTGAGAGAGAGCCAGACCACTGGGGTGGCAGGTGTGGGAGAGGGAAGGAGAGAAGCAGTCTCCGCACTGAGCAGGGAGCCTGACGTGGGACTTAATCCCAGGACCCAAGGATCATGACCTGAGGGAAGGCAGACGCTTCACGGACTGAGCCACCCAGGTACCCGCAATTGGAGACACTTTAATGATGATGAAACTTTTCTGAAAACTGTCAATATTCACAATGGGCTGGATTCCATACTTCACTGATTAATGTAAGCTGGTGTTTACTTGTCAGCTTAGAAAGTACAAGGGACACATGATCTTTCAAAAATACTCTAAAAGTTATACAAGGGAAAATTTGAAGACAGCTCCTCCCAGTGGGGTCAGCCCCTCCAGAAGATGAGCCAGAGGACAGGAAGAGCCTTCCTGGGGAGACAAGGTGGGCGGAAAGAGGTAGACTTTTTTTTTTTTTTTGGTTCTTATCTGAAAAAGAGACTTAATTATGTTGACTTTTGTTTTTGTGTGAAACAGTGGGCTATTTACTTGTGGCCCGTAAAATAAATTGGTAAAGATTGCTGGTGTTTTGTAGGCACTAGATACAATTAACATATTGCTCATCTGCTGAAAACGCAAAAGCAGCAACCAGTGCTGATGCCCAGAGTGCCTCCCACTTTGCTTAAATTCAGAGTTGCCTCATGTCCCTGAAGACAAGGGGCATGGGCCGCCAAAGGCATTTTCATATGAGAAAACCCATAGGGGATTTAAGGACAGATCAAATAGTGGAAACTTAAATTAAAACAGAACATTTATTAGTTTCCTTACACACATTAAAAACTCGGATATGCTATAAATAAATTCCAAATGGCGGTAGGGCTGATTTTCCACGCCCGGTTGAATGAAGCGGTGCCTTGGCGCTCTGCGCATGCGTGCCGCGGGCGGCGCCTCGGGCTGAGCCGCCGGGCAGCAATCCAGTGCTCCGTCTAGTTCCTTACAGCTGCCGCCAGCTGACCACAGTGGGGTGTTGTCACCAGAAACTCTACCCCAAACTGTTCTACTTACATAACAACTTTGTTTCCTTGGCATTACTTCTGTAAGTGAGTTGGCGAAACATGGACACCCTATGGCTTTTAATGTGGTCTTTAAAAAAAGCTTACTTTTAACACCCCAGTCCTCAGAGTGTGAGGTCATGCCTTCTGGAATCACTCAGTCCGCATTAAATATCTTTTCTTCTTTGTCTCCTGTTAGTGATTCAAGCAGGTGGCTACCCGAAGCATCCCAACCGGGCACGGACTCAGGTCATTTCAGGCCATGTGCTTCCAGGAAAAAGAAGTTTGCCTTCTGTAAAAAAGCAGCTGATGCTATACTTCACAATACAAACGTTGTTTGAAAAGCAAGTGGGAGTGTCTTATGATATGAGAGACTTTATATGAACTGTAAGAGAAGGCAACCGAATCTCTTCTAGGGGATGATTTCTTTCAGGGGTGGGGGAACTACTTTACTGAGGGATATAAGCAGTGACTGTGATCGCTGTAGATTTTGAGGTCCTGGAATCATCAGTGGCTTTTAGTTGTCGCTGTTATGCTTTTTGCTTATCAATTGTTGTTAGGTTAGTTTTATTATTAATTTAACTGGTTTGGGGTTGTTTGGTTACAGTAAAGTGTTGACAGGGTTTTGGTCTAGAACTTTCTAATAACTAAGCCCTGTACCCTTGGCGTTCATGTGTGTAACACCCCTCCCTCCCCCCACAAACACACTTCCAGGCAGGTTTTGATGGAGGCTCACGCTCAGGGAGCTTGCTGGGACTATGACAACATGCTGCTTGTGAATCCACACAAATTAAACTATGTGCAAAATTCTCTCAAGGAAAGCATATTAAAATTATTGGATCATTTAGAGTTTTATAGAGTATTGTTTATAACATCAAGTAATATATAGAGGCTAATATTCTTTTCTAATGGAGGAATAACTAAATGATTCATATGCATTTCTAGGGTAACTTGAGTATCTACTTCTATTCATCTCTGTTGCAGTCACCAAGACCTTCTCTGTTGTGGAGTAAAAATGGGTAGATGACCCCAGATCTCTGGGTCTTTGCTCTAATTCAGTGCATTGAAATAAAAAAAAGGTTATGACTTTGCTGATCTTTAAATCCTGTTTTTTTTTTTTTTAATTTCTAGGAGCCCAGGAGATCTATGCACAGTGGAGAGCACAATTGTGTGTGCACACATGCATATATGCTTTCACAGGTGCAAGCACGTGCCCCATTATGATCTCACACATGTTCACTCACATGTGCATATGCATGGGCTCACACATGTGTATATGCTCAAATACGACAACACACACATGCATACAGATGTGTTCACACACACACACACATTAGACACACAAGCTCCTGTCATCTTTGGTTTCTTTTTATAGGAAAAACAATTTTATTCTCTAGGTCAACCTTCACCCAGAGAGAGTGGGCTAGCTTCAGCTTTTACTGCTGACAGGAGAAGGGGAGGAAGGAACAAGGAAAGGGGGTGAAGAATCATTGTAAGTTTCATACATTTTATATAAATAATCATGTTTTATAGGTATATGGAGTGATCAATTATAGTTCAAGAAAATTCTCATATCTCTTCTCAAGAAAAAACTTATGTAAATGATAGATCTTGAAATAAAAACTGTCTCCAGGTCTCGTTTCACAGAAAGGGAGACAGGGTGTGGTACCTGACACTTGACACTCAGTTGGCACTGGACCCATCATGAGCCACCCCCAAGCCTTTGACAATGGTCCTCTGGAATGCCACCATGGTCAGACTGTATCATGGACAGAGCAGGATAAGAACCAGTCCCAGAGCTATCCCTGAACCTGGCTGGCCGTCTCACTACCTGGTGTGGATGTCCTTATGGGACACAAGATCTCATTCAAGGCAATGCTCTGTGATAGTCATTCTCTTTCAGGTAAGGAAACCAAGAGCATTTTGTATCTTGGTAGTAGTCCTGGATTTGGGGACTTATGAGGGTTTCAGGAGCCATTCTTTCAAATAACAAGGGTCTTCAGAAGAACCACAAAATTCCATACATATGGATGGTTCAGTTGGTTAAGTGTCTGCCTTTGGCTCAGGTCATTATCTTGGGGTCCTGGATCGAGCCCCAATTTGGGAGGTCCATGTTCAGCAGGAAGTCTGCTTGGCTTATTCCTCTCTCTCTCTCCCCACTCCTCCCTCCTTAAATAAATAAGATCTTAAAAAAAAAATAAAAAGGAATTGCTAATTTCAAAGTTCTATGGACTGCCAAGCAGAGAGAGTTTCTGGAAATACACCCTCAGATTCACCATGTCATCTTCCGTTCTCTCCAAATTTAGGAGATATGGTGAATGACTCCTTGTCACCCATTCCATTCCTGCACCATTTCGTAGCAACAGCCTGTGACTGGAGGATGGATCTCAAGGCTAGAAAACCCAAGACAATCATAGAAGCTTCCTTGATAGCAATGGGTCTGAGCACTCCATGGAAGCCAGTCAATCCATGGCCTTTCTCTAGTGGCCAGGAATTGGCTCGGGCATGGACATGAGAGTGGTTTTGGCCAATGAAACATCAAGGGTGGTTGGTCGGCAGCCCCTGGGAAAGACTCCTTGGTCTTTGAAGGGATGTTCTCTTCTCACTCACTGAATGTTAACATGTATGCACAGTTATTGCTGGTGCCATCTGACAACCAACCACTGTTCAGAGGAAGGTTGTACTGTAGAAGGCAGATTGGAGACTCAAACATGCCTTGTTTTTTGGTGACTTTGTTTTCGTTTTTTTTTTTTGTTTAAGATTTTATTTATTTGACAGTGAGAGATCTCAAGTAGGCAGAGAGTCAGGCAGAGAAAGAGGGGGAAGCAGGCTCCTTGCAGAGCAGGGAGCCCGATGTGGGACTCTATCCCAGGACTCTGAGATCATGACCTGAGCCGAAGGCAGAGACTTAACCCACTGAGCCACCCAGGCACCCCGACTTTGTTTTTTAACTAGGCAAATTCCCAGCAGATGGCACACTGGAATTGGGATAATGTGGGAGAGTCTAATAAAGTAACCATTTTAAAAAGGTGTGCAAGAGGTAAGTGTGGAGCCCGCTTGGAGTAAGTAGCAGTGAAGGCAGCTCTTCTGTCCTGCCCTCCACACCTCAAATCCTAAAGAGGGAGGGGATCCTTCCCAGAACTTGGAGGCAGAGAGGCTGTGTGAAGACAGTCCTTCTGAGGAGTGGGGGCTGCAGCCAGCTTGAGGGGTCCCTGCAAGGAGACAGCTAGGAGACAAAATGCCCAGACTCACAGCCACTTCCTACTTGGGTCTTCTGTTGGTGCTTGCCCTTAGCAAAATTCAACTGGAAGTCCATCTAGGCAGACTTCTGGGGAAGACATCCCAGAGAGGGCTGGGAGGCAGTCTGGAGGGGCAAATGGGAGCTTTCTGGAACACTGTAGAGCAACTGAACCAAGTAGAGCCAGGCTTGAGGCTGCATGACGTAGCAAATTCCTTGTTTTAAAGGCACATTGAATTGGGTTTTCTCCTTCTGGCATCCCAAAGCATCCTAATATACATACATAAAATATTTTATGTACACAGTTATTCTAAATATATAAATATATATTGGCTGTAAATTGAATGAACAAACTCAAAGAAGGTCCTAAAGCAACCTGCCTACTGGTGTCCAGGCCTAAACACAGGCCATGTCACTGGGAGGTCAACTCCTAAGCAGGAAAGGACACCATTGGTGCCCCACATGTGACAAGAGCCTGCAATTGGCTCACTCTGGGAAACAAAGAGCAGGGCTATGGCTTTCCTCTTGTGAACAAAAAACATGTTGCTTTTGATAAAGACTGTTTTCCTGGCTTTGAGGAAGGGTGGAGACACAGGTGGAGTTAACGGTAAGCCTGCCAGCCATCATAGGAGAGAGCAGAGGCACTGAATGGACAAAACAATAGGAGCTTGCAAAATAACGTCCCAGAGTACATGAGAGGAATAAATACCTTGAAAGCGTTTCCAGTAAGTACAACAAATGGGACAATACCTCTGAGGAAATCCAAACGCTACAGCCATCATCAAAGGGCTTTAACTCACTGCAACACTCTTCAAAGACAAAGAGACATGGGTTATAGTTGGAACGAACAGCTTGCACAGTTGGGATCAAGAAGTGGGTGAGAAAAATGATTGATTGGAGAGCCTGGAAATTAAAAAAAAAAAAAACAAAAACACACAAAACAAAACTGGAAGTATCGAGATAAATGATTTAGTGAAACACAACTAACTCTGAAGTAGACACAGTTAGAGAGAGAATTGGTGAAATAGAAGATTGTACTGGGGAATTAATGCTAATGAGACGCACAAGAAAGGAAATATGTGAATGAGAATGGAATAGTATGGAGGATGAAATGAGAGGCTGAAAACATGCATCTAACAGAAGTTCCAGGATGACAGATGACGGGAAGGGGTGGAGAAAGTATCCAAATTGTGATAGCTGCCAAGTTTTTTCAAAGTTGAAGATAGGCACGATTTTCCAAATAGAAAGACAGCACCAAGGAGCAAACAGGATATGCACCAACAAACCCCCAGCCAAATGCACTGCAGTAGGAATGCAGAATGTCAGGGACAGAGAAGGCAGCTAAGGGGTGCCAAGGAGGAAAAAAGATAGAATCCGTCACAAGGAAGTGATACTTAGACTAATAGCTGGCATTTCACACCGACGGTGGAAGATGGTGACTGAACATTTGCAAAAGACAGAGGAATGTGACTTTCAACCCCAAAATCCACAAATGATCAAGTTACTATTAAGATCAAATGCAGGGGCACCTGCATGGTTCAGTGGGTTAAGCCTCTGCCTTTGGCTCAGGTCATGGTTTCATGGTCCTGAGATTGAGCCCCGAATCGGGGGTCTCTACTCAGCAGGGAGCCTGCTTCCCCCCTCTATCTGCCTACCTCTCTGCCTACTTGTGAGCTCTGTCTCTCTCTCTCCTTGTCAAATTAAAAAAAAAAAAAAAAGATCAAATGCAGAAGGAAGACTTCAGACTCAGAAAGAATGAGGAATCTGGCACAGACTTTTTTTTAAGTTTTTTTTTTTTTAATTTATTTGACAGCGATCACAAGTAGGCAGAGAGGCAGGCAGAGAGACAGAGAGGAGGAAAGGAAGCAGGCTCCCTGCTGAGCAGAGAGCCCGATGTGGGGCTTGATCCCAGGACCCTGAGATCATGACCTGAGCTGAAGGCAGAGGCTTAGCCCACTGAGCCACCCAGGCACCCCTAGCACAGACTTTTGATGAAAGAAAGACAGGGTCAGTGGCTCTCAACCTTGGATGCCCATTAAACCACCTTGGGGGAAATTTAACAGCTCCAGGGCCCAGGGCACACCAAAAGCCACAGGTCAGCTCATTCATGTGTCCTGAGGTGGGTCCAGCATTTAGCCCATGTTGAAGTCACTATGCTACCTAGAAACTTGAGGAAGAAGGAAAATGGATCCAGAAGCGGCTCCCAAGAACACGGGAATCGGTAAGGTATGTCAGTTAATATAATGGACTATCGTTTGGGGTGAAAAAATCCTCCACAATAACCTCATTGGTTTGGGGGAGCTCGTTATTGGACAATCTAATTTCTCTGACTTGGTTCTATCCCAGGTCAATTTTTCTCACTCCCTTGTTATGTGATTGACCTTTGTTTGGAGGAAAAAAGGTCTGTTCAGCAGCATGAGTCCATGATGGAAGGCCGTGGATATAGTCTTGCAGCGCACTGGAAACACCTGGGGAGGGTTGCAAACCTTTTGCTGCTTGGGGTTTCTGCCCTGAGGTTCTGCTTTCAGGCATTCGGGGTGAGGCCGCAGTGACAGGGCTCTCAGATCCCCGCTGGGGCAGCCAAGATGGAAACCCCCTGAATTAGGGATTCTCTGCCAAGGACATGAGAACAAGCAGAGGAGGCAAACTCAGGTGCTGAACTGTTCTGGAAACCTAGAATTAGCGGATTGCCAAGTCCTCCCAAAGGTACAAATATGGCTCCTTTTCACAGTCATTTTTTTTTTAGACAAAGAATTCATGCATTAGCCAAACCGATGGCTTTTGGTTGCACTGGCACTATCTAGAGGATTTGTGGCTAATTTAAAGAATTGCTGACTTCTGTTTCTCCCGGGGCCACTTGTGGGCATCACGTCTGGGGCGTCTGTCGGCTCGCGGGAGCACCCGGGGTTCAAACCTCTTATCTCAGCCATGCTGTTCCCTGGGGGACTTTGGACAAATCCAGCCATTGTCTGATGGGGTTACTTCCTTAACCGGGAAGCGGGGAGGCCCGTCCGTCCCAAGTGTACGTGTGGTTAAGTCACCTGATAGCCAGCTCTCCAGAAGGCACTGGGTGGTGATGGACGATAAGGAGGTTACCCGGGGCTTCTGTGGAAGCCTAGTGACCTTTGTCCAAACATTTCTTTTTATTTATTTTCAACAGACATTTATTTCCATGGAGCACCCACTCTGTACAGCCTCTTGTCTGGACACTTCTGAGTCTGAGATAGTAAGACACCGTCCCCGCCCTGAAACTCAAAGTCCCTCCGGAACAACGATTTCTGGAACAGGCGTTACAAACCCAAATGCCTAAGGAACAGACGGTGGGCGGTCTGGACCCGCGCGGGTGCGGAACACGAGCCGACAGGGGCTGTTTGTGTCTGCCTCGGATGGAGGTGTTCAGCAGCACGTGGTCTCCTCCCCCGGCGCATTTCTGGGCTGATTCGGGTGAGACCTGTTCTCTAAAGTAACACAAAAGCTGGCCCACTTTAGGAGGATTCAAGGGCTCCCTTTTACAACTCCCATTCTGCTGGCTGGCTTGTCAGGGTTTTCAACACGTTACTGTGCATGAAAACTGCTCAGGCACCTGGTGCAAAACACAGATTCCCTGGGCCACCCTCAGAGGCTGCCGGTCAGTGGGCCCAGGCAGGGCCCAGGAATCTGCATTTTAAGCCAGCGGTCACACTTGGGGAAACAAGCCCGCTCTCTGCAGGTTTGGGCCCGCCTTCCCACAGGCTCCATCCTCCAACGGCCAGGTGTGTCCGCTGTCCCTCTCCTGACGGTGACGTCCCCGGAGCGGGGTCATGTCCGCAACGCCCCCAAACACCCACTTTGCTGACTAACTGCTGTGAGAATATGGAACAATCATTTACGGTTTCTTTCCTGGGACACTTCACGAGCCTCAAGGCAACCTTATGGTCCACTAGGTCGCTATGGTCACGCTGTCACCACAAATGGCCCTTCAGTGCCAGGGCTGATGGCACTGTCAGAGACCCTGCCAAGGGTGTGCTTCCGTGAGGGCTGGGTTATGAGTGTGTCTAAGAACCCTGGAGAACACTGGACCAGTCCGAGCTCCTTGTTTTCACACCGGGAAACTGAGGCTTGCAAAGGCAATGGACGGCCCCCGGTCCCGCACCGAGGCAGGGGCTGGACTCCCTGGGTCCCTCTGCTCTCTCTAGCTTTGCCCCCTTTCCTCCTGGCCTCACCGGATTCTCCCGTGGGGGTGCCCTGGGAGAGCTGGTCCCCACCATTTCGAGGGCTTCTCTATCAGCACAGAACGTCTGTGGCTGTTGACTCGCTGAGACCTTTGTCCAGAGCTGTGGCCCTACCAAGGTGGAGGTGGGGAGAGACCCCAAATGTCCCTCCACGCTCACCCCCTGCGTGGAACAGCTCTGCCTGGGCCAGAGTTACCTCCCTGCCGAGGCGTGGTCTTCAGTGGAAGCTGGCGGGTCTGCACACCGTCTGTTGTCTCTCAGGAGGGTAACAAACGCAGCCTCAGGTCACCAACATGGGGACGTGGCTCCCGCGGTGACAGGTGACGCCTGCTTGACCCTGCTGTGGTCTGCCTGTCTGTGTCCTCCCCCATTCCTATGTGAAACCCTCGCGCCCCCCACCTGTCCCTGCCCCAGTGATGGCCTTAGGGGGTGGAGCTTCGAGAGCTGTTCGGGTAATGAGGGCAGGACCCCCATGCATGGGGTTGGGGTCCTTATAAAAAAGACCCCAGAGAGCTCCCTGCAGCCCTCGACCACGTGAGGCCACAGCAGGAAGACACAGCCGTCTAGAAGGCAGGACGCGGGTCTCCCTAGACTCGAGATCCGCCAGCCCCGGATTGTGGCCTTCCAGCCTCCAGGACGGTGAGAGACAAGGGCCCGCCGTCTCTAACCCCGGGGTGTGGTGGTCGGCTGCAGCCTGTGTCCCACGGTCCCTTTCCCGCCTGCCCCAGTCGAACCTCGTGTGTGGCAGGCCGCTCTGGAATGCCTTGCGGTCTGGCGGCACCCGGGACTCTGGACGGTGCTCTGAGACGGCTCTGGGGCCCTCTCCGCCTTCAGTCCGTCTGCCTGCCGCTGTGCGGGCCTTTTGCTCCCCAGACCTTGACTTTGCCAGCACACGCGCGTCCTTGAGATGTTTGCCTCTCTTGCACTGGGCCCTTGCTTCTCCTCCTCCACGCTTCCAAAGGTGCGCCCTCAGGATGTCCCTGGCTCCAGGCTCCTCACCGCTGGCCCTGGACACTCTGCGCGTGGGCATCGTGTGTGTCCCGCTCCGGCCAGCTGGCCTTCCACCTCTCGGCTCTCTCGGGCAGCTGTGGACCAGGAAGCTTGCCCCCCGTGTCCTTGGAGGGGCAGCCCGGGGGCACCCGGACCAGACGGCATCCACAGCTCCGCAGTGATGTTGCTGAGAGCGGCCGCGAGGGCAGAGGATAGAAGACAGCTCGTCGCCCCTCGCTCAGCTCCAGTCCTGAGGAAAGCCCCGGGAGCCATCCCTTGGGCCATCCTGCCTCTGTCCTCCTTTTGCCCCCACGTCCACACAGCCAGACCTCCCTGCTCCCCTAACTGGGGGTGACCTGTGGCCCAGGGGGCCTGGGACCCCCAGCTGGTAGATCCGTAGCCCCCAGGTTTCAAGGGGCCTGGACCCGAGCTGGGGACCCCTGTTGGTGGAGCAGAGGTTGCTCTGGAAGAAAGTTGTCCTTTCTAGCTGCTCATTCCAGCAGTTTCCACGGAGCTCTTAGTGTGTCTCGGTGGCCACCAGCGGGCAGGACAGAGCAGGTGGGTGCTGCAGGGGCGGCAGGCTGCCCTTCCGGGAAGTTCACAGGCAAGTGGGGAAGAGCTACCCTGAAAACCAGAGGCAAACATGGGCCCCGAGACGGGGACAGGGAGGGGATGGGTTCCAGGGGAGCCTCTGAGACGCAGAGTCTCGTAGGTGACCCACACGTTTGCCAGGGTGGGGCGGGGAAGGGGGCGAGAAGAAGTCCAAGGCGGCCAGTGGTGACAGAGGGGACGGACAGGATGTTCTCGTGGCTGTATCTGAGAGGCTCGCACAGCTCTGCCCTCTTCAGTCATGTTCATGGATCCTTTTTATTTTTTTATTATTATTATTATTTTTTAAAGATTTTATTTATTTATTTGACAGAGAGAGAGCACAAGTAGACAGAGAGACAGGCAGAGAGAGAGAGAGTGAGGAAAGCAGGCTCTCCACTCAGCAGAGAGCCCAATGCGGGACTCGATCCCAGGACCCTGAGATCATGACCTGAGCCGAAGGCAGCGGCTTAACCCACTGAGCCACCCAGGCGCCCTCATGGATCCTTTTTAAAAAGCGTCTTGTTTAGGGGCTCCTGGGTGGCTCAGTGGGTTAAGCCTCTGCCTTTGGTTCAGGTCATGGTCCCAGGGTCCTGGGATCGAGCCCCGCATCGGGCTCTCTGCTCAGCAGGGAGCCTGCTCCCCGCACCCCCCGCCCCGCTCTGCCTGCCTCTCTGCCCACTTGTGATCTCTGTCTGTCAAATAAATAAATAAAATCTTAAAAAAAAAAAAAAAAAAGCGCATCTTGTTTAGATCCGGGAGGGATATGGACCGTGTTCCGTCAGTTTCAGATGTGCGACAGAGTGACCCGATGCTTCCCCACGTGGCCTGCTGCTCGCCCCGGCAGGACCCGCCTTCACCCTCCCCCTTCGTTTGTACGCAGCTTCCAGAAAGAGGTAGACGTTCGCCGCGACTCTGATGCTAGACCTCATGCACCTACGTTCAGCCTGCGGATCGGGATGTCCTGTGAAGGAAAACACTTTGGAATCCGCACGTCTGCTGTCAGGGACTGGCCAGGGGAGAAGGGGCAGGGGGCTGCAGCCGGACCTGACTCTGGGTCTGGGCTTTCCGGCGGGTCACCTTCATCTTGCCCACGGCCGGTTTCCTGCTGAGAGACGCGAGAATAATTGTTGCGAAATCCCAGGGCGTGCCTGCGACCCACCTGTCCAATCGGTGACACCTGCCTTTCTCCACCTTTCGGTGAAATGCTTGGTTTCTGGGGGTGACTAGTGTGGCTTATGAGTCACTCGTCTCTAGAAACCAGAGTCTCCCCAGCACCTAGCTGCTTCCTTGTTGCCAGATATGATTGTTTTTTAGAGTTTTCTCTTCTAAGGGCTTCTGAGGGACATTCAGCACAATGTGAACTTCCTGGGGGAGTCCCCGCTTTTATCCCTCAGGTCTTCCTCTTCGCACGTGACTTGCCCTCCCCGACAGCTCAGAGCAGGCACCTGAGTTCCCGACGCCTCACGCTGTCCTTCTTCAGTGCACGGCCTGTTCCCGTGTGGAATCGCCGCCTGCCGCTTGTGTCCTCAAGATCCCCTTCTTCTCCCCAAAACTCTGCGTAGGTCTCCCGATAACACTGCTCGGACGTTAGTTAGCATTGCTGTTTGGCGCGGATCAGTAGGGGGGGCGGAGAGGGGAGAGTCAAACCAGTTTTTATTACACGGTCGTCTTTCAAGCTACTGTCAGTGTGTGTTTTATTTTTCTTCATTTTTAAATAGATTTATTTGTTTATTTGAAAGACCAAGAGCAGGGGGAGGGGAAGAGAGAGAATCCTAAGCAGACTCCCTGCTGAGCATGGAGCCCGACACAGGGCTGGATCTCAGCATTCCGAGATCATGACCTGAGCCCAAATCAGAAACCGGACCCTCAACGGACCAAGCCCCCCAGGAGCCCCTCGATATGCATTTTACATGAGGCTTCCCAGAGGTTGGGTTTGAAACTTGCTGACAGAACTCACAGCCTGTGGTTGGGATCTCCCACAACCGGCACAAAATTCAGTGTCATTTCAATAACATGTCCTGGGACCCACTTCCTCTACTTGATCGTTAGGAAAGATGTTGTTTATTAATGTTGGATAGTTTGTCGTCCAAAGGCCAACAGCTGCTGACTAGTAGAGTCTGAATTCCAAAGCCAGATATAACCTCTGAGCTGAAGATTCCCCTAACATTTTCTTTTTTATTGTTATTTATTTTTTAAAAAGATTTTATGTATTTATTTGACAGACAGACATCACAAGTAGGCAGAAAGGCAGGCAGAGAGAAAGGGGGAAGCAGGCTCCCTGCTGAGCAGAGAGCCCGATGCGGGGCTCGATCCCAGGACCCTGGGACCATGACCTGAGCCGAAGGCAGAGGCTTTAACGCCCTGAGGCACCCAGGTGCCCCTCCTCTAACATTTTCTTAAATTAGATCAGGCCTGGCCTGAGTTTTCCCAACGACTGTCCTATAGTGGATTTCTCTCGTGGGTCCCTGAACCCCGATTTATAAACCAAAGGGTAAAGGGGCAGTGCGGTCCTTCCAGGCTATTCCTAGTAGATGGGGACAACCCAGGTGCTGAATTCCCGTGTCCTGGGTGGGGCTTTCTGGGAGGGAGGGGTTGGGGGAGCCGTTCCCAGGCCTCCACCCTGGGAAACCTTGTGCGTGGCAGGTGCAAGGGGCACCACTATTCCACGCAGAAGTAGGCACGGCCTGTGTCCCGCCCCATGGTGGCAGCAGTGAGGGGTTTCCTCTGCTTCTCCAGGGGAATGAGTGAATGCATTCTATTAGCCTTGCCGATAATGACACGGGCGCCACTTCTTCAGACCAGTTTCCACGGTAAATGGGTTCTTTCATGAGGTGTAACTTAACACAAACCCGACCCATCCTTTACACTCTAGTGAGAATTAGTAATGGTTTGCCTTCCTTCTGCCCTCTGATAGTAGCCAGATAGAAAAGAGAAAGGTGGTGAAGCACCCGGGTCACAATAGGCTTGGGGAACCTAAAGTCCAAGGACGGAATGAAAGGACCCTGAGTGTAATCTTTGTCCAATTTACAGTCTTTGTGGGATGATGGGCCGTGACTCTGTTGAAAGCCCCAGAGAAGGGACCTGGTGCCTAAAGCTAAAGACTGGGGACCACAGAAGGAGCAAGTCTGGCTTTAGGGTCAACTCACTCCTGCCACTCCCTCCTCTGTGGCAGAGACAGTGAGTAGCCATGATCTTAGCTCAGCCATGATCCTAGCTCAGCTGAGATCCTAGGGTGCCAGGACCTCCGGGTCCCCAAGCGGCTCCATATATGCTAAGACCAGCTCTGCTCTGAGGTCCCCGAGCAGCCCTCCAGCTGCCCAAGGCCACTCTGGTCCCTCTGCCTTGTCCCCAAGTCCCGTTTCCTCCTAACAAGTGGCTGGGGTAACATTCAGCAACTGGCTATGTGCCAGGCCCTGCTGGGGACCAGGATGTCATGGCTGGACCAACTGGCAGTGACCTGCCCTAAGGGGGCTGCTGGAACCCCCTCCTGGGGAACATGCACCCCAAAGCCGTCCAGCGCCCAGCAAGGATCACATGCCGGGGTTATGAGGTGCTGCCCATCTCCTGCGTGTTGCGGCTGCCTGGACCTGGCCTCCCCATGCCGGCCCCAGCAGGTGTCCCTGGTCCCTGCAGGACTCAGTTCCCCCCTTGCCGCCATTCCGGAGCCTCTGCCTCACACACCGGGCCGTGAGGCTTTGCACAGACCACGCTGCCAGCCGTAACTTCCTAACTTTACTGCAAACTGCCTTGAGCTAAGCTTTAAGAGCAAACACTCCATTGGCGTGTTGACCTAGTCTTTGTATGACTCTTGCTCCAGACTTGGGATACAAAGTGGCTGTGAGCACTCTGGGGCCAAAAGCCAGCGGGAAATGCTGATGAGAGCCAGACAGGCCTGGAATGTGGGCACGGAAGGAAAAACGAGAGGACAGAGTCTGGAGGGTGGGCCTCCCGATGCCAGACATTTTGCGGGGGCAGCCCCTACTGCAGGTAAGAGGGGGTCAGATCCCCCGGGGCGGGGGGGAGCAGAGCAGACCCCAGGCTGGGGACAGCCACCAGGAGTCGCAGGAGCCATTGTGAGGGAAGTACTTGGACTTTGCCAGCATTTAAGGTGGCTCGTGCAAGTCCATTCCATTTAACAGCGTTTTAACGGTGACTTTGCATCTCGGGTGATTTTACAATGGTTTACAGCACTGGGTTTGGTTCATTCTGTTCCTATAAAGTTGATGGGGCGCTCATGTTATGGAAGAAGCCGTGCAAACAGACACCTGTTTCCTGGTCACGTAGCCAGTCACAACCAAGCGGAGAGGTAAATCCCAGACGTGCTGGCTCCCAGGATGTTGGCCAAGTCCATGGGATAGAGTCTTTGGGCTTGTCTTGTCCCTTCCTGTGTGCAGGGCGCCCTCTCTGGAGGGAAAGAATGGGCACAGCAGCCCAGGGAAGTGGGGAGACCCGGGGAAAGGGGGAGTAGGCAGAGTTGGTGACAGAGTGGGTGAACGGGCTTGCTTGTAGCCCCATCCCGGGGCACCAGGAGGTGCCCAGAGCTCAGAGAAGACATTCATAGGCTGCGGTGCCTGCCCTAAGCCCAGGAGAGCTTCTCCAGTGGCGCCCACAGGTTGTCATCCCATCCCCTCTCCTGAAGCAGTCCTCCCGGTCACCCAGTCAACAGAGAGGTGGCCAGGTCACTCTGGTCCTAGAGCCCGTCTGCTCATAGACACACTCCCTGGTGACATCCAACCTAGTGGGAGGTGGTATAGCTCTCCTTGAGGGAGGACTTGGAGCCCGAGGGAGCCGTGGGGTGGGACAGGAACTCCCTGTGTTTAAGTACAGTTGGAACTGCACAGAGCTAAAAGGCAGGTGAGAAAACATCGGATCCTCCAAGGGGGGAAAGCTGATGGGGGCCCATGCTGACAGCTGGTGTCCCCAGAGCTTATACCCCGGGCAAACGATGACGAATGAATGACAACTGAACCCAATGAGCAGAAGGAGCCAGCCAGCAAGTGCTCCTAGACTGAGTGGAGGGGAGAAGTCTTGGGCCACCACCATGGCCCAAGTTCGCTATTAAGTAGGGAGGAAGAGGGCACAGCTGACATCCCAGAAGCAGCACGAACTGACCTCAGTGCCTCCTGGTCAGGTGCATGGGGAACACAGCCTTGGTGCCGTGGTGTTTCTGCCAAAAATGCATCACCCAAATTTAATCACGAGGAAACACGGGGAAACCTACATGGAAGGACGTATGGAGAAATAACTGGCCAGTACTCCCCCAGAGAGTCAAGATCATGAAAGGCAGAGAGAGACCAGAATACAGGAGACTAAAGAGGTGTGACTGTGACGTGCCTGGAAGATGGAGTGAGAAAGTCTGATGATGATCTAACCGGAATTCTGCAGGGAGATAGTAGAGACAGTGGGAAGGCTGTAATACTCAAAAAAGCAATGGTTAGGAACTTTCCAGAATGTTAATAGATATCAACCATTAGGTCGGAGAGGAGAAATGACTCCAAAGCAAATAAATGAGAAGGAAATCCATATATACACACAACATAGAAAAGCTGCAGAGCATCAAAACAGAATAGGAAAATCATAGACACAGACATGAATCTTCCTTAAAATTGGGAGGGAACAGGAGTGTCCAGTCTCCACCTCAGCTCAGAACTTTACTAGAAAAATGCACTCAAGGAAAAAAGATTGGAAAGGAAGAACTAAAATGATGTTCATTCACACACAACATGACTGTGCATGGAGCATGGGAAATCCTAAGGAATTCGCAAAATACCAACAAATGGCTAGAACTAGTGTGCAAATATAGAAAGGTGGCAGGATGCAAAATGTTTTGTTTGTTTGTCTGTTTGTTTGTTTTTTTAAGAGAGAGAGTGATGGGGAGGGCAGAGACAGAGTCTCAGAGTCCCCACTGACCGCAGAGCCCGATCAGGGCTTGACCTCACAACTCTGAGACCAGGGCCAGAGCCCAAATCAAGAGTTAGATGCTTAACCAACCAAGCCACCTAGGCATGCCCAAGGTCAGTATTTTTAAAAGTCAAATTTTTCTGTGTACTAGAACACTAGAAAGTGAACTTTAAGAAAATTGTTTAAAGTAGCATTGAAAAATGAAACACGTGGAGATGAATTTAACAACAAATATATATATGACTATATAAACATCTAAGCAGGAGAAGAGCGATGGGACATGTTTTCAGAACCAAAGATTGCCACTGGCAACAGTGCTATGTCTGTTGTCCCCAAATTACCCTACAGATTAAATGCAATCTCAAACAAAATCTCAGAATCTTCATATTGTAAAAGTTTTCAAAATTCATTCAAAAATTTACGTGGGAATGCAACGGACCCTGAAGAGCCAAATTAAAAAAAAAAAAAAAACACTAATAAAATTTGAGGACTCGCACTACTTGACGTCAAGATTTACTTTAAAGCTATAATAATCAAGATGGAGTGGGATTGGCCTAGGATAGACCAGTGCAACAGAAGAGCATCCAGTGATGGACCCACATTTATCTGGTCAATTGATTTTTCACATTTCAGCCAATGCATTTCAGTGGAGAGAGGGAGCCAGGAAGCTGGACTAAAGAGATATTCATATTAGAAAAATGAGCCTCTGATCCTCCCCTGTGCCATGCAGAAAAATTAATGCACAGTGGATTATTGACTTAAATGTAATAACTAAAACTGCCAACTTCTGTCTTTGGGCAGGCAAAGACTTTTTAGGCAGGACACTGAAAGCCCTAGACAAGAGGGGAAAAAAGTTGTCCGTTAGATTTCATTCAGAATCTTCCAATAAAAATCATGAAGCAAATTGACAGGTGACACAGAGACTGGGAGACAATATTTCTCATATAAATATCTGACAAAGGACTTGTATTCAGAATATATAAAAAAAGCTGCTATAACTTGGCAATACTCAGTACGGTTATAGTCTTCAAATTTCAGAAACATATTTTCCTATAAAGTTGTTAATGCTTCAGTAATAAATAGAATCCAAGCACATGTTAGCTGGAGTCTCTGTGCAGAGTCTTAGGCAGGCTGTAATCAAGGTGTCGGATTACCTGTGTTCTCATCCGAAGTTTGATTGGGGAAGGATCACTTCCAAGCCCACTCTGACCGCACAGTTCTTCCTGGTTGTCTGGTTGAGCCTCAGTATCTCCTGGGCTGCTGGCCAGAGACCACCTTCAACCCCAAGAGCCACCCCCAGATTCTTGCCATGGAGGATTATTCTCCATGACTGCTTCTTTCCTCAAAGCCAGCAAGAGAGTGAGAGCAAGGCTGGGGTGGAAGGGAGGAGGGAGAGAAAGGGGGGAAGGGAGACAGAGAGGGAGGGACCCCAACAAGAATGCTGAAGCTTATGTGACTGGAGTCACATACTTGCAGACACACTGTTGTGTTCAGTTGGTTAGAAGCAAGGTGCCCATCTCTCCACGCTTGAGGGGAGAGCATTGCACAGGGTGTGGAACCCAGGACTGGGAGTGGGGGGTTGCATGGGCCACTTGAAGAGTCTGCCAACCAGAAGTCCAAGTGTAGATCCAAGTTTTCCTTGACTTTCCAGAAAAGCTGTATTTTACCAGTAAAGATAAAACAAATAAATCAACAGAATTGAACGTGAAAGATGCAGAAATTATTCTGTGAATAGAACATTTTTTTAAAAAATTATCACAAGGGGCACCTGGGTGGCTCAATGGGTGCCTCTGCCTTTGGCTCAGGTCATGATCCCAGGGTCCTGGAATCAAGCCCCGCATCAGGCTCTCTGCTCAGCAGGAAGCCTGCTTCCTCCTCTCTCTCTCTGCCTGCCTCTCTGCCTACTTGTGATCTCTGTCTGTCAAATAAATAAATAAAGTCTTTTAAAAAAATTATCATGAATCCCTTTTTTGAGATTACAATTATTGCCTTCATAAAGCAAAGACAACATGATATGAAAGAGAAGCTATCAGAGAAAAGGAAGATGTACATAAAATATCATTCTAGTTGTTGACACAGAATTTCAAAACTGAATTATAAATAAAGGCAAGGAGGAGCATCTGGGTGGCTCAGTTGTTAAGCGTCTGCCTTTGGCTCAGGTCTTGATTCCAAGGTCTGGAATCGAGCCCCACATTGGGCTCTCTGCTCTGTGGGGAGCCTGCTCCTCCCTCTCCTTCTGCCTGTCACTCCCCTGCTTATGCTCTCTCTCTCTCTCTCTCTCTCTCTCTGTCAAATAAATAAATAAAATCTTTAAAATTAAACAAACAAATAAATAAAGGCAAGGAAAACCCTTTACAAGTAGAAGCGCACCATATTTTCAGTTTTTTCTTCCACATAAATCAGTAAAATAATTAATAGAATAGACTCAGTATTTAAAATTATGATAGTAAATTACAGAAGAAATGAGGTGACCTTATAGCTTTTGGGGATTAGAATGGGTAGGGATGAGGGAGAGATAAGCTGTTTTGTGATGACCCTACATTGTGTGTAATCATATTGCTTTAACTTTTTTAAAAAAACATTTAGAAAAATAAGACCTTTTTTAGCCCATAATGGCACCAGGGCTGTAGCCAGAGAATGATTAACAAATCTAAAAGGATGTACAGTTGGATATATTTTGGTAAACATTACATGGCCTAGAGGCCCCTAACCTTACAGATTCAGACCCCTAGTTTTTTTTTTTTTTCAGTGTTCCAGAATTCCTTATTTATACACCATACACAGTACTCCATGCAATACATGCCCTCCTTAATACCCACCACCAGGCTCACCTAATCCCTCACCCCCACCCCTCCAAAACCCTTAGTTTGTTTCTCAGAGTTTACAGTCTCTCATGGTTCATCTTCCCCTCTGATTTCCCCCAACTCACTTCTTCTCTCCTTCACTCAATGTCCTCTATGTTATTCCTTATGCTCCACAAATAAGTGAAACCCTTTGATAATTGACTCTCTCTCCTTGACTTATTTCACTCAGCAAATCTCCTCCAGTCCCGTCCATGTTGATACAAAAGTTGGGTGTTCATCCTTTTTGATGGAGGCATCATACTCCATTGTATATATGGACCACATCTTCCTTATCCATTTGTCCGTTGAAGGGCATCTTGGCTCTCTCCACAGTTTGACGACTGTGGCCATTGCTGCTGTGAACACTGGGGTACAGATGGCCCTTCTGTTCACTACCAGACCCCTGACTTTTGAGTTGATGCTTCTGCAGCAGTAGACTCACATTAATCGATGTAACAGAGACTGATGTATAAACTGTAGCACTAACTTACAATTTATAATAAAGTATACTATTGCCCAAGGAATGATTTTTTTCACTCTAGACACTCAGCTTGGGAAACCAAACCCTAACCAGAAAATTGCAATGGTAGATCTGGACCCAAAACAAAGGAGTTACTTGAATGAATGGGATGTACAAGATGTTGTCATGGGATAGTCTTGTCTGGAATACGGGAATGGTTACAGTCTTTGCCCTGGACTATGCTTTATGAGTCCAGTCAGCATCTGTCTCTGTGACCATCTTTATTCTCTTCTTCCTTTGGCTGATAAATCTGCCATGCTTTCACACCTAATCAGACTAAGATAGTCCATCATTCAGGTCATTCTCAGGGTACCTGGCTGGCTCAGTTGGTAGAGCATGTGACTCTAGATCTAGAGGTTGTGAGTTTGAGCCCCATGTTGGGTGTAGAGCCTATTTAAGACATTACGTCATTCAGGTCATTGCCAAGTCAAGCTTTCCGGGAGCTATTCCATACAATTAAGAAAGTTTTGCATATCTTCACCCGCATGAGCTACTTGTGTTTCAGTTTCACTGTCAGAGGACACGCTTAGTTTTTTTTTTTTTTTTTTTTCAGTTTCAGGTGCTTGACAGATGCTCACCTATGTTCCCAAAGCATCAAAACAGTTACTCTTCATGTGTTAGCTAAAACAATCCTCTTTTTATTACTCACTTATTAGTAAAATTAAAGAATGATAGTTGAAAATAAGTTTTTTAGGCTCACTTTAAGTTCTTCTGTTTCCATATCTTTAAAATAGTCTTTTCATGCTGGTTATCTGATAGTGATGATCGAGTGTTTTTTTTAAAGCACTTCAGCTTCCTATGAAGAAAGAAGAGAACTATGAGCTCAGTTCCCTATAAAACAAAGAGAAAAATAAATTACCTTCTCAACTGCTATTTCTTCAAATATTGCTCTGCCCATTCTCTCCTTTCCTTCTGAAATGCTTCACTTTCATTGTATCCTCCATGTCTAGTTAGTACCCTCTTTCGTCTTTTCCGTCTTTTGTCTCTGCTTTCTTGGATCTGGATATTTTCTTTTGGCTTACCTTCCAGTTTTTAATTCTCTCATCAGCTGGATCTAACTTGCTATAAAACACACTAATTGTGTTCTCAATTTGTGATGCATTTTTCAGTTCCAGCATGTTTCTTTTGTTCCAAATTGTTCTCGCTTTTTAAAAAAGTTTTCAGTTTTCTGTTAAAAAGTTTTAATCTTGCCTTTTATAATCTTGAATCCATAAGCATAATTACTTTAGAAATTGTGTCTGATCATTCTTTTATCTAGAGTCCCTGCATCCCTCTTTCTATTGTCTGTTCTCTTTGCTAGTTCTTATTTATGTCATCTTGTCTCTTTGTGTTTTGGTTATCTTTGACAGAGTGCCAAACATTGTATTTCAGAGACCTCTCAGAAATAATGTGAGTCCTGGTAGCATGTTTCCTTTCTCCAGACAGGATTGTCTTTTATTTCACCGAGCAACTTGGAGATATCACCAACTTGGGATCACCTTAATACAATTACAGTGGTTGACATACTTGGGACCAATTGGGTGACTTGAAGCTGAGCAATGGTCCATGTGGGGGCAAAGTTACTTTTCCTTCCTCCTGACCTCTAGGGTATGACCCATGGCGTTCCCAACTGAAGCCTTCAAGGATTTATGAAAACACGAAGCTGGCAGGCCTGGATTCCTGCTCTTGACCTCCTGTCTCACAAGACAACCAAAGTGTGGTTTAGCTGCTTGGCCTCCTCTTCCTGAATCCACAAACACCCCAGGATATGGGAAGTACCCTGTGCTGACTGTTCCTCCTCAGGTTTCCATCTTCTCCTGGTTCTTCATCCATTTTATCACCTTGTTAGGGCTCCCATTCCTTCAGGCAGTTTTCAAAAACAGTCATTCCAAATAAACAGAAGTGGAACTCACTGAAATCCCTGACCAAAAACAACATACGTTATCATGTGCTCTCTTGTCATTAAGATATTCCTCTGAGTCTCAGTTGAATAATGCCCCATACTTCAAACACTTATGTCTCATTGTATACAATCCACAGCTGTTCACTTTAACAGACTCAAAGACCAAAGTGTTAATTTATGACTCACACTGCAACAGTAGTTCGTTTGTATTCTTTGGAATCCATTCAGGATGACTCTTCATAACCTGACCATCTTCAAACAACAGGAAGCGGGATTATTTATTTCAAACAAGAAAAAGCACACAGAGAGATGGACTGGATCTGAATAAGCAGTAAGGTCCGTTCAAGTGAGATGAAGCCCAACGACTGAAGAGAGGGTGTATAACACAAACGTAGTGTGCACACCTCTGCTGTTGCGTGGGGGCCATCGTAGGGTCCCAGTGGTGGTAGTTAGCCTCTACCAGTGGCAGTGAGGAGCACATATCTGATGATGGATGACAATCTCATGTCCACAGCAAGCTTCCCATCAGTTGCTTATTCTTAAAACAAACAGACCAAAAAAAACCCAAAAAACCTGCTAAAACACATTTGCTCTGTTGCACCACCAGCTGGGGCTCCTGTTTCCCGGAAATGAGGGCTCCATAACGTCAGGACGTTGTGCATTGGATTTGCTGTCATCCTGTCAGGGCTGGAGAAGATGTCTGACTCATAATTTGGAGAATCCATGACCAGAGGCGGCCAACATCACCCATGGTCTGTTGGCAGGCAGCTCCTCCAGGGGGAGGCACCGTGGAGGCGGGGACATTTAGGGTATGGGGGTTGCAGGGACCCAGGTCTGGGAGTGATGGTCTGCCTGTTGCTATTTCTCCTGAGGGAAGTGATTAAAGATAACATGCTGGTGAAGGTGATTGTGCTCAGCAAACCCAGCAGAGGCCAAGATGAAATCTGGCCATGGAGGAGAGTCAATGGCTTTTAGACTTTGCTTCCTCACATCTGAGGGGGCATGGCCCCTGCTTCCAGCTATTCCTGAAAGCCGTTCCAACAGGAACCTAGGTCCCCAGCATGTTTGCCCCCATGGGTGCTGGGGTCTCTGCATTTCTCTCCCCAAGAGCTCTGCATGCTCTCCCCAAAAGCAGAGCAGTAAGTATTTCAGGCTGCAGAAAGCCAGAGGACCACCGGCCTTCCACAGGGGGCATTGAGGGCTCAAGGGTTGGACCAGCTGGCAGGCTATGGGAGCACAGAGGGACCAGGTGTCCTCCTTGCGGACTGGGCAGAGGATGGCAGCCAGGAGCGGGGTGGGCAGAGTGGTCCTCTGGACGGGTTGAAGGAGCGGCTGGGGAGAATGGCCTGGCCAGAGCTGGCCTCAGTTTCTTTATCTGTGGAGTGAGCCACAAAGAACTCAGGCTCCTGACAGCCCTTCTCCTGACTCCCTGCTGTGCTGACAATGACCTCCCTTCCTGAGTCCTCTGGCTCAGGGGCTCACCCAGGTGCCTGCCAGACAGAGCACGCTGGTCCACCCAGGAAGGGCACAATGATGGGCCAGCGGGTGCAGACGCACTCTCCCTCCTCCGTGAGTCAGGGGCGGGCCTGGGCCAGAGGGCATCCGGGGCGGGGCCGGGAACCTGTGTCACTGCAGGACTTACGGGACAGCTTCCCCCATGCCCTGTTTGCAGGTGCCACACTTGGGCCTTCTGAAAAGTCATCATCGCCTTATTCTTCACGGTAATTCCGGACTGAAACCGAGCATCACATCCCGCTCTAAGAGAGACCATCTGGGCTTTCCGATCTGGATCGGAGGGAGTTTCCCCACACCCAGCAGGGTCGTGCTCCCACTCGGGACCCGGGCCACTGACAATGAATCACAGGCCGCATCTGCACGTCCCCAAACCAGAATCACAGGGGACAGACTCTGCATCATTCCTGATCTCGGGCAGAACCCCACTGAGACATGTTTGCCATCACTGAGGATTGGTGCCTCACAGTCTGTGACGGGGCCTGGGGCCAAGGGGACAGGGGGAGAGAGAGGCCGAGGAGTGACAGACCAACACGGCAGGGACGCCTCTGTCCCCATGTCTGCCACTGCCGTGCTGGGCCGCTGCCCAAGGGTCCGTGAGTGTCTGGTGTGTACTTTCTGGGCCAGGGAGAGGGCTGCGTGGCGCCCGCCGTGAGCCACTCTGCCTGGCACTGTGGGGATGTGCCTAGCTCCACCCTCTGCCCTCCCCCCGCCCCAGGGCCAGCTGCGGGGCTCTGCCCCTGTTTCTTACCTGTTTACCTTGCTGCGGGGTTCACAGGCTTGCAGATATCCCCTGTGTGCAGAGACAGAAGCTAGAACTGGGGAAACGGACACAAAGATAGCAGGAGAGGGAGGGGTCAGGGCTGTGGTCGGGCCCCAGCTGCCCACACCCCCGGAGGGGCCGCCTGCCTGCCCAAGAGGAGCCTGGGCTCCAGGGTCCACTGTTACAACCAGTCCCCGGCTAAACAAGCATGTCTGCATGGCCGGCAGGGCCTCGTTGTCTGAAGCCTTTTCCCGGCCCTCCCCGGGGGCCTTCGATCTTGGGTGTCTTTGACCTGCTGGGAGCAGGCCGTGTGCTGCCTCACAGAGGTTGGGGGGACAGGAGCCAGAGCCCAGGAGGATGTAGGCAGGGTGGTGAGGGCTAGAGACGGCACCCCAAGGGTGGGCATGGGGTGGGTGGGGCCGTGGGGGTGCCAAGGGTGGGAGGGGCTGGCTCATGGCCTGCTCATGGCGGGAGCCTGGCCCGGCGCTGGGACAGGCCCTGGAGTGGCAGCAGGCCCTCCCCGCCCCCCAGCCCACAGGCCATCGGGAGCCGAGGCCGGGTTAGGCTGACCTGAGGGAGGGAGCGCCACCCTCCCACCTTCCAGGGGCGCCCCGCGTACCCCCCACGCACCCTGAGCTCTGTATTCTGTTTGCTGGACTGGCGAGTCCTGGGTCCTCCACTGTCCCTAGAGCCCAATCTGGGGCCTCGCTTCTGTCAACAGCCGTGGGACAGCAGTCCTGGTGGGACTCTGGCCCCTCACATATCCCATGTGAGGGTCCCCACCTGAGGTCAGGGACAACCTTGTTTTCCTTGTGTGCACGGGGTTGGTGACGGCTCCTGTGTGGCCCGTGCGGGCCCCCAGGGCAGTGCCCGGGGCATTACCAGGCCTGTGTCAATATTTGCCATTCTTTCCTTGCATGGGTTTTATTTTTTTTTTCTTTCCCCAAACAGTAAACACTCCTGGATTCAGGTTTACTCTTCAAGGAAACAGTGGGTCAGGGAAGTTGGATCCAGAATAACGTGGCTCTGAGGGGTGCCCTGGTTTCCCCACTGACCACAGCAGGAAGCCGGGGTCCAAGCTGAGCTGAAAATCCTGCCCAGCACGTCGGAGCCGGTCGGACCGGGCCGGGGGTGGGGGCGGCACGTGGGGCGCCGTGGGCGTGCGCAGACTCTCTGCCCCGTCGAGGCCCCACAGGCCATACCGTCCAGAGCCAGCCCCTCCCTTGGGCTCATGAGAATCACGCTTGTCCCGGCACATGGAAATCCCTGGGCCACCCGGACAGAATTTTGTTCGACTGAAATGTACAGCATCCAGCCATCTTCTTTCTTTTCTCTTTCTTTCTTTCTTTCTTTAAGATTTTAAGTATTTATTTGGTACACACAGAGAGCACAAGCAGGGGGAGAGGCAGGTAGAGGGAGAGGGAGAAGCAGGCATCCCACAGAGCAGAGAGCCCGAGGCAGGACCTGATCCCAGGACCCCGGGATCATGACCTGAGTCAAAGTCAGACGCTCAACCGGCAGGCACCCCAGCGATCTCTGTTCTCTAAGGTTAAAACTCTGTCCCCATGTCACGAGGAGTGGAGAGATGTGAGGATTTTCACAAGACGCAAAGCAAACAGGGCCTGGCGGTGTGGGCCGCCCCTCCCCACACTGAATCTAGTATTTCATAAAGCCCGGCCCCCACTGCTGGGTGAAGATGCTGATTTTCTCACTTACCCCGGGGGGACACCCGTGGCGGCCAGCCCCGCATCCTTCCCCCACGTCCTGACCAACAGGCCAGATAAGGCCCCCGGGTCCAAGGGCTCAGGTCCTCACACTCTCTTGAAGGGAGGGGTGGCCGCAGGACACTTCCGGCAAACCAGACCTAAGCAAGAACCTGCCAGGACATCTGGGGACCCTTTCTTTCCCTGAAACGGGCACCCCTTCTCCCATTCTCTCTCCCTCTCCGGACCACGGAAGCAAGGCCTGGGGCAGCAGGAGCCGCTTGCCATCACGAAGCCATGATGTGGGGAAGGAGAGCCAATAGGAAGGATGGTCGAGCGGGGCCGTGGCAGGAGCAAGGGTCCCTGATGGCACCAGGGGCCGCCGCCCCGACACGGGGCCTGGGTTCGTCAGGGTGCGCGTGGTTCGCCGGTGAATCAGAGTTCCCACGGGAGGCTGTCTACGGGGATGGGGACGGACCGGGGTCAAAGTCCGGGCGACAAGCAGGCCATCTCTGGGTTGTGGCTGGCAAGGACACTGAAGGGGACCCCCGGGGGAAAGTTGACCCCTGAAGTGCTGTGAGGCTCTGCCGGTCCCCAGAGCCCCCCACACGTGGCTGGGCGTGGTCTGGGCTGTGGGCTCTGTGGGGTCCACCACTGAGATGCGCGACATAGAGGGGACCTCTCTGCTTCTCCTGGCCTCAGGTTCTGCGTGTGGAGTTGACTTTCTTTGTTCTTGCTATAAATTAGGGTTTCTCGGGATGTGCCTTCTTGTCCCCCCGCTTGGGGGCAAAGTGGCTGGGAGATGGGGGTGGGGAAGGGAGAGAGAGATCTCACTGGAAAACCTTTCCTGGCCCGACAAATGACCATGAACTGTTGCGGCTACCGTGGGGAAGTGTTTCCACAGGGAACAGAACTATTTTTAACCTGAGAAGTGTTTTGTTTCTCTTCCTGTTGTACAAGAACACACATGAAGGATATGATGGGGTTGGTATGAACTCAGTCACCCCGAACCCAAATATTTACATTCCAGGTGACTTAGTCCCGCTCCCAGGTCTGTTGGAGCAGGTGCCAGCACGTACCCGGGAAAGAATGCCCTGCCCGAGCCGAGCCGGGGGGCGGCTGGGGGCTCCGGAGGGCGGTCCCATGAGGCCTTTGACCCTACTTGCTAGGTGAGCCTGCTGAGAAGTTGCGTGGGGATCGTCCCTGTGGCCCTCGCTCTGCAAACACTCAGCCTCAGGCCAGACCCATCCGGCTGCATTCCGTGAATGGACATAGGACACAGGTCACACAGCGAGGCGCTCCTCTGCCTCCCTCCCTGATGGTCGCCCTGGGAAACCCAAGCCCGGGCCACCACCGTCAGGCGGGGCTAGCCCAGACAGCCACCCTAGCGGCCCTACTCCGACCTTCCCCCCGCAGTGGGAGGCCTTCTCATCTGCCCTGCCTACTTTCCACCAGCAGTTCCTGTATTAATTTTTATTTTTTTTACGATTTTATTAATTTGACAGAGAGCGCGTGGAAAGAGGGGAGTGGGGAGTGGGAGAGGGAGACGCAGGCTCCCCCTGAGCATGGAGCCCCATGGGGGACCCCGAGATGGTGACCTGAGCCCGTCCGGAGCCCCTCAGCAGCCCTTCTTATTTCTATTACTTCTGTGGTCAGCCTTGACTGTTCCCAGCCGTGTGCGGGGGCGGGAGAGGGAGGAGACAAGCTGAGGCTTATTCCTCTCTACTGCGCAGAGGTCGGCCCCACCGGGCGGCACGCACGCCCCGCGGAAGTCAGAGCCGGGCTGTTGATCTGCATCTCTGGCTCGAGCTGTGGGCCTTGTATGCGGTAGGTGCTCCCTGCAAGTTTCACTGAGAAAAGGGGCTGTTTGGGCTTGAAGGAAAGAACTCTTACTTGCATTTGAAAGCCAGAAAGGAATCTGGTGATACCTGAGTAACTTAGTCACCTTGGGTTAGCATGAGGGTTTCCGGCAATTCACATCGCCAGGTGTGTGACGTTCACAGGGAGTACACTTGGGGCAAAGTGCTGAAGAAGACACATATATCCTAGACAGGTCACAGGTAATCAAGACTCAGATCTCATCCGAGGGTAAAGATGCAGGGTGCTTGGGTGGCTCAGTGGGTTAAGCGTCTGCCTCCGGCTCAGGTAGTGATCCCAGGTGCTCTGATGGAGCCCGCACTGCGTCGGGCTCCCTGCTCAGTGCGGATCTACCTTTCTTCTTCTCCCTCACTCCCTCCCCGGGTTCTTTTTTTTATTTTTATTTTTTATAAACATATAATGTATTTTTATCCCCAGGGGTACAGGTCTGTGAATCGCCAGGTTTACACACTTCACAACACTCACCAAAGCACATACCCTCCCCAATGTCCATAACCCCACCCCCTTCTCCCAACCCCCCTCCCCCCATCAACCCTCAGTTTGTTTTGTGAGATTAAGAGTCACTTATGGTTTGTCTCCCTCCCAATCCCATCTTGTTTCATTGATTCTTCTTCTACCCACTTAAGCCCCCATGTTGCATCACCACTTCCTCATATCAGGGAGATCATATGATAGTTGTCTTTCTCTGCCTGACTTATTTCGCTAAGCATGATACTCTCTAGTTCCATCCATGTTGTCGCAAATGGCAAGATTCCATTTCTTTTGATGGCTGCATAGTATTCCATTGTGTATATATACCACATCTTCTTTATCCATTCATCTGTTGATGGACATCTAGGTTCTTTCCATAGTTTGGCTATTGTGGACATTGCTGCTGTAAACATTCGGGTGCACGTGCCCCTTTGGATCACCACGTTTGTATCTTTAGGGTAAATTCCCAGTAGTGCAATTGCTGGGTCATAGGGCAGCTCTATTTTCAACATTTTGAGGAACCTCCATGCTGTTTTCCAGAGTGGCTGCACCAGCTTGCCTTCCCACCAACATCCCTCCCCATGTTCTTGCTCTCTCTCTCTCTCTTTCTCCCAAATAAGCAAATAAAGTCTTTAAAAAAAAATACTAAAGATGCCCCATGATTTTATGTACCTCTCAGCAAAAATACCACCTATGGAGGTGTTAGAATGTGGCATAAGTCGGTGAAATAGTTATTCATCTTGTCTTGACATGGGCTATCATGTTGGAGAGACCAGATTTATATGCATGAAATTAATTTTAAAACCAAAACAGTCCAGGGACGCCTGGGTGGCTCAGTGGGTTAAGCAGCTGCCTTCAGCTCAGGTCATGATCCCAGCATCCTGGGATCGAGTCCCACATCGGGCTCCTTGCTCGGCAGGGAGCCTGCTTCTCCCTCTGCCTCTGCCTGCCATTCTGTCTGCCTGTGCTCGCTCTCTCCCCCTCTCTCTGACAAATAAATAAAATCTTAAAAAAAAAAAAACAAAACCAAAACAGTCCACTAAACTATGAACTCCATGGTTTGGCACAGGAGACAGAGGGCATTGGGACCCAGAAAGAAGTGGCAGTCGGGGCTAAGGGAGATGGGGGAGGTTTGGAAAGAAGATGATGTCATCTGAGCCCTGGAAAGGGGAAGCTTGGGACGAAAGCCACGTTGGGAAGTGGAGTCATGGGGAAAATTCTGAGGTCCAGCATGGAGAGGGGAAAAGGGTAGGGTGGGCACAGCATGAGCAAAGGGCGCGGAGGGGACGGGCGTCCAGCAGGCACGGAGCTCTCCACACACAGTGGCATCTCACACCCGTAATGGCCCCAGGAGTGAAGCAGGTCTCCCAGGAGCTGAGCTAATGACATGGACACAAGCCTGAGTGGTGGACTCAGGAAGAGCCTCCAGGGGAAACAAGTCCAGAGCGGGGTGGGCAGACCAGGGAACCGGTAGAAGGTAAACAAGGTGTGACTTTAGGTCCACCCCAGCCTGATCCCATGAGGAGCACTGGAGTGTCCCCCACACCTCAGAGTAAGGAAGCTGGGCTGGGGGACCGCGGGAGGCAGTAGATACCCAGGCACTGAGGACTCACTCAGCTGTGCGGTGACAGCAGTCCTCCCAGGAGAGCGGGGGGTAGAAGCAGACCCACACAGAGGTCGGAGAGGCAAGCAGGTGTGGTGGGCGACGGGGTAGGAGAGCATCCGGGAGCGGCACCAGTGACACTGACCGCCACGGCATGCTTGTATACAGTAGGAGTTCAATGGTTGTGCAGATGGAGTATCAGAAACACATGAAAAACGATTCTGGTCCCTGCAGAGGACACTGTGAAGAATGAGAAACAGGGTCCCTGACTCTGAATGAGCACTTCCTGCATTTATTCATTCAGTGAACAATTAATTACTTTTTTTTTTTCACTTGTTAACTTTAAAAATAAAACTGCTAGTTATTTTGCCAGCCAAAGACGGGTGTATTGGGGACTAACAGAGAATTGCTATCTGGGATAAGCTACAAGAGAAGAGAGGAGGCTGTTTTACAGAGGACCGGGGAGGGGGTGGGGTCTGGGAGGGACTGGGAAACAGAAGGTCCACTGCAGTAAACTGGGAGCTGGAAGTGTAGAGGCTTTTCTCATTGCCGGGGCTGTTGTCCTGGGAGGGAAAAACTTCCTCCTGCTGGGGTAGTAAAGTAGTAGCTTCTCTTCCTGCTGGCTTTGCAACTGGAGATGAGTGGTAAGGCTATCAGCCCCCATCCGCCCAGCCTCCCGCCTAATACGTTTTAGTGAGGTTTCTCTTTATAGATTTTCACACACGCCTTTCACTACACCCAACTACTGGGTAAAAGGTTTGGTTGTACAGTAAAGAGACCAGAATGAAAACAGGAAATGCAGAACCTCAGTGAACTGTAGAATTTTTCAATTATCTTGTGTTCCCTTTGTTCTACATTAAGACGGAGAGATAGTAGGTAGGTGTCGCTCTCGACCCGCAAGAACAACCCGTAGGCGAGGTGAGTGGCAAACTTCTTTATTCACAGTCTTCAGCCGGGGACCCCTGACCCGTCTAAGACCCCCAAGTATATCTCCACCAAGTGCGAACTATATCCAATCAGAGTATACCACGACTAACAAAACTACCAATCAGAAGGACTATCTATGTGCACGCATCGTGCTCGTGAGCACGTATGTGACTCCATAGGTTTTCTTTGTTCTACAGATCATGCGCCTTTCCCTTGACTCCTGGTATCTATCAAACGTCACCCGCGAATGCACTCACAGTCCTTGGGTTAATCTCTCACTCCTCCCACTCTTCAGGCCTCGCTTAGTACGTGACTCCCTGCTCCTGCTGCATGGCTCTCCACAGGTAGGTAGAGAGACAGATGGATGGATACATAGAGACGGAATGATAATGTCCTAAGGAAGTATAAGGCAAAAAACAAGTTAGGAAGAATTAATATTCACAACGAGTACCACAGAAAATATGCCGTATCCCTAATACTTAGGATTTGCCCCAAATCAGAGAAGAGACAGATCAACAGTTGAACCCTACCGCACGCCATATACAAAAATCAACTCAAAGTGGATCAAAGACCTAAACATAGGAGATGAAGCTATAATACTCTAGAAAGAAAACATAGGGTTAAGTCTGCACGACCTTACATTTGGCAACGGTTTCTCAGATAGGACACCAGAAGCACAGGCAACAACAACAAAAAAACACATGAATCAGAGTTCACAAAATTTTAAAGCTTTATGTATCAAAGGATGCTATCAAGAGAAAAAGACAAGACAGCCTACAGAATGGAGAAGATATTTGCAAATCATAACTCTGATAGGGGTCTAGTGTCCAGAATGCATAACTCCTGTAACTCAACAACAAAAGGACAAACAACCTGATTAAAAATGGGTTAAACATTTGGATAGACATTTCTCCAGAAGGAGAAACACAGATGGCCAAAAAGCACTTGAAAGGAAGCCCAAAATCCACTGGGCATCAGGGAAAACCAAAACCAAATAGGATGCCACTTAACACCCAGTAGGATGGCCACAATTTAACAAAGAAGAAGAAGACAGCAGAAGCAGTGCTGGGGAGCATGTGGAGAAACGAGAGCTTTGTACCTTGTTGCTGGAAATGTAAAATGTTTTGGGAAACTTGTACAAAATTCAAACAGAAACTTGACAAAAATGTCCATAGCAGCACGATTCCCAACAGCCAAAAGGTGGAAATGACCCAAATGTCCACTGACTAAGGAACGGAGACATAAAATGTGGCGAACCCATTTGCTGGAATATTACTGAGCCAGGAACAGGAGTGAAGCACAGGCACGTGCTACAACACGGACGAGCCTGGAAAACATCACACTCAGCGACCGGAGTCAGACATAAGAGGCCATGAACTGTGTGATTCCTTACACATGAGAGGTGTGGAATAGGCAAATCCACAGGGACAGAAAGCAGATTAGTGACTGACGGGGACTGCCGAGGGACTCCTTCCTAGTTCAGGATTTCCTTCTGGAGGGACAAGAAGGCTCTAGATCTAGCTGGTGACCACGGTTGCACAACATTGTGGCTTTGCTAGACATCACAGACTTGTACGCTTTAAAAGGGATGGAATTATACATTTTATATATTATGGGTTCAATCTGTAAAAATCATGCCTGCTGGAGGTTTCTGGGAGTGAGGCCTCCATACTCAGCAGCACTGGAAACTATTAACATGGTAAATTTTAGTTGATCTTACAGGTGGGACATTTATGTTTTAATTTGACGAACTTCATTAATGAGTTCAGGTAGTTTTCCATGTGCTTATTGGGAATCTGAATGTTTTCAGTTTTGTTTGTGATTCTTTTGTACCCCCTCCTGCCTTGTAAGGACTTTAAAATGTTATATTCACCTTTCCTCCATCACACATCCTGCCCATATTTCTGGCCATTCAATCACTTCAATATATGTGCCAAGGAGATTCCCTTTGGGCTTTGATTGAAATGACACCAATGATGATAGTTCGGGGACAAGGGGAGGGTTCTCATGCCCTGAGTTTCCAGCCTTCGACGGTCTCCGGCCCCAGCGCACACAGTGCATGTGTTCCCTCATCAGGTTTTCCTATTTTGTGCATGTCTTACCCTCTCAACGGCCCTTGCAGACACTTGACAGCTGGGCGTGCAATGGCCCTGACAGTCCTCCCCGAGTGCTCACACACTGATGGGGCTGGTCTGCGGGATCCCGACCTCACACCAAGCCCTGCAGGAACGTGACCTTAGAAACCATGGCAGTCCTTCAGCAAAACCTGCCTCCAATAGTCTCCACAAGTTTTCTGGAGATCAACAAAGAACAGACAGGAAAACAGAGTCCTACAACATCCTCGCCATTTAATGAGTAAAAACTAATTGTGGAAAATAAACGAGCACGAACGAGGTCTTCCCTGTTACCAGCTCTCAGACCAACAAGGAAGGAAGGCGTGGTGAGCCGTCGGCGGAGACAACACACACACACACACACACACACACACACACACACACGCTGGAGGGTATAAAAGCCGACAGGCAAACCAGCACCTCACACACTCACACTCACACACACTCACATTCACACTCTCACCCTCCTCCAGCCCCACCGCCCCACCATGGCCGCATCCACCCTGTCCGTCTGCTCCAGCGACCGGAGCTATGGCAGCCGCGTCTGCCTGCCCGGCTCCTGTGACACCTGCTCCGACTCCTGGCAGGTGGACGACTGCCCAGAGAGCTGCTGCGAGCCCCCCTGCTGTGCCCCCGCCTGCTGTGCCCCCTCCTGCCTGACCCTCATCTGCACCCCTGCGAGCTGCGGGTCCAGCCCCTGCCAGTCAGCCTGCACCAGCTCCTGCCAGCCCTCCTGCTGCAGCTCCTCCCCCTGCCAGGAAGACTGCTGTGTGTCTCTCTGCTGCAAGCCCGTCTGCTGCACCCCTGTCTGTTGCAAGCCCGTCTGCTGCACCCCTGTCTGCTGCCAGGCCTCCCCCTGCTCAGCCTCCTCATGCTGCCAGCAGTCTAGCTGCCAGCCCTCCTGCTGCAGCTCCTCTCCCTGCCAGGAAGACTGCCAGCCTGTCTGCTGCACCCCTGTCTGCTGCAAACCCATCTGCTGCACCCCTGTCTGCTGCAAGCCCGTCTGCTGCACCCCTGTCTGCTGCCAGGCCTCCCCCTGCTCAGTCTCTTCATGCTGCCAGCAGTCTAGCTGCCAGCCCTCCTGCTGCAGCTCCTCCCCCTGCCAGGAAGACTGCTGCAAACCTTTCTGCTGCACCCCTGTCTGCTGTAAGCCCGTCTGCTGCACCCCTGTCTGCTGCAAGCCCGTCTGCTGCAAGCCCGTCTGCTGCACCCCTGTCTGCTGCAAGCCTGTCTGCTGCACCCCTGTCTGCTCCGGGCCCTCCTCCTGCTGCCAGCCCAGCCCCTGCTCCTCGTCCTGCTGCGGACCGTCCTCCTGCGTGTCCCTGCTCTGCCGCCCCGTGTGCAGGCCCGCCTGCTGCGTGCCCGCCTCCTCCTGCTGTGCCCCTGCCTCCTCCTGCCAGCCCAGCTGCTGCCGCCGAGCCTCCTGCGTGTCCCTGCTCTGCCGCCCCACGTGCTCCCGCCAGGCTTGCTGCGTGCCTGCCTCGGCCCAGAAGTCCTGCTGCTGACCAGCTTGAACTTCTGCGTCTGGCGCTGCTGTCTTTGCTCCTGGGCACAAATGTCCTCTCTCAGGAGCTCTTACGTCCAAGACCATCCCTCTGCCCGTCGGTGGACACACAGCTGCTGTCTACTGGGGACCTGAACATGCAGCCCATCCTTTCCTGAGAAGAGGTGCCCACCAGTCCCTCAGTGGGGGTGGACTGCGGCTCCCCGGGAACCCTCTTCTGTGGGGCCGGTTGCTCGTGTTCCACGTGACAAAGGCCAATTGCTATAATCAATAAAATGTTTGTGTCATGACCTAGAGACCAGTGTTTCTTTTCTCCTCCTCCTCGGACCCCAGAGACCGCTCCAGACTGGAGCTCTTTCTGGTGGAAGCCAACAATAAAGACATATTCTCAAACTCCAAGTTCAAAGCCCCTGAGAGATGATGAGGTCTGAATGTGGCTCTGCACACTCCGTGTCCCTTCTCCACCTGTGGCCCTGCCCTCCCCGCAGTGACGAGCCCTCCAAGCCTGGGCCAGGGGAGGGGGTGGGCATGGTTGCACAAGGGTTAGACCCTGAGGGGGCTTTGGGGTCTAGCCCATGCCTGGCCCCCTACCCATGCAGGTTAAAGGTGAGCTGAGGAGCAGCACAACCTAACTGGTGGGAATTTGAGGGGCCAGTACCTAGCACCACGCCGCCTCCCTCGGAGAGACGTGCCGCCCAGAGGAATGCCTGCATGCTGGTCTGGGCACAAGGGCTGATGCCCTGAAGCACCAGCAAATCCCTATAGGCCCCCAGAGGGGTGCAAGGGTCGGTTCAGACATCATTCATTCTACTCAAGACTTCAAGGTCTGATTGGGGAGACAGAGAGAAAAAGGATTTGTTGACAAATCCTCAGAACAATGGAAGATGATGAGCCTGCAGTCTCAGTGGACCACAAGTGCTAGAGAGTCAAGGGAGCACCAGTCAGACCAGCCAGGTCAGCATCAGGCTTCCTACTCACCCCTTGTGCCAGGAACAGATGGAAGAGGCCCCCAGGAGCAGAGCAGCAGAGGCCCGGCAGGCGGGAGGAGGAGCAGAAGGTATCTACCTCTCCACAGCAGCTGGCTCCATCCCAAGTTAGCTCTACCCCAGGGAGGTGGAGACAGAGCAAAAACCTCAGGGGGCCTTTAAAGAGAAAGGGGCTGGGTTGCAAGCCCACCTTGACTCTTAAATCCCTCAGTCTGCCTGAACTTACTGAAAACCTGTACCCATTACTTGCTCGTTTGCAGGGAAATGTGACCACCTGCACAGGTAAATGAACAGGGACCTCGATGGATTCTTCACGGCACAGAGTTAAAGACGTGGAGGAAGCTCCCACCGCATCCGTAACCAAAGACTGAAGTGCAGGGATGTAGGCTCCCGTGGACACCAGCAAAGCACAGTGTAGCCAAAACAGTGCGTGGGAGGGATGGGGGGGCCTGCAGGACGCTCCCTGGCTCTGAGAGTCCCTCTGAATTTCCCATCACGTATCCCGAGATCTCACGATAATGGACATTTCCAGAACATCTAGGACCTTCTGACGGCTCCTGCAGGAAAGTCGGTTACAGCTGGAAAAGGCATGGCCGGCCACTGGTGGCCAGGCTGCTCCCAGCCAGGGCGTTTACATGGTCGGCTGAACTGCTCACAGACGAGGTGTCTACATGGTCAGTCAGACTGCTCACAGACAGTGTCTACTTGGTCAGCTGAACTGCTCACAGACATGGTGTCTACGCAATCAGTTGCACTGCTTATAGACAGGGTGTCTACACAGTTAGCCAGGCTGCTCACAGAGTGTCTACCTGGTCAGTCGGACTGCTCACAGACGGGGTGTCTACAGTCACTCAGACTGCTCATAGACAGTGCCTAGTCGATCAGCTGGACTGCTCACAGACGGGGCATCGACACAGTTGGACTGCTCACAGACGGGCTGTCTACCCAGTCAGCCAGACTACTCACAGACAGGGCATCTACACAGTCTGCTGGACTGCTCCATACCGGGGTGTCTACACGGTCAGCCAGCCTGCTCACAGACGGGGCATCTACACAGTCAGCCAGACAGCTCACGGAAGGGGTGTCTACACAGTCAGTCAGACTGATCACAGGTGGGGCATCTACATGGTCAGCCAGACTGCTCACAGATAGGGAGTCTACACGGTTAGCTGGGCACCACTGCCTAGCGGTGGCGGGGTGGGGGAGTCGGAGGTGACAGAAGTCTTTACCTCGGGAGGCTTCTTTAACACGTGTACACAGTGCGGGGACCATGCCCGATGCTCTGAGACCCTCCAGATCTCGGGGAGCCCTTCTGCGGGCAGCTCCCTGGCCCCGGACACCCCATCACTGTCATGCCTCCGACCCAGACGGTCACTGCCCTCAAAAGCATCACTGAGGACCTGGGGCAGGCCTCCCCCGCTGTCTGGCGGATGGCGCCGTGGCTGCCGGGTGCCTGCGAGGTGAGGGCCTGACTCGCAGGGGCTGGACACCCGGGACGGTGACAGGCGGCCGGCGTGGGGTCTGCAGGGACCAAGGATGAGGCAGAGCTGTGCACAGTAGGTGCTCTGAGAGTCCCTCTGAATTTCTCATCACGTATCCCATGACCTCACGGTAATGGACATTTCCAGATCCGCGGATCCATGATCCCGCCGCAGGAAGGACCCCCCAAATGAGCAGTGCTCTTCTTAGACTACTTCTCGGTTCTCAGACAGCTCCCCTCTGGCACCCCGGTGTGCCCCGGCTCCCTCGTGCGGATGACCGTGCACACTCTGGGCGTCCCCCACCTCCCGCCCAGGGCGGCCCCAGCATCCTTGCTCTTGGGTGGCCCGGGGTCCCACCCCAGGGGCTGAGCCCACGCTGTCAGGGGCAGGTTCTGGGCCAGGTGTCCCGACCCGGTACAGTGCAGGCTCCACGCAGGGGCACACAGGAGGGCAGCCACCCGAGGCTGTGCCACGGAGAGGCTCTGTCAGTGCCTTGGCCCCCAAGACAGACCGCACACAAGCCACTCCTCCCGGAACACCTGCACGACCCGGTCCCGGTCCCTTCCAGCCACTAGCGGCACCGCCTGCTCCGTGGGCATCTACACAGCCAGCAGAACTGCTCACAGGCGGGCGTCTACACCGTCGCGGGCTACCGTTGCCCGCGGAGAGAAGGAGTCGGAGGCGACGGGGCTCCGAGCCCGCAGCCCAGTGCCCCTCTTCCCGCGGCCTCCTCCTCCGCGGCCGCCCTTCCTCTCCCTTCTCCCACGTCCCTGGGCTGACGTGAGCCCCCGAACCAATCCAGGACGGCTCCTGGGGCAAGACTCTCAGTTCGCCCCACCTGGGGAGCTGCCGGGCCTGCAGGGCTGTGTTCACCGGTTCTGGGGATGACGGTGTGGACATCTCCGGGAGCTACGAAAGTCACCCACAAAGCCCTGTCCCCCCGAATGGGAGAAGGAACCCTACTCGTCTGTAGGGCGTACACTTTAATTTTGAGACTGGGTTGGCTCTGCATATTGGTTGCTGAGCAGGGGGCCTTTTTACCTAAAAAGGGTCAAACCTCAAAGTTAGGGATTCGCCCTCAGTCCCCCCAGCAGAGTAAGAAATAACCTCGCTGCTTCAAGGGACCAAGGGGGACCAAAGGAAGCCCAGGGCCCAGGGGCCCTGAGCTAGGGGCGTCCACTCGCCCAAGAGGCCACCCCTGAGTGGCTGGTCCCCCAGGGTACAGACATCTGGTAACCTGTGGCCTCTCCGCAGAGGGAGCGTTCCTGGATTCTGGGAGCCACGACCAGAGGAAGCAGTTCAGGGACAGGCGTAAAGGAAAGACGGTGCACACACTCGGTGCGCTTCAGATCACTCTGGAATTTATTAGACTTTTGTGCGGGGGCTGCAGAGCTGGGCACCCTGCACCAGCCAGAGACACTGGGGGCGACTCTCCGCCTGGGTACCGGGGATCAAGTGGCTTTGCTGTAAGCTGGTCTAGTCGGGTCCGGAAGGTCTGAAGTGGGTGATGTCTGGGCTGCCTGGTAGGAGCTGGGAGAGCAGCTACCCCTGACCGCATGGAGGAGGGGTCCTAGGAGGCCGTGGGCTCAGCAGCAGGTAGGGGTGCCGCAGGGGGCAGGGCTGCAGAGCAGGGTGGAGCAGGAGGGCTGGCAGCCCCCAGAGGACTGGCAGGAGGGAGCCACATACACAACGGGCTTGCAGCTCACAGGCAGGCACACGGCTGGCTTGCAGCTCATGGGCACACACACGGCTGGCTTGCAGCTCATGGGCACACACACGGCTGGCTTGCAGCTCATGGGCACGCAGCAGGACGTCTGGCAGGAGCTGGGCACACAGCAGGACGTCTGGCAGGAGCTGGGCACACAGCAGGACGTCTGGCAGGGGCTGGACATGCAGCAGGACGTCTGGCAGGGGCTGAGCACATAGCAGGACATCTGGCAGGAGCTGGGCACGCAGCAGGCCGGCTGGCAGCCCGTGGAGCAGCTGGACTGGCACATGGTGGCGTGGGGCGGGAGTGGAGTCAGGGTGGAGGACGGGGCTGGTCTGGAGGCTCCTGCCCCAGGCAGCCTTTATACCCGGGCTGTGGCATCCTGGCAACAAGCCACACGGGGGCCTTCCTCCTGGTGGCCTGATTGTTTTCCTCCTCCTCCTCCTCCCCTGTGCGTCTCTTCCTGGAGTTTCCTGGTGGAAGCGACTCTGTTCAGGAGACTCTGTGACAGCTGGAGGCTCAGCGTGACCCAGCAGCCCCGTGATTTCTCAGCCCAGGTAGGATGGTGAGGGACCATCGGCTGGGGACAAGGACCCCCATATCAGGATGCTCCAGGTCCTCCCCGAGCTCACGTACCCTGCCCTCTGTCCACACAAGCACCGTCCTGCTCGACAGACCGGGGATCCCTGTTTTGATTTGGAAAGCCCGTGATCCAAAAGGTCTTTCCAAGGGACCAGAGCCCAGCGGCTGGGCTCCTCACTGGGGACAGTCGTGGCCCTGGCATCCACCATGTCATCTGGTCCCGGCTTTGTGCCAGGTGCCACGTTATCTCTCGTCACCCCATACCCATGCAGGTTAAAGGTGAGCTGAGGGGCAGCACGACCTAACAGGTGGGAACTTGAGGGTCCAGTACCTAGCACCACGCCGCCTCCCTCAGAGAGAGGTGCCGCCCAGAGGAATGCCTGCATGCTGGTCTGGGCACAAGGGCTGATGCCCTGAAGCACCAGCAAATCCCTATAGGCCCCCAGAGGGGTGCAAGGGTCGGTTCAGACATCATTCATTGTACTCAAGACTTCAAGGTCTGACTGGGGAGACAGAGAGAAAAAGGATTTGTTGACAAATCCTCAGAACAATGGAAGATGATGAGCCTGCAGTCTCAGTGGACCACAAGTGCTAGAGAGTCAAGGGAGCACCAGTCAGACCAGCCAGGTCAGCATCAGGCTTCCTACTCACCCCTTGTGCCAGGAACAGATAGAAGAGGCCCCCAGGAGCAGAGCAGCAGAGGCCCGGCAGGCGGGAGGAGGAGCAGAAGGTATCTACCTCTCCACAGCAGCTGGCTCCATCCCAAGTTAGCTCTACCCCAGGGAGGTGGAGACAGAGCAAGAACCTCAGGGGGCCTTTAAAGAGAAAGGGGCTGGGTTGCAAGCCCACCTTGACCCTTAAATCCCTCAGTCTGCCTGAACTTACTGAAAACCTGTACCCATTACTTGCTCGTTTGCAGGGAAATGTGACCACCTGCACAGGTAAATGAACAGGGACCTCGATGGATTCTTCACGGCACAGAGTTAAAGACGTGGAGGAAGCTCCCACCGCATCCGTAACCAAAGACTGAAGTGCAGGGATGTAGGCTCCCGTGGACACCAGCAAAGCACAGTGTAGCCAAAACAGTGCGTGGGAGGGATGGGGGGGGCCTGCAGGACGCTCCCTGGCTCTGAGAGTCCCTCTGAATTTCCCATCACGTATCCCGAGATCTCACGATAATGGACATTTCTAGAACATCTAGGACCTTCTGACGGCTCCTGCAGGAAAGTCGGTTACAGCTGGAAAAGGCATGGCCGGCCACTGGTGGCCAGGCTGCTCCCAGCCAGGGCGTTTACATGGTCGGCTGAACTGCTCACAGACGGGGTGTCTACATGGTCAGTCAGACTGCTCACAGACAGTGTCTACTTGGTCAGCTGAACTGCTCACAGACATGGTGTCTACGCAGTCAGTTGGACTGCTTATAGACAGGGTGTCTACACAGTTAGCCAGGCTGCTCACAGAGTGTCTACCCGGTCAGTCGGACTGCTCACAGACGGGGTGTCTACAGTCACTCAGACTGCTCATAGACAGTGCCTAGTCGATCAGCTGGACTGCTCACAGACGGGGCATCGACACAGTTGGACTGCTCACAGACGGGCTGTCTACCCAGTCAGCCAGACTACTCACAGACAGGGCATCTACACAGTCTGCTGGACTGCTCCATACCGGGGTGTCTACACGGTCAGCCAGCCTGCTCACAGATGGGGCATCTACACAGTCAGCCAGACAGCTCACGGAAGGGGTGTCTACACAGTCAGTCGGACTGATCACAGGTGGGGCATCTACATGGTCAGCCAGACTGCTCACAGATAGGGAGTCTACACGGTTAGCTGGGCACCACTGCTCAGCGGTGGCGGGGTGGGGGAGTCGGAGGTGACAGGAGTCTTTACCTTGGGAGGCTTCTTTAACACGTGTACACAGTGCAGGGACAATACCCGATGCTCTGAGACCCTCCAGATCTCGGGGAGCCCTTCTGCGGGCAGCTCCCTGGCCCCGGACACCCCATCACTGTCATGCCTCCGACCCAGACGGTCACTGCCCTCAAAAGCATCACTGAGGACCCGGAGCAGGCTTCCCCCGCTGTCTGGCGGATGGCGCCGTGGCTGCCGGGTGCCTGCGAGGTGAGGGCCTGACTCGCAGGGGCTGGACACCCGGGACGGTGACAGGCGGCCGGTGTGGGGTCTGCAGGGACCAAGGATGAGGCAGAGCTGTGCACAGTAGGTGCTCTGAGAGTCCCTCTGAATTTCCCATCACGTAGCCCGTGACCTCACGATAATGGACATTTCCAGATCCGCGGATCCGTGATCCCGCCGCAGGAAGAACCCCCCCCCCCCCAGTGCTCTTCTTAGACTACTTCTCGGTTCTCAGACAGCTCCCCTCTGGCACCCCGGTGTGCCCCGGCTCCCTCGTGCGGATGACCGTGCACACTCTGGGCGTCCCCCACCTCCCGCCCAGGGCGGCCCCAGCATCCTTGCTCTTGGGTGGCCCGGGGTCCCACCCCAGGGGCTGAGCCCACGCTGTCAGGGGCAGGTTCTGGGCCAGGTGTCCCGACCCGGTACAGTGCAGGCTCCACGCAGGGGCACACAGGAGGGCAGCCACCCGAGGCTGTGCCACGGAGAGGCTCTGTCAGTGCCTTGGCCCCCAAGACAGACCGCACACAAGCCACTCCTCCCGGAACACCTGCACGACCCGGTCCCGGTCCCTTCCAGCCACTAGCGGCACCGCCTGCTCCGTGGGCATCTACACAGCCAGCAGAACTGCTCACAGGCGGGCGTCTACACCGTCGCGGGCTACCGTTGCCCGCGGAGAGAAGGAGTCGGAGGCGACGGGGCTCCGAGCCCGCAGCCCAGTGCCCCTCTTCCCGCGGCCTCCTCCTCCGCGGCCGCCCTTCCTCTCCCTTCTCCCACGTCCCTGGGCTGACGTGAGCCCCCGAACCAATCCAGGACGGCTCCTGGGGCAAGACTCTCAGTTTGCCCCACCTGGGGAGCTGCCGGGCCTGCAGGGCTGTGTTCACCGGTTCTGGGGATGACGGTGTGGACATCTCCGGGAGCTACGAAAGTCACCCACAAAGCCCTGTCCCCCCGAATGGGAGAAGGAACCCTACTCGTCTGTAGGGCGTACACTTTAATTTTGAGACTGGGTTGGCTCTGCATATTGGTTGCTGAGCAGGGGGCCTTTTTACCTAAAAAGGGTCAAACCTCAAAGTTAGGGATTCGCCCTCAGTCCCCCCAGCAGAGTAAGAAATAACCTCGCTGCTTCAAGGGACCAAGGGGGACCAAAGGAAGCCCAGGGCCCAGGGGCCCTGAGCTAGGGGCGTCCACTCGCCCAAGAGGCCACCCCTGAGTGGCTGGTCCCCCAGGGTACAGACATCTGGTAACCTGTGGCCTCTCCGCAGAGGGAGCGTTCCTGGATTCTGGGAGCCACGACCAGAGGAAGCAGTTCAGGGACAGGCGTAAAGGAAAGACGGTGCACACACTCGGTGCGCTTCAGATCACTCTGGAATTTATTAGACTTTTGTGCGGGGGCTGCAGAGCTGGGCACCCTGCACCAGCCAGAGACACTGGGGGCGACTCTCCGCCTGGGTACCGGGGATCAAGTGGCTTTGCTGTAAGCTGGTCTAGTCGGGTCCGGAAGGTCTGAAGTGGGTGATGTCTGGGCTGCCTGGTAGGAGCTGGGAGAGCAGCTACCCCTGACCGCATGGAGGAGGGGTCCTAGGAGGCCGTGGGCTCAGCAGCAGGTAGGGGTGCCGCAGGGGGCAGGGCTGCAGAGCAGGGTGGAGCAGGAGGGCTGGCAGCCCCCAGAGGACTGGCAGGAGGGAGCCACATACACAACGGGCTTGCAGCTCACAGGCAGGCACACGGCTGGCTTGCAGCTCATGGGCACACACACGGCTGGCTTGCAGCTCATGGGCACACACACGGCTGGCTTGCAGCTCATGGGCACGCAGCAGGACGTCTGGCAGGAGCTGGGCACACAGCAGGACGTCTGGCAGGAGCTGGACATGCAGCAGGACGTCTGGCAGGGGCTGAGCACATAGCAGGACATCTGGCAGGAGCTGGGCACGCAGCAGGCCGGCTGGCAGCCCGTGGAGCAGCTGGACTGGCACATGGTGGCGTGGGGCGGGAGTGGAGTCAGGGTGGAGGACGGGGCTGGTCTGGAGGCTCCTGCCCCAGGCAGCCTTTATACCCGGGCTGTGGCATCCTGGCAACAAGCCACACGGGGGCCTTCCTCCTGGTGGCCTGATTGTTTTCCTCCTCCTCCTCCTCCCCTGTGCGTCTCTTCCTGGAGTTTCCTGGTGGAAGCGACTCTGTTCAGGAGACTCTGTGACAGCTGGAGGCTCAGCGTGACCCAGCAGCCCCGTGATTTCTCAGCCCAGGTAGGATGGTGAGGGACCATCGGCTGGGGACAAGGACCCCCATATCAGGATGCTCCAGGTCCTCCCCGAGCTCACGTACCCTGCCCTCTGTCCACACAAGCACCGTCCTGCTCGACAGACCGGGGATCCCTGTTTTGATTTGGAAAGCCCGTGATCCAAAAGGTCTTTCCAAGGGACCAGAGCCCAGCGGCTGGGCTCCTCACTGGGGACAGTCGTGGCCCTGGCATCCACCATGTCATCTGGTCCCGGCTTTGTGCCAGGTGCCACGTTATCTCTCGTCACCCCATACCCATGCAGGTTAAAGGTGAGCTGAGGGGCAGCACGACCTAACAGGTGGGAACTTGAGGGTCCAGTACCTAGCACCACGCCGCCTCCCTCAGAGAGAGGTGCCGCCCAGAGGAATGCCTGCATGCTGGTCTGGGCACAAGGGCTGATGCCCTGAAGCACCAGCAAATCCCTATAGGCCCCCAGAGGGGTGCAAGGGTCGGTTCAGACATCATTCATTGTACTCAAGACTTCAAGGTCTGACTGGGGAGACAGAGAGAAAAAGGATTTGTTGACAAATCCTCAGAACAATGGAAGATGATGAGCCTGCAGTCTCAGTGGACCACAAGTGCTAGAGAGTCAAGGGAGCACCAGTCAGACCAGCCAGGTCAGCATCAGGCTTCCTACTCACCCCTTGTGCCAGGAACAGATAGAAGAGGCCCCCAGGAGCAGAGCAGCAGAGGCCCGGCAGGCGGGAGGAGGAGCAGAAGGTATCTACCTCTCCACAGCAGCTGGCTCCATCCCAAGTTAGCTCTACCCCAGGGAGGTGGAGACAGAGCAAGAACCTCAGGGGGCCTTTAAAGAGAAAGGGGCTGGGTTGCAAGCCCACCTTGACCCTTAAATCCCTCAGTCTGCCTGAACTTACTGAAAACCTGTACCCATTACTTGCTCGTTTGCAGGGAAATGTGACCACCTGCACAGGTAAATGAACAGGGACCTCGATGGATTCTTCACGGCACAGAGTTAAAGACGTGGAGGAAGCTCCCACCGCATCCGTAACCAAAGACTGAAGTGCAGGGATGTAGGCTCCCGTGGACACCAGCAAAGCACAGTGTAGCCAAAACAGTGCGTGGGAGGGATGGGGGGGGCCTGCAGGACGCTCCCTGGCTCTGAGAGTCCCTCTGAATTTCCCATCACGTATCCCGAGATCTCACGATAATGGACATTTCTAGAACATCTAGGACCTTCTGACGGCTCCTGCAGGAAAGTCGGTTACAGCTGGAAAAGGCATGGCCGGCCACTGGTGGCCAGGCTGCTCCCAGCCAGGGCGTTTACATGGTCGGCTGAACTGCTCACAGACGGGGTGTCTACATGGTCAGTCAGACTGCTCACAGACAGTGTCTACTTGGTCAGCTGAACTGCTCACAGACATGGTGTCTACGCAGTCAGTTGGACTGCTTATAGACAGGGTGTCTACACAGTTAGCCAGGCTGCTCACAGAGTGTCTACCCGGTCAGTCGGACTGCTCACAGACGGGGTGTCTACAGTCACTCAGACTGCTCATAGACAGTGCCTAGTCGATCAGCTGGACTGCTCACAGACGGGGCATCGACACAGTTGGACTGCTCACAGACGGGCTGTCTACCCAGTCAGCCAGACTACTCACAGACAGGGCATCTACACAGTCTGCTGGACTGCTCCATACCGGGGTGTCTACACGGTCAGCCAGCCTGCTCACAGATGGGGCATCTACACAGTCAGCCAGACAGCTCACGGAAGGGGTGTCTACACAGTCAGTCGGACTGATCACAGGTGGGGCATCTACATGGTCAGCCAGACTGCTCACAGATAGGGAGTCTACACGGTTAGCTGGGCACCACTGCTCAGCGGTGGCGGGGTGGGGGAGTCGGAGGTGACAGGAGTCTTTACCTTGGGAGGCTTCTTTAACACGTGTACACAGTGCAGGGACAATACCCGATGCTCTGAGACCCTCCAGATCTCGGGGAGCCCTTCTGCGGGCAGCTCCCTGGCCCCGGACACCCCATCACTGTCATGCCTCCGACCCAGACGGTCACTGCCCTCAAAAGCATCACTGAGGACCCGGAGCAGGCTTCCCCCGCTGTCTGGCGGATGGCGCCGTGGCTGCCGGGTGCCTGCGAGGTGAGGGCCTGACTCGCAGGGGCTGGACACCCGGGACGGTGACAGGCGGCCGGTGTGGGGTCTGCAGGGACCAAGGATGAGGCAGAGCTGTGCACAGTAGGTGCTCTGAGAGTCCCTCTGAATTTCCCATCACGTAGCCCGTGACCTCACGATAATGGACATTTCCAGATCCGCGGATCCGTGATCCCGCCGCAGGAAGAACCCCCCCCCCCCCAGTGCTCTTCTTAGACTACTTCTCGGTTCTCAGACAGCTCCCCTCTGGCACCCCGGTGTGCCCCGGCTCCCTCGTGCGGATGACCGTGCACACTCTGGGCGTCCCCCACCTCCCGCCCAGGGCGGCCCCAGCATCCTTGCTCTTGGGTGGCCCGGGGTCCCACCCCAGGGGCTGAGCCCACGCTGTCAGGGGCAGGTTCTGGGCCAGGTGTCCCGACCCGGTACAGTGCAGGCTCCACGCAGGGGCACACAGGAGGGCAGCCACCCGAGGCTGTGCCACGGAGAGGCTCTGTCAGTGCCTTGGCCCCCAAGACAGACCGCACACAAGCCACTCCTCCCGGAACACCTGCACGACCCGGTCCCGGTCCCTTCCAGCCACTAGCGGCACCGCCTGCTCCGTGGGCATCTACACAGCCAGCAGAACTGCTCACAGGCGGGCGTCTACACCGTCGCGGGCTACCGTTGCCCGCGGAGAGAAGGAGTCGGAGGCGACGGGGCTCCGAGCCCGCAGCCCAGTGCCCCTCTTCCCGCGGCCTCCTCCTCCGCGGCCGCCCTTCCTCTCCCTTCTCCCACGTCCCTGGGCTGACGTGAGCCCCCGAACCAATCCAGGACGGCTCCTGGGGCAAGACTCTCAGTTCGCCCCACCTGGGGAGCTGCCGGGCCTGCAGGGCTGTGTTCACCGGTTCTGGGGATGACGGTGTGGACATCTCCGGGAGCTACGAAAGTCACCCACAAAGCCCTGTCCCCCCGAATGGGAGAAGGAACCCTACTCGTCTGTAGGGCGTACACTTTAATTTTGAGACTGGGTTGGCTCTGCATATTGGTTGCTGAGCAGGGGGCCTTTTTACCTAAAAAGGGTCAAACCTCAAAGTTAGGGATTCGCCCTCAGTCCCCCCAGCAGAGTAAGAAATAACCTCGCTGCTTCAAGGGACCAAGGGGGACCAAAGGAAGCCCAGGGCCCAGGGGCCCTGAGCTAGGGGCGTCCACTCGCCCAAGAGGCCACCCCTGAGTGGCTGGTCCCCCAGGGTACAGACATCTGGTAACCTGTGGCCTCTCCGCAGAGGGAGCGTTCCTGGATTCTGGGAGCCACGACCAGAGGAAGCAGTTCAGGGACAGGCGTAAAGGAAAGACGGTGCACACACTCGGTGCGCTTCAGATCACTCTGGAATTTATTAGACTTTTGTGCGGGGGCTGCAGAGCTGGGCACCCTGCACCAGCCAGAGACACTGGGGGCGACTCTCCGCCTGGGTACCGGGGATCAAGTGGCTTTGCTGTAAGCTGGTCTAGTCGGGTCCGGAAGGTCTGAAGTGGGTGATGTCTGGGCTGCCTGGTAGGAGCTGGGAGAGCAGCTACCCCTGACCGCATGGAGGAGGGGTCCTAGGAGGCCGTGGGCTCAGCAGCAGGTAGGGGTGCCGCAGGGGGCAGGGCTGCAGAGCAGGGTGGAGCAGGAGGGCTGGCAGCCCCCAGAGGACTGGCAGGAGGGAGCCACATACACAACGGGCTTGCAGCTCACAGGCAGGCACACGGCTGGCTTGCAGCTCATGGGCACACACACGGCTGGCTTGCAGCTCATGGGCACGCAGCAGGACGTCTGGCAGGAGCTGGGCACACAGCAGGACGTCTGGCAGGGGCTGGACATGCAGCAGGACGTCTGGCAGGGGCTGAGCACATAGCAGGACATCTGGCAGGAGCTGGGCACGCAGCAGGCCGGCTGGCAGCCCGTGGAGCAGCTGGACTGGCACATGGTGGCGTGGGGCGGGAGTGGAGTCAGGGTGGAGGACGGGGCTGGTCTGGAGGCTCCTGCCCCAGGCAGCCTTTATACCCGGGCTGTGGCATCCTGGCAACAAGCCACACGGGGGCCTTCCTCCTGGTGGCCTGATTGTTTTCCTCCTCCTCCTCCTCCCCTGTGCGTCTCTTCCTGGAGTGTCCTGGTGGAAGCGACTCTGTTCAGGAGACTCTGTGACAGCTGGAGGCTCAGCGTGACCCAGCAGCCCCGTGATTTCTCAGCCCAGGTAGGATGGTGAGGGACCATCGGCTGGGGACAAGGACCCCCATATCAGGATGCTCCAGGTCCTCCCCGAGCTCACGTACCCTGCCCTCTGTCCACACAAGCACCGTCCTGCTCGACAGACCGGGGATCCCTGTTTTGATTTGGAAAGCCCGTGATCCAAAAGGTCTTTCCAAGGGACCAGAGCCCAGCGGCTGGGCTCCTCACTGGGGACAGCCGTGGCCGTGGCATCCACCATGTCATCCGTTCCCGGCTTTGTGCCAGGTGCCACGTTATCTCTCGTCACTGACTAGTCATCAGTCCTTGCCACCATCCTAGGGGTAGGGGTAGCCCACGTACGCGAATGCGCGACTGGATTCCGTGATGCGTGCGCTCTCTCCCACTGCAGCCAAGAAGCAGGCGTCTGAAGCTCAGTTTCACTCTGGGGTCTGCGGTCATTACCATTGCGCCAAATTATGCTGGGGTTTTAGGGGTTTTCTGGGACTCTCTGATCTGTAAGTTAGAATTAAAAAACAAACAACCAAACAAAACAAATGTGGGGACACACCTGGGTGGCTTAGTCGGTTGAGGATCTGACTCTTGATCTCAGCTTGCGTCTTGATCTCAGGGTTGCGAGTTCAAGTCCTGCATGGGGTTCCAAGCTGGGCATGGCGCCCACTTGAAAAAAAATGGGGGAATTGTCCATAATTTCTGCTTCAATTTCATTCTCTTCTTCTCCATGGGCTGAAACAGCTTCTTGTTGGACTGCTTGATATTGTCCATAGACCCCTTCATGATTCTTTTTGTAAAATTTTAAAAATATTTTATTTATTTACTTGACCCAGAGAGTACAAGCCGGGGATGCGGCAGGCAGAAGGAGAGGGAGAAGCAGGTTCCCCGCTGAACAGGGAGCCCCATGTGGGGCTCGATCCCAGGATCTCTAGGATCATGACCCGAGCCGAAGGCAGACACTTAACCGACTGAGCCACCCAGCCGCCACCCTCTTCATGATTCTTAATTCTGTTCTCTCTTCCTCCAATAGGGTGATTCCTACTGATGCGTCATCACATCGACAGTCTTTCTTATTCTATCGGCCGGGACCGGGAGGCCTGGACTCACGCTGTGCGGTCTGCACTTGTGCACCTGCGCCTGCTGCCCGGTGCCCGCACTGCAGGATTTCCCACTGTTTCGGGAACGTGCGCATCTCTGCCCCGGTGTCGTCACGCCCCCACGGCTGCTTCTGCTTGGAACCCTGCCCCTCCCCCCGCCCTAACATCCCTGATCAGCATCGCCTCTGCACACAGGTCCCCAAACCACTCGCCAGCACCCCCATTCCTGTCCACCTACTGAGCCCGTTTTCCTTCCTGGGGCTCAGCCCACCGTGGCATCATTTCATGCGTTAACTTCCATGTTCTCGCTTATTCATTGCCCCACGAGGCTCACGAGGCTAGGACGTCTCTATAGCCAGCACACAATATACATTTGTTGCATGATCAGATCAATGACTGTATAGATTACTAGAAGGCAGAAGTTGGTCAACTTTCTATACAGGAAAGAGAGTAAGTATTTCAGGCTTTGCAGGGGCATGGTCTCGCTCATAACCGCTCCACATTATAGTGCAAGCCCTAGACAGCATGTAAGCAAATGAGCGTGGCTGTTTCCAATAAAGCTTTATTTACAAAACACGGAGAGGGCCAGATTTGTCCCACAGACTGCCCTGGTTCCCAGTTTGCAGATCCCCAGTCTAATGTTTTCCTGTGCCAAATAGAGGCTCAAGAAGCATTACTGCCTCAAAGCCAGCACCGACGGCTGTGAGACAAAAAGAATAAAGGCTGCGATCCCCAGTGGGGCCAGCGGTGCTGTGTGCACAGTACTGGTCTGGAGAAACGGCACGAGCCCCACGTAAAGCCAAACCAGAACATCCTGTTTACAGAAGAAGGAATCAGCCTCTCAGCCAAACTCATTATAGTGGAGCAAAACACAGGGAGCGCATCCCACGACAAGATGTTGGGGAACAACTATGAGGAAGTCAACAGCTGTGCTTCTGTGTTGCCGGGACGCCTACTGCCCGGGTATAAAGGCCGCCCCGGGCAGGAGCCTCCAGAACTCACCGCCCTCCTCCCTGACTCCACTCCAGCCCCACCATGTGCCACACCAGCTGCTCCACGGGCTGCCAGCCGGCCTCCTGCTCCCCCAGCTCCTGCCAGACGTCCTGCTACGTGCCCGTGAGCTGCAGGCCCGCCCTGTCCATGAGCTGCAAGCCCGCCGTGTACGTCGTCCCCTCCTGCCAGTCCTCTGTGTGTGTGCCCGTGAGCTGCAAGCCCCTCGTGCTCATGGCCTCCTCCTGCCAGTCCTCCGGGGGCTGCCAGCCCTCCCGCCCCACCCTGCTCTACAGACCCGTCTCCTGTAGCACCCCGTCCTGCTTCTGACCGGGATCGCCCCCACCCCCAGCTGCTCCTAGGGCACAGGGGGCCACATCTGCGACCCTCCTGGGGCAGGTCTTCAGTGGCCTCTGGGTTCTGCACAGGCAGATGAAGAACGTGCCCAGCGGACCCTCAGAAGCCCATGGCGAGGATGTGGCGGGATGACCCGGGCCCCTCTGTGACCCAGCGTAGGCCCTTGGGAGGCCTAGTTTCCGGGGTTCTCTGCCTCCAGTGGGAACCAGCCCTGTGTGATCCAAATAAATCATGCTTTCCTGATGCAGCTTGTCCCTGGTTTATCTTCATGTATTTCCAAGTTCTTTTCTCGAAGATGTATACAGCTATGAGCACAGCAGCCCCTCCTCAAAGAGCCCTCCCTCCAACAGCTCAGCTGGAGGTGGGGAGGGGGTCCGTGGAGGGTGCAGGGGGAGGTGCCTTTCCCACGTCCAGCACCTGAGACTCACCTAGTAGATGGGGGAGGGCAGCGGAAAAGCTACCCCCACGGAATAGGGGACGGGAATCGGAGTGTGACCACAGGGAGGGCAGGGAAAGCTCACATAAACCCACCCCAACTACAGAGTGAAGTCTGGCCATTGCAGAGAAGAGCGGCAGGAAGGGAGAAAGCCTCACCTCACAAGACCCAGGCACATAGGGCCCGCTCAAGACTGACCTTGGACTAGGACAATGGAGCCCTCCTGGCTCCCACTCAGCCTGGCTGGACTGCTGCAGGAGCAACAGCAGTCATGGAGTGGGGGCTGGGTAGGGAGGAGGCAGGCATGTGGAGAGGTCCCCTCCATGTGCCAGGAACACAGGGACAGCTGAAAACTTAGGGCAGAGCAGGAATGCTGTGCCTCCAGCCCTTGCCCTAAGCACATGGCACTGGAAGCCCACCACAGAGGAATCCAAAGTCTTAGGTACCTTGAAGGTCATCGCAATAATGACAAAACCCAAACCAAGGTCAGCATCTGAGCAGGTTGATCCAAACTTCCCCCCACCACACCGATGACCTGACAGAAGAGACTCACCCATTTCCCAGAGGAAACACTTTTTATGTCCATTTCAATTAATACACAATATCTGGTTTCAAAAAAAAATATTAGAAGACATCCAAAAGGCAAGGAAAAAAGATCAATCTATTTTCAAGGGACAAAGCAATCAACAAAACTGGACTCAGAAATGACCCAGATGTTAGAGCTATCAGACAGAAACAGCAAAATAACTATGACAAGTGAAATAAGTCAGACAGAGAAAAGCAAATACAGTTGATCCTTGAACAATGTGGGGTTAGGGGCACTGACCCGCTGCAAGTCAAAAATTCACATATATCTTTTGACTCACCGAAACCTAAACTAGTAATAGCCTACTGCTCACCAGAATCTTTATTGATAACATAGTTGATTATGTTATTTGTCAATATATTATATGCTGTATTCATACAACAAAGTAAGTTAGAGAAAAGAAAATGTTATTTAAAAACCATAAGGAAGAGAAAATACATTTGTAGTACTGTACTGTATTTTTTTAAAAAGCCTTGCAATTCAAACTCATGTTGTTTAAGAGTCAGTTGTACAGTATGATCTCATTTATATGTGGAATAAAATAATAATAATAGTAATAATAATTCCAGAGGTAGGGGCAGGGGGTGGGTGAAATGGGTGAAGGTGGTCAAAAGCTACAAACTTCCAGTTATAAGACAAATGAGTTGGGGAATGTAATGTACAGCATCTCTATAAGAGAAAAACACTAAGTTAGTTTGTTTAAAGAAATAAATTACAGAACTATAAATATGAGAACAGAGTAGAAGAAACAAACAGAGTTGAGGGAAACAAAGAAAACTTCTAGAAATAAAAAAAATCAAGTAATAAAAATTAAAAATTTAGTGGACAACTTAAACAGAATATGAGACACAGCAGAGGAGAGAATTCGAGATATCAGGAGGGAGAGCCAAAGAAAATATCCTGAATGCAGCAAAAAAAGTTTAAAAAGTAGCAAATATGTAAGAGAAGTTAAGAGATGCGCTAAATGATTAGGGGAGTATGTGTAGTAAATTCATAAATAAAAGCATGGGAATGATAAATATTAAATTTAGAATAACAGTTACATTCAGGATGGACTAAAGCATTGAGTCATATGGGGGATGTAATGCTTCAAGTAAATTAATTAAATAACTAAAATTAATATGTTAAATAATCAAGGGTAAAACTTGCACTACATACACAAACAGAAGGAGAATTTCAGCAGAGAGATGGGCACTATATGAAAGGGTCAAAAAGATTATGTAAAAATCAAAATAAAATATCAATAAATTCCTTCAATGGGTTCATCCATAGACTTGACACAGCCAAGTGTGGAATCGTTAAATGTAAAGATAAGTAAGTAGATATATCCCATATTAGAACCCAAGGAGAAAAATAGTAGGGGAAAAATTAGTAGGACCATATTAAATCATCACTTAAATGCATGTAAGTAAAGTCCCATAAAAACAGGAGAGAGAGAATAAGCCAGAAGAAATATTGAATTTCTTAAAATTTATCATTTACTTTCTAAAAATAATGAAAGACATAAAATTATAGATCCAAGAAGCTCAGAGCACCTCAAGCAGGATAAATATGTCAGCCCCCCACTCTTACAAAAAATAATGACCTGGACACATCATTAAAAGTTTGACTGTAAAACCGGAAGAGAAGAGGAAATCTTGAAGGCATCTGCGTGAAAAAGACATGCTGTATACAGAACAAAGATAAGAATTTCTTCAGAGTCTAATTAGAAAGCATACAATTCAAAAGACAATGGAAAGATATCTTTAAGATACTAAAAGAAAAATCTGTCAACCGTATGAAGGTTTTAAGAAAGCATCTTTAAAAATTAAAGTGAGGGGAACCTGGGTATCTCAGTCCATTAAGCATCTGTCTTCAGCTCAGGTCATGATCCCAGGGTCTTGGGATCAAGCCCCGTGTTGGGCTCCTTGCTCAGCAGGGAGTCTGTTTCTCCTTCTCCTTCTCCCTCTCCCCTCCCCTCCAAGCTTGTGCTCTCTTGCTCATTCTCTTTCTCTCTCAAATCTTAAAAAAAAATAAAAATTGAAATGAAACAGACACTTGCTCAGATAAACAAAAACTGAGAGAGTTTAACCACAGACACGCACTATCAGAAATATTCAGAAAATTTCTTCAAGCCAGTGATTGGCTGGCTTGGAAAAAACAGCTCTAGAAATGATTCTAGAGAGAAGCTCAATATAAAAAGCTTTACAAGATAATGGCTATCTAGAGCAGGCACCTTCCGAGTGCACTGGGGGTTCTTCACATGTGTAGAAGTGAAGGAGACAACACCCCCTCAGACGATGTGGTATGGAACTACACTGCTGTGGAGTCCTGACACTACAGACCGATGGGTATTAGCATTCGGAGGTAGGTCGTGTTCTAATAAAGGTGTAAATTATAAACTCTCGACCAACCCACTCCAAAAAGATGTGGCCAAAAGTAGATGAGACCGAAGTAGAGATGAAATGGGAAAATTAAAAATACTAAACCTGAAAAGAAGAGAAAGAGAGAAAAGAACAGTCAGCCCAAATAGAACACAACCTGCAAGATGATATTTTACATTTAACTGTATCAGCAACTTCCATTAAATGTAAAAGGTCTAAATATTAAAATCAAAAGACAGAGGTGTTTAAATTGGATAAGAAGGCAAGACCAACTATCTACCAGAAATCCCACTTTAAATATAAAACCATAGTTAATTATTTCATATATATGTGTTTCTATATACACTTATTACTACATATGTGTTAAGTATGATGTGTATGTTTATGTACACATATATAATATACACATAAGATACTCAAATGTATTGTTGGTATTATCATTTTCAACAAATCATTACGCCAAATCAATTAAAAATAAGGAAAACGAAAGTCGTTATTTTACCTCCACTTACTCCTTCTTCGTGCTTCCTTCCCTTATGCAGACCAAAGTTTCAGACTTGCATTACTTTCCTTTTCTTAAGGACCTTCTTGCAAAGCACGTTTACTGGTAAAAATTTCCCTCAGTGCTTATTTGTCTCAGAAAGTCTTTATTTTCCCTCCACTCTTGAAGGATAATTTTGCAGGGTATAGGATTCTTGGGTGGTGGGTTTTTTCCCCTCTCAACGCTTTAAATATTTCGCTCTGCTCTCGGAGGAGAAGCTGCTGTAGCACTTGTCTCTGGCCGTGTGCAGGTGAGCTGGTTTCCCTTTGGCTTTGGTCAGGGCTCACTCGGTCTCTGATTTTCCGCAGTTTGGACACAGCGTGCGAGGTGTGATTGAGTTTTGCACTCACGCTGCTTGTGTTCTCTGAGCCCCCTGGGGCTGCTTGGATGGTGGATGAGGGAATTCTCAGCCACTCCTGCTTCAGGGATGTCTGCTGCTTTCCCTCTCGCTTCTCCCCTGCTGTCCCACCGCACAGAGGTCACACCTTCCGTGGCATCGCACGGTCCTTGGGCGTTCTGTTCCGGTTTGTCATCTGTGGTCCCTCTGCCTTGCGGATTTTTGGGTTTCCATTGGTGTGTTCTGCAGCGCAGAGACGCTTTCTCACCGTGTCCGGTCCACTAGGGAGCCCATCCAAGGCTGTCTTCATCTCTGTACAGTGTTGTTGACGCTAGAGTTCCTTTCTGGTTCTTCCTGAGGATTTCCGTCTCCGTTTACATCTGCCCGTCTGTCCTTGCGTGCCGTCCGCTTTGCCCGTCAGAGCCTCCAGCACGTTGGTCAGGGCTGTTCTGAATCCCCGGTCTGACGGTTCCGACACGTCGGCCACGTCTGGTTCTGGTGCGCGCTCTGGCTGCACGTGTGTTCTTTAGCCTTTTGTCCTGTGATTTTTGTCTCGGTAGCCAGACACGAGGACCTGGGTGGAAGGAGCTGCCGTAATCACCTTCGTACCGTGGTGCTGAGGTGCTGGGGGCGGCACTGCAGGCCAGTGATGAGGGCTGAGGCCTCCGGTGAGCCTGTGCCTTCTCGAGAGTTTCTTAGTCTTCCCCCCTTACATGAGACAGGACAGCTAGAGGGGCCGAGCTGGGTATTTCCCTTCCTGTGGGTCAGTTAGGCTGATAAACACCTCAGTGCTTAAGCTCTGGTTAATACTTTTTCCTGAGGGAGACTTGTTAAGAATGCTCTGCTGTGTTTTAAGGCGGTCCCTTTCCGCTCACCCCACCAGATGCATGAGGGGTTCTTCCTCCACCACCAAGAGTTCTAGGAGGTAAAACTCACAAAAGTGCAGGAGACCCCCCGCCCCCATGACTGGGCCGCCTGAAGTTTTTAATCTCTCAGGCTTGTCTACGCAGAGCATCCAGCAAGTTGTGAGCTACGTTTGGGTTTCCCTGCCCTTGGCTCCAGCCCCAGCAAGCTGTGTTTCTCTGTATTTGCCTGTGGGCACCTTCCCTTTGCGGGGGGCAGTGGTTTGCCCTGTGACCTCACTTCTCTTCCAGATCTAAGAAGAACCATCGATTTTTCGATTTGTTCTGCTGTTTACTCGTGGTTAGGACCGAGTGGTGACTTCCAGCTTCTCCCGTGCTGGACCAGACTATCATACTCAGAGAAGAGCCCCCATGCAGAGGTGCTACACAGTCAGCGGGACAGAACTACATGGCCAGCTGTGGCTAGCTGGTCTCTATCGCCAGCACGGGGCGGGGGGCGCAGACAAGTGCCGGAGCCAAGGGGTGAGGAGAGGAGGCTATGCTCCTTCCTGAGACCCAGCTAGCTACCTGTGGTTGCTTGGTACCCCATCTTTCAGCTATAGGAGCCTGTTGAAGGCCAGTTTGGAGGTGACATCTCATGAGAAGGGAGCACCGCCCTCCAGAACACCATTAGGCGCCCCACATCAGTGGCCTTGATATGGTATTGAGTCCACGATAGGTGGAAAGCATGAGTCTGGAAACCAAGGGATGGCAACGAGCAGGGTCCCCTTTACCATTTTGCCCCACAGCCAGCTTGGAGAATTTGCATATACCGACCCCCACCACTGTGAGCTCTACGGGTTTATAGATCCCGGTTCCCAAAAGAGGACTGTTCCTGAAGGGGATACAACAGGAATCCCACTGAAGTAAGTATTAAGTTTTCTGCGGTTTATAGGTTAGTGTTTCAAACTCATATAAATGCTCCCAGTATCTACGTTACACAGAGAGGATTGATAGGTGTCTGTCCACACACAGTTCTGTGAGGTGCTCACCCTTCGGTTTGCTCCTCTGCATCAACATCAAGGACATCCTCCACGCTCACATGGACACATCTACCCTGGGGTGTTTTAGTGCCTGTGTAGATTTCCTCAACAGAGATGCTAAAATAACATTGCTCCTCTACTAAAGGTCTTCAACCCCTCCCTTCTGTTGTGACTGTTGCTGTCACAAACCATGTGACCATAAGCATGTGCATCTTTGTGCAAGGGCTTCTGTTGGGCTGATTCCTGGAAGACATATCCACTTTTTAAAGGAAGAGGCCGTGTGCTGTGAAAGACTGGCTGCCCCAGCTGTAGTCAGAGCCCAGCAGAGCAGGCAGGCGTCTACCACCAGCCCTGGGCCCCACTGCGACCTCCCACACCGCCCCAGCTCAGGGGACTCTTGGAGACAATGGATGGATTGACTGTAGACGTTTCCAGAGCGGACTGCCGTACCACGCCTCCCCGCGGACAGCCGCCGCAAACACCTGGCCGTTTGGAACCTGCAGTCACTGAACCCGGGGACTGCCAACCGCCCCTTGGTTGAGCAGCGCTTCTCACACTGGGGTACAGTAAACACACGGAGCCCAGGAGCCCCCAGGCTGGCGCTGCGGCAGTCCCGGGGTCACCGGTCCCCGGGCGAGGCTGCCGATGACAGACAGCGGGCCGGCGGGGTGCCCCCAGGGATCGCACCGGGTAACACACACCAGCCGCACCCAGGCTCTCTGAGATCCCGGCCACCGGAGGCAGGGCTCTGCAGGGGAGGAGACAAGGCTGCCCCTTGAGTGGGTGGCCTCAAGAGAGGCTCCTGTCTCTTGTCCCTTCCCAGCGGGCGGTGGGGCTGACCTGGAATCGGGCTTCCCTCCCGGTATCTCCTCCAACCTGTTTTGTCCATCTCTGGTGAAGGAGACCCTGCCTGGCAACCGGAGAAGGGTGATGACGTCCTTGGACTGTGTGGTCCCGCTCCCCTGACACCTGACCCTGCCTGATCTTTAGCACAGACGGCGGAGGCGACCTCCCTCCTTAAAAAAAAAATGAGTTCTCTAAAGTCACCAAGGGGCAGAAAGGGGGCTTTGGGAAAATCTTGCGGGGGTTGGGGCAGCAGGTGCCAGATTTTTCGGTTCTCAGAAAGAACCTTGCTTCCCAAACCAGCAGGATTCCTTGGGCAAGCGGACAATAGGTGTTAAAAAAATGCTTGAAATACGATCCATTCCGTTTACTGTCTAATCTGTAAAGCCGCAATGCAAAGGAGAGAAGAGATGTGCTTTGTAAGTGCCTAGAAAACAAGGCTGCGCAGCCCCCTGGGACACGCCACTCACCTCCTGCAGCTCCTTCCCTAAGAACCTGTTAATAATTTACAACTTAACTAAGAGTTACTGTTGACACAGGGGGGAAGGGCTTTTCAAAGAACCACTTGGATCACCAGGCAAATAATCCTAGATAAGCATTTGCTTACCCTGAGACTAAAGTCATCTTGGAAACTTTAAGGTATGCCCTTGGGAAAGTTCATCTGCTCCCTTCTTATAGCGAACTGGCACCAAAAAACAAAAACAAAAACAAAAACAAAACAAAAAACAAAAAACCCAAAACAACAACAACAACAACAAAAAACCAAGAAGAAACCCCACTGGTTCACACAAGGGAGACCAGGAGCTTTCAAAGAGTCCTGGTCCCAGACTCTAGAGAGAGCAAACGTTATCTTTGCTCAGGGCTGCACGACAGGCCTCAGGGATCCCTGCCGTCCTGTGGCTCAAAATCCCTAGAAAAAGGAAAGAGAAGTCATCCCACATTCCCACTCCCTAGAGAACCACTGTTCAGACTGTGGTACATTAAAAAAAATTGTTGTGTGTGCTGTGTATTGTGGTGGGAAGGAGTTTGTGCTTCTTCAAAGTTCTTTTTATTTTTTTTTTAATTTTTTAATTTATTTCACAGAGAGAGAGAGCACAAGCAGGGGGACCGCAGGTAGAGAGAGAAGCAGGCTCCCCGCTGAGCAGGAAGCCCTACGAGGGGCTCGATCCTAGGACCCTGGATCCCTGACCTGTGCAGAAGACAGACACTTCGCAGACTGACCAACCCAGGCGCCCCTTACAATGTTCCAGTCATGCTGTTGTGATGAGTTGGTCTCCCACTTTTTTCCCCACAAGCCTTGCCTGTCATACGGACCGAGGAGTGAAAGGGCTCGCTAGGCTGGCGGGCACCCCCAAGCGTAGGCTGTGGACACCGTGTGCGTGATTCAAAAGATCTGCTGTACTGAAATAGGGAGGGAGCCTAGAGCCCGAGGAATGGAGACAGACCCAGGCTTCGGCGGGGGGGACGGCGCTCCAGCACCGCAAAAACCCCGAGGAGGACAGTGTAGCCTCGGGATGAGATCTCCGCTCACGACTGCTCTCCCCAGTCCTCAGGCTGGTGTTTCGGATCATTTCTGTGACGGTCGAAGAGAATGGGAAAGTGTGATTTTTAACCTTTGCAATCCAATGGCCGAAAACCCCAGGGACAGACTTGGATCCCCTGAGCAGCTCGCGTGGCCTCCTTGTTTTCTCCGCCGAGACCTCGCTTCCCTTCCCGGTGAGATCCCGGCCCTGCCTTCGCGCTGCTTCTTGGAGCTGACAGCAAGGAGCCCCGGACCAGCCGTGGGGACGCGCCAAGCCGGCGAAGAATGGGCCGCAGCGTCCCTCACCAGGTGCTGTCGGCCGGCTGGGCTGTTAGGGGTTCTGTCCCAAGAGGATATGCTGGGAAGGCTGAACTCCCGGTATCCTTGAAAGTGACCTCATTTGGAAATAGGGTCTTTGTGGAGGAGGTCACGGTGGGTTAGGGCCAGTCCGTAGGAAGTGCCCCACGAGGAGAGCAGTTCGGACAGAGACACGGAGAAAAGCCGTGTTAAGAGGGGGCGGGGGTAGGAGCGAGGCAGCTACAAGCTAAGGGACACTAGGGGCTGCTGCCGGCCACCAGAGGCTGGAAGAGGCACGGAAGGATTCTCCCCTACAGGTTTCAGAGGGCGCACGGTCCGGGGGCCACCATGGCCCCGGCCTTCTGGCCTCCAGAGCTGTCAGACAATAAATGTACGGTGTTCCGAGGCCCCTGATGTGAGCTGCTCCGTCACGCCCAGGACACGGACTCAGACGGCGAAGAAGAGAAAGGGCGGGTCAGGGTCTGTGAAGGTGGCGTCCCCGAACGGCCCGTGGGACCGCAGGCCCCTGCCCGCTGGGCGAGCCGGTGCCTCCAGGAGCGCCACAGGCTGGGGAGGGGCTCCTGCAGCCCCCTTCCTCCCAAACCTCAGTGTGGGGGTCCCTGAGCCTGGGCAGCTGGATCTCGGGGTTCTGACCCTCCTCCATGAGCCCCCAGGGGCCTGTGCTGGGGTGGACACGAGCAGAACAGCTCCCAGTCAGGGACACCTGGGGGGGCTCATTCAGTTAAGTGTGTGCCTTTGGCTCAAGTCATGATCCCGGGGTCCTGGGATCGAGCCCCTGGGCAGCTCTCCCTCTAGAACAAGCTTCCCCAGTCTGGTCATGTGCTCTCTCTCGATCTCTCTCTGTCTGAAAGAAAGAAATAAAATCTTTTTTTAAAAAAGGGTCAATTCCCATACGAGCCGCTTTGGTGGAGGAACACGCAGCGGCCTGGGAGGGAGTGGCCCCTGCCAGGGCGCCTGGCCTGACGGGCACCGTGAGCCGTGCAGGGCACACGCCCATGGCCACGTCCTCAGGCCCTGGGTGACCTGCTTTCATGGGCCAGGGCGGGAACTGCAGCCTGGACAGCAGGACCTGGCACAGGAGGCAAAGGCCCCAAAATCACGGTCCTGGTAGGATTCAAACACGGTGACGCTCAGGGGTCACACTGGGTTCTCTCGCACAAGCAGCTGAACGAACGTGCTGCGCCCCAGGAGGGCAGCCACGGACTCTGTCTGCCTTTGCTCGTTGGGCAGTGGTGGGGGTGGTGAGGTCTTGATGTCCCACGGAGTACGCAGGGGGCAGGTGTCAAGGCCATCTGTGGACCCCAGCACGCGTCCTCACCTCTGGCAATCCACACCTGCTCCCCCGTGGGTGTCGACGGGCCCAAGGCGGCCACCTAGAGCGGGGAAGCAGAGGTCAGAGGGGCCCAGAGCGTAGCGGCACCGCCCAGGGCCGCCCTGCAGCCTGCAGTCACCGTCTGTGGAAGGCTGGACGGTGCCCCCTCAAGGTACCCGGGTCTTAGTTCCCGGAACCTCTGAATGTGGCCTTAGAAGATGAGAAAGGACTTTGCAGGTGCGATCAAGTTAAAGGTCTGGAGATGGGGGTTGTCCTGCATTATCCAGGTAAGCCCTAAGTGTCATTGCAATGTCCTTCTGAAAGAAAGGCAGAGGGAGCTGTCTCACACACACACACACACACACACACACACACACACACACACACAGGACGTGGGGGGGGGGTAGGCCATGTGACCACGAGGACGGAGAACAGAGCGAGTCAGCCTTCAGCCAGAGATTTCCGGCAGCCACCAGAAGCCACAGGAGGCCAGGAACAGAGTGTCCCCTCGCCAACCCCGCCACACTGAGCTTGGACATGTGTCTCCAGAACCCGGAAAGAGCATGTTTCTGGGACTTCCAGCCACCTGTCTGCGGTGCCTTCCTCTTCGGCTCCGGGGAGCTCAGCGCCCCCGCAACAGGTGTCAGGCCGGGACACTACGCTCCACACACGGAGCCCTACCAGAGGTGCACCCCAGGAAACTCCTCTAGGTGGGACACAGCCGCGGTCAGCCTCACGGTTCCCTGACCCCACACACTGTCTGGTTGTTCCCGTGTGTTGAGCCGGAGCGGTCTGACTTCTCAGGGGACCTTCACCCATCCGCCTCATGCAGGCCCTTCAGCGTCGAACAGTGGGGAGAAGGGTCAGCTGGCGTCGCTGATCTGGGGCCCTGGGGCGGGTGGTGGCGTTTGTGCTCTTGTAAGTGACCATCCGGGCTCTGGCAGTAAGGCCGCTCTGGCCTAGGGGAGGGCCGGACCCCTGCAGGGTTCGCGTCTTTCCTCCCTGTCCCGATGCACTTCCTGGGTCGCCTTCGTGGCTCGTCAGGCCCGTGTGCGGAGCAGCCCAGCCAGAAGCGGCCTCGCGGTGATGACCCGATGGCTGGGACATCGTCCCAGTAGCTCAGTCACCGCTTGGCGTTCTGTCGCCCGAAAACCCAGGATGCGGGTCCTTTTGCCCAGAGGAGAGCGACAGGGTGTGGTTAGGGACGTCTCGGCACCGTTTCCCACGGTCTCGGGGTCCAGAACGTGCTGTGTAATTAGCAGCCCCAGGACAAGTTTTGCTGCCTCATCCCAGCACCCAAATCCTGCTGCTGAGGTCAGGGGAGCCCAGCCTCGGCGTCCGGCGTTTCCCCAGCGAGACCATCCCTCATCCAAGTGATCAGGCTGTGGTCTTCTGCCTCCTTCACAATTGTGCCTGGTGCCTCCTCCTCCAGGAAGCCTGCCTTGAGTAAATCAGTCAGCACTGGGAAAGGCAGAGATCAGAGCGCAGTAAGACTGAACCCATGTAGCCAAGATGATGGGGGGCGGCACCGGGCTCCGTCCCTTGTGAACTGTCGTGGGGGAGGCGCTCTCAGTCTCTGTGCTGTCAGATGATGGTGGGGGGTGCCCTCTGTAGCTGGGGGTATGTCACGTGAGGCGCTGGGCCAGGGGCAGGCCTGTAATTAGCACACGGGGGTCCCCGCTGCGGCTGCCGCTTCTGGTCGGTTCCACCCCACTGCTCGGTGCTGGGCGGCAGCAGGCTCCGGGCAGGGCGGCCCTCTGTGATGTGGCCTTGGGGTGTTCTCGTCCTGCACACCCCCTTCCCCTTGAGTGGGGCCTGGTCCTAGTGACTTGCTTCTAACGAGCCAAACCCAAGAGTGCTGGAGCCTCGCGGCCACGGTTAGGTTTCAGGACGGACTTGCAGCCGGTGGGATGCCTTCTCCACCTCCTTCCCTGCCTGCACGCCCCAGTGCAGCCCAGCTGGAGAGGCCGGAGCCCCCGGGCCGGGACCTGGGGGAAGCCGCAGACCAGAGCCTGGCTTCGGGGAGCCGAATCCCACCGACACCTGCTGAGTGTGTGCACAGGCTGACACGCCGGGCGGAACCCGGGGGTCCCACCGGCCTCGCTGCAACCCTGGGAGGGGCTCTGGAGACCAGCGCTCCGCCAAGCTCCTCCTGGACGCCTGACCCACAGACACGGTGGGATAATAAACGTTCTGAGCGCCTCGGGTCAGTCTGCTCTGCAGCGAGAGCTCCTGCGTAGAGCCGCCCTCCTCGTGCAGAGCTGTGTGTGCCGTCCACAAACGCATCTCTTCATGTCACTCCGTGCTCTTTAGCCCCGGCCACATACAAGGCCCATGTGGGGACCCACAGACGAAAACAAGAGCTGGTCCTGCTCTTTGGAGAACGCCCCACAGTGGCTGCTCTAGAAGGGGTGACGGGGACCCCACCAAGAACCACGAGGTCCTGTGTCTGCCGGGAGGGGCCGGCAACCTCGGGGACAGAGCTGAGGGCTGGGACAGTGCTCAGCCGGACGGCTCGGGACCCACCGGGCTGGGCCTCTTGTCCCTGAAGCAGGTCTCGTCCTTATATAACTGCTTCCCAAGACCCTCCAAGTGGGGACCTCCCTAGAGGGGTAAGCCCTGGCTCAGGGGTTCCCCAGGACCATGGCCAGTTTCCATCTGATGGATCCGTGCCTGGTGCCATGCAGCTGTAGGGGGCCGAGCTTCTTCTCGCTCTCAGGGTCTCTGCTGAGCCCCAGAACGCAGCGACGTCAGGCAGATGAGCAGGAGGAAAGCACACACTCATTTATTTATTTGTTATTTATTTTTTAAGATTTTATTTATTTAAGAGAGACAGACACAAAGACAGCCACAGAGCACGAGTGAGGACAAGGGGGCACAAGCTGGGAGGAGAGGGAGACGCGAGCTCCCCGCCGAGCAGGGAGTCCGGCGCAGGACTCGATCCCAGGACCGCGGGATCATGACCTGAGCCGAAGGCGGACGCCTCACCGGCGGAGCCCCCCAGACGCCCCCACGCACATTTAATGCATGTTTCAGGGGGCCCGGGAGCCTTCCTGAGGAAATGAAGACCCAGAGAAGGGGCAACACCCACATGCATCTAGAGCCGTGAGCTGAGCAAGGAGGCAAGTGTGACGCCACTACCCTGTACGGGGACCGGCAGGGAGGCCGAGTTTCACGGGCTGCCTTCAAGTACCTTAAGCTCAAAATGATCTGTATGTCCCAGCAGCAGTCTGGGGAGGCCTGTCTTGCCACCGATCACAGCGGGGTTTACCAGGAACCTTATCCTGGTTTCGGTGACCCCGCAGCCGTCCAGAGGTCAGTCCTGTGTGCGATGCCCCCGACTGGAGATTCATGGGTGTGCAAAGGCCCAGTTGGACTACGTCCCCACTCCCCCCAGAGTCCCGAGAACCCCTTTGTCAAATAAGAGAAGACAGCCCTCCAGGTTCAAGGTCAGCTGATGGAGGGACGGGGGGTGGGTGCTCCTGCCCGCCCCCTCCAGCTCCACGCTGGCTGCCTGGGCTCAGACCTGGCGTCTCGTTGTTGGCCCATCAGACACCCACCAAGCCATCAGGGGACTGCATGGAGTCACTGAATGTTTGAAGAAAGAAAACCCTGGTTTCTGTGCCAGCACTGTCACTACTCACCCATGGGGCAGCATTGGCAGCTCCCGAATGAGGATGGTCCCAGTGACACTGCCGGACCCCTGCCGGAGGTAGAGAAAGCTCGGGGCACATCGAAGCCATCTTTGGCCCTACGTTCCCTCGCTGAAGGTCCACATGCCTGGGGAGACGTCGGGTGCCCCGTCGCCAGCCCCTGACTGCCCCAAAGCGGTTCCTGCCCTCTGTCCTTCCCACCAAGGAAGGAAGAGGAGGGAGCGTCAGGCACTCATAAGCCTCCCAACCTCTCCCCACGGAGCTGCCCCACAGAGAGCGACGTCCTGGGCTGGAGTCCCAGCTCTGTCACTACTGGCTGTGTGACCCTGGACACGTCTCTTGACATCTCTGTGCCTCCTTTCCCACTCACAGGGCTGTTGGGAAGGTGAAGTGAGCTGTTACCTGTGGTCTTAAAACAGCATCCAGCAGCTGAAAGCATTCTGTGGGCTAGGTTAGGGTCGAGGTTAGGGTTAGGATTAGAATTAGGGTTAACCTGCGGACTGGCTCCTTCGCCCCGACAACCGCTTTCCCTTCTCCCCACTCGTCATCTTCACCTCTGCCTCCAGACTCGGATAAATTTCTCTGCCGCTCTGTCTTCTCTTTCCGCAGCCCTCCTCCCCGCTAATTCTCTCTCTCTCCCTCTTTTTTAAAAATTTAATTTCTTTTCAGTGTTCCAAGGTTCATTGTTTAGGCACCACACCCAGTGCTCCCTGCAATATGGGCCCTTTCTAATACCCACCACCGGGCTCCCCCAACCGCCCGTCCCCCGCCCCTCCAAACCCTCAGCTAGTTGCTCAGAGTCCGTAGTCTCTCATGGTTCATCTCCCCCTCCAATTTCCCCCAACTCCCTTCTCCTCTCCATCTCCCCATGTCCTCCGTGTTATTCCTTATGCTCCACAAGTAAGTGAAACCGTAGGATCATTGACTCTCTCTGCTTGACTTATTTCACTCAGCATCATCTCCTCCAGTCCCATCCATGTTGCTACGGAAGTTGGGTATTCATCCTTTCTGACTCTCTCCCTCTTTTTAAGTCCTGTTTGTGACCCTAGGTGACGTCAGGGGTTTTCATTTGGCATCAAAAGCTTCAGAGTCCCGCAACCCCAACTGCTGGGTTCCGGGTCCAGGAACATCTGCTTGCCATGGCCTCCAGTGCCCTCAGACCCCGTGTGCAGGGACGGGCCAGGTCCGTGAGACGGATGGTGGATTCCTCTGCCAGCTTCCTTTCTAGTGGGATGCACGAGGAGCCCCTCCCAAGCCCACAGGGTCAATTGTGTCGGAAGTGAGCACAATCTCCAATGCATGTCACCAAAGGGGGGCCACGATATAGGGTCTGATGCCTCCCCAGGGTAGCATGCCTTGAGCGTCCAGTAAAACAGTGGTCTCCCAATATTTTCACACGAGAAAGCTTTGCTGAAAAGTTACACATATTTCACAATGGCCCCCAAACCAAAAGCTAAACGCTGTCGGGCTTTCGGGACGGGGTGAGGGGCGGGGAGCTAGAGCGCCAGCCCTCCCCGGGGCCCCCGACAGCCGCCCACTTGGGCTCCCCGGCCTCCTGGACTGAGCCCACAACACATGGGAGACGCGGGGATGGCGCGGGGAACGCACCACCCGGGGAATGAAGCGGGACCCGAAACCTCACACTTTCAGCTCCCGGGCTAGCGCGAAGCACGCTTCCTGGCTCAGCCCCGACACCACAGACCCAAGCCTGTGCACAACGGAAGGGCGTCCCTCCCGCTTCTGCAGGGGCCGCGTGGCTGGGGGCCGGTCCTCCTCCCGCTGCGTCCACCCAGGGGAAGGGACAGGGGAGCTCTCCGGGGTCTCTTTCATAGGAAGGGCCCCCACCCCTTGCCTGAGGACCCCTCCTCACCCAAGCCCCTCCCAAGCTCCCACCTCCTAGTATCCGCACCAGAGGGTCATCGGGATTTTAAGATTTGAATCTGGGGGGCACACAACATTCAGACTGTAGCACTTACCTCCAGAAAACACTGGAAAGACAACATGTTACGGATGAATTTTTTTTTTTTTTTTTTTTCTGGATGGTGAGATCACAGACGGTTTTAAGCTTTTGTTTTTTCCTTGGAATTAAAAAAAAAAAATCTGGTGCGAGCTTGTATTCATTTGTATTGAGAACAGACCATAAAAGTACATCCAGCCACTGTGTGGCGACAACAGTGGCTAAAGGAAGGGCGGGTGAGTGGGGTCCGCAGCAGGGGCCCTGGAGCTGGGGAGGGGACAGGGGTGCTCACTCGGGGACGGATGGACTGTCCCCTTGGGCACACTGTGGAGGAGCCGGGGCAGGAGGACCATCAGAAGAACAGGGTGGCCAGGATTCCTGGGGTGGTGGTGGGACCAGCCGGGTGAATTGCCGGGTTGCATTTCGCCTTGAATTTCGCCGTGAGGGCTCTCCTGAGTCTCCTGAATCCCCTGCAGGGACAGTCTCTGTGCACAGTCAGAGCTGCATCCCCCTTTAAGGACCCAGCAGAACGAGCGTGGTGACCACCCCGGATTCAAGCACCGGGTTGCACCATCCGTGGAATTCTGACCCTGTCACCTGTCTCCTTCCAGGCTCTGGCAGGGAGGGGGCGGGAGAGAAAGGGACAGGGGTAGGGAAGGGGCGTGGCCAAGCTGAGGTCAAGCTGGTGGCAGCATTTGGAAATAGGGTTAGGTGGGTGCTCTCAAATTCAGGTGAGGTCCCCCTGAATCCAGGTGGGCTCTGAGCCCACGACCGGCGTCCTTACCAGGAGCTAGAGACGCACAGATGCACGAGGAGGCCATGTGACCCCCCAACGCTGGGGCGAGGCGCCACAGGCAGAAGGATGGGGCCAGGCAGGAGCAACCTCCCCCCAGCCACAGGCGAGCACGGCCCGGCAGACACCCTGCTTTCCCACTCGGGCCTCCAGACCGCAAGGGGACACGTTTCCGCCGTGGAGGCCCCCACGGGTGGCCCTTCATTCCAGCAGCCCCAGAAAATGAACGTCAGTCGTCACGGACACGGCGCATCGTCGGGGGCCCACCCAGTCCCTGACGGACACGCAGCGAGCCCCTGACCCTCAGGAAAGCCCCCCTGCAGAGCACTGGGACCCCCACCCCGAGGCCTGCGTTCGACGGAGCGGTCGGAATGTCGGAACGAATGAGGCAAGACCGCAGGGCAACGGCGTGGGGGGAAGGGGGGTTCCATCATGGTGGCACCCACGGAGCCTCGCCCTGGCCTGTCTCCTGCTGCAGCGTCAGGAGACTCTGCTCCGTCCGGACGCGCTCCTGCTCTGGGATGAGCCAAACCTGCCTGGCCCTGGCCGCGGATGCCGGCCAGAGAGCTCCGGGCGGGATGCTCCGACAGCCCGCTCGCCTGCAGCCCTCTGGTTCCTGGCCCCGCGGCCCCTCACCCCTTCCCTCCCACCGGGCAAAACCCTGCACCTCCCCTCACCCCCACCCCCACCGGGCCCTGCAGGAGAGCCCCAGGTTCACGGGCAGGGAGCTTGCCCGCTCAGCCTCCACGGGCTCCTCGGCGGACCCACACCCCCTCTGCTGTGGGACCGCAGGTGTTTACCAGCACCCCCGCCCCCCGTCTGGGTAGCAGCTATCTCCACGCCGGTCTCCGTCCTGCGCCCGTCTCCACCTGCAGCACGTGCCCTCCTTCCGCAGTGGGGCCAAGCAGGGCTGGCGGGGGTCTCTCCCCCTCTGCCTTCCGGGCTCAGCGCCCCCACAGGAGCAGAGAGGAGAGGCGAGCTCCGCGGTCACTGTCCTTCCCCCGCGCTGTGCTCCCCTGGGCTCGCTCTGGGAGGCAGGCTCTCCTGTGTCCTCCCCTCCGTTCCCTGCTGGCCCTTCCCATGCCCATCCTCCCTGTCTTCAGTGGGGACGCCCCTCCCTGTGCCCAGGAGCCCCCACCCCCAGCCAGGCCTCCTCAGATGGGATTCCTGCCCCTTCTTTCCTGCCCGCCCCGCTCCGGTAAGCCCAGAACAGCAGCCCAGGGTCTGGGGTCTGTCTTGTGTGAAGGTTTTCACCCAGGTCTCCAGTCTCCCGCCTCCTCCTGCAGGTGCAGAGGTCACCTCCCCGCCCTGACCCGGTCTGACAGAGGGAAGCTCTCAGATCCCTTTAGAGGGACCAGCACAGCCCCATACTTCTGGGGGCCCGGGACAACACGAGCATTCAGGTATTTATAAGACCTTCTGGACGGCAGCCTGACACAGGGCTATGGGGGGCAGGCCCTTCGGAGCCCAGGACCCTGACACCTTGGGGCTCCGTGGCTCCCTGTGACCTCAGGGTCTTTGGACCTCAGGGCCCTGTGAGCCTCACTCTGGGAGATTATCAAGGTCACGGCCTGTAAGGTCGGCCTGGCAGCGGCTTGCCCTAGAGGAATCGCTCGGTCCTAACATGGCAGAAGGGGGCAGGGTCACCTTGGGGACCTGGGGTGTCCCCAGAGCAGGTGTTAAATGAACGAGGAGGCCATCACACTGAGGCGGCTCCAAGGCCGCCGTGGCCGGTCTCTGCAAACCGAAACCCGAGTCTGCAAGCACCTCAAGGTTGCGCAGCCGAGGCTCCAAGGACGACCGGTCACAAGCAGCCCACGTGGCCCTGAGAGGCAGCCAATCCCATGACTTCCTTGTCGATTCCCTGGTCTGTCCGGCCCTGGACGTCTTTCCGCAGCTTCTGTCCGGGAGCCCTACCGAACCGCTCTGCTTGGCACAGCCTCAGTCAGATTGATTGTCGGTCAAACAGGTCAGCTCTTGAAGCTGTTACTGTGTCTCTGTTTATCTTTACAGGCAGGAGCAAGAAGCCGTGCCTGTCCGTGGAGCGGGCACTGCACCGGCCCCTGGAAGGGACGCGGGCGGCAGCAAGGACCTGGAAAGGTCCGGGGCTTCTGTCCCTCGATATGCAGACGAGGAAAGGGAGGCCCCGAGTGACAAAGCGCCAGGGTCCCTCGGAACCGCACTGGGCTCCACGCTGGTGCGTCACCGGCCGGTGCCTTCTAACCCCACACGGCCCGGGGACAGTGCTCCTTTTAGCCCACCTCACAGATGAGCAAGTGGGCCACCCCGGGCTGAGGACCTTTGCCGAGTCCCTGTGGCCACCGAGGCTGAGCCGCCTGGGACCTGGGCAGAGGCGGATCACGAGGCTGTGGGTGTGGCCTCTAGCTGCCTGGACGGGCCAGTCCCGCCTCCTCCCCAGGCCCAGGGCTCCCCCACAAGCCCCCCACAAGCCCAGGGACCCGCCAGGCCTCCAACTCACCAGCTCAGTCGCTCCCCAGGCTGGACAGGCCAGCTGCCCTCCGGGTGCGGGAGAGCAAAGCATCTGGCGACCTGGTGGCGGGGGGAGCCCGGGGGAGCTGCAGGAGCTGGGCCGGGTCCACGCCGTACCGGCAGGGGTTAAAAGCCGTGCAGAGCTCCTGAGCATGTAGGAGCCTGACAGGAGACACGGGGGAGACACACGGCTGGCTCGGGGCATTGTTCTCAGGTGCTTTGATCCCGGACTCTCACTGTCTCAGGTTAAGGAAGTTTGGGGCTCTGCATTCTTGAGGTTTCTCAGCTGTTCCCTGGGGCCGCTGGCTGGGTTCTCACTGCTCTGTTGTTCCCTGGGGAACCTTTCTTGTTTGGGCAGAAAGTGTCCCGAAGGGCCAAGGGGCCAAGGGGGAGGCCTTGTAGCATGTGGGCTTCTTGATCATGATGGTGGGATCCCCGCGTCCCCTGCAGGGGGCTCTGGCTAATTCCCAGGCTGGGGCGCCCCCGCACCTGCCCAGATTTGGAAATCAAGGTCCGACGCGGCCAGTCTGCACAAGGCTAGACCCCAAATGCAACAATGGGTGCCCTGGAAGAAAAGAGACACAGACGAAGAGACACTGCAGGAGACAGGCAGAGGCTGGGGCGGCGCATCTGTGAACCCAGGACAGCAGGGGTCAACAGCAGCTAGGACAGAGGCCGGGGACGGTCTGCCCTAGGGCCCTTGGAGAGAGCAGCGTCCCGCAGACACCTCCCTCTCTGACGTCCAGCCTCTGGCCTGGGATAGCAACTTCCTGCTGCTCCAGCCCAGTCTGTCCAGGGACTGGGACCCGGTCTACCCCCCCACCACCAAGCTGTCTGCTCGCTTCCCCCTCCCCCGCCGCGTTACATTCCGGGGACCCAGGGACCAGGCTGGGGCTCTCCCATGCCACAGTGGTGATACGCCCCCTCGGAACCAAAGTGGGATCTCGAAGGGAAAACCACACGCCGCAGCAGGGCCTGGGGCTCCTGGGGAAAGGCCCGTGGGTGCAGGGAGAGGAAGGGAAGCCAAATCCTGATTACCTGGTCGGCCTGCAGGCCACCCTGCCCTGCCCGTAGGCCCAGGAGACCACCCAGGAGACAACGTCCAAGCAGAAGGGCCGAGACTGGAAGCAGAGGCCAGGAAGCGAGTTGTGGGCCCTCCCGGCCCTCCCATCTGCCCCTGCCAGGGTCTCCCTGAGTCCACCCTGGGGGGACTCTCTCCTGGCCCAGAACCTGCACCCGCCCCCCTCATCTGCGGGGTATTTCCACCAGGTGTCCAGGAGTCTGCTCGGGCTCCCTTCCCCTCCCTGAGCCCTGCCCAGCTTTGTTCTCCTCTGTCCGGGGAAGGTCAGAAGGGAAGGGGCTTCTCCCCGGGCTCTGGGGCGCCCCCTTGTTCCCATAGACCCTCCTGAGCAAGCCAGGCCTTCCTCCGCTGACCCCACGCTGCTACCCAGCCCTGCCCATGGCCTCCGCAGTACAGACCTGACCACTGCATGAGCCAGTGCAGCTCCGGCCTCTTCTTCGCCCCGCCTCCCGCCCCGCTCTCCAGGGCCGCCGCCTGCCCAGCCAGAGTGAGGGCCTCCTGCCAGCCTGTGCCTGCCCACTCCCTTTAGCCTGCTCCCCGGGCCTGGAAACCCCCGTTTTTCTGTTGCCTCCTCTAGGAAGCCCTCTGGGAAGCCCCCATGTTCAGGAGGAGCCCTCATGTTGGTGTTCACGACATGGTCGGGCTCATCACTGCTCGTGACCCTGGGTTCCTGCTGTCCACACTGGCCTCCCGGCACGCAGGGACTGCGGTTCCATACAAGAGCCCCCGCTCGGCACGGAGCTCGTTCTGGGGAGGGAGGACAGGCGAGCAGACAGAGGACACAGGACAGGCCAGGGGCTCATTCTCCTCCACGGTCCGTGTCCTGTTTCCACTGCCATCGTCCCAAGGCAGGGTCTTCTCTTGTCCCCCGGCTGCCATGCGTTAGTTAATGATGTCAGATTCAGAGACGATCACTGAACGGCTGTCTTCAGGTTCCAAAACAGAGGACAGAGGAAAGTGGGCCGCCCCCAGACACGGAGTCAGAAGGGCAAGGTGGGGAGGCGTGGGGGCCGGGGTCCAAGCTCTACCTGCCTCAAGAGGCTACGGGGAAATGCCGCCCGTGTTCCCAGAACCTCAGGGAGCTGCCGGCTTCTCTCTTCGGGCCCCGAACCCCGGCCCTCCTCACCGGCCACCTGCTCTCGGCTCGACACCCTCGCCGCGCCCACCAGCCAGCGCCCTCGCTTCAGGAATACAGGCTAAGAAAAGGGGCTTTTTTCTATTGCATTATTGTCTCTTTAAGAAATGTGTGTCTGTGTAAACATAAATAGTTACAGACTCAATTATGTCCCCTTAACATTCCTGTGTTCGAGTCCTAACCCCCAGGACCTCGGAGTGTGACCTTATTGGGAGACAGTCATCACAGGCAGACCGACTTAGTTAGGCTGAGGTCATTCTGGAATGGAGTGGCCCGAAATCCAATGTGAGCATGTCCTTATAAAAGGGGACATTTGGACACAGAGAGAGACATGCGCAGGACCAGGCTGTGTGATTCAGAGGGTAAGGGACACGTCTACAAGCCAGGGAACCCCAAAGATGCCAGCAAACCCCCAGAAGCTGGGGAAGGGGACAGAGCAGAGTGTCTGTGAAGACCACAGGGGGACCTTGCCCAGCCCACACCTCAGCCTTGGACTCCTGGCCTCCAGACTTCGAGACGAGACATTTCTGTTGTGTGAGTTCCCCAGCCTGCGAGAGTTGGTCACAGCCACCCCAGGGTCCAATTATACTTACACGTTTGCACAAATTACGTGCCTCTTGAAAAACTATGGAAAGTATAAAAACCATAAAGAAGAAAATAAGCCTACCTCTCCGAGATAGCCCACTTCTTGGTACCTTTTTTTTTGCCCCCAGGTGTAGGCACCAAGCCTAGTTTACACCGTGCACTTTCCCTGTAAGCCATTATCACTGTTTTCCCGTGTCATCAAATGTTCCTTGAAATGGTTCTATGACAATCCACCGAAGAGCTGACCCATTTTACTTAGACGGTTTCCGACTGTTTGCCAGGTAAAAGTAATCCAAAATGAACATTGCTCCAGCATAAATAGTTCCCTCTGTTTCTGGGTATTTCCTTAGCATCGTTTCTAGAAGCGAAGACAGGTCTGATATAACCACCAGACAGGGTTTCGGCAGAGACCAGCTTCCAGAATCCTGAACTCCCCCATGTCATGTAATGGTACGGGCTTGAGGGTGATGGCCTTGATTATCTGAACCCAGCCAGATGAGTCTGTCTAAGAGCCCAGGGATTAGTCGGTGACTTGGCCTAAGGTTATCAGTATACAGAATTCCCATGACCAGAGAGATGCTTCAGAAATGAGCCTGCAGTCTGCTTACTGCTATGATGACACGGGGACATGTGTCCTGTCAGAGGCCTAAGGGAACAAAAGGCTCTTTGCTCTTTGAGAGCCATTTTGGAAGCCAGCCTTCTTTTTCCCTGGATGGTACAGCATGAAGATGGGAAACTTAGAGCTATGGCAGCCTTTTTGTCACTGTGAGGGAAGCCCCTCTGGGCAGAGCAGAGAGTATATCAACAAGTTCTCAGTGACGCTGTTTTTGTTTTTGTTTTTGTTTTAAGGTTCTATTTATTTATTTGACAGAGAGAATCACAAGTAGGCAGAGAGGCAGGCAGAGAGAGAGGAGGAAGCAGGCTCCCTGCCGAGCAGAGAGCCCGATGTGGGGCTTGATGAGCCAAAGGCAGAGGCTTAACCCACTGAACCACCCAGGCACCCCTCAGTGATGCTGTTGAGCACATGGGTCAAACCATCCCATTCCTAGGCTTCCCAGCAGTGAGAGCCAAGGAATCTCATATTCAAGCCAGGCCAAGGTAATACTTTGCCCACTCAGTTGTGGTAGATGCAGCCTCTGCCAGTGGCCACATACAAGGGGAAATGCTAATAAAAGCAAGCTAGCCCTGTCCCTTCACACCGGGCCCTGCACCCCCTACTTTCTCGATGCTTGTCTCCACCATTTTGCACAAATTGGTGATGTCAGTAGAAGGAAAGAGCTCTGGGTGCAGCCTGCGTGTGATGGGGAGATGAGCTTGTCCTGGATCATCTGGTGGGCCCTAACCCCAGTGAGGAGGTCACAGAGAGATGGCCATGTGAAGGCAGAGGTGGAGGCTGGAGGGCTGGAGGGGAGCGGGGGTGCACCCACAGTCCAAGGAATCCCAAATGCCCTTACAAGAGAGAGGAGAGATTGGAGACACACAGTCATGGTAGAGGGTGGAGGGGACACATGGAAACAGGGGCAGGGGTCCCAGTGTCACGGCCCTAAGCGGAAGAAGTGCTCCAAGGGTTGCTGGCAACACCAGAGCCCACAGGGGGGCATGGAGCAGATTCTCCCCTAGCCCAGGGGCCTCCAGAAAGAACCAGCCCTGCCCACATCCTCATTTCAGAATTCCAGCCTCCAGAGGGATGAGAATGCATTTCTGCCGTTTCCAGCATTTTGTGGTCCTTCGTTAGGGCCTCGCAGGCACCTGGTACGACCAGGCGTTCTCTTTGACCCTGAATCTAAACCAGCCCCCAACAGAAAGCCTCATGCTCGTCCCTCACCTGGGCAGTGTCCCAGTGTCCCAGTGTCCAGTGTCCCTCATGCACGTTCCGTGGCACCCAGCGCCCCTTAAGACGGGAACTCGGGCTCCAGAGACAACGTGTCAGGCCGAGCAAAGCCGGGGACCACCTTGTAACAGTCCATAGCCCCTTGTTGTAGGGACATTCATAGGAGCGCGTCACCGGCTCTGAGATGCCCCAGAGCAAACAGAAAAACTGAAGCCAGAATTTTTTAACGGATCGAGTTTCTGTCCAGAGGATCTTCTCCTTCATCAACACTTACTGACATGTTGAGGATGGGGAGTCACAGATGCACACGGGCCGTCCCGGGCTAGTCTGCGGTGCTCAGCTTCTAGACGCTGAGGCTAGTGGGTGGACATGATGTCCTGTGGTTGGCGCCAGCCCCGGGGTCTCAAGGCCGGTCTGCCCTGCCACCCTGTCTTCCTGGGCAGGGAAGGGGACGCTGGAATTTCTGGCAGATCCAACTTACGTTCTCCAACACAGCAAAGCCACACTTCTCTTTTCCAGCACAAAGCTGAGTTGAACGCAATGGCGTAGAGTTTATTTTGTGTGGGGCGGTGTGCTGCGGGGGTCTGCGGCTGTTTTCTGTCTAGAACTCTGTGTCCCTACCTTCAGCCCTCCCCACTGCGTGGCTGGGCTCCCGGGCCGGGAGGGGAGAGCTGCGTCCACGGACCAAGGGCTGGCGAGAGGCTACTCGGAGGACACGCTGCGTCACGAAGTGCCCACCAGCCTTCCAAGGCGGTGCAAAGCAGAGAATGTAACATGTTTCATTAATAATGGATTTTTATCATCACATGTTGAAATGATAGCATTTTAGATATATGGAGTTAAATTATACTATCAGACTAAATTTGACCTCTTTTGTTTAACTTTCAAAAACGTGCCCTTGGGCAAGCCTCGCACGACATCTGTGGGCCCCGTTTGAGGCCAGCATTATATTTCCACCAGACAGTTTCCTGACGTGCTTGACCGAGGTATGAAGGGAGGCCTCACCTTGGCCGCCCGCTGCCTCCCCGGCTTCCTTGGAGATAAGACGTCAGCTTGCCGGGCCCGAGACTCGCCACGGAAGCTCCCAGTGTCTTGCTGGTGTCCACACTTCGGGTGCGGGGTCGAGATTGGACCACGTGAGGAGGAGCTGTTCATCAAAGCGTCTTCGGTTGTGATGGACCATGGGGTGGGTGAGAAGCCTTTGCCCCTTGCCAAGGAACACAACGCCCATGTTTTCCTGATTCCCACTCACTCTGCTTTATGACAGTAAGAGTCCACACGGCTGGGGGGAACCACGTCGGGGAAACAAGGCGTGTTGGGCTCGTGGCCTCCAGCCTCTGGTAGGAAAGGTCTGCGTCGGTGCCTGGTGCATGGAGGCCAGGACTCATCCGTGAGTCCTGGAGGACAAGGGCTGGGCTCGGGCTTTCCAGGACCCCACGTGGCCCAGCACGATATGGAGCACCAGGGAGCTGCCGTGTCAATGGCCACCAATAGAAGGCAGGGGCCCTGGCGGCTTTTTTTTTTTTTGCCAGAACAGGTTCTCTTTGCAGTTTATGCAAGCTCACTAGCTTCCCCGAGGCCCGGGGGTGTGTGATTGCGTAGCACACTCTAACGGACATTTCCTCGGCTGTTAGGAGGCCGAGCAGTCACGGGGCAGAAGCGGAGGGACTTGGCAAGCTCTGGCCAGCAGGGGGCAGGGTGGCCCGCACCTTCCCCCCAGCGTGCTCCCCGCGGGAGGACAGCTGGTAGGGTCCCCAGACCTGCGGCCATGAGCCCTCACTGTGAAAGGTCAGACTATCCTTGGGGCTTCGCTTCTGCTGTTCTCGGAGGCCACCACGATGGACTGCGGGGACCTCAGGGACTTGAGATGATGTAAATTAATTTTCTAAAATGTTTCAAAATGAATGGATCCTCGGTCAAGTAATAGGAAGGCATTGAGATATGGTCATGGAGAGACACCGGCGGCGTCAGCGCAGTGTTAGGTGACATAAGGGCTCCTGGGTGGCTCAGTCGGTGGGCGTCTGCCTTCGGCTCAGGCCGCGATCCTGGGGTCCTGGAATCGAGCTCCAGGATTGAGGGGAGCCTGCTTCTCCCCCTCCCACTCCCCCGCTTGTGTTCCCTCTCTCGCTATGTCTCTCTCTGTCAAATAAATAAGCAAAATCTTTTTAAAAAAAGGGGGAAAAGGTGAGGTAAACCAGGACCCGCGAGAAACCACCAGCCAGGGTCATAAATTCAGAAGAATTAAGGCATGTGCGATAAATTATAAATTAGATATCAATAAATACTTCGTGTGCACCTCTTCCAGGACTGGGATCTCAGGGTCATCCCACGTCGCGGAAGCCAGGACCCATGACGGCTCCTGTTCCCCCGCCAGGACGTTCCAGAAACTTCCCTGGGGTCCGTCTGCTTCCTTTCACCTACCCTTGTTTGTGTGCCTTCAGCTTCTCAAGTCCGTGCTGCAAATGCCGGCTCTGGAAGACGCCCTCCTCGTCTGGCATTTCCCCACGGGGTTCATGAGCAGCTGGTCCGAACAGGGACAGCACCCGCCCCGGCGAGGAAGGACTCCCCAGGGCGCGAAGGTGCCAACGTCGGACCCCAGGTCCAGAGAGGCAAAAAATGGTAAAAGTCCTCCCCACCTTTAGGGTGGGGACATCCGTCCCACCCTGAGCCCCTTCCTCCATACTTCCCACCCACGCCATGGGTCCTGGGGCCGGGGGTCCTCCTCTCGAGGGGACGGGGTCCACGTCCTCCGCCTAACCCCTTCCACTCTCACCTACGTGGGCTGCGTCTGGAGGACATTGTGGTTTCTTGCATTGCGTTTTATATCACCTTGATTGTTCAATTGCCTCTAATTTTTATGAGAAGGAGAACGCAGTAAAACGCTTGCGTCACTGAGCAGCGCGGACTGGGTAGGCAGAGAGGGCACGGCTTGCCCATCCGCCAGCCGCCGGAGCACAGCCGGATCCTGAGCAAGAGGGTCTCGGTGGGGGGCAGGGCATCGTGGCGGTCCCCGGGCCAGAGAAGCCCCCACGCCCCACCCCGGTGCTTCACAAGCACCCGGATGCAGCCCGGCGTCTGGGGCTCCTCCTCACAGGCCTTGTGCACAGACTGACCAGTTCTCTGCGCCCCGGGCTGTCTGTCATTGCTGTTTGCTAGGCCCGGACTGAGCCAGAGCAGGACAGACACCGCGTTGGGAGCAGCTGCTCCCAGACGAGGGAGCTCTAGCCCTTGCCTTGACGGGCGACTCCGCGGGCACCCGCCATGCTCTCTCCCAGTCTCTTCGGGGAGCACAGACCCAGAAACACCTGGGGCGAGACACCAAGCAGCCCCCATACCCAGGAAATGGGGGTGGGGAGACAGCAAAAAGTCTGTCCCTTTGCAAACAACAGTTCTGTGTTCTTGAGTATTTGGGAAGGCAAAGCAAACGTCCTCGGCCCTTGTGTTGAGCACTGCAACAGTGAAAAAGGCCATTTTTTTTTTTTTTTTTAATTTAAGCAAATCTCGTTCCTGCTAAATGCCCTGAGTCGTGCTGTGGGAGTCCGAGCTTCCCATCCTTGCTGTTCTTGGCAAGACGTGAGCAAACGGAGGGCGGCGGGCCTTCAGGGGTCGTGCATTTGGGAACGGAGGGTCCGGCTGAGTTACGGGGCCCCACACGCAGGCACCGGTGGGAAGGACGGCGAGCCACAAGCAGAGCTGATAGCAGGGTGTGGCCCACGCCCTGACGCCCCTCCCGGACCCCAGTGTGGCCCACGGCCCCAGCACCCGGGCCATCCGGCCACGCCAGGCCCAGCCTCTAGGAGGGCATCTGTGCATCGGGGTTCAGGATGCGTTGTCCTCGAAACAAAGGCAGCGCCTCCCAGATTCCTTTCCTGCCTTCTGCCAGAGAGCCTCGCTGCCAAGACACACAGGAATGTGTGCCCGCCTCCAGCAACTCTAGCCGAAGGGCCTGGCTGGGGCTTTGATCTGGGTCCTGGAGCGCCGTGTGGGAAGCTCGCGGCAGCTCGGGCCTGGGAACAAGCCCGGGCGACCCGGCTCGCGCCCTCCCATGCAGCGCTGGGTGCAGGGACCCAGAGCACAGCCAGAGGCTCCGGGACGAAATGCCGGTCCCACTGGGGGGAGGCTCCAGACAGCCGGGTGCAAACCACGTCCCCACTTCCGGCCTGGACGCTCCTGGAGGGTCCGTGCGTTCCCACGAGGTCACAGAATGCACGCTCCTGGCTCTCCGTCACTGGTCGTAAATCAGCCCCTTCAGTCCCACAAGCACCCACCGCACCGAGTCTCACCCCCGTCCCCCAGCGCGTGCGTTGTGCTCTGGTTGGCTGAACGCTCCAAGCTTCACCCAGGAGGCACGTGAGAAACGGAGGCTCAGAGGCGAGACTTCCCCAGTCTCTGCAGTCGGTAGACCAGAGAATCACAACGTCCTTGGGAATGCAGTTTTTTTTTAAGTTAAGATTTAATTTTTTGCAGCCATTTTAGGGTTATCATGAAATCGAAAGCAAGGCAGAGGAACCTTCCACGGACCCTGTCCCCCGCATTTGCACAGACTCCCTGTTGCCAACATGGCTCACCGCACGGCGCGTTTCTCACCAAGGACAACGCCACAGTGACGCCCGTCCCACTCACCCAGATTCCGTAGTTTGCACGCGGTTCCTCTTGGTGCCGTATGCTCTGTGGGTTTGTACAAGCATGGGGTGACCCGTATCCGCCCTTAGAGCATCGTAGAGAGGGTTTTCACTGCCCGAAGGACCCTCTGTGCTCTGCTCGTTTCTCTTCCCTACACTCCACGCCGATCTCCGCACCGTGGCCGTGGTTTGGCTTTCCCGTGATGTCGCGTAGGTGCGATCCTACAGCGGGCAGCCGTTTCAGACTGGCTTTCGGCGCTTGGTGAGAAGCACTAGGCTCCCTCCTTGTCTTCTCACGGAGGGACAGCTCAGATCGTTCAGCACCAGATACTCCCTCACTGGCCGATGGACCGGCTGATGGACCCGCTCACCCGCCAGGAGGGCAGCTCAGTGACTTGCAAGGCTCAGCAGTTATGCGCCAATGTGTTATGAACATCCATGCATAGGTTCTCACATGACGTATGTTTTCACTCCTTTGGGTAAATGCCGAAAAACATGACGGCTGAATCAGAGAAGGTTTCGTTTTCCAAGAAAGCACCGAACGGTCTTCCAAGGTGGCCACGCCATTTTGCTCTCCCATCAGCCGGTCGCCCTGTGTCCCTGCCAGCCTGTGCTGCTGTCTGTGTTCTGGATTTTGGCTGGGCTGATGGCGTGTGCAGTGGCCTGTGGACTGTCGTCTCCGTTTGCTTTTCCCTGACCACACACGATGTGGAGAGAAGTGAGCATGTGGTGTCTACGACGAGGGTCCGCCAACGGGCATCAGAAAATGTCATCCCTCCCAGGTGTGGGGAACGTCGACGCTGGTCCTGGGTAGCATGGGCACATATGTGAAAGAAAGAGACTACTTGAGATGTTCCAAATATATTCTTCTAAATCCAAAGAATTCAAAACTGAGAAAAGGAGGTGTATCATGTCCAAGATAAGATCAGAACAGAACTTTGCGTCACATGTTCTCATAAACACGCCTTGAAAGAACTACCCCTGGACGTTCTGGAAAATGCTCCAAAATCAGTATTGCGAGTCTGAAGAGCACTACACCCGAAAACAGAGGTAATATTGTTAGAAAGCCTATAAATGTGAAGATGTGCCTGTGGGAAGATAAAGGGACAAAGGAGCCATGTGCACCCAGCAGAGGGCTTAGCGTTTCCTGCCGGACCTCGTACCTTGGCGACTCCTGTGGGTCCTTGCTGCTGATGGTAAATTTATATTATCATTAATATAATATAATATATTATTATTATTATTTATTTTATATATAAGATCCTCAGATAAGGAAATAAGAGGAATCGTGTGGTCTGTAGAAAAATTATTTATTTAAAGAAATAGATTTTTTATTTATTTAAATTACTTTGATAAAGAAAAATAAGTTTAAAACAAAGTTTATTATTTTTCTTAAAATTTTGTGATTTGGTTGAGCGTTTGCCTTCCACTCAGGTCACGATCCCAGGGTCGTGGGATCGAGTCCCGCATCAGGCTCTCTGCTCAGTGGGGAGTCTGCTTTTCCCTCTACACCTCCCCCCTGCTCGTGATCTCTCTCGCTCACTCCCCACCATCTCAAATACATACATAAGATCTTTAAAAATAAGACTGAAACAAAATCTTGTAATTTTCAGCTCTCTCATAAAAGATAACATAAGGGGGAAAAGTCATGGGATAAGAGAAACCCCAAGAAGATGGGGTCCCAGTGGATACAGACGCCGCCAGCAGGTGTGCGAGGGTGGGGTGAGGAGCCGCCGGGCCTCTGAGGTCAGGTGATCCCGGGACGGCCTAATGGACTGGAAATGACGTCGCGGGAGACACCGGACTGAGTTCCTACACACCGTGTGATTGTGGGGTCTGGTGACGGTCTCGCCGACCAGGTGGCCTGCTCAGGGCTGGATGGGTCAGAGTCTGTGCTGGACATGGTCACCGCCTCCGGAACGCACCGTCCGGCAAGAGAGACAACGGACGAGTGACAGTGCCAGGAGCGGCGACAGGAGTCTGGAAGGACGAGCAGCCGGAAGCATCACCCTCCCCTCGGCGGGTTGGGGGGACACACCCGTGTGCGTTGAGGCCCCGCACAGGAGAAGGAGCCACACAGGGAAAAAAGACGCTGTCTTGGCAGAGGACAAGAGAGACCCCGACGGGAAAGAGTCCAGCTTCTCCCAGTCCCCGCGGGACCATGCGTGCGGGCACTTCCTCCTTGCGAAGCTGAGCACAGCACAGGGAAATAATACCACGCACTCATGGACACGACATTCTGACAATCCTCCGGACCTGCCTTCTGGGGGTGGGTGAGGAAGGAGGGCGTGATGCGCAGTCACCTTGTTTCGGGGCAGGGTGGGGCTTGGGCTGTGGTCCGGGGTCTGGTGTTTGAGGGCAGCTACCCCTCTCCAGCCAGGCCCCGAGCTGCAGGAGGACGGGGGTGGGCGTTGGAGTCAGGCAGACCCCGCTGCGAAGCCCAGCTCTCTGCTCATCAGCTCTGCCACTCAGGGCTGTGACTCAGCCTGGCTGGGCCTCAGTTTCCCCCTCTGGCAAACGGGTGTATGAATAGCAAGGTTAGGGTCGTCAGGGCGATTAGAGAGTGTGAATGTAAAACAGCTCATGCAGTCTGGCTGTTAATAGCAGCTCGAGAGATAAAAGTTATTAGTATTTGCACATTTATTTATTTATAATAGAGTATCTGTCGGGGCGCCTGGGTGGCTCAGTCATTAGGTGTTTGCCTCCGGCTCAGGTCATGATCTCAGGGTCCTGGGATTGAGCCCCGCATCCGGCTCCCTGCTCAGCGGGGAGCCTGCTTCTCCCTCTGCTGCTCTCCGTGCTTGTGCTCTCTCTCTCTCCATCAAACAAATAAATAAAATCTTAAAAAATAAAAAAATAGAATAAAATAAAATAGACTGTCAGTCACCTGCCCTAAAAGAATTTGAACCACAGTATATAAACCAGGACAATTCCCTTTAAGTTATAAAGCGAGAACAGAAACACCTCGGGGGAGCGTCTGCGGTGAGCGCGTGTCTGCAGAGAGGCTGCCTTCAGCTCACGCTTCCCAGGTACGGCCAGGCCAGCGTCAGGAGGGGTCCCCTTCACCCGCGAATGCCTGGGTCTGCCCCTGGAGGGCTGGCTCCCTCCCGCAGAGATGTTCTAGAAGGCCTTAAAAATACTCGTGCATCTGTGTGTGTTTATTTGCAAAGGGAACACGTACGCATGGCTTAGAAACACATTCGAATTCACGCATGTCGTGTAACACGCCGAAGCCTACATCCCACGCTACGTCATATGCAGGAAAATTCCCTCCGCCCCGCTCCTTCGGCCCTCCGCCCTCATGAAAACAACCCATTACTTTCTCGAGCGTACCCTTCAAGCATGTCTTTGGGAAAATAGAAGCAAACGAAAGGCAGACATCCCACTTCCCCTCTCTTCTCGCGGAGGAGACCGCCAGCCGCTGCGCGCCGGCGAGCCAGCGTTCACAGCAAACTCTCGTTCCCCGGGCCTGGCTGGACGAACTGTCATGGATCACGAGTTCAGCCTCCGTGACAGCATCGAGTGGCAAATAAATTATTGACCCCGTTTTACAGATGAAGAACCCAGGCGCCCAGGCAACAGGGGGGTTAAGTTACCGTCCCCGGCCAGCCCGGGCGCTCAGCGAACGATCCCGAGTCTGGATGCTGCCCAGCGACCGGATCCTCTCTCCGCGCGCTCGGCACCTGCTGTGTCCCTCCCCTCAGCGGGGAGCCTGCTTCTCCCTCTCCCGCTGTGCTCTCTCTGTCTCTCTCTCAAATAACTAAATAAATAATCCTAAAAAGCAAATCAAAACAAAAAAAAAAACAATGTTTCATTCTTTCCTATATCAGTTTGCTCTGGCCCCTGTAACCAACTACCACTTAGCGGCTGAAAATGATACAAACTTACCACCTTACAGTTCTGGAGGCTGGAACTTACTGGGCTCTAATCACTACATCTGCAGGGCGGGTTCCTTCTGGAAGCCCCACAGAAGCACGCATTTCCTTGTCATTCCCAGCATACAGCATCTTCACGGCGGGAGCCGCTTTATTCAGACCTGCTTCTGGGTCCTTTTCCCCCTTCCTCTGCCTCAAGCATCAGTCGAGGACCGTTGCGATGGCGCTGGGTCCACCAGGGTCAGCTGGGATTATCTCGTCTCCAGGTCCCTGATCTAATCACACGTGCACAGTCCCCTTGCTGTGCGAAGGGATGCAGTCTCAGGGCCCAGGAATCAGGGCGTGGACATTTCGAGGGGACCATTATTCTGCCTATCGTACCCAGAGAGCCGCCTTATTCTTTTGTCACAGAGAAGGGGTCTTCCATTGCGGGGAAATTCTGTAAATGTACATGCTAGCTTTTCTGTTCTAATGCATATGGGGGTTTATTTCAACCTTTCATCATTATTTAAAACGCTGCAGCGACAGATCTGGTACCTCTCCCTTTGTGCACACGCAAGGAGGGCTGGAGGGTGGTTTCCAGAAGTCAGGTGATCGGATCAAGAGATACATACGTGGGGCACCTGGGTGGCTCAGTCGTGAAGCCTCTGCCTTGTCCTCAGGTCACGATCCCGAGGTCCTGGGATCGAGTCCCACATCAGGCTCCCCCTGCCTGTGTTCTCTCTCTCTGTCAAATAAATAAATAAAATCTTTTTTAAAAATCTAGCTCAGAATGCCAATTGTGTATTTTGTGTTGCTCGTTGAAGAGAAAAGCAAAGGCTCTGGTTAACAGATGAGAAGCCTGCATGGGCCTTCAGACCCGACAGAGAAGAGCCAGCCCCGGCCTCATGCAGCAGCAGGGCCCCTCTCCCATGCAGTGGGCAGCTTGCCCGTGGGAAACACTGAAAGAATTTCCTCAACGGACTTGCATCTGTCTCAGAGCTAGGATGAGCATTAAATTAGGAGCCCAAAGTCCTGCTCCCCAATGAGCAGAGAGAATTTTTTGGGCCTGGAGAACTCTAAGAGCTCATATGTTATTCAAGGTCATGAGGAGTGGAAACAGCCCACGTGTCCGGCCAGGGCAGCACGGCCGATGAGTGTCCCACGTGACCCCGCCTCCCAACCTTCAGGAACCGTCTGCTGTGACTCCTGAAGACCAAGGCGCTGAGCTCGCAGGTCAGCTCTGGGGGCTCGAATGAACCCTGCTGACCTCTGACAGCGTTTTCCCACCCGGACAGTGTGTTCCGGGGTCCTGCCTCCGTTTCCCTTTCGAGTTGTTCTGTGGTCAGGCAGGATAATTCCAGGAGCCCACGGCCCCCTGGCTGGCTCTTGTGAGCCCCTGGACTCCCCATCCCTCTTTTGAGTTTCATTTGTTCAAACGATTACATCTCTTTCTAAACAAAGAACTCCGTGTAATCCCCAATCTACTACTTTGATGATCCTAAACACGTAAGAGTTTACCCCAAAATATAATAAAAATTAACTTGTAATGAGAAAGTCTACACTGTGGTTTTCGTTTGTTTTTTTGTACTATCCTCCTTGCTAGTAAAGGGCTAGGGTTTCTGCAAAGAGAGAACCCCACGATCAGCCCACCCCCAAGGGGAAGACTGTCCTCGAGGTGACAGTGCCGGGCAGGCTGTGGGCGGGGAGCCTCCCTCTTGGGTCTGCATCCTTGACTTGGGTTTACCCTGCTCAGTAAGCTAGAAAGCCTTCATTTGTACATTGGGACCAGATGCCATTGCGATTGCGATTCTGAAACCGATGTAAGCAGGTAACAAGGTCGTGGTGGCAGAGAGTTTAGTGGTCATTGAGAAAATCCAATGTGTGTGTGCCACAACACACAAAAACATACAAGCACATGTGCACACGCCACATACACGCACACACGCACACATATACATACACGCGTGCAGGGGCGCACACGAGAGCTAGAAACATCAGAACGAACGCACACCATTCAGACGGCACCACGAGATCAAACTCTTTCTAAGACAGCGAGCTGGGAGCCTTGTAACTGAAGGTTCGGAAGCATTCCTGGTGTGTGTGTGAGCGCAGTCCCACTCTTGAGCACCCTTGGAGGGAGCGTAAACCAGTGCAGCCTTCAGAAGAGCCACTGGGCCAAGTCTGACAAGATGGAAACCTTTCATACGCATTGACCCAGCTCCTGAAGTGTGTCTGTCACTTACCCAAGGACACAAAAGTATGCATGGCCGGTATTTATTGCAACACACGTATAAGAGCCAAACCTGAAAATGGCCCACATTTTTATCAGCAAAGATTTAATTGCATAAATTATGGCACATCTACACCATGGACTAGGACACAACTCCCAAGAAATGAGGTTCATTTGGACACACTTATGGAAAAATGTTCCAGATCTTTCTACTTCATGTGGCAAAGAAGCACAATCATTTATTTTTTATTTTTTTAATAGAGCACACAGGGTGCCAGGCATCATTCCAGGGGCCGGTGACACAGGCACCGCCCCCACGGAGGGGGTACTCTCCCGGACACACGGACAATAAGCACAGACAATGAGGGGCGCAGGGAGCCCCGAGAGCTGGGGTGGAAAGCTGCCGGCCCCCGTGCTGAAGAGCGAGGCTGGGGTTGCTAGTGACACAGGGCGAACGGTTCCAGAGCCAGCATCGCCCACCTGCCCCCCTGAGGGAGGGACGGAGAGGCGTGGACCCCCACGGTCGGACACCAGAGAAGCCGGTCTCCTCTCTCTCTGGCCATCTGCCCGCCCCCTCGTGGGATGTTAACTGTGGGCTGGCGTCACAGGCCAAGGACAGGCAGGGGCCAATTCAGGACGGCCACGGCAAAGGCATCTTTTAGGGAGAACATCTGAGAGGAAACCCAAAATGTGTGGGAGAGGGAGAATGTGGCTGTCCAGGAGGAGACTCCTCCAGGCAGAGGGAAACATGAATGAGTCAATGAATGAATGAATGAATGAATGCATGAGCCAACACACGAATGAATGGAGGCCATTCCCGACCAGAGAGCGCACCCACCGGTTCCCCTGTGGATGCCGCCATGATCACCGAGCCTCAACTCTCTCCCCGTCTAGACATCCGTGAAGGTCCTGGGGTCTACCCCACCTGCCCCACCAAGTGACCCGAGTCCTCAGCCTGTATCTGAGTCTTCACTGCTGGCACAGAGGACAAGGGTGGTTGCACACACGCCTTTGAGGGGCTAGTGTCTCCAGCACACCTGCGATGCCCAAGTTCACTGCTCCTCTGGGAACTTGGGAGGGCGGTGCTGTAAGCATAGTAGTTTTCATGGCAGTTTCCAAGTCAGAAGAACGTCTCTCTCCAGCCTATCCGGCTGGCTCCCCTGTGCTCCCTAACACAAGGCCAACCAGGGGCGTGGGCAGTGCTCCAGGAGCTTTGCTCTAGAGGGAGGTCCTAGGAAACCCACCAGCTGTGTCAGCCCTAAGATGGCTCACACCTGCCCTTTGCTGGTGACCCCAACTCAGAGCACATATTCCAGAACAGAGTGGGCAGAGCGACATCGGAGCAAGGAGACCTGCCCCCTGCCTTCCTGCTGGAGTTCACACCCGTCCTGCCAGCGAGAAGGCTCCACCTTCTCTGTCTTTCTCCAGGGAAAACCATGGGGAAGGGTAGAGGGTTGAATCTGACCCTGACACGAGCTTCTGCAAACATCAGTGCAAGTGACATGATGGGAAGGGCCTGCGCTGGGCATTCGCGCCCCAGCGCTGCTGTTTCTGGGTTGGGCGCTCTGGCACATCTCCAAACTTCCTGACCACCAGCTTCCAGGGCCCTGAGGCTACTGGTGGTTCACTCTGCCAGTATCTTGGGGCCTTTCTACTTCCTTTTAGAGCTTGTGATGTCTGTAGGGCCCACCTGAGGAGATGGGATTGCGGGGGAAGCAGCTTGAGACTGGTGGTCTGTCTACTCAAATATGCGCGAGTGTGTTTACCAAAGCCAATGAAGAAAGGTTAACCTGAGGGAAATTTCGGCACGCAGGGCATAGAGTGACTGCTCCCTCATCACTGCCCGTAGCCCTGCTTCCAAACTCCTTTAAGAAATTCGCCATGATGGGGGCACCTGGGTGGCTCAGTGGGTTGAGCCGCTGCCTTCGGCTCAGGTCATGATCTCAGGGTCCTGGGATCGAGTCCCGCATCGGGCTCTCTGCTCAGCAGGGAGCCTGCTTCCCCCTCTCTCTCTGCCTGCCTCTCTGCCTACTTGTGACCTCTCTCTGTCAAATAAATAAATAAAATCTTTTTTAAAAATTCACCATGAGATTATGAAAAGGATTTTTTAGTTATTGCCCAAATCAGACTCTGAAAATGGTCTTTCACTTAGGGGTGTCCCCCCTGGGTACCTGGGAGCCTTACAACACAGGGAAGGTGGCTGTCCTTGTCCCTGGGTCACGAAAGCCGATGACCAGTGGTGGTGGGATTGGACCCAGGTCTCCTCTGGTGATCAATCCATGTGTACAACCCCATCCTGTCTCTCCCCACTGGACTCTTTACCCAGAGACACTCTTAGAAATCCACAGCCCAGACACACCACCTTGAAGGCTCTGGGGCTGAGCCTTCACAAGTACACGAGGACATTCAGAGCAAGGAATTTCTCCTGAACATTACTGGCTGGGCTTCTGCGCCAACTGATTTTCCCCATATGGTAGCAAAAACTACCACTGTGGCCCAGACTCTTGCATTTATCCCAGGGCCAGGAGGACTGTGGGCCATTATATGTCACCATAATCATCACCACCACCACCACCACCACCACCATCACCGCCATCCGAGCACCGTGTGGAGTGATATACTCCACCGGGGGCTGCCGTCCACTCTACCTACCTGGAGTGGCATTGACACCCCGGGTTCAGTGCTCTCAGAAGGTAGCCGTGCAAGAGACGGCACTCGCGGGCTGGGTTGACACGGGTGACAATGAGCCCTCCACCACGGGCTCCCTTCCGAGTGGCCCTTCCCTGCCTGTCGAGCCTGAGTCAGGGCCGGGGAAAATCCCTCTGGTCTTCCTTGCAGCTCGGCGGGCGCGGGTGCTGAGTCAGGTCCGCCCGTGGGGTGGTGACACTCACATGTACATCGTAAGTCACGGCTGGTGTAACACGCACGTGGACTTGGGCAGAGCCGCCAGGAGAGGAAGAGGAAGGAGACAGAGACGGGCAGATTTTGCTCACATCCCCCGGGAGCTCTGTCCAAACCCCCCTGCCCTGTCCCAGAATATTACCTGGAAACATTGACCAACGTCACTTGGCCTGAGTCTGACAAAACCGCAAACATGCCTGACCGAGACTGATGTAATGTGACGGCAGACACAGTCTCGCAGGGCTCAGGGCTCAAAGTTGGGAAACATAGGGGCCAGGTGCAAGGGCTGTGTCTGTCAGCTCCAGCTTTCAGCAGTTTTGAAGCTGTCGTGTCTTGAAAGAAGTTACTCGATTTCTTCGTGGCCAGGTCTGTTGAGTCCCAGTCGTGCTGGGGCGCAGAACTGTAGCTCGGGGCTGGAACACCCACCATCAGCCTTCCTGCCCCCGCCCACGACCTCCCTTTTCCCCAAAAGCCTCTCGTGTAATTTCTCTTCTTCATCTTTCTTGCGAAATGAGAGCCACGGCTGTTCTAGCGGACCTTCACAGCCACATCTGCAGGTTCCTCAGAGAAAGAAGGCAGGCACCGAGCGAGGGATGTGTGCAGACCCAGGAGCCAGGGCTACGCGTGCAGAAGGAGAAGGCCCAGGCCGGCGGCGTCATGCCCGAGCTTCAAGCTTCAAGGTCAGCTTCAAGCTTCAAGCTTCCAGCTTCAAGGTCAGCTCCTGTTCTCCCGTGTCTCCAGCTGTCAGGGACCTCTGCTCTTGGGGGTCCGACCGCGGACCATTGAGCGTACAATAAATCAGTCTTGAGAATTCATGTCCATGCTGGTACAAGACACGTGTGAAGGCAAGAATAGAATCACACTCTTCTCTGGCTTTGCGGGCTCATCCTGGGCTCCCTTCCAAGCTTTCTCCTCCATCTGGCCCCACGGCCTGCCTTGATAAACAAAGTTTTATCGGAACACACCTGCTTATTCACGCACGTACTGCCCAGGGCTGCTTTGGCTTTGTAACAGCAAATCTGCGTGGCCTTGATGGAGAGCAGACGGTCTTCAGAGATGGCCCATTCTTGGTATTGTACCTTCTCTGAGTTTTGACAACTTATCTTATTTGTTCATTTAAAAAATGTATTATTGGGTGCCTGGGTGGCTCAATCAGTTAAGCACCTGCCTTTAGCTCAGGTCATGACCCAGGGGTCCTCGGATCGAGTCCTAGGGGAGCCTGCTTCTCCCTCTACCTGCTGCTCCCTGCTTGTGCTCTTCCTCTGTCAAATAAATAAATAAAATCTTTTTAAAACTGTATTATTATTTTTCCTAATTACAAAAGTAATTGCACGCTTCACACCAAGTTGGAGCACTGTGGACCATATGAGAGGTCCCCCGGCCGCCATCCTGCTTCCCCAGGGCAATGTGAACACGGCTGACCTGCCACCAGGGTTCTCCCCGTGTGCACAGCACTCGCACATGTCCGGGTCTGGGGTTTTCTCAACGCAGTGCTGTCCCAGACACACTGCCTAAAACTTGCTTTTCCACTTAACTATATTCCCGGGCATCATCCCCGGATATGCAATGGCTCTGGGATATTCTACTGGACGTACACGCCACTGCTCTCTTGTCCATGGATGTTCAGACGAGTTTTAGTGCTGTGAGCTTCTGATCAGCTCTGGGGTGAATATTCTCGCCCATTTAACTTGAGGCGCGTCTGTAGAAGTGCTTCCAGGACTACGACTGTCCAGTCAGGGAGCATATTCATTTTCGAGAGAAAAAGAACAAAACACCATCCAGAAAGCTCGAGACATTGACATGCCATTCTTCCGCACACGGAGTGCAGATCAAGAGTCAAGATACAAATCTCAGGGCGCTGGGAGCACAAGAGAGGGGACTCACGGGTGAAGAGTGAGGGGTTGGTCACCCAGATAAGGACCTGCCCAAGCAAAGACTCAGCCCTTTAAGGACCCTCCAATCATAGGCTGCTCCCTACAAATCTCATCCAGCACATGCCTTCTTAGGGGAGGGGGTGAGCAATCCGGTAGCGGGGGCTAGAGGTTGGGTATAAAGTGTGCACTTCCTAGGGTGAAGAGGAGACAGTGAGCAGGGGCAACATCAAGGGCATTCACAAGGTCAAACACAGTCGTGGCGGAGGGCCCCATCCAGAGCAGACAGGTCCTCATCCTGGTAGCCAGCCTGGGCTCCTGGACTTGGGGGAGGGGGAAAGAGAGAGAAAACAGGAGAAAGAGAGAAGGGGGGGTGGCGAGGAAAGAAGAAAGGGAAAAAGGAGAAATGCGTTGGCCTTCATGCAGTCCCCAGTAAGACGAGGATAGACCGGAAGGCCAGAATGTTCACAGCCGTCTATTTGTAATAGTGCAAAACCTCCAGCCACCCAGAAGTGCATTAATAGAACGGATACACAGGGGTACATCCATGCAGTGGAATACTATACAGCCAGGAAAATGGACATAGTATTGCTACATGTAACACCATGGACAGATGGCTGGGGGTGGGCACGGGGAAAACCTCAGAGTTGGTCAAGTCTGGCTGCTTAGGCCCCTCCCCCATCCCAAGCATCCCACCCCTGCCCGACCCTTTCCTCCTTCCTACGAGCCATCTTCAGTGGCGGCAACTTCCTGGTCATAATTACCACCTAAGCACAGCTCCCTAAATAGCAGGTGTTTCGCTCCGAAGGCTCTGTGGATGGATTCCCGCACAAGCCTCTGTGGGAGGGTCACATTTTCTTCTCTCTACTTTGTGATCTTTCCCGGAGCCCTGATTTTTTATGCATTTTTGCTTATTCTTCTGTGTATGTCCTGTTTCACAATAAAGTTTCTCCAGCTTTAAAAATCTGAAAGGCACTGGGTTATTCCCGCTCATTATACTATGTCTATAGGATATGCAATGTACCATGTGCCCATGTATTATGTGTGTGTGCATGCACGTGTGTGTGTGCACATGTGTGTGTCTGGGTGCAGACATAGAGAGACAGAGACAGGGAGACAGGGAGACAGGGACATATACTGATGGGTCCCTACAGAGAGAACGTCCCTATTTCCACAGTCCACACCTTATACCACCATGGAAATAAGTGACCAGGTGGAGAACTGCCCCCCACCCATGGGGGGAGGCCAGCGGACCAGCAGGCGGCTCTCCGAGCTGCGTCAGGCTGTCTCCCCGCATCCCAGCCCCCATGAGTCAGTTCTGCAGCAGCGGAGCCCGACAAGCACAGCCATGACTTAGGGCTAATCTTCCTGAGAAGCCGGCTCACCAGCCAATTCATCTTTAAAAGCCCTCGAGTGAGTCAGACAGCTATGCCCAGGCTTCCTGAGAACGTCATGAGGCAACGTGTTTGCTCCCTTCGCCGACCATCTGAGAAAGGGTGAGCAAGCCGGGCTTGCTCTGATTAAAAAGAGAAAAACAAACTTCTCCCACCGGTGCGGCTCCTGGCAAAGCCAAAGCACGGAGGGCTGGAAGCTGTGTGGACGCGAGCCTAGAGCCCAGCCATCCCCTGCTAGCTAGTGCAACGGCTGTGCAGTCGTTAGCAGGCATCAGGCAGATCGCCCTTTACCCCCCCCCCACCCCGCCCCGCGGTCGGAGGGTCAAAAGGACCCACCCCGGCGGCTAGCTTTGCTCTCAGCTGTGGACTTAAAGGAGCAGAATTGTGTGTTTTCTCAGTTCTGGAGGCCAGAAGTCTGAAATCCAGGTGTCTGCGGAGTCCCTTGCCCCTGGTGGCTCTCAGGGCCAGTGTGTTGCAGGCAGGCCTCTCCCAGCTTCTGGGATGCGCTGGCGGTCCCCGGCGCTCCCTGGCTTGTGGCTGTGTCACCCAACCCCCCCCCCCCCCCCCCGCCTTCACATGGCCTTCTCCCTGTGGATCTGCACCCACGTTTCCCTCTCCCCATAGGCCGGGCATCGGACTTAGGGCCACCCTGACCCCCCTTCTAGGTTTTATAGGACTGAAGTTTATACAGATTGGGGGCGCTCTTGAAGGAAAAGCCTGCAGAATTACTAAATCAGAATTAGGGGCAAATGTGAATTCCTATTTAGAAGGCAAATAAATCACAGGAAATTACTGTGGCCGTGGACATGGGGATGCCTTCCCTCTGTAATCACTTTAGGCAACTCGCAGAAGTGCCTACCTAGAATGCATGGGGTCTCCCTCGGTCGGATGGGAGCCCCCAAATGGGGGGTCCGATGATCCAGAGGGAGCCAGTGAAAGGTTTCACCCAAGGCAGAATAAAGGAGCGAGGGTACTGAATACACCGTAAGGGCCCGGGGGCAGGACAGCAGAAAGCTGTCTGTCACTAGGCAGCGGGCGGGGGCTTTGTTTAAAGGGGGAAGGTGAGGCGGTCTGGGAACACAGGGGACTTTCCCCTTTCTGGCAACTGTGCCTGGCGGTAAGTAGCCCATTGGTCAGTGAGGGCTTATGGATATTTTGAGGTGGGTCTCCTGATGGACTCATCTGTACTCAGTTTTCAAGTTTCCACTTTGTCTAAAAGTGTCCTCTCTAGAATGTACCCTGCTCTTCCCTCCCTGCCTACAACATTCTATGGCTCCCAGATGCCCTGTGCACTCCCAGGGGCTGTGCAGATGGCAGCCCTGGGGCTCAAGCTCATTTGATTCCAACTAAAGCCCCTCTGCCTACCAAAAAGATGCTTTTAGGCCAGGTAGACAGGAAAGGAGATGGGGGGAAGGGGTGGGCATCAGGGTCTCAACAGGAAAGAAGGAGCAGCACCCTCGCACGGCCCATCACTGGAGGTCACCTGGCCTGGGATCCTGGCCCAGAGGGGCCGTAGTCACCGCGCTCTGCTTTCGCCTCGGCCTTCTGCTCCCCGGGCACCCACAGAGAACCGAGAGCTAGCAAGGGGGCTCCCTCCAGCAGCGACATGCAATTATGCCCCCTCTCCCCAGCTCTGAGAGCTTGTAAAGTCAGGCCACAGCCTGACAGGCATGTTCTCAACGCTCCGGTTTTATGTCCTTTGTAAGACGGAAATGCAGTCGCAGCCCCGCGCTATGATTCAGCCAGAAGAAAGCTGCCAGTACAAGGACAGGTGTAATGGGGCCATCCGGAGCCCCATCAAAAGGGCAGAGCCAGGCCCCCAGGTCAGACTCTCCCAAGAACCATAAACCTGGCTGGGGCCCATTGGCCTGATTTGGGGGGAAGGGTGAAGCAGAGCTTCCCCTTTCGCCCTTGGTCACTCTTCTCCCCAGCTCTGCACCTGTCTGTCCACACCTAAGACTCCCAAATGTACAGCGTTGGCCCAGGAGTCCTGGGTGGGCGGCTCGTGTAGGACTGCTTGGCTCCTCCCTAAGCTCCGCACATTTAAGCTTGGCTCTTCTAAGCACACTGTTGAACAGCCTGCTACCGTGGGGACCTGGGCAGGTCCCCAAATCTAGTCCTTACATCCCAGAACCCTGCTCATTTTTCCATCCATCCACCATCCCCCATCCCCCATCATCCGTCTGTCCATCCGTCTGTCCATCCGTCTGTCCATCCGTCCGTGCATTATCCTCCGTCCATCACCCGTTCATCTCCTCGACGTCTCCAGCGCCTGCTAACGTGCCAGGAGCTGTGCTTGCCCTTGAAGTTACAAAGGTTTCCATTATAGAGTCCTACTGCCACGGGGCCTCGGGTACTAAGAAAGCAGAGAGAGCATGTGGAACGGGTGTCACCCGCCATCAGAGGGCACCGCTGGGGCTTTGCCCCCTCCGCCTTCATTCCCGGGCTCTGAGTCCTGCTTCTCAGCAGCTCCGTGTTCAAAGCGGAGCGGCCCCCTCCCTCCTCCAATGCCTGGGAACCTGCGGGAGGAGGACTTGTGGCCCCAGGCCATGGTGATTAGCTGCCTCGCCCCTGCCGGTCTGCACAGGACTTCCCCCGAGGCCACGGCAGCTCCAGAATGCTCGGCATTTTTCTCATTTCAATAAAGGTACAAAGGGTACTTCTGGAGAGAGGCAGCCAAGAAATCACGCCCTTTTAGGTACATTCTTGGCTGTGGTGCTAGGGATTGTTTTTTTGAGGGAGGGGGCTGCTTTATTTGACAGTTGACCACCGTGACTCAAGCCTGAGGAATGCAGCCCGCCCACCTCGTGCCCTGCAGACCCCCGGGTCCTGCCCTGTGAGAACAGGGACTGGATTGAGCCCCGGGGGCAGTGAGGGCCATGGAAGTGACCAAAAGAGGATGCCCCAGGTAGGGAGCAGTGCAGAGAGAGGAGGAGGCCCCCCACCCCGCGGTTCCTCTGGGACACTGTGTGGCCGGAAGTGGTTTTCCTTCTGCCCCAGGATAAAGCTTGGCCTCCAGATCCTGGGCTTCACGCCCACCCCGTACAGCCTGGACACCCGGAGGGACTTAGGCGAGGTACCCCCTCCCCACGAGTTAGGGCACCGTCCACCTAGAAGCAAGGCTGGTGGCCCCTGGGACCTCTCAATATGCTGTGACAGTCGGTGACTTACTACTTCTTACGAAGGCAGGGGTGGACCCTCTCTGAGCCCAGGGGCAAGGCAGAGCACACACAACACCTCACCGGGGAGGCAGATGCAATGGAGGGCGTGTCGCCCTGTATGCCTGGGCTCCGACCCTCCAGGGCTGCCTGTGACCTTGCCACCCCCCCCACCGCCGCCGCTCCCCTTCTCTGGGTCTCACCATCCTCCTCTGAAGCGGTGATGAAGATAATAATAGCATCGCCCTCCGTGGCCTGTGAGCAGCTTCACTGAGCCCTAAAAGTCTTTGAGCTCCCAGGAGAAAGGCGCCAAGGAGCCGCAAGGTGTTATTAGAAGTAATTGGGCCTGCAGTTGAGTAAACCTTCAAAGCCGCCAGACTCAGTTTACTTCACCTAGTTTCTCTGCCCCCATCTCTCCGCTCTCTCCACCGGCTATGGCTCCCCCATCTCCCCCGCCCAATCCCTTTCTCTTTCTTGTCTCGCCTGCCAAACGCGCGCACTTTCCTTCCTAGCTTAGCTGTCTCCACAATGAGTGTTCTGCCTCTAAAGGGATGGAAATCAGACGAGCAGCACTGGCAAAGTCTGTGGGGAGCACTGAATCTAAACCTCCAGCCAGAAAAATAAAGGTTGTTTATCTATCCGTCCGTCCATCCATCTGTCTATCCAACCATCCGTCCATCCATCCATCCACACATCCGTCCATCCGTCCATCCATCCGTCTGTCTATCCAACCATCCATCCATCCATCCATCCACACATCGGTCCATCCGTCCATCCATCCATCTGTCTATCCAACCAACCATCCATCCATCCACACATCCGTCCATCCGTCCATCCATCCATCTGTCTATCCAACCATCCGTCCATCCATCCATCCACACATCCGTCCATCCGTCCATCCATCCATCTGTCTATCCAACCAACCATCCATCCATACATCCACACATCCGTCCATCCGTCCATCCATCCGTCTGTCTATCCAACCATCCGTCCATCCATCCATCCACACATCCGTTCATCCGTCCATCCATCCATCTGTCTATCCAACCATCCGTCCATCCATCCATCCACACATCTGTTCATCCATCCATCCATCCATCTGTCTATCCAACCATCCGTCCATCCATCCATCCACACATCTGTTCATCCGTCCATCCATCTGTCTGTCTATCCAACCATCCGTCCATCCATCCATCCACACATCCGTTCATCCGTCCATCCATCTGTCTGTCTATCCAACCATCCGTCCATCCATCCATCTGTCTATCCAACCATCCGTCCATCCATCCATCCACACATCCGTTCATCCGTCCATCCATCCATCTGTCTATCCAACCATCCGTCCATCCATCCATCCACACATCCGTCCATCCGTCCATCCATCCATCTGTCTATCCAACCATCCGTCCATCCATCCATCCACACATCCGTTCATCCGTCCATCCATCTGTCTGTCTATCCAACCATCCGTCCATCCATCCATCCATCCACTCATCCATCCATCTATCCCTCCAAGACCCCATCCAGTGCGGACTTTGAGGCCCATGTTAAGTCCCGGGGTCGCTCAGACAAACGCAGACCTGCCTCTAGTTCCCAGCCAGAGGCAGAGCCCAGGACTCGCCCAGTAGAAGCCGTGGGACGGTGCTCTGGCTTCTCACCGCGAGCTCCCTGTCCCGCCCTCCCCATCTCCAAGAGGACTCTCTCCATTTCCATCGCTTTGACCCACACTCCATTTGCTCCTCTGCCGGGCTGAGGGTGTTGGGGGACAAGGAGATGACCCCAAGGCCCTTCTCTGCACCCCTCTGATATTTGGCGAGTCTCCGCTGGGGAGACCATGGGACAGACAGCCATGTATGGGCCCTGAAAGAAGAATCCAAAGCCCGGGTCCGCTTCATAAAGGGAGGTCAGACCCGTGGAGGACGAGCAGAGGAACTGGAGGGCCTGCTGGCTCCTTGCCTTCTGCTGCTATGGGTTCCAAAGGACTAGCTGAGCTCAAAGGGTGGTCCAGGGAACAGCAGCTTCTGAATCCCCGGGGAGCTTGTTTAGGGTACGCACACCCCTGGGCCCAGGCCTTCGGAATGAGAATCGGGGAGAGCCCAGGCACCTGTGTATGAACACAACCTCAGGGGTTCCTTGGGCACGAGGTTTGAGAACTGCAGCTCCAGAAGTCGAGAGCGTGCTTGGACTCTCCCAGGAAGTCCCAACCCCCCCGAACGTGACAGGGCCGAGCCTCGTCTGCACGGCAGAGATCTGGGGGCTGGGAGGGGGCCCTTGATCCTGCTGGGAGGGGGCTTTCCTCTTCTTGCTGTCAGTCCTGAACCCCAGTCCACAAGCCGGTGTGATAGAGAAGCCGGGGGTTTGCCAGGACAGGGAGGCGGCCTCCTCCGTCACTCAGGACGAGGCCCGGGGTCTGGGGCCGGGCCAGGCCCACGTAAAGTCGAGGTGGGCTCAGCCACCTTCAGTGCTCTCTGCCCTCCTCTCCATCTTCCCTGCCCTTCGCCCGCCGCCCTGGGTCTCAGCTGCCCTGCGGCCTGCCTTGCTCATTAGACAAGGGCATCTATGGAACCGGGACTTCAAATTACAGGGCTGTGACGGGCAGCCTGCCAGGTGTTTCGTAGAACCACCTGCAGGTCAGCCTTCCTTCCTTTCGCCCCCAAACATGTTCTTGCTGCGTGCCAGCAGAGCCCCGAGAAAGCCGGCCCTTCCCAGAACTCTCATTCTCACGGGCGAGACCGACACACAGTCCAGCAGTGAATCTGTAATGAATCAGTGAATCAGACGGAGAAAGTCCTTTGACAAAGAGGAAGCTGGAGAGGGAGAGGGACCGTTGGGAAGGGTCACAGTGCTTAACCTGGATGTTCAGGTGAGATTTAAGCAGACACCTGAAGAGGTGAGGAAGGACCCCCAGCGGCGGGTGGGGGAGGGTAAATTCTGGCTGGAGAGCAGCCAGTGCAAAGGTCCAGAGGCAGAAGCGCTAGGATAGTGACTGAGAAACAGTGAAAAGGCCAGTGTTGCTGGAGGGCAGCGGGGGCCGGGCTGAGAGGCCACAGAGGGAGACAATGGAGCAAAGCCATTCTGTCATCTCAGGAGTCTGCAGTCTGGTCTGGTCTGGGCTCCTCGGCAGGTGTGCCAGGACTGGGTCCCTGGTGTAGCTGTGCTGGCACAACCAAGAGGCCAGGCTTCTCTGTGCAGGTGGTCCTGGGGCCTCTCTCCCCACTGTGGCCTGTCTGGGAGTTTGTGCCGTGGAGCTGACAGGCAGGGCAGCGGACACTCCTATGTGCTGGGCCAGGGCACTCACGGGGGCCTGGTCTTCGTAAGGCTTTGTTAGGCCAGCAAACGCCACTTTGGGCACCACCTGTAGATTGAAGGGCGTCATGCAGCCAGATTCAAGAGGAGGAGCCCCTGCAAGTGACAGAACACTGGGGTTTGTGGGTCCCGGGGCGGGGGGTGCGGTGGGGGCACATGGAACGGATGACCGCGCTGGAACGCATCTCGGAGCAAGGACCAGGGGGACTTCGGCCGACCCAGACTGACCGAGCCGGAATCCCTGGGAGCGGGTCTCAGGAAGGCGCGTGCGGGCTCTCCACCAGACTCGGGGGCCCGCTGCCACCCGGGGTGAGAACAATGGGTCTGCGGTTGTGTAAGCCACGGAAAGGGGGTTCGCGATGGCCTTGTGTGAAGGTAGAAGCCACTGGGGAGCTCTGAGCAGGCAGAGAATGGAGACCTGGACGCACTTCTACAAAGGGTTCGGCACGTGGCACGGCGGGCGTGGGGCGGTTACGGTGCGTGTCTGCACGAGGCTGGCGGCGGGGCCCAGGGTCGGACGGTGGCAAGGATGGTGCGAGACCGGGCTCCCATCTGGCTCGCAGGTGGAGCCGGCAAGGGCTCCTCCCAAGTGGGGGTGCGGGGTGAGCGAGACGAGGGGTACTGGCTGTTACCGTGGCTGGTTCCGGAAGAGAAATCCAGGCCGGGTAAGCTGAGCCTGGCTGAGGTCACACGGCCGCAGAGGACAAGACACAGCCTCAGGTGTCTGACACCGGGGACCCTGGAGCTCCGTCTCTGCAGCCCCTGGGGCAAGGCCAAACTCATGGTCGGGGAGGGAGGGTGCTTCTCCGGGGAAATCCCTCTCTGCGGTGGGAGACGGAGCCAGACAGACTTGCCCTGGCTCTGTCTTCTCAGCAGGGGTAATGGACGTGCAGGAGAGGAACCATCCCCTCGGGCCTTGGTGGTGGGGAGAGCCGAGGAGACGGCCAAGGGCAAGGGTTCCAGGGGCTTCTCACAGCTCAGCTGCAGGGTGTGGAGAACGTCCCAGTCTTACTGGAAACCCAGGTGAACGGATGCCCCCCTGTCCTGATGCTCAGATAGCATCCGCGGGAACCAGCGCTCCCGTTTCTTGCCTCCCTGGGGGTCTCCATCACTGACGCGGGGCGAGCAAGGCTGCCCGCCTGTTGGTTCATCGCACTCGTGTTTGCTGCCGTCTTTTCCTCTCCCCCAAATAAAGACCTCGAGTTCGAACACTCACACTCGAATGCGGCAAGAAACATCTCAGTGAAAAACACCCAAGCGAGTCACTTCGTGGCAAACATTCCTGAGTTTTAACAAGTGCATCCGCTTTGCCCCTAGAAAGGACTTTCCGCCCAGGTGCAGAGCACAGAGGTACTAACCCTCCTCCCGGCGGCCAGACTTCCAGGCAGGATGAGGCATCAGAACCAGGCGGATCTGGAGAAAATATCTGTTATCTCACAGAACGGTCTTAAAGGCATCCAACCTTTAGCCATATTTTCCACCGGAAAACGCGAGGAACCATCCAATGCCCACGGAACTCCCTCCGATGAGCGGTGACCCGGCGGAGAGGCGGTGGGACGGCCGCGAGCAGGGTGCACCCTTGGAGAACCCATCCCGGGAGCGAGGTCTGAAAGCCACGGGGCCGAGGAAAACCGTCACTGAGGCGTGGGACGTCCTTGAGACGTGTTTTTGTGGCAACAAAGACCATGGGTGGTTTTTAAAATCTTAGATTAATATCAAATATATTGTTTCACATTTTAACGTCCGGTTTTCCTTAGGTTTTGAAGTTCGATCTACAGATCCAATCATTTTACTGTAAACTCAGGAAATTTTAAGATTTAAGATCACTTCCGGGGGCTTCATCTGATCCGTATTGGAGCAACTCAGTTTGAACTACGAAAATTCCCCGAAGTATCTGTCGTATTTACAGACGTCGGAAGTCCGAGTCCCTTAAACATTTTAAGCTACATCGTGAACGTATTATTTTTTTGTACGTTACTTCTAATGGCTCCAAGAAGATAAAGCTTCCAGGTGCCGAGGTCACTACTTCTAACAGAGTTTGGACGGGGTGAATATTGAGTGAATTTCCCGATATCGTGTACAGGTTTAGCAAAATGCTCTCCTGCTTTTCCAATGAAATCACACATATAAAACCAATTATTTAATGACGCAATTTAAGCCCAAATCACAAGGCCGATCTGACCATTGCTATAACGGGTCAATTGCTCTTAGCATTCTGAACACTTTAAATACCAAGCCTGCCCAGTGTGTTTGTTGTGAACTTAACACCCCAATACTAATATGTTGATTCACTCCATTAGTTCCATACGTAATTCTAAGCCTTCTTACTGTTAAAAAAAAACTCTTAAATAAAAATAAAAAATACTGTCTTCCTGGGCAGACTGAGGTTCTCCTCTAAGAGGACAAAGTTGATGATTAACTGCAGACTTGGGCTCCATATGTAATTCTCCGGATTCACGGGCAGACCTGCGGAGTCATACCACGGCCCCCAGCGCCTGGGGCACAGACCCCCACTTCGGTCTGGATGGAGCCCGCATCTCCCCTGAGCCAATGCTGAACACCTCGTCCCCTCTCTTCCTCGCCTGAGCAGACAGCCAGCCATGCCGAGCAAAGACACCGTCGTCCCCAGCCCACTCCCTGCGACGGAGGTCTGGCTACGGAGGTCAGTGGCAGGCCGTGGTGCGTGTGTGTGTATCCCAGTGGTCTCCCGTACAAGCCGCACATTCTTATAGCTTTGTCCGGCTGAACACTAACAGCGCTGAAGTCATGTCGTCAACAAGGTCAGTGGGTAAAAACCGAAGGTGGAATGACCCAACGTAGGGTGACGTGTCCATGGATGTTTGCGGTCAAGACATGGCGAGCAACAGGAGTCACGGGGGAACAGCAGGCAAGCATTTGTCCTTCAGGATGGCGGGTGAACAGCTGAGCACCAGGGGAAGAAAGAGAGAATCGGTAGGTTGACCCCAGTGTCAAGGAGAAAGACCCCAAGGCCAAGGCTTCCCTGTCTCTCCTTCAGTCACGCTGTTTCCCAGACGCATGTGGGCAGGGAGCCGTGATGTCCCACGACCAGCGCGCTCTGTACGTCCTGAACTCCTCCTACGTGGGACTCTCTGTGACCGTGGATCCCATCGAGTGCGGCCAAAATATTCCCTTTTCTCCTAAAATTCCTTTATTTTGCAGAAGTTCCAAGTTAAACAAACTCATTCGGGAATTATTAAAATCAAACATTTGCAATAAAAAAGGTTATAAAGAATTGAAAACCACCCATAATTGGATACCGATTAAATCAGTTATGGTAAATTCATATAATAGAATAGTTTGTAGCCATCCAAAATGATGCAGAAGAATATTTATTTATTTTTTCCTTTCAAATATGTATTTAAATTCTTGTTGGCTTTAAAAAGTGGTGCAGAAGAATATTTAATATAGGAAGGTTTTCATGGTCTGTGAAAAAAAGCTTTATAGACAGCATGACCCAAATTTTCTATAAACACTTATTTGTAGTTTTTAAAAGCTAAATTTTGTTTTGTTGTTTTTTAATTTAAATTCAATTAATTAACAAATAGTATATATTAGTTTCCAAGGTACAGTTCAGTGACTCATCCGTCTTACGGAACACCCAGGGCTCATCACATCACATGCCCTCCTTAATGCTGGTCACCCTGTTACCCCATCCCCCAAGTGACCCTCAGTTTGTTTCTTAGAGTTGAAAGTCTCTCTGGTTTGTCTCCCTTTCTGATTTCATCTTGTTTTATTTTTTCCTCCCTACCCCTACGCTCCTCTGTTTTGTTTCTTTAATTCCACATATGAGTGAAATCATATAATTGCTTTTCTCTGATTGACTTATTTTGCTCAGCATAATACCCTCTAGCTCCATGTGCGTCATTGCAATTGGCAAGATTTCATTTTTTGATGGCTGAGTAATAGTCCATTGTGTATATATACCACATCTTCTTTATCCATTCGTCTGTCAACGGACATCTGGGCTCTTCCCACAGTGTGGCTATTGTGGACTTTGCTGCTATAAACATTCGGGTACACCTGCCCCTTCGGATCACTACGTTTGTATCTGTAGGGTAGATACTCAGTAATGCAATTGCTGGGTCATAGGGTAACTCCATTTTCAACATTTTGAGGAACCTCCATGCTGTTTTCCAGAGCGGCGGCACCAGCTTGCATTCCCACCAACAGTGCAGGAGGGTTCCCCTTTCTCCGCATCCTCACCAGCATCTGTCATTTCCTGACTTGTTAATTTTAGCTATTCTGACCTGTGTGAGGTGGGATCTCATTATGGTTTTGATTTGTATTTCCCTGATGCCGAGTGATGTGGAGCACTTTTTCATGTGTCTGTTGGCCATCTGGATGTCTTCTTTGAAGAAATGTCTGTTCATGTCTTCTGCCCATTTCTTCATTGGATTATTTGTTCTTTGGGTGCTGAGTTTGGATACTAGCCCTTTCTCTGATAAGATATTTGCAAGATATTCCCCCATTCTGTCTGTTGTCTCTTGATTTTGTCAACTATTTCCCTTGCTTTGCAGAAGCTTTTAATCTTGATGAAGTCCCAATAGTTCATTTTTGCTTTTGTTTCCCTTGTCTTTGGATACATGTTTAGCAAGAATTTGCTGCGGCCAAGGTCACAGAGGTCACTGCCTATGTTCTCCTCTAGGATTTTGATAGATTCCTGTTTCACATTGAGGTCTTTCATCCATTTTGAGTTTATTTTCGTGTGTGGTGTAAGGAAATGGTCCACTTTTATTCTTCTGCATGTGGCTGTCCAATTTTCCCAGCACCATTTGTTGAAGAGACTGTCTTTTTTCCACTGGACATTCTTTCCTGCTTTGTCAAAGATTAGTTGACCATAGAGTTATGGGTCCATTTCTGGGCTCTCTATTCTTTTTTTTTTTTTTTTAAGATTTTATTTATTCATTTGACAGACAGAGATCACAGGTAGGCAGAGAGGCAGGCAGAGAGAGAGAGAGAGAGAGAGAGAGAGGAGGAAGCAGGCTCCCTGCCAAGCAGAGAGCCCGATGTGGGGCTCAATCCCAGGACCCTGGGATCATGACCCGAGCTGAAGGCAGAGGCTTTAACCCACTGAGCCACCCAGGTGCCCCTGGGCTCTCTATTCTGTTCCACTGATTTGTGTGTCTGTTTTTGTGCCAGTACCATACTACCTTGATGACAGCTTTGTAATAGAGGTTGAAGCCCGGAATTGTGATGCTACCAGTTTGGGTTTTCTTTTTCCACAGTCCTCTGAGTTTTCAAGGTCTTTCTCAATGGGGAAAAACTGAGAGCTTTCCCCCCTCCGGTAAAGAACATGGCAGGGTTGTCCACTCTCACCACCGCTGTTCAACACAGTGCTAGATGTCCTAGCCTCAGCAATCAGAGAAGAAAGAAAAGTCCTCCAAATCGGCAAAGAAGCCAAACTCTCCTTCTTCGCAGGTGACGTGATACTCTATGTAGAGAACCCAGAAGACTCCACCCCCAAAAATTGCTACAACTCATGCAGGAATTCAGCAAAGTGGCAGGATATAAAATCAATGCACAGAAATCAGCTGCATTTCTATACACTAACAATGAGACAGAAGAAAGAGAAATTAAGAGGTCGATCCCATTTAGAATCGCACCAAAAACCATAAGATACCTCGGAATAAACCTAACCAAAGAGGCAAAGGGTCTGCACTCTGAAAACCCCAGAGCACTCAGGAAAGAAATGAGGAAGACACAAAGAAGTGGACCAACGTTCCACAGTCGGGATTTGTAAGAACAAATATTGTGAAAACGTCTGTTACCTAGAGCAATCTAGACATTCAGGGCAATCCCTATCAAAATACCATCAACTTTTCTCACAGAGCTGGAACAATAATCCTAAAATTTGTATGGAGCCAGAAAGCATTCATTATTTATTATTCAACCGTTCACTGATGGTTGAGGAATATTCCATTGACATATTCATATATATTCCGTTGTACAGGTTCATCCGTGTGTCCGCACACAGACACACACCTTCCACACTTTCTCCATCCGCTCGTCCGTGGCTGGACACCTGGGCTGCTTCCGTATCTTGGCTATTGTAAATAATGCTCCAGTGAACACGAGAGTGCAATGTATTTTTGAATTCGTGTTTTCGGTAAATACCTGGAAGTCGAATGGCTAGATCCCATGGTAGTTCTATTTTTAATTTTTTGAGGACCCTCCCTCCTGCTTCCCCCAGCGGCCGCACCAGTTTGCCTTCCCACCGACAGTGCCCGAGCAGTCTCCTTCCTCCGCATTCTCGCCAACACTTGCTAGTTCTCGTCCTTTTAATACTAGCCCTTCTCATGGGTGTGAGCTGGTGGCATTTCCCTGATGACGAGTGATGCTGGACATCTTCTCATGGTTTTGTTGGCCTCTGTCTGCCTTCCTTGGAAAACTGTCTACGTGGGTCCTCTGCCCATTTTTTTTTAAAAGACTCCCTGCTTGGCGGGGAGCCTGCTTCTTCCTCTCTCTCTCTCTCTCTGCTGAGCAAGGAGCCTGATGCGGGACTCGATCCCAGCACCCTGGGATCATGACCTGAGCCAAAGGCAGCGGCTTAACCCACAGAGCCACCCAGGCATCCCTCTCTGCCCATTTTTTAATTGATTTGTTCGTGGAGCATTTTGGACCACTTTGTCTCTGCTCCTCAAACTGTTAGAAGGAAAAAAAAAAGAAATCTGTTTTTATTACGTGTTCTAAAACATGTTTATCTCATCGAAGCCGAGCAGGAAAGGCTGGTAACTCCCTTTAAGCCTCATTAATTGACTTTGAATCATGTCCCCAGCCCAGCTCTATTGTAACTCCCAATGAGGTTTGTCCAAGCCCTTCCCGTGGTGTGGCTTCGTGCAGCTTACACAGCCCGGGAGGGGCGTCTGCGCCTTCCCCGAGGGGCGCGCCTCGGCAAGCAGGTGGAAGTATGGCGAGTGCCCATCCCCACAGGAGGGTCACACACGAACACAGCTTTGTCTGTTCTGTTCCCTCTGCTCCTAACGCTGCCACACCTACAGCCTGTCCCCGGGGTGCGCGTACCCAGACCCCAGGCTTGGTTTAAAGCTCTGCTGGCCACCTCTTGGAGTTCTTAATATGTTTTGAACAAGTAACACCGCAATTTTATTTGGCACCGGGCTCTGCAAAGTCTGCAGCCTGCCTTGCCCGCCGCCCCCTTCAGCCTGGCTCCTGCTGCATGAATTTTGTCATAAATTCTTCAAGGGTGAGGTGTGTCCAAAGGAAACAGCCCTGGAGAAGCTGAAGGAGGTCAGAGGGGAACAATCCAGCAGGTAGAGGAACAGGTCTGGGGCGCGTGGAGGGCGTCTCCCTACATCCCTGCATCCTGGCTTCCAAGCTCCAGGAAGGGACGGTGAGCTGTACTCTATTCAGCAAAACCCAAAGGAGAAGCTGCTCTCCGCTCATCGGGTCCATCCCCCGACGGGCAGCCGTGTTTCTGAAAAGCAACAAGGGATAAACATGATGATTCTGTGTTGATTTCAAAATACTTTCCCACAACGTCAGGCTTTCTGCCCCTCTCCCTCTGTGAGCGCCCCGGGGCCTGCAGCGGGGAAAGGGCTGAGCAGTCAGGGCTTGGGCTGGAGGGGGCAGGCTCCCAGGACACACGGGCACTGTCCCTTTCTGGAGACTGAGGGTGTCGCAGGGGAGAGCTGCTCAGGGACGCGACCCGTCTCTTCCGTGCGCTCCTTGAAAGTCACTCCCAGCCGTTCTAAGTGGAGACAGGGGCTGGCAAATGTCTTACTCATTTACAAACCAGAAATTCTAAAAGCAAAGAGAAATGGGATTTTCATAACATGTTCTCATTATTTCCCAGCAGACCCACAGGCTGAGCACAGACCTATAAATGGTTAAAGCCTTCAAGTCCAATCCCATGGTCTTAGACCGTGGGCACTGCCAGTGACTCACGGTGAAGACAGGACAAACCAGAGAGGTGCAGTAGCTGGCCCAAGGTCACACAGCCAGTAGCGGGAACCGGGGCTGGAATCCTGTCCTTCCACTTCCCAGGCCTGACGCAGAGCTGTCCGTGGGATGGAGAGAGAAAGGTCAGGGCCAGGCCCTGCAGGAGAAGCAGTGGGTGGTCATTCCGAGGCCCGGGTTCCAGTCCGGGGGGATCCAGGCCCCCCTGGCAGCACAGAGTCACGAGGGGAACCGGTCGGGGAGAGAACACGACCCATGCGTCGTGCCGTACGGCGGACCCATGCAGCACACTTTTTGGCAGACTCAGTTTCGATAGATTCAGCGTGTACACCGGGGCCACTTGAGAACGTTTCCATCACCTCCGAGAGAAATGTGCACCCTGGCTGAGCCCTCCAGTCCCCCTGCCCTCCCCGCGGATCAAGGCGACCAGCAGCTGCTTTCTCCCCGCGTGGATTTGTACTTCCTGCACAGTCCGTACACTCGGAATCGTACAGAATGTGGTTCTTTTCCCTCCGGCTGCTTCCAGAAGCGCCATGTCCTCTGGGATCGTGGATGCCACGTCGTGGTGGGAGTCAGAATTTTGTGGTGGATGACAGCCCGCAGGAGGGCTCTCCCATCCGCTGGCTGCGTCCTGTGGCCACGTCCTGACCCTCCCGAGGACCCACAACACACCCATGCCTCCTGCCCCCCCGGCTGCCCTTGGAACAGTGGGCAGTTCTCTGTGCCAGCCTGAGTGGCCTGGCTCTGGGGCTCTGGGGGTCTGCTCTGGACTCGCCTGCTGGGTCTTGCTGGAGGCTCGCCTGACACCTTCTGCTCCCTCAGTTACAGCCACTGGAGGAACGGGAACTGGCCGAGTCCCGGGACCCGCGGAGCAGGAGGACCGTCGCGCCGCAGTCTAGCCCGCTGTCACGCATTCTCTCCCCGGGGCTCGCTCTGCCCTGGCAGCGTCCACCCCCAGCAGGTGGGTCAGAGTCATGTTCCAAGGCACCCAATACGCTGTCTCCAAACCCCAGAGATGCCCACCGAGCCTGGAGCTTTGGACTTCCCGGAAAGGAGGGGCAGGCACAAGAGCTGGTCCTTTTCTTTGGGGGCGGCTGATGCTGGCAGGTCCCAGGTCACTCGAAAAGATGCACCAGTGTGACGGGCTCCAGACTCTCTGTAAGGTTTGGCCCTGACCCCCGAGGAGCCCATGTCCTGCCGGGGCGTGCAGGGAACCCATCCCTTCTCGCTCCCCAGGCCCACTCCACACGCTGCGCCTGTAGCCCCAGGTCCGGAGCCCTGGCCCCGCCGGCCGCGGGTGTGGACACTCTTCCGAGCAGTCGCTCTAAGGGGCTGATGAGCACGTCTGAGACGGTCAGCTGTCCTCTTCGAAGCCGTTGCCGCGCACGTGCGGTCCGTCCGATGGCCACCCCACACCCCTTCTCCTCTCCGGCCCGGGGACCTTTCACCCACGCCGCAGCCCTCCTCCCGCTCCCAGCTTGCCGGGCAAAGGCCCTCCACCAGCCAGGGCCACCATCCGTCTTCCGGGCTGCCTGTGCGGGTCCTCCCCGCCGTCTGTGGGAGTTTTGCTCTCGACTCTCATCATCCGCTTCCCTGGACCACTGCCCGGGTGCAGAGCCGAGGCGGGGCCGGCGCCCATGGGCGGGCGCCCCAGGAAACGGACAGCGCGCGAGAGGCGGAGGAAGGGGGCCAGACAACGGAGCCTTGTGGCTCCTGGGGGCGAGGGGCTGGCGGTTTTAGTGGGGGCAAGTCCCTGGCTGTGCCCTGCTGGGAGTGAGGGTCACCTCCGGAAGCTCTGGAGAAGGGACATCTGGGAACGCTTGGCAGCTGGAGCAGCAGGGACCTGGACGGGGAGCAAGGGACCGCGGCGTGCCCTGCTTCTGGGTGACATGGCGTTGGTGACAGCTCTGAGGTTTCCCCGTGTCCAGGAGGGCAGAGCTGTCCCGCTGCCTACCATGGCTGCTGCAGGGCCAAGAGCCTCTCGGGCCAGGCAGGCGTATAAGGTGCCCTAGCCGTGGGGCGGGACTTGCGGTGGACCGGAGTGGGAGTGCTCCCGCTCTGTCTGCCAGGGAGGACCATGCTGCCGGGACGCAGGGCGGCCAGACCCGGCTCCGGGACCTCCTGTCTGCAAACCGGGCCAGACGCCCTCCCTCCGTCCACCTGCTTGCCAGCCCCATGGCGTCCCCTGGGCCAGGTCCGAGCTCCAGGATGTAACGTGGGCGTTTCTAAACCCGGTCCACCCATAGAGCTGCCACAGAAGCTTTTCTTGTACCTTGGGGATGCCTTTGTCTGTCTGTTTTGCAACTTTAAAAAAAAAAAAAAACAAATCGGAAGTGATGCATGTCGGTTTTGAGAAGTTCAAGCAACCCAGAAGCAGAGAAAACCAAAAAACCCCAGTCCGTGCTCCCACTCGGCTCAGGAAGCCATCGGCAGCCCTCTCCGCCCCCCCCCCCCCCCCCCCCCCGCCTCCAGAGGCACAGGCATGGGGGAGCGCGATGCTGGGGCCCTCCTGGGGGTCCTTCCCAGAGGTCGCTCACTCCGGCTACCACTCTGCCGTTTGCTCAAGGCACAGACGCTCTTCCGAGCCTGGTCTGCGTAAGGACCGCTTTCTCTCGAGCCCGAGCGTGCCCCCCTCCCCCGCCGTGAGCTCCAGATCAGTGGCTGTGGCCTCCTGGGAGCGCTGCCTTGCCTCCCGATCCTCCCTCAACCCCACCAGCATAAGAAAAATGTCCTAACAGCTGGGACTTTTGCCCCGGGCCTGTGGACGGGCTGGGCGGGCCTCCCACACGGAGTGAAGCAAGCGCCCAGCCAGGCAGCCCTGGCCAGGAGCCGTCCGCAGGGGTGCGCACAGCGAGCACAGAGGAGGGCTGGTGCCTCCCGCCACAGGCCGGGGCTTCGGCTGGGGGACGGGGCTCCCTGTGGGGTGGTGCTTGCTGTTCTCAGAAGGGAAGCCAGACCACAGGCAGGGAGCTGGGGCCGGGGTGTGAGCAGGGGACAGAAGGCGTCCGCTCGGGTTCCCCCCAGCTTTCGAAAGAGCGGCTGCTCCTCCGGAGAGGCTTGCGGGGACGGGGAATCTACTTCGCTCCCCACATCACGCGACTCAACAAAACCTCACCCCACACTTTGGGGCCCCTCAACGCCCAGTGTGCAGATCAATGGGCGTCATTTAAACTCACTCTCCTCACAGGGACAAAACAAAGCACAAAGAGCGACCTGAAGTGTCTCCTTATCAGAAGCCTGATACGGGACTGGAATGTCGGCCAGAGCCAAGGAATTTGACAAAAGGAGCTTTATGTGGGACAGGACGGTGCCTTCATTCTGTTCCGGGGCTGGGTCGGGTCTCGAGGGCTCTGCTCTGTGGAAACCCCTCTCCGGGCCAGCTCCGCCTGCCGGGTCCAGAGCTAGTGTACCCCTCGGCCGGGTGCTTGGGGGCAGGGAGCCGAGCGTCGTGGTCAGGGAGGCAGGTCCCGGGGTCCCATGGGCCTGAGGTCGAAGCCACCGATACCAAGTTACACCGGCCACAGCCGGGGATTTCCTACCTCCCAAACTCCCCATCTGTCATGAAGGCATCATAATGGGAACTTTTAAAAAGGTCGCTTTGAGAATTAGGAGACGGATACAGGTAAGAGCAGTGAGTACAGCGCCCGGAAACTGGGAAGGGACCCCGTCCGCAGCAAGCTTGCCCGAAGGAAGCAGCAGTTACCTGGCTGGTCTGTGGCTAGAAGGTCCCCAGGCCTGTCCCCTGACATTCTGTGTCCCCCTCTGTCCAAAGTGGCCTGGATGCCCCCCGCATGTCACCTGGCTTCGAGGCGAGATTTGAGAGTTGTCTGAGTTCTTGAACTCTTCTCGCCGTGCTCCCTCGGGATGACCGCTGGCCGTCACCGGCACGTTGAAGGGGGCGCGGGGATCTGGGCCTGTGGGGACGAGCGGTGTCCCGAGTGGGGTCTCAGGGAGGGAGCAGGAGGGGAGCGCAGCGGGCGCTGGGCGGGCTGCGTGCGTGTGGGCACCCGGCGGTGCAGAGCGAGGGGCAGTGGCCTGGTGGGGACCATGACATCACGCTTTCATTTAAAAAAACCAAGGCTCCCAGAGTCCCACAGCGATTCTGACCTCCCTGGGGCCTCTGCCATGGTGCTCAGACCGCCAGGAGGCAGTTTAGGAACAGTTCCCCGAGGCAGCGGGGCCGTCCCCCAAGTTCTTCGATTGTGCAAGACGACGTCCCAGAGATGGACACATAGCCGTGTGGACACTTCGCTCAACGACCCCCTGGGAGCAGTGGAGACGACCCGTAACCGTGTTTGGTGAAGGCGCGGTTCTCCCCGCGACTGCATGTGCGGGAAGGGGTGCCCTCTGGGGTCCCCTCCAAGGGCACTGATCCCATTCGTGGGGGCTCCACGCTCCTGACCTAATCACCACCCACGGCCCCGTGTCCCAAGATCCTTACATGGGGGTTAGGATTTCCACACCTGAATTTGGGGGGACAAAACATTCAGATGGTGTTGTTCAGCTGTATCTTACCACAGTTTTAAAAAAGTGCCTGAGGCAAGGGGTAGGGGTGTCCCCAACCCATCTCAGCGGCGTCCTCTCTTTCAGCATCTCAATCCCAACTCATAAACCCAGACAGAGGGGAGGGTCGCCTGCGTGCTTGTGCTCCAGCCCACAAAGCAGGAGGACAGAGCGCCTAACACGGGGGTTACAAGAGGCCCCTGTCCCCGAGAGCTCCCCCTGCTTCTGTCCTCACAGGGCCATGGGTGGCTGCTGGGGGACATCCAGTGACCGGTGTTGGTAGAAACGGTTTCAACTCCACCTGACAGAGCCCCACGCCCGCTGAGACAGCGTGGATCTGCTTCGTCGCCAAGGCCTGGGGATTTCGTCTCTGGGTTCAGTGGCCCTGCCTTCGAGGGGGCTCACGGCAATGGAGGGGGCTAGCAGCAGCCTCAGCAAAGAGAAGGAAAAGCTGGGACTGTGGAACGGCCTTCACGTCAGCAAAACGACTGCGTGTCTGCTTTGAGTAGGGAAGAGTCTCCACTGCTCATCATTCCTTTCTCCTTCATCCCACAGGTACTTCTGGAAGGCTCAGTCAGAGGGCGGTGGGAAGCATGGACTCGTCTCCCGCAGAGGGTCCTGGGGTCCCTCCACCAGCAGTCCAGACCTGGACATACTTCATCAGAGGGAAGGTTCTGGGTCCAGGCTATGCATGGGGCCCACTGACCTTGGCAGCCCAAGAACCTGCCCAGACAGAAGGTTTTCTCAGAACCCTTGCATGTGCCCAGGGCCAAGGAGCGACCCATTCCCGGCCCCCAAACCAGCCACCGCTTCTCTGCTGGTTTCCAGAACACTGTGGACGAGGAGGCATGGTTGAGCATGACTGGGTTCCAATAAAGCTTTACGTACAGAGCAGGCAGAGGCCGGCCCCCGGGTGCTGGAATTACAGGGACTCGTTTGGGATCTGTGCTCAGGCGCTGGGGATGAGAGGGAGGTCCTACCCCTAGTCAGGACCCCTGTGTCCTCGCGTGTCACTAAGACGTCTGGGAGGGGGCCCCTCCACCGACTCGGCGCCCCCACGGATTCCGCTAAAGAAAGAGAGAGTTGGACCTGCTGAAAATGGCCCCCGTAGCCTCTGGCTTCAAAGCTCTTTGAAGGTCACCCAAGGACCCAAGGGTTAGGACTGTTGTGAGCAGGACCACGGCCATAGGACGGGGCGGGACCCATCCCTGGGGGCAGCCTTTGCCCCAGCTGGTCCCCCCCTCTTTTGAGCAAGAGCCCCCAGAGTCCCTGCCAGCCCCCTGGGAGGTTCCTCCGCCCCCCTTCCTTGGAGCCGGGCCCGCAGGTGCGGGGAGGCCCCGTGTGGTTCCTCCTGGGGGTTAACATCTGAGAAGCAGCTGCTCAGGGGGCCTGTTGGAGCTTGACCTGAGGCCAGAAGTCCCAGGGCAGCTGTTCCAGCAGCAAGCCTGCCCTTGTCCATGAGTAGGGCCCCGAACTCCCTCTGGGGTAGGGGACCCCCTTTAGTCACGGAAGGCCCCCCATGGCGGGGAGGTGGCTTGTGTTTCTAAACAGTGCTGAAGGTCTTAGAGACCAGTTACCAGGCAGGGCTCATTCCCAGGGGTGGAAGGTTCATTGCCCCGAGTCCCGGGGGGCCCAGTGGCCGGCCTGGACCCTGCTGGCCTTGATCACCCTGCTGTGACCACAGCACCAGTATGAGCAGGACCCGTCCACTAGGCTCCCGTGTGTCCCTGGCCAGGACTGCCCCGGCGGCCTCCCACGGCGGGCCAGTCCGCAGCACCCTTCCTGTAAGGGAAGTGTCCCCATGCTAACCACCGCCTTGGGCCAGCCACAGGGGCCGGGGCTTCCGTGTCATTGTATTTGTACCCCACCGGATGGCAGCAGCCCCATCTTGCATATGCAGGCACTGATGGTCAGTGAGGCCAAGGAATGGGCCATCCCAGGGCTGGGGGTGGAGAGCTGCAGACCCAAAGCTTTGGTCCATGCCCAACCCCCTCTCTCCCAGCTGGAACCCCCGGGCACCCGTGCTCACTTCGGACACCCCGTCACTGGATGCAGCCAACCGAGCAGATGGTTGACAGGAAGGCCACATCCGCAGAAGACCTGGAGGGCCCCCCTCGCGGCTGGGGCTGTCCCTGGGAGTTGGAGGGGATGACTGCTCTCAGCTGCCCTCCTCACCGGTCCCCTGCAGGCAGTTGGGAGGTGGGTGGGGCCTGGAAGATTCCTTCCAGCAACCCAACAGAAAGGATCTGATAAGGTTTAAATAGCACCTTCTCTCTCCTCTCCTTGGGGAGCTCCAAGGATGACCTCACCCCTGCCATTACCTACGAGCCAAGAAAACAGGGCTGGGCCTCCCATTCTAGAAGGGGAAAGGGAATCCCTATGGAGGAGCAAATAGCACCAGCCTATCAGCCCCTCCCAGGCACGACTGGTCATCCTGGTTTCCTGGGTGCTGATGGCTAAGCACTCGTCAGACACCTTCTGGATGAAATATGCTTTGCTTAGGGATAGGGACCAGATAAGTCAGATGGGGGGGCGGGTCGGAGCGGGGGGCAGCTTGCCGAGGACCCGGACATCCAGGATGGGGGTCTGAGCCGTTGTTGGTAAAGAACAGTGCTCTGGGAAGCGTGTGGCCACACCTGGGCCCGGGCAGACTGATGCGTCACCTGGAGCTGTGGGACAGGCCAGCCAGGAGCGGGGAGGGCGGCCTCCCTCAGAAGAGGCTCTGCAGGGGGGAGGGAAGGGGGCAGACTGTTTTTAGGCCCCAGATGTTCCTCAGATCGTTCTGCTGAGACGACACGCAGGATGTCAGAGGAAACCAAGGAGGTCACAGCGCAGTTACCGGAAAGGGGACAAGCCAGCCAGAGGGCATCGCACCTGCCTCGGTGGGCACGTGTGGCTGGAAGCCCGGGCCGCGGGGTCTGGTAGCACCGTCATTTCCGCGCCGCACGGACCGTCAAGGGTGTTTCGAGCAGGAAGGGGCTGCCGTGATGTGATCTGAGCTTGCCTGAGGGCGGCTGGGCTGCTGGGACGTGAGGGGTCGAAATTTCACACAGACGTTGGTAAAAATAGGATTTCATTATTTTCTCTTGACATTTTTTTTTCCCCTAAAATTAAGAGCGTCTGTAGAGAGGTGGGGTCAATGGGCCTTACCGGAGGTCAGGGGCGCGAGAAGCACCGAGGTTATCCCACACCCCGAAGCCTGGCTGTTGGGGCGCATGGTGGGAGTGGCCCTAAAGGGATTAGAAGAGACGGAATCCTACTGTCTGAGTGGAAGACAGGGTTGGGGATGGGGTGGGGGGGACACCTGACACCGTTCAGCACCTTCCCCTTGTCCCAACTGGGAACCCAAGGCTGGGAATGAAAAAGGGATGGTTTGGGCCCAGAACTTAGACTCGAACCCAGAACCCTTGACTCCTGAGTCCTTCCCACTCTTGTCCCGAGCGGGTCCGCAGGAGTCCCTGCGTGAATGTGTCCAGAGCGACAGGGAGGAGTAGGTCAGCCCGGCTGGTGTTTGGGACAGAAATACCCATTAATAACCAGAGCCCAGCAGGGCCAGGCAGGGGCGGGGCCCACACTCAGGCGAGGAGGGGAGGGTATGGAGGGGCTCTGGGGTGTGTTGAAGCTGGCTTCATCCCTGGGAAGCAGCCTCGGGCTTCAGAACACCTTCTCCATGGGGGGCCAAGGTGTCTTCAAAGGCATCAGGCTCCGTTTCAAAGGAAAATGCCTGGGGGAAGGTGTGGTTACACCCACCAGCGCCCGTACAAGACCCCAGGGTCTATCCTGTTTCACCTCATCTTTGAACCCCACCAACCCTGATCAGTGCTGCCTATAGCCCCCAGGCCCCCCAGGGCATCTCCCAAGCCCCCAGCCACATAGGGGGTCTGCAGGGCATGGGGTGAATGGAGTCCAGAGCCTGTTGGGGCCAGGGCTCGGACCTGCTGTGGCTCCGCTGTCCCCCGGTCTCCATCCCCCCCCCCAGCTTGCCCCAGGCCGGCAGACCTCGGTCTGGTTTATGACACCTTCCAGCCTGTCTTGTCTGGTTGGCCCTGGAAACCCGACATAATAGCACTTCCCTCACAAGGAAGGTGTGGGGATCTTTGCTCAATGGACTGCGCGCCCCTCCCCCAGCCCCACTTGAGGCCGGGGAGGTTCGTTGCCCCGGGAGTTGGCTGGGTGCTGGTTCTGGCCTTGGGGGCTCTCAGACAGGCCTTCCCCGCAGCCTCGACCAGAACATTCCCCATGTTCAGCCGCAGAGGCTGAGTCGGGTGGCCCTGGGCCTGGGGAACCCTGAGCTCAGCTGGACCCCCGCCCACCCAGCACGCCACGGGTCAGGATGTGGCGAGGTTCTGGGGAACAGGCTGGGCAGCTCCCCTTTTGGGGAACTACCTGCTGCACCCTCAGGCTTGGAGGGGACAGGGCGGACCCAGCCCTCTCATCCAGACAGCCCTGTGTGGGGGATGCGACCGTCTTCAGGGAAAGAGTTGGTCCCACTTGGGCACCGTAAGACCACATGAGAGCAGGGGTCCCGGCAGCCCCTGGAGACTCTGTGAGCCTGCACGGTCCCTTCTGTCACACCAGGCACCTCTCAGATGGGAGGACAGTGCAGGTCACTGTGTCAGAAGAGCAGGGCTTCCCAGAGCTGGCTTCCCCCCACCGCCATCCGTGGGACCCCCCAGCGCACCTCCAGACCAGCGCCCCCCGCCCCCCTCCAGAGGCAGCTTAGCTCCGCATCTGGGCTGCCCCACAAAGGAGAGGCTGGGCGGCTTTACCACGGAAAGTCTGTTCCCTCCCGGGGCTGGAGCGTGGAGGTCCTGAGACTTGGGTGTGGGCAGGGCTGGCTCCTCCCAAGCCCCGACCGGGCCTGTGGCCAGCTGTGCTCGCCCTCTGTCCTCACGTGTCCCTCCCTCTGCGCCTGTCTGTGTCCCGATGTCCTTCTCTTCTTAGGACACCGGTCAGATTGTGTGAGACCCACCCCAAAGACCTCGTTTTTCCCAAAGTACCTCTTTAAAGACCCTATGTCCAAAGACACTCACGTTCTGAGTCACATTCAACATAAGAATTTGGGGCAGAAGGACACAGTGCCTCCCAAAACAGTTACCCAGCAGAGCACCCCACAGCCTTCCCACGGAGACTTCCCACTCTTCCTCCAGGAAGCCCTTCAGGCCTGAGTCCACAGGAGAGGCTCTGTGCCAACTTCAGCGAATGTCCATTAAGGCCTGCTGGGCAAGAAGAGGGTGACCCTGGGACCTGAGTCCCTGGAGATGAACAGGGGCGTGGGGAGGGACACCTACCCTGGGGACCTCCACTCTGACCGTGTTCCTCACCCGGCACCCCTTCATTCCTGGCACGCGTGTTGAGCGGCCTGCCCTGGGCACCGCAGATGTGCAGGGTCCGGGGCCCCCGCTCTAGGCAACCCATACTCCCCCCTGAGCTCCTTCCCTGGGTGCCCCCTCTGCCTCCCCGATTAGCCTGTTAGTTTGGGGGGCATGGGTGGCCCCTCACAGCTCACAGAACCCCCAGCAACAGCCAGCACCCCGTGTGGGCACGGCAGCTTTTGCTGACGGTCCGGCGAGCACCGATGACAGGGGCCACCTGCCAGGCTGGGGCAGCCACAATAGGACGTCCCTGTGCCCACACAGTGCCGTGTGCTCCGGCTCCTGGAAACACTGCCGTCCAGCGGGGAGCACTCCATTTTCCCAGCATCAGCGCAGGGTCCCCCTGAACCCCACGCCACCACGCCCCCCACCCCAGAGGCCTGAGGGAGAACTGTCTGTCCTCTCATTTACTAAAGGGGAAACTGAGGCTCACACAAAGCCAGTGATTTGTCTGCCACAGTTGTTCTCAAGTGGGGACAATTCCGGCCCCCAGGGGACATGGACAGTGTCCCGTCCCCAAGCATCTCTGGTTGTCACATGTCAGTGGGAGGCTGCTCCCCGCCTCTAGCAGGTAGAGCCGGGGAATTAAGGCACAGGCGGCCCCAAACCAAGAATTACCGGACCGCCCAGGGTCATGTCTTGGCAGGGCTTGGGGCTGGGAGCCAGTTGCTTTCACCCCACTCGTGACCGCCCCGCCCCCGCGGACGCTGGTCATCACTGCAGCTAGCATTCCGGAGAGGACTGCAATGCTTGTATCACTCGTCGCTTGGGTGGGTGGCCGTCTGTCTGTCCCCTGGGGCGCTGGGAGCGGGGCGCTGAAGATGCTTTACAGGTGCATCAACCCCCTTTTCTGTATTCGGGGAGATGGGCCCGGGGCTGAGCTCCTGCTCTGACCTTTGCTCCTCTGCCTTCAGCCTGAATTTCTCAACCAGGTCCGCGGCCACGAGCCTGAGACTGCTAGGGCCCCAGGGACACGCAGCCCCTCTTTCCTGTGCATGAAGTTCCTGAGGAAGCTGGAGGACGTGCAAATGTGTCACCGGGTGCTGGTGTCAGTGTGGCCGGCCCCCTCAGGCCGCAGGGGATGGGGAGCCGCGAGGAAGAGCCAGCCTTTCTCTTGCGGAGCGAGGCCACACGGGCCGTGGCTCACCAGCTCGCAGCCTGCAGGACCCCTCTGCGCTGGGACCAAGGCCAGCTGCGGGGGGAGGGGCGAACAGAGACAGTGGGGGACAGCAGTGCCGCCGGCATCCCAGGAGGACCGTGGCTGGGAGCTGGGGTCAGCTGTGTGATTTTCCTTATCTCTTTTCCCTTTCTTTCTTTTCTCTTTTGAGAACCATGGTTGAAATGGCCCCGAAGCGAGATCTGATCACTCCCAGAAGGTTCAGTACCTTTTGAGATATTTTTCTTTTGGGCGAAAAGGACCACATTTACCCCGGGCGCAAGTCCTGTTGGAGCATCTCTGTAACCACCACTACAGGGAGCCTCGGGACAGCCTAGCCTGGGCCGTGAGCCAGGAACACCTGGCAGCCGGACAGAGGGCAGCTCTGACCCGGAACATTCTCTCCACACCCTCCTCAAGACCATCTTGGGGGATGGGAGGGCCGCAAATCAACCCCCACCCCGAACTGGGGAGGCACCAGGACGGCAGGCCCCGTCTGCGGGCCATCGGGGCCTGGATTCACGAGCAGAGAGACTGTGCGCCCAGAGAGGCCATGGCAAGGCCGGAATGGCCTCGAAATCACCCCAGGCCACCAAGCCAGGCAAGAGGGACGCCGGTCCCTCCGGTGGCGGCCGTAGTCTTTCTGAGGTACAACCCACCTGTCTGCCGGGAGACCGGCTCTCAACGTCATCTTCTAATTAGGCCCTGCCAGGGAGGCTGGGGCTTTATTATAATGATAACTTGGCTTTACAGAGCATCCGTGTGCAAAAGCCACACCAGGCACTGGGCACACTGTCCCTTTGTTCTCATGCCAGATCCTTCTGAGGTCAGGAGGGGGCAGGGAAGAATTAATTGGCCATTAGCGTTGAGGAAACTGAGGCACGGGCTGGTTATAAGACTTGCCCAGGGCAGGAAGGGGTTAAAGGCAAAGAGCGGAGCTCAGATGTGGGGTTTGCAGCCGGCTTTCCTTTGGGAACAGTCCGGAGGAGGAGGGGCTGGGGGCTGGCTCCAGACACCCAAGGACATGGCACAGCGGGTGAACCCCATGGCCAAGGCCGCCTGGGGGCTCCTGGGCTAGCCCGTCTGCTGGGAGGACCATCCCTCAGCCACCCCCCTGGTCTCTCCTGGCCCGGTCCGGTCTGCTGGGCCGCCAGCTGCAGGGCGTCCACTGTCCCTGCACACCACAGCACCCCTGCACACTATGCCCCCCGACTCTCTTACACACACACCCCACACACTCACAGAACAAGGCTGGGCAAGCCCAGTTTCTGGTTGCGGTTCCCTTCCTTTTCAAGGAGGGGCTGTGGTCACCAGGCTTGTGTCCTCCAAACCTGCGCTGACCCCCTCCTAAGCACGAGCTACGGACATCTCACCTCACCGGTGCCACTGGCGCCGGGCTGCCAGGGGCCACCTCAGGACAGAGGTCCACGTGACCCCACACTGCTCACGTGAAGGCCCCAGGGACCAGCTGGGGTCCCTGGAAAAGGACACTGAACAGATGGGGTCAGGAGCGCAGGCTCCCGATAAGCTGATGGTGAGTGGAGTTGGGGGGCGGTGCCCTGACTGGGGCCTTACCTACCACCCCCCACTATGAGCTCCTAGTGGGACGCAGCCCTAGGTCCCAAGCACGAGTCACACCAGGTGAACCTGGGGCATCCTTTGGGGACAGAAACCAAGGGCCAGGTCAGGAGAACAGAGAGGCCAAAGGTTAAAGGGCTTCACCGACCTGATTGGGCATGCACAAAAAAGCGAATGCTATGCACCAGGACCCTCGGCATATAAAACACCCAAGAGTTCTAAACGCTACCCCACCCCCCTGCCCCCGCAAGCCCAACGTAGTGGACTCCTCTTCCTCTGAAACCAGCCGCTGTTTGACTTTTCCCGGATGGGCTGCAGGTCAGGGTTGACCCAGAGCCCTGGTTGACGCAGGAAAGTTCCTCCCTACGGGGAACTCGAGCTGATAAAAGGAATGGAACAGAACTGGAAAACCCCATTCCTCAGCCCTTGAGGAAGGACTAGGAAGGCAGTGGCCTTGGCAGGTGGCCTTGGCCAGAAGGATGTGGGGAAGCCTGGCCGCACCCGTGTGCTCACTGGGCCCCAGCATCTGCTTGGGTGAACTGGCCGCTTGGCAGGGGGGCTCTGTGGGTCTCCCGCAAGATGTGGGCGGGGAGCGAAGGTCTCACATTAACGTGGCCGGGTCTGGAAGAGGATTGGCCCCGTGGACCACTGGGTGCTTTCTGTAACTAAAACCTCTTCTTCAGGGAAAGCGGGAAGAGGTTCCTGAGAAAGCCAAGTGCACTCAGGTCACGTGGGTTACCCCTTCCAGCCTCGGGGGTGGGGTGGGTGGCCCCATTTATTCACCCCAGCCAGTCCCTGGGGCTTTTACGTGGGCAGTGCGGGGTCACGTGGGCCTCCGCCCCAAGGTGGCCCTTGGCAGCCCAGAGCTGGCGGGCGGAGACGTCCATAGCTCGTGCTGGCGACCAGACGAGACTCCGCACGTGGCAGCCGTCTGGGAGGCTGTGTGTTCAGGGCCAATGACAATTCTCACAATTTCATCCGTTCTCCGGGTTTCTTGTGCGCTCAGAACGGGTGGTGGACCCCATGCCCCATGGCATCATCTCCATGAGCAGAATTTCGCAGAAATGTGATGACGGCTTACTATAACGTGTGTTATCAGATGCCTCAAGTAGAAAAGCCAATTAAGCCCATTTGAAATAATTGCTTAATTTTTATTCAAATCATTAAATAAAAGTAAAGCCGCGAACATCTGTTCTGCTGAAGATGCGTCACGCGAAGTTTTTCGAGTGAGACGTAGATGTAAGTTCAGGCAACTCTTCGCCATGGACGACATCGTTTGTCTGTGGGCCTCGGTGTGGGCATGACGCCGGTGCCGCGCAGCATTATGGAATCAGGTGCTATTATTAAATTAAGAAAGCGTCGAGCAGAAACGCAGCTGGAATTATTTGTAGCGAACACATAATTCAGAAATGAGTCTTAGTAAGCCGCAATTTAACTTTAATTGCCATAAAACCAGCAGATATCAATGCCTACCAATCTTCACCCATCTAAGAGTTGTAGGGACTGAACTCGAAATTTGCAGCCACAGCTCCTATGAGCAGGAGGTCCCTTCCTCCAGCGGCGCGTGCTTTCGCCTGAAGCCCATCGTCCGCCAGATGTTAGAAATACACCAGATGTTAGAAATAGCGCCTTCGAGGAGCTGTTCTCAATTCACCGTGAACGGCTTACAGTGACCCTAGGTTTGCATGTGCACCCAGCTGGGTCTGCTAGGCTCTGATTGCATTTTGTGCAAAATCGGTTGGAAACCTTTAATCAAACTATCCAACACACAAGTAATCAGACGTCTTTGAAGAAGATTCCACACAGTTTTTTTTAGAAGCTGAAAGTAATGAGGCAAGGGATGCCTGGGGGGTTCAGTCGGTGAAGCCTCTGCCTTCGGCTCAGGTCATGATCTTGGGCTCCTGGGATCGAGCCCCGCATTGGGCTCCCTGCTCAATGGGGAGCCTGCTTCTCCTTCTGCCACTCCCTCTGCTTATGCTCTCTCTCTGTCAAATAAATAAATAAAATCTTTTAAAAAAGTAATGAGGCAACTTAAAAACTAATAGATCTCTCTGAAAAATACCACTAACGTGGCGTTAAATTACATAAAGTTAAAAACCGAAGAATGCAATATTTATCAGGAAAAATTATCCACCAGGAATTGCTTTCTAACATCCAGACAATCGGTGGAAAGAAGGTATTTGTTTTCAGCTTTAATATAATACAACAAATGTTATCTTTATTTTTCAGAAAGTATTTTTTTCTCTATGAACACAATTTTCACTTTATTAGAAATGACAATTCCGTAACATCATTGTATTTTTTTGTCTTTATAAGCGAAGAAGTTTGGCAGAGAAAACAGGTTTTTCCCCAGGTTTATCAAGGGATAATTTATAGCCAATAAAACCCACCCATTTTAAGCTTGCAAATTTGCTGAATTTGGTGATTGTTAGCAGTCGTGTAACCATTATCACAATAGAGGTACAGAACATTTCTGTCACTCCAAAAAGTTTCCCTGTGCCTCTCCGCGGAGCCCTGCCCCTAAGGACTGTTGATCTTGTATGCATTTTTTTTTTATTTTAAGCAACACTATCGAGATAGAATTGTCATATAATAACTGTATATATTGAAACTGTACAGTTCGATTGGTTTTCACATATATACACACGAGTGAAACCATCACGGCAGTCAAAAGAAAGATCATCTCACATCTGTCCTTCCACAGAGTGGACAGACCACAAATTTCCCATCTCACCTGTTCCACATCGGGTTGTTTCCGTTGGGGGCGAGCTACAAGCAAAACTGTTGTGAATTTTGGTGCAATGGTCTTCACGCGGTACAAGTCCTTTCCCAGACATGTGACCTGTGAGTATTTTCTCTCGTCTGTGACTTCCTTTCTTGTGTATCTCTCGATGCCTTTCAAAGAGCAGACGTCCCTAATCTTGACGACGTCCAGCTGGCCGGCTTGCCTCGCACAGGCTGTATCTGAGGACCCTCTGCCTAATCCAGGGTTGTTAAGACGTTGTCATGTCTTCTCGCTTTTCAAGAGTTCTAGGCGTGGCGTTCAGAGGCGTGATCCGTCTGCGTTCAACTGGTGGGTAATTCGAGACAGGGTCTTGCAGTCGGACCTTTCAAAGTCCCTCCATTTCTGGATTCTCTCCTCGGCTCCATGTTTGTCTTGATGCCGGCACCACGTGGCTGTGGCTCGTGCAGCTCCGAACCGATCGCTGAAGCCAGACACTGGAAACCAGGCAGGTGCTGCTCCTTTCCGAAGCGGGGTCGACGGCTCTCCATCCTCTGGGTTTCACGTGGACTTTAGCTGGCTTGTCAATTTCCACCGAAAACCCTGCTGGGATTTGGGGAATGCATCGAATGTGTAGACCAGTTTGAATAAAATGATCTTGGTTCGCAAACGTAAAATGAGCATTTCAGTCTGCGCATAAGATTTTGAAAATATACCATTTCAATTGTTTTAACCCCCCCCCACCCCACCCCCCCACCCCGCCTTGGTTCCTGGGTGGGGACAGAGTCCTGATTTGGAAACAATGCATTTGGGGATTTGGAAACAAGGAATTTTATGGCTACTGGCCCTGAGTTGGAGGTGACCATGGAGGGTTCGGGCTGTCACCTCTCGAATCCAGTCATCAGGCTTAATAGTGCGAAAACCGGGACACGACAGTCTATGCTTCTCGTGTGACACGGTATGAAGAGATTGCCAAAACTGCAGCTCGGATTTAATTCCATTTGTAGGAAAAGCGAGGGCAAGAGGAAGAACTTAAACGGCATAACAAGGAAGGGGAGAGAAGACTCCGGAATGCAGGACATTCTGCGGGACAAACCGCTCAGTTTCTTCCAGTCGATGGGATTTTCTTTTTTTTTTTTAAGCAAGAGGAGATTCTCTGTGTTAAAAGAGACCAAAGAGACCTTACAAGCAAACGTAGTAAGCGTGACCCCGTAGGATCTCCACTCCAGCCAGCCTGCCGGATGTGGGTATGAACTCATCCTCCAGTACAACCGGGGGTTAGCGTGGACTTGTTAGACGTGGAAGTGGCACTGTGGTTATATAAGAAACGTTGGTAATTCGTTTGTATCTCTGTGGATACTGAATTACGTGGGGGGCGAGCGGCACGATGTCTGGGTTTGCTTTAAATGCTTTAGCAAAGCAGAGAGCGAAGAAAAAAAAGACGACCAAAGGCAAGGTGCAGAGTCGGTAAGCCTCGAATCTGGAGGTCAGGGTCAGGACGGCTGGATTCACTTTTGAATGGGTGTGACATTTCTCCCAAAGAAAAACAAAAGGAGGGAAGAACAGGGGAGTTTAGGGCCGTGAAGCTAGTCTGTGACAGTGTAGTGAGGGGTGCACGGCATTACACACTCACCCAGCCCCACAGAGGGGGCGACATGGGGTGAACCCTCCCCGTCCGCTGTGGACTGCGCGTGCCGAAGGCGGGTCAGCGCAGGTTCTCGCCCTGTAACAGGTGCGTGGCTCCGGGGAGGGGGTGCTGACAGCGGGGGAGGCTGCGCACGTGCGGGGGACGGGGGTGGGGGGGATGGAAGCTGTCGGAACATTCCCCTCAGTTTTGCTGTGATCCTAAAACTGCCTGAAAAGTTTATTTTTAAAAGAACTGAAACAAAATTAATAAATAGAGGCACAGGCACGTCATCGGTTCTGGCTAAGGAAACGTAAGGAGAGACCTGCTGGGGGCGTCTGGGAGAACATTTTTCCTCATTTTTTTTTTTTTTAAGATTTTATTTATTTATTTATTTGACAGAGAGATTGAGAGAGCACAGGCAGGGGGAGCAGAGGGAGAGGCAGAAGCAGACTCCCCGCTGAGCAGGGAGCCCGACGCGGGGCTCGATCGGGGAATTCCTCTTCCTCTCTGAAGATCGTGGTCGACATCTGATGCTCAGAACAGCGGCCGCTGTCTCGGCATCGGTTGCGGGGTCCCGACAAAAAGGACACGCCACCCACAGGGCTGGGGTGCAGCCCTGGAGTGAACCTGGTCCTGTGGACGCTGCTGAGCCGCTGAAGGGACCACAGTCCCTGCACGACCGAGCGGGGGCCGATGGCAGCTGTCCCTGCTCGTGGGAGGCAGCGTGTTTTCCCTAGGAAGCTAGTTCCGCCGGGGCTTCTCTTATGGACAATCCCCTCTTTGAGCACCAGATAAAGCCAGTGTATACGCAGGTCTCTGGGGGTCTTTGTCCAATGACTGGGAATGGCCAAGCGGCTTCTTTCTCTCATCCTTCCGGCTCCTTCAAGACGCCAAACTGACCTTCGTCCCACCAGCCCCCATTTAAACTTGTGTTTTTTCACGCCTGTGTCCAAAGATCTAAGGGAGGGGACGCAATGAGCAAGTGACAGTCCAGCTGCCCCCGGCATTCACTGTAGGAGTGGGGGTCGCGTGCACACAGGTGACCCCCAAGAACGCTGGAGGGAGCTGTCTCTCCCTGGAAACGGAGCCTCGCGGAAGCCTTCCTGGAGGAAGCGGTAGTGCTTCAGTGGGTGGAGATAAGAATGAAGGTGGGTGTTGCCAGGTCCTGAGTAACCAAGCAAAACAAAGGCTTAGAGGAGAGAAATGCAGTTCCCTTCAGGGCGTCTTGGCCCCGGTACAAGAGTTTATCAACAGAGAAGTCTGGAAATTCAGACCCTATCACCTAAGCGGTCTGGGGGCATGTGTGGGGAGGTACGAGGTCCTCATGAGACAGATGAGGAGAAACAATGCAGAGATTAAGGATTTCAAGTGCTTCGTTTTAGGACTGACACAGCTGTACCCCAGGTCACGGGCGGGGCTCCCGGCTGCCCACGCAGGGCTCCCTGTCCTCCGCAGGTGGAGGTGCAGGTGACACTTGCCCCAACCCAGAGCAGAGAAGGGGCAGGGGAGGCTGTCCAGACCATGTTCTGGTGACAAACAACCAAGGTCCCTTTACCCTCTATCGAGTGGAGAGAACCTCCGGCCGAAATGGGGATTTAAAAGACGGAGCCATACAAAATTTCAAAAAGTAATTAATTCCAGTAACAGCTCCATAAATGGTCCTTACTCTTCCCACACGGACCGAGGCAAACTGAAAAGACGCCTCTTTCTGGGAAAAGGACTAATTACGCACTTATTAAATACCATAAAAAAGTCACCTCTGCCCCTGTGCCCCCAACGGGTGAGCGGCCAGACACATTCCCTCGCCCACTGGGGAACCAAGTGGGTAACCCGTTTGAAGGCTATTTTTAGGGACACCTGGGTGGCTCAGTCGGTTAAGCGTCTGACTCCTGATTTCCGCTCAGGTCACCATCTCGGGGGCCTGGGATCAGGCTCCAAATCGGGCTCCCCGCTCAGCATGAAGTCTGCTTGAGAGTCTCTCTCTCCCTCTCCCCGTGCCCCTCCCCCCCAAATAAATAAATAAATCTGAAAAAAGTTTAAAAAATAAAATAAAGGCTATTTTATACTTTACTGTAATTAACTTGCTGTGCCAACGGCAAGCATTCACCGTGACCCGAAGGAGCAAACGTCATTGGCGAGGCTGCGAGGCGTGATGGCACCAGCCCCGGATCCTGGCTGGGGCAGGGGAGGTCACTGGGTCCGAGACAGAGTGGCGGGACCAGAACTGGTCTGGGGGGCAAGTGGGAGGCACCACCCCGTGTGGAGAATCCGGTCCCCAAGGCCGTGAGTGCCCCAAGAACAGAGAGAGGACTGTGGGTCACAGCCACGCTGACCGTCGTCATGGTGTGCGGGTCACCATCTTGGGGCGACCCTGTGGGACCTCTGCCGCCGCTTTGAAACAAAGTGAGAAGTTCAAAGCGATGGCGTCCTGTCTGCGGGGATGTGTGGTTGTGTCTGACGGTTGTCCGGGAGGAGCTGCACGTGTCGCGTGTCACGGGACCACACGGATCCAAGTCTGCCCGTCCTTCAGAAGACGGTGCAGGACACACACGGAGTCCTGGCATCCTGCGGGCTGGGGTGGTGACGGGGAGCGGCGGGAGCTGCCCGGGGTCGGGGACCCTTTGATCCGGTCCGCAGGGGCCGGATTCTGAGCCGGGACATGAACGGTTCGAAGACGAGCTCCTCCTTCTCATCTGGGTTCCTGCTGGTGAGTCCCGGTGGTTTGGCACAGATTAAAGTGACCCTTCCTGATGCCCTCTGGGGACAGGGGTCCTTCTGGATCAAAGGGAGTGGATTTCCTGGCACAGAGAGTGTCCGACCAACACCACGTAGGCGCTTTCAGCTGCAGAAATGAACGAACGCGTGAGCAGGACACGGAAACGAGGGGCAGGGCGGAGGACCAGGTCCCGCCGGGGGCAGCGTCCGCGCCCCCCCAGGGTCCCTCTCTTCCGGCCGCTCGCAGGCGCCAGAAGTCTGCTCTTTGTCAAGTGCCCACGACGAGAAGAGAAGAGGAAATGGTCTGCGTAGACGGAATCAGGAAAAGGGTCGTGGCTGTCCCTGGGGAAGGCGGACATGGCTGTGGCGGCTCAAAAGGAAAACGTAAAGTGTTTAGTAACAGCTGACGGTCGCGGTGCCCAGGCTCTGGGGCAGCGGACACACCTCCCAATGCCCCGATCGGGTACGCGCCTGCGCTAGTGACGCGGGAGCCGGCGAGTGAGGCCGGCGGGTGCACCCAGAGTCCCCGCACACCTGCGTGTGGCCGCCTGCGCCCGCCTCCAGCCTTCCTCCCCCACCGCACCCTGAGCCCCCAGCAACCAGGAGGGTGCCCGGCGGGAGGCACACACTGGGCAGGAGAAGCTGTCACCTCCGCCAGGACGGCCTTGGCCAGCGGAAGACGGAGACTGTGAACGGGGCTTGAGGACCAGAGGGTCTCGCCCAGAGCTTCACTCCACGTGCCCGAAGCCGGAGGGACAGGAGAGTCCACACAACACCGCTCGCGGTGCCGGGCTTGCTCGTGTGCCCCGCGGGAGACCTGGCTCTTACGCAGACTTTCCTTCTTTTTTCTTCTTTCCCTATTTTTCTTAAAGCTGCCGGTGGCCGGTGGAAGGGGGCCTTCTAGATGGGACGGAGACAAGCCACGGCAGAGGTGGGAGCCAAGGCAGCCGAAGGGGACGGGCCACGGCCCAGGGCTCGGCCCCCACGGCCGGAGCAGGAAGGGACCGGTCAGGTCTCTGCCAATCCCGCCCGCTGCCGGGTAGGTGACCCCAGCTGTCAGGGACAGAGCAAGCCGTCCCCCACAGGGACTGTCCTTCCCCCCGTACAGGAAGACCGGGGGTGTCCCTGCCGGGAGCTCTCAGGTCCCCCTTGCCAGTGTCTCGCCAGTTCTCGGCTCTTTCTCTGAGTCACAGGCGGCTGCCACGGACGTGTGACCAGGTTACCCGTGGCTGAGACGGAGGCTGACACGTGGGGGGGGGTAGTTTGCCATCCTCGGGAGTGGAGGGGGCTGCGGGGACAGCACCAGGACAAAGGGCCCAGGCCCGCAGGGTCTGCGAGCGGAGCGCGGTCCCGAGCCCACCGCGACACTGGCCGTGTAGACCTGTTTTCGCGACTTCCCACAGGCCTGCCTCTCCCTGCGCACCATGGCGCACCCGCTTCGTGTCGCAACCTGCCCTCGCCGGGGGTGCTGGTTGTTTGCTTTCTCCTGCGTAATTGCTGGCCGAGGAGTTTACAAGCCCAGCAGCGTCCGGATGGATGGGCTTCTGGTGAGGGCCGAGGGCACAGCCCGTCTGCAGCCCCACACCTGAGCACAGCCTGGGAAGGCCTTGGCGGGGGCAAAGGCCACCGGCTTCCTCGGCAGCGGGAGACGAGGGAGGAGGAAGGGCCCACCCACTCCTGCCTCCCGCCGCGTTCCAGGGGGCCCGAGGAGGACCTTGGTACCTGGAATGTGAGGCTGGGGGCCCCGGCACAGAGCCCAGACCCACCGTACAGGGAGTGAGAGCCCAGGCTCTGGGCTTACGTCCCAGCCCCGCCAGTTCCTGGTGGGAACGAGGAACTTAACTGCTCCGTGCCTCAGTTTCCCCGTCTGACCCGCAGGGCTGCTTTGAGAATGAAACGCAACAATCTCCTGTTTGCAAAAGGAGCCGCAGTCATTCCTCTCTCTGGATCCACGCCCGTTTGCCAGGTGCCTCTGTCGCTCCACAGCCCTGGGCCCCGTCGGGTCGGCAAGCCTTGAACCCGGCTGGGCCGGTGACTCGAAGCGACCAGTGAACGCCCGCAAGGGACGCTGTGCGGCCTGAGCCCCGCGGCTTCTGCCGGTGGCCGTGCCCAGAGGGTGAGCCGGGGACAGGTGGCGAGGACATGATAGGGACCAGAGGGATGCCCCAAAGGACCTTCTGAGGCCAAAGTTCGGACGTCTCTGCCCAGTAGGAATGTTGCCTACAAGGGAGCGGGCTCCTGGAAGATGCAAGGAAGCGCGCAGAATGTTCCGCGGGGTTTGGAATCTTAGGGGGCGGTTTCCCCAGCCCGCAGGTGTCCTTGGGTTACGAGGTGGTGTCTCCAGGGACAGCCCCTTTGCCAGACTAGGCAGAACCTAAGAAACACTGTAAGGACCCCCTTCCCTCCATGGAAAGGGCACAGTGGGGTCTGAGAGGCATTTGGGGGCAGGGCTAGGCTTGGACCTAACTCCCCACGGGCTGTCTTTATGACAAGGACGGTTGGAGAGTTTAGGGCTGTTTGCTGGGCTCTCTTCAGCACAACCCTGCTTTTTGTGCAAAAGATGATGTTCTGGGCAGCTCATCTGCCTTTGGCTCAGGTCATGATCCTGGGGTCCCGGGATAGAGTCCTGCGTCAGGCCCCCAGCCCAGCGGGGAGCCTGCTTCTCCCTCTCCCTCTGCCTGCCACTCCCCCTGCTTGTGTTCTGTCTCAGTCAAATAAATAAATAAAATCCAAATAAATAAAGTCTTTTTTAAAAAAAAGTGATAGTTTTTGTAGCTGGGGGTCTGCACTTCTGGGTCTCCAGTGACCATGTGGAAGTATTGGGGGGTGGGTGTGGCCTGCAGCAAGAGATGCTCACGGGAGCCTGTCCCCGAACAAGCAACCGGCCTATAGCTCGTGCCATGGGGCTTCTAGGAACACTTCTGTTTTGTTCTTAAAATCATGCAGTAGCCAAAGCGCAAAAGCAGAAACACGGGGTCGGCCAAGCACCGTGGCTAATCTCCTCTTGGCCTTTACGTTTTAGAAATAAGTCCGTAGGTGGCACCTAACAAGGATTTCCAGGCATGCTCAACCAGCCCCGGGATCCCAGCCTGAAACACCCTCCTCTGTCCCATGGATTCAGCTCTCTTTAACTGGTGGCTCCCGGCCTGGCTCCAGGCCTGGCTCCCCGCCCCGTGGTCGGCAGTCTGCAGGGCTCCCGGCACTCCCGCGGCATGCGGAGAACGCTCCGAAACTGCCCTTGACTACAGATGCTTTTGCTGGAAGGCCAGAGCTCTTCCTCACAGGCCCTGAGAAGACAGCGGAGCTCTGCGGGTCCCCTCATGGTGGCAGCTGTCTTTACCACCATCCTGTGGTCGGTCGGCGCTCAGCAATTAATTGAACAAACCCTCGGTGGGCCCCCACGTCCCCAGGAGGGATCATTCAAATCCGGAATGCTGAGCGCCCCCCAGATTCTAGATTCATGGGTCGGTGTGGGACCCGGGGAACTTGCATTCACCCTAAGTGTCCAGCTGTGGCTGCTGCTGCCCGGGGAACCCAACCTGAGAACCCCTGGCCTAGTGGAGACGAGTGTGCTTCTGGTGGCAGACGGCCCGGCTTTGTGGTGCAGCTCTGGGCTGCCCATGTCCATGAACGCTGCTCAGCCCCTCCCTGCCTGGTGTCCGCGTCTGAAACGGAGGGAGCGGCCGCACCCGGCTCACGCCGCCGATGTCAGGTCCGCGTTGTTTGAAACAGAAGCATGGACATGGGGAAGAGGCGCAGGCTGCGAAGCTCCCCCCACCCCTGCTTCCCTCCTTACTTTCTGTCCCTGTCCTCCCCCTGCCCCGCACCCCCCCTTCCCCGCAGCGAGATTGAGCAGCCTGGGGCCCTCCTGGCCCACCCCCTCCACTGTGGGTCAGGGCTCAAGGTCAAATTTAGACTCTTCAGCTTCAATCCCCTGAACTCACGGAACCAGAAGAGCCAGTTTCTCTGGGCCCAGCACAGATGCTCGGAGCAGGAAGGACAGAAGGAGGAGGCAAGGCCCGAGAGGGTATGTGAGGACCCCCCAGGGCGGCAGCGAGGAGGGGCTCGGTGGTGGAAGGACCCACACCCAGGCACTTCCCCGGCCCCCGCAGGGCTCCAGAGGGAGGCAGGACACCCCCCAGACACCTCTGCTCTCAGGCTCAGGGCCCAGCGCTAGGCTCTGTAGCCAACATGCTCCAAGGGACACCCGCACCCGCTTCTTGTACACCTGACGCCCCAGGAAATGAAGGTCCTTCTGTCCTGTGCCCTTGGTGGCTTCTCTGCATTTGTGACAGCACAAGCCGGGGACCGAGAACTTTCCTGCCCATCTACCATCCTTCACCCCCGACCAGAGCAGCTGGAGAACATTCTGGAATACAATCAGATCCCATGGCCACCCCGACCATTGTGCAATGCTCACGAGAAGGCACACAGGTTCCTCACAAGCCAGCCCCCGCCCACCACCCCCATCCCACACCGCCTGTCCCCGCCTCCCAGCAGGGACCATCACCCGTCCAAGCCTCTGCACCTGCTGTCACCCGCCAAGGAAACCCCCCTGCACGGTCCATCCCGCAAACTCCCAAGGCTGGCTTCCCCTCGGGCTGCTTCTGGGAACACGAACAGTCACCCTGATCTGTTGGCTGCTCCCTGTACCCATGCCCTGACCCCAGTTTGGAAAAGGATCTGCTCACGGGTCTGGATCCTTCTCCGGCCTCTGAGCTCCTGAGAATGGAAGGCTCCACGGTGAGCCTGACGCTCACCGGGCAGTTGAGCTCGGACACACGAGCCTTGTCGGATGGGGGCCGCTGACCCATGCCTCTCCAGAGCGGGACTCAGGGCTCTGCCTTCCTGGGCCCGAGCTCCAGCTTCACTGACGAGCTGGGGCACGTTAGTTCACTTAGAGCCCCTGATTCCTTATCTGCAAAATGGGTCTAATTCTGACTCAGAAGATTGAGAAGATCCTGGCACAGGCTCTCCCACGGAGACTGAGGGAAACCAGAAATCTGCCTCTTGGGATGAGAAAAACAAACGTTGGGCAGCCCAGGTGGCCCCCCACACTGTCTTCGCGGACAGCCAGGCAAGTTGTGGAAAGGCAGGAGGGGAGACCACACGCAGGGAGGGGAGAGCACGGGGCAGAGCGCCGGGCATGCCCACAGCCGAGCCGCTGTGGCTGCTCACGGGCCCCCTACCTGGCCGGTGCCTCCTGCATCTGTTCTGGAACATTTCTTTCCCTTGCCAGTGAGCCAGCAAGCCCGGAGCGAGCCCACAGCCCCCCAGGGCGGGGGGGCAAGCACGAGGGCCACCCTGGGGGGGTCACTAGCCCAGACCAAAGCTAGTCTGCAGTCCACACAGCTGCTGTTTCCTCGTCTTTAAACCTGGGGTAATGCCAGACACTTGGTGAAATGGTTGTGAAGATAGGAAAAATATTTTAAAGCCTTGAACACGTGGCACGGCCCAAAATAAGTGTGCAACAAACACCTGAAGGTGAAAACATGCCAAGGGACCCGGAGGCAGGCATTCTGCTGGGAAAAGGGATCGTCTTTGTTTGGGAAATGCACCTTTAGAAAAGGCATCCGAGGGCCCGGTGCCCATAGGCAGGGAGGTGGTTCTCCACCCTGGGAAGCGGGTGACATCTGAGAAGAGGGAGGGATGGGAGGAGGAGGAGGAGGAGCCAGAAGTGGGGGAGGGGTGAACATTCTCCAGGAGACAGTAACCCGCCCACAAAGGTGACATTCACCGGGTGGTGGGAGTCCCAGGTACCCTCTCGAGACAAGCACAAATAAGGAAACACAAAGTCTCCCCTGAAGAATTACTCCTAATGACACTTGTAGAAATAAAAACACCGAGGGGCACCTGCATGGCTCAGTCCATGAGCATCTAACTCTTGGTTTCAGCTCAGGTCATGTTCCCAGGGTCGTGAGAGCGATCCCTGCGTGGGACTCTGCACCCATCGAGGAGTCTGTTTGGGATTCTCTCTCCCTCTCCCTTTGTCCCTACCCCACCCCTTTCGTGTGTGCTTTCCTTATCTCTCTCTAAAGTAAGTAAACTTTTTAAAAAAATAAATAAATGAAGAATAAAAACACGGGTAGAAGACCCAAGCGCTACAGGAAGGTATAAACCGAAGGAGAAAGCCTTGCTCCACACTACCACCTCTGCAACATTTCCCACATCTTCTGCGCCTGAGACAGTGGGGGAAGGTCTGCGGGCTGATAACACCCCAGTTCCCTCCAAAAGCCACGGGGGGCTCCCAAGCCCAACCAGGAGCTCAACCAGGCCCCCACCCTTGGACTATAAGTTTCCCATGGCTGCTGTAACAAATACATCAAAGCATTGGCTTAAAACAACAGAAATGTCCCTATGTTGATAACAGCATTATTTACAATAGCCAAGATACGGAAGCAACCCAAGTGTCCATCAACAGACAAACAGATAAAGAAGACATGCCCTCCCCCCCCCCCCACACACACTCACTGGAATATTACCCAGCCATAAAGAATGATGAGCACAGGCCATTTGCAATATGGATGGACCTAGAGAGTATTACACTAAGTGAAATAAGTCAGACTGAGAAAGACAAATACCATGTGATTTCACTCATATGTAGAATCCAAAAAACAATGCAAAGGAATAAACAAAAAGAATCAGATCTAATCAGAATGGATTAAAAAACAAGACCCATCGATATGCTGTCTACAAGAAACCCATTTTAGACCCAAGACACCTCCAGATTTAAAGTGAAGGGGTGATAAACAACTTACCATGCTAATGGACATCAAAAGAAAGCTGGGGTGGCAATCCTTATATCAGATAAATTAGATTTTAAGCCAAAGACTATAATAAGAGATGAGGAAGGACATTATATCATACTTAAAGTGTCTGTCCAACAAGAAGATCTAATAATTTTAAAAATCTATGCCGCTAACCCTGGGAACAACGAACTATATAAACCAATTAATAACAGAATCAAAGAAACACATTGATAATAATACAATAATAGTAGGGGATTTAACACCCCCCCACTGTAATGGACAGATCTTCCAAGCAAATGATCAACAAGGAAATAAAGGCCTTAAATGACACACTGGACCAGATGGACATCACAGATATATTCAGAACATTCCATCCCAAAGCAACAGAATACACATTCTTCTCTAGTGCACATGGAACATTCTCCAGAATAGATCACATCCTGAGTCACGAATCAGGTCTCAACCAGTACCAAAAGATTGGGATCATTCCCTGCATATTTTCAGACCACAATGCTCTGAAGCTAGAACTCAATCACAAGAAGAAAGTTGGAAAGAATTCAAATACATGGAGGTTAAAGAGCATCCTACTAAAGAATGATTGGGTCAACCAGGGAATCAAAGAAGAATTGAAAAAACTCACGGAAACAAATGGAAATGAAAATACAACTATTCAAAATCTTTGGGACACAAAAAAAGCAGTAATGAGCAGAAAGTATATAGCAATGCAAGCCTTTCCCAAGAACAAAATAGGTCTCAAGTACACAACCTAACCCTACACCTAAAGATGCTGGAGAAAGAACAGCAAAGAAAGCCTTAACCCAGCAGGAGAAGAGAAGTCATAAAGATCAGAGTAGAAACCAATGAAATAGAATCCCAAAGAATAGTAGAATAAATCAATAAAACTAGGAGCTGGCTCTTTGGAAGAATTAATAAGATTGATAAAGTCCTGGCCAGACTTACCAAAAAAAAAAAAAAAAAGAGAGAGAGAGAGAGAGAGAGAAAGAAACTAAATTAATAAAATCATGACTGAAAGAGGAGAGATCACAACCAACACCAAAGAAATACAAACAATTATAAGAACATATTAGGAGCAAATATATGCCAGCAAATTTGACAATCTGGAAGAAATGGATGCATTCCTGGAGACATATAAACTACCAAAACTAAACCAGGAACCTGAACAACCCATAACCAGTAAGAAGACTGAAGCAGTCATCAAAAATCTCCCAACAAACAAGAGCCGAGGCCCAGATGGCTTCCCAGGGGAATTCTACCAAACATTTAAAGAAGAATTAATGCCTATTTTCCTGAAACTATTCCAAAAAATAAAAATGGAAGGAAAACTTCCAAACTCATTTTATGAGGCCAGCATCACCTTCATCCCAAAACCAGACAAAACCCCATCAAAAAGGAGAATTACAGACCAATATCCTTGATGAGCACGGATGCAAAAATTCTCACCAGAAATACTAGCCAATAGGATCCAACAGTACATTAAAAGGATTATTCACCACGACCAAGTGGGATTTATTCCTGGGCTGTAAGGTTGGTTCAACATCCACAAATCAATCAACATGATACAATACATTAATAAAAGAAAGAACAAGAACCATAGGATACTCTCAATAGATGTTGAAAAAGCATTTGACAAAGTACAGCAATCTTTTTTTTTTTATCAAAATTCTTCACAGTGTAGGGATAGAGGTTATATACCTCAATATCATCAAAGCCATCTACGAAAAACCCACAGTGAATAACATTTTCAATGGAGAAAAACTAAAAGCTTTTTACCTAAGGTCAGGAACATGCCAGGGATGTCCACTACCACCACTGCTATTCAACATAGTACTAGAAGTCTTAGCCTCAGCAATCAGACAACAAAAATAAATAAAAGGCATCCGAATCGGCAAAGAAGAAGTCAAACTATCACTCTTTGCAGATGATATGATACTTTATTTGGAAAACCCAAAAAATTCCACTCCAAAACTGCTAGAACTCATACAGGAATTTGGAAAAGTGCCAGGACATAAAATCAATGCACAGAAATCAGTTGCATTTCTATACACCAACAGCAAGACAGAAGAAAGAGAAATTAAAGAGTGGATAACATTTACAATTGCACCCCAAACCATAAGATACCTAGGAATAAACCTAACCAAAGAGGTAAAGAATTTGTACCCAGAAAGCTATAAAGTACTCATGAAAGAAATTGAGAAAGACACAAAGAAATGGGAAAATGTTCCATGCTCATGGATTGGAAGAACAAATATTGTGAAAATATCTACGCTACCTAAAGCAATCTACACATTTAATACAATCCCTATCAAAATATCATCAATTTTTTTTTCAAAGAAATGGAACAAATAATCCTAAAATTTATGTGGAACCAGAAAAGACCCTGACTAGCCAGAGGAATGTTGAAAAAGAAAATGAAAGTTGGTGGCATCACAATTCCAGACTTCAAACTCTAGTACAACGCTGTCATCATCAAAACAGTATGGTACTGGCACAAAAACAGACACACAGATCAATGGAACAGAATAGAGAGTCCAGAAATTGACCTTCAACTTTATGGTCAACTAATCTTCAACTAAGCAGGGAAGAAGGTCCAATGGAAAAAAGACAGTCTCTTCAACAAATGGTGTTGGGAAAATTGGACAGCCACATGCAGAAGAATGAAACTGGACCATTTCCTTACACCACTCACAAAAATATACTCCAAATGGATGAAAGACCTCAATGTGAGATAGGAATCCATCAAAATCCTTGAGGAGAACATAGTCAGCAAACTCTTCGACCTCAGCCGCAGCAATGTCTTCCTAGGAACATCACCAAAGGCAAGGGAAGCAAGGGCAAAAATGAACTTTTGGGACTTCATCAAGATCAAAACTTTTGCACAACAAAGGAAACAGTCATCAAAACCAAAAGACAACCGACATAATGGGAGAAGATATTTGCAAATGACATATCAGATAAAGGGCTAGTGTCCAAAATCTATAAAGAGCTTAGCAAACTCAACACCCAAAGAACAAATAATCCAATGAAGAAATGGGCAGAGGACATGAAGAGACATTTCTGCAAAGAAGACATCCAGATGGCCAACAGACATGAAAAAGTGCTCCATATCACTCGGCATCAGGGAAATACAAATCAAAACCACAAAGAGATACCACTTCACACCAGTCAGAATGGCTAAAATTGACAAGTCAGGGAATGACAGATGCTGGCAAGGATGCTGAGAAAGGGGACCCTCCTACACTGTTGGTGGGAATGCAAGCTGGTGCAACCACTCTGGAAAACAGCATAGAGATTCCTCAAAAAGTTGAAAAAGGAGCTACCCTACGACCCAGGAATTGCACTGCTGAGTATTTACCCTAAAGATACAAATGTAGTGATCCAAAGGGGCACGTGCACCTGAATGTTTATAGCAGTGATTTCCACAATAGCCAAACTATGGAAAGAATCTAGGTGTCCATCCACAGATGAACGGATAAAGATGTGGGATATATACACAATGGAGTACTACGCAGCCATCAAAAGAAATGAAGTCTTGCTATTTGCAATGACGTGGATGGAACTAGAGGGTATTATGTTGAGCGAAATAAGTCAATCAGCCAAAGACAATTATCATATGATCTCCCTGATATGAGGAAGTTGAGAGGCAGAGCAGGGGGTTGTGGGGGGCAGGGAAGGAAAAAATGAAACAAGATGGGATAGGGAAGGAGACCAAGCATAGGAGACCCTTAATCTCATGAAACAAACTAAGGGTTGCTGAGTGGTGGGGGCGTAAGATAGGGCATCTGGGTGATGAGCAGTGGGGAGGGCATGTGCTATGGTGAGTGCCGTGAAGTGTGTAAGCCTGATGATTCACGGACTTGTACCCATGGGGCAAATAATACATTATATGTTAATAATAATAATAATAAAGAATTAGACCTATAAACAGAGAACAAGTGGTACTTGTTGGAGGGGAGAGGCAGGCAGGGGTGGGGGGCATGGGGGGGACAAATGGGTGGGGGGAGCGGAAGTCAGAGAATTCCAGGGAGGGAGGGAGTGAGTCGGGGTGTGAAAGGCACAGCACCAGGAATAGAGCTCATGGTGCTGACACGGCGCGGTGTGGGGACGGATGGTGGCTGTCCTCGAGATGAGCGCACCCTGACATACAGAGATGCTGAATCACGGGGTTATACGGGACGGTCCTTCCTTGCCTGGTCCAGTGTCTGGTCCACCTGCACCCCCCAGGCCTGTGGCCACGTCCCGTCAGGCTCTGCCTCCCCGGTCACGTGGCCACCGCCTCCCCTGTAGTCAGGTCTCCCTCTGTTTCTTTCTTAGATGGACGCATGCGTTGGCCTCTAGGGTCCACCCACAAGATGCAGGATCATCTGCTTGTCTCAAGATTTTTAACTGAATCATCCTTGCACAGAGTCCTTTTCTGGCCACATAAAGTCCCACTCCAGGGGTTAGGATGAAGCTGTCTCTGGTCGCCGTTCTGTGGCTGACCACCAGGACCAAGCCTGAGTCTGGGGGGTGGGACCGAGGGCCCTTGGACTAGCCCAGTGGCACCACATCAATCTGCACATTCAGTTCCTTAAGAAACACATCATGTACGTGATCTAGCGTCTGTCTCCACCACATTCCCAGTGTCTAGGCCCCTGTCAAGTTTCCCTGCTTCTCCAGAGCTAGAATATCTAGGCCCCAATACTCACCAGATACTCCTGGACACTCCAGGCTTTTCTAGGTGTCGGAGCCCACCCTGAGCCCCAGGCCCGTGGCATTTCCCCAGCTCCCAGCACACCTCCCAAACAGCAATTCCTTCCTCCATGCCCTGCCCCCAAACTTCCTACACCCTCGACCCGCTGACCCTTCCTCCTGCTTTGCTCACTTCCAGCACGACTTCGACACCTCCCTAGGACCCCACCCCGCCAACTGCCGGGCTGCTTCCGCCTCTTCCTGTCTCCTGTGCCTGGAAGCTCTCCCAGCCACACACCCGGCCTCTGGGTACCACTTGGGACCCACCCACAGCCTGATGCACGTGGTCCGGGCTGAGCTGGTGTCAGGACCGTGAGCCAGACACGGCACCTGTGAGGATGGCTCGTTGGCCACGGACGCTGTAGAATGTCCATCGTCAGCCTCAGGACAGGTCCCATGCCCACGGACGTGGCCTTCAGCTGATAGCCGGGGATGCCCACGACAGACCTTCAGAGCCCGGAGCGCGGATACCAGGGGTCACTGGCTCTTTGGCTCGTTAATCAGCCGGTAGGCGGTGGAGGGTGGGGTGGTCTGGTCTTGGCTTCAGGGTGCACAGCCACTGTTCCCTGAACTTAGCCCACACCTTGTTGGCGAGCAACCATGACTGTTTCCCCGAAGGGGGAGCCAGATGTGTACGTGATGCTGTCAATAGTGAAAGGGCTTGCGCGTCCGTGGGTACTTCTGCCTGCACAGCATCTCAGGTGCCCAGCCTCATACCCGACCCTAGGACAACATTAGGGTTTTCCCATCCCAGAGGCTCTGTGTGTTGTATTTTCTGTTTGCAAGCTCCTGAATGCCTGTGACAAAGACTCTCTCCTTGTCCAAAGTAGCCAGGCTCCTCTGAGCCCTCTTCCCCACCAGGACTCAAACTTGGACCTGAACAAATGCTAACAGTGCACCTGAGAGCGAAAGGCCACGGAGGGAGGACCCCGGCCCCTCACCGTGCCTCCCTGAGAAAAGCTAAGACTGCCAGAAGAATTCGAGGTCTGTTCCAGCCGGCACCTCAAGATGGGGCCCCTGCATACGCTGGTGAGCAAACCGGTGGGGTTCCCAGGGGCGGCCCTCGATGAGCTCCTCCCTGAGCCTGCGGAGCCCTCTTGCTTCCCTCTCCCTCCTCCTCCTCCTCCCTTGCAGATGCCGGGCCACCTCCACACAGCGAGATGCCGAGATGCCGGGTCACCTCCACACAGCGAGATGCCGGGCCACCTCCACACAGCGAGATGCCGGGCCACCTCCACACAGCGAGATGCCGGGCCACCTCCACACAGCGAGATGCCGGGCCACCTCCACACAGCGAGATGCCGGGCCACCTCCACACAGCGAGATGCCGGGCCACCTCCACACAGCGAGATGCCGGGCCACCTCCACACAGCGAGATGCCGGGCCACCTCCACACAGCGAGATGCCGGGTCACCTCCACACAGCGAGATGCCGGGCCACCTCCACACAGCGAGATGCCGGGCCACCTCCACACAGCGAGATGCCGGGCCACCTCCACACAGCGAGATGCCGGGTCACCTCCACACAGCGAGATGCCGGGCCACCTCCACACAGCGAGATGCCGGGCCACCTCCACACAGCGAGATGCCGGGTCACCTCCACACAGCGTGCCCTTGGGACCCTCCTCTTTGCTGTAGGCCTCATTCCGATTAAACCTGTCCTTCCCGCTTTGACGGGGGTCCAGCACAATTTTGCCTTTTCCGACACCTACTACAGGCAAATGGCCCTGGGCCGGGGCCGTGAACTTCTCGAGGGCAGGGAGCACAGCTCTCTGCTGAATTCCCGGGAATCCCAACACAGTGCCTCCTCCACTGGGGAAGGGAAGGGGGGAGGGGGGAGGGGAAGGGAGGCCAAAGGGGAACTTACAGCTTGTGAAGAACATTATATATTAAAAAAAAAACAATAAGAAGAATGAAAAACTGGCGTGAGATTTAATGCTGGGGTTTCTGACTCGTCTTCGTAGCTCCTGGAACCAGAGCGATTACCAGGACTTACGAGCAGGGCAGCTCCATTCGCTCGCAGAGCCGAAGGCCCCAGGGAGCTCCAGCTCGAGCGCTTTCAAGCCTTCAGCCTGGGGACCAGGTTCCAGAGCCACTGGGCATCCACTGTGTGTGGCCGGGCCACACCGTCATGGCTGGTCGTCACGGGCCTTTGGGAACACACTGCCGCGAGGGTTGACCATACGAGGCAGAGCCCATGGCGGATGCTTTTACCTCTCACTTCAGGGGCTGCTTGAACTTGTGGATTTGACTTTTGGAAAAGGCCAACATATGTACAGACACTGATGAATCAGACAGACAGACGATCAAGCAGTAGGGGCCATCGATAGCCCTGGGCTTGCGTGTGGCTCGTAAGTCGACTTCAAAGTCATTTTACAAAGACAAGCTTCAGGAACTGTCTGGAACATAAAACCCAGAAATCAGTGGGGTGGGGGCATTCACAATAGCCCTCGCACTCTCAGGGGTGGTCATTGTGATAAAAAGAGAAAATACTGTGTTGGCGAGGCTGCGGAGAAATCGCAGGCCTCGTGCCTTGCTGGTGGGAATGCGAAATGGGGCAGGCACTGGGGAAAACCATAGGTCAGTGCTTCAAAAGATGAAATGGTTACCAGTGACCCAGCAAGTCCGTTTCTGGGTGTGTACTTGGAAGCAAAAGCAGGGACTCACCACGCTCATAGCAGCGGTGCTCACGAGAGCCAAAACGCAGAAGCAAACTTGGGTCCGTGGACGGACGAGTGGGTGCGTAAAACGTGGTCTCTTCTGACACCTGCTACAACGTGAATGATCTTGGAGGATACTGTGTTGCATGGAATCAGCAGTCACAGAAGGACAAATACTGTGGGATCCCAGCCCCACGAGGCCCCTAGCAGAGTCCAGTGCAGGGAGACCCAAAGGAAGACAGTGGGAGCCTGGGGCTGGGGGAAGGGCTGGGGAGTCAGCGCTTCATGGGGACACAGGGTCTGTTTTGCAGAATGAACAGAGTCCCGGAGTGGATGACGGGGATGTCTACACAGCAGTGTGAGTATACGTAACACCACTGACCCGTACTTTAAAAAGCTTAAAATAGTAAAGTTTGTGTTATGTGTGTTTTACTACAATAAACAAATTGTCTGTGATTCAATAGGCGAGAAGCCCCCTTCCCACCTCCACCTCCAGCCTCCCAGCGCCCCCCCGCCCAGGTCACCAATGTTCAAGGTTTGTGTGTCTGCCCCAAAGCCACGGGCAGGGGGAGTGGGGGAAGGGAAGGCGGATGGAGGAAGCTGTGGGAGAGGTGGGAACATGCGTGTGATCCCAAATTCCAGACAGGGAAGCACCAAGGGAGCCCACGGGGCCCCTCGAAGGAGCTGCGAGCAGGAGTGCGTCACCCACTGCCTCCAGGGAGGGTCAGATCTGTCCCCTGAAAGAGACCTGGGTCATCAGTTCCTCGGCCTCTCCAATCCTGTTTCTCAGGCTCGGGGCCACCTCCCGGAGCATGGAGGATTCAGGTCCCGCCAAGGGCACCCCTGAGCACCCCCTCCTCACTGACTCTGCAGGAGGGACTTCTGGTGGAGCCCCTGCCCCAAGGAAGGGGACCCACACAGCTGCACCTCTGGGCGCCACAGTCCTGCCAATGTGGCTCTGAACTCCACCACGGAACTTACCGTCTTCAGTGACACGGTCACTGCTCCAAAGCCAGAATCCTTTTAGATCTGGAGTGGGCACCACGGGCTCCCTTGCTGAGCCCACCTGAACCAGCGGACTTCAGCTGCCAGGGCCCCAGCCCCATCAAAGCCATGGATTGATGCTATTTTCAGAAGCAGGAAGGCAGGGTTGCAGCCACAGTGCCAACGGCCTTGTGGTCCTCGTGGGGAGGGACACCACCCAGTCTAGGCAAAGGCAAGGGGAAACCAGTAGGTGAAGGCAGTGGAAAGCCCTGTATTTAATGCTTTGGAGGCAAATTTGCCAAGGAGACCCAAGACAAGCCATCAGCTGCCTTGGCTAACTAGCCTTCTTGGAAGAGACCCTCGGGCCAGCATGACACCCTCATGCTTCCGAGGACTGAACCAGCAGCTCAGGGGGCCTGGGTGTCGCTGCCTGGGACACATGGCTTGAGTGACCGACCTGGGCTCACACCTTCCTCCGGCTGAATGCAGGGACTGCGAGCCTTCCGTCATCCTGTTCTGGGAGAACCAACGGATGCCCTTACTTGGGTCTTCTCACCAGCGACCACTCGAGGTGAAGGATCCTTTCCCAATTTTTGTGCCCACCTCTGAGTGTCTTGGGGATTTACCTGGCAGGTGACCTAGCCAGAGCCTCTGTGCGTCCTTGGGAATCAGTTGGCTGGACGGTTAGAGCTGGGCACGTTTTCCTAGCCTGGCTGGAATCTCTGGGAAAGCTTACTCTACACGTGCCATTAAGAAACCACCGCCCCAGCATGAATTTGGAAAGTGTGTATTTTGCTACCTGAGGTCAGGTATCGTGCACGGCATGTTGGTTCAGAGCAGAGACCTTGGAAGCAGAATGCCTGAGTTCAAATTCTGGCTATGTCCTTGAGCAACTTACCTCTGCGTATCTCAGTGTTCTCATCTGTAAAATGGGGATGATCTAAGCCACTCACCCAACGGCGATCCTGAAGATCACTGAGGCTTACCGTGAGCACCAGGTGGGAGAGGTTCTCAGTTGGAAGCCCACGAGCCTCTCCTATTGTACCTGCCCTGCTCCCTCTACACACTTAGGGGCAGAGGTGTTCAGGATCTTTGGATTTCAAGAAGGAAAAGTGGTGTAGGTACTGGGTAATCCCCCACCACCAGTGGGCCTGGTGCGGTCCTCTAGTAGTATTTCTGCAAGAGAATCTAGAGCCTTCACCCTGAAAGGGATCAGTAAATGGCATAAATGATATTTTTATAGTCATTTCTGGTCAAAAAGGAGCCACATTTCAGGTCAGATTTTGCCATCAAATGAGGTACAGAGAAAGCTTTTCTGTTTATTTTGGATTTCAGATTTAAAGACAAGGGGTTTTCATCTTGCCTTGAAGAATGAAATGCATTCGTGGTCCCCATAATAGGGCCAACCAGTGAGTGGGGGTTGCTGGCGGGACTGGGGGGACGTTGGAGAGCCATATGGAAAAGTTGGGTGGTATCTGACTCTAGCGAGGTAGAGACGTGTGGCCAAGGGTGCCCTGTTGTTAAATGATTTTGTTTCAAATCTTCAGGGGCCCCTGGGTGGCTCTGTCAGATGGGCGTTTGGCTCTTGATTTCACCTCAGGTCATGATCTCAGGGTTGTGGGATCGAGCTCTGCATCGGGCTCCGTGCTGGGCATAGAGCCTGCTTGAGATTCTCTCTCCCTTTCCCTCTGCTCCTCCCCACTCCCACATGTGCTCTCTCTCAAAAAAAAAAAAAAAAAAAAAAGCGGGTGGGGGGGGCGGGAGTCAAGCCAAGAAAGATGTCTAATGACATCGCCTAGACCCCCAGGAACTCCACTTGGGCAAAGCAAACATGGCGGCCACATGCACAAGGCTGATGGTGCCTGCTGATGCCTGCTGGGCCCTCCCGGAAAGTCCCTGCCCTTTCCCTGGTGCGGCCTCACTCACACCGCCTTCTCCCGGGCTGACTAAGCATCTGTGGTGTGTGGCCACACCCAGAGCCCAGAGGATCCCGGGAGCAGAAGACGGCCGGGCCATCCTGGCAAGCCAACTGTCCGTCTTATGGCAGATGTGTCACATTCCTGCAGCAAAGCTAGAGACCGGGATCTCTATTCCCAGAGTCACCGCCTTGACTGCCTGACTCTGACATATGTAGCTGGTGTCTTAAAAAATAACTAACACGCTTCCTTTGGATGGTCCCACCACTCCCATTGCTACTGCGTATTGGATGCCTGGGTTCTCGCGGTGCTTCCGAGCACCTGGTCAACAGCTGTTGCGGAGGTGTCCTGCCGAGGCAGCTTTGGTCAACGCTCTACCCTCTACCATTTCTGCTTTACCTCTTTTATTCCTTTCCACTACTTGCAGTGAACTCTCTCTGGGATAGTTATAAGAGGGTAGGCTCCTAATGGACAGGTGGTGATTGTTGCCACAGCCCAGATATTTTAAATGCAAGCGAGCCATCGGATTGTCCCGGGGACCCGGTCATTCCACACAGCTCCCACCTACCCGTTTCCTTTCCTCTCTGTGTTCTTCCACGCTGCCTCACGCTGCACCCCATGGAGGACATTGGGGGGGGGGGGTCCTGTCTCCACTCGGTTTCCTGGCCAGAGATGTGCTCCAAGCCAGGTTGGAAGGCGGTGTCCCCTTACTTCTGTGTTAGAGTGTGAACAGACAGATGCTGAACCATGGCAGCATCTGTGTCCACCGAGAACACGTATTTCTTAAAAAGCTTGAAGCAATTGCTCTCCATGGCCCACAAGGATGCTTCTTGGAGACATACCTCCAGCCTGCAGCAGCCTCAGGACAGCCCTGCCCCAGGTGTATGTAGGATGTCAGGTCTCAGGAGAAGACCACCAGGAGAAGACACCACCACCAGGTGCCAGCAAACATCCTCCTCCGGAGCCAGGTTGGACGTGCAGAAAGCCAGAGACCTGGAGGACGCTGCTTCACCCCCACAGAGGTGCCCACCCTCCATGGGTTCTGACCCACACTGGGACATTGGCCACTGCAGGTGGAAAACAAAGAGAGATGTGTGCTTTCTGATGCCCAGGGCTGACACATGTGTGCTTGGATTCGGTTCTAGGAAGAAGTTTGTTCCGCCAACCTGGCTCGGGTGCTATCTTTCATTAGATGATGTAGACATGAAACTCTTCTGGCCGAAATTCCCACTTCTGAAGAGCTACTCCTGAGACCCACAGAGCAAGCAAATGCCGTGGCCCATGGGTGGCCCTTTCATCCCTCAGTTATACCCCAAAGGCAGTCCTGTTACTTTCCCCTGTGGGTGTAGTAGAGAGAATAATGACCCCCCCAAACGTCCATGTCCTTATCCTCACACCCTGAATATGTTTCCTTACATGGCAACAGGGACATTACAGACTGGATGAAATTAAAGACTTTAGATGGGGAAGTTTTCCTGGATTATCCAGGTGGACCCAGCATCATCTCCAGGCTCCTTATAGGAGGGAGGGAGGCAGAAGGGTCAAGTTAGAGGAAGAGGCAAGTTAGCAACATTCACAATGGTCAGAGAGGTGCAGCCAGGAGCTTGTGGATGCTGGGAGAGGCGAGACTTCTCCCAGAGCCTCTGGAAGGAGCCAGCCCTGCCAGCACCTTGATGTGGCCCCTTTCCCACTCATTTCAGACCTCTGGGACTGTAAGAGAATACTCCTGTGCTGTTTTAAGCTACTAGATGTGTGGTATTTGTTACAGCCGCCACAGGAAACAAATATGGTGGTCACGCCCTGCTAGAGGTCACGTTTCATCTGAAGGCAAGACCGTGGATCCTCTCCACTTGGGTTTGAAACCGTCTTTCCCCTTGGCTATGAAGTTGTAGACATCGTAATCGGACCCCTCACACCTGGGGAACCCCCTGGACTGGGCCCAATCATCCCAGTATCTGCTCCATGGCTTCTGGCAGGTTAAAAATTCAGGTAACTGTGGGGTGCCCCTTGTCTCTCCAAGTGGGAGTTTGTTAAAGCAAAAGAGGTGGGGTCCATGGGAACCCTTCAAACCCGGCTTATTCTGAACCCCTTATTCTTGGAGATACCTTGCCCCCATCTCTAGAGAGCGGAGGTAACCAGTCTGGACATCAACAAGAACCTCAGACCCAGGGGCATCTGGGTGTCTCAGTTGGGAAAGCATCTGACTCTTGGATTAGGCTCAGGTTGTGGTCTGACGGCTTGTGGGATCAAGCCCTGTGTTGGGCTCCACGCTCAGACTGGAGTCTGCTTGGATCATCTCCCTGTGCCCCTCCACCTCACACTTTCTCTAAAATAAATAAATAAATCTTGAGAAAGAAAAAAGAATTTCCCACCCATATGTCATTTCACAGGGTGATTTTCCATCACTCTACACACACCAGCTCGCTGCAGGGCAGGAAGGCAAAGATCATTCCTGCTTTCCTGGGAGGCGAGGCTGAGATCCAGAAAAGTTCTGCTTCCAGCCAGACCAGGGGCCCAGGCCTGAGGTCTAAGCCAACAACAGGAGGCTCCCTTGTCCCCAGGGACCCTCCCCCTTGAGCCCTCCTGGCACGTGCAAGGCAGAAGTGAGGCTCTGCTCAGGGGTCTTCGCCTTTCCAAGAACCCTAACCTGCTTCCTACCTCATCCTGTCCCCCCAGCAAGAGCTGGCAGCCTCTCACCTTCTGCTGATGTGGGCAGATAAGCATTCCGATCTGCACTTCCCGCGCCCACCAGGCCTTTGGATGCTGCTTTGGAAATGCCTTTCCCAGGCTCAGCCCTAGCCTGGAGCCATGGGCTGGCCCAGGTCGGATGGCAGGTGAGGGGCTCCCCTGGACCCGGGAGCAGTGCATGTGTGCGGCCCTCCTGAGGCTGGGCCAAGCCTTCGCCTGCCCTCTCCTTCAAGTCCACGCAGATCAGGAGGCAGGCACTCATCCTAGGCCTGTTTTAGCAAGAAGGGGAGTATCTGGCAAAGGTTATTGACTGGCACAGCTAGGATTTGAATCCAGCTCTGAATCCAGAGTCCAAGTGTGTAAAAGCTACCCTGTACCTTCCTGCCAATTGCTAGAATCTCTCAACCCCCAGAGGTAGCGTTTTCTTGCCCTCACTCCTCACTCTGTCTTTGTTGAGTAGTCGCTGGTGGAAAGAGCATTTCCAAGAACATACACATCTGCCAAACCTTCTCCGGCTTGTCCAACGGCTCCAGGAGGTGGACAGGTGCCTTTGGGAAGGCTCCTTGCCTAGCAGTTACTGTCAGAGCCCGACATGGGTGAAGCGATTATTATCCCCATCGTGGGAATGATGATGACACCCAAATGAGAACACAAAAAGTCTGCATGTTTAGGTCTTGCGCTATGAGGGGCGTCAGTCACCATCATGTGCGTTCAGCAGAGACTCAAAGGCAGGCAGGGGACCTGGAACGCTTCATGGGGGAAAGCAAGGAGAGCTTTATTGTGCCCTGGGTGGGGGCTGTCACCACGGGAAGCGGGGGCAGGCTCCCAGAAGTGGGGCATCCTTTGTGTTTTGTTAGGGGAGCATATTTGACTTTCTCCAGTTGGCCCTAAATTAGAAGCGAGGACCCAAGTTAGGGAAGCTGGCACTCACTGACCGGGTTCTGACCATTCTGGGCTGATGGTACAGAAGTTGTGGTTCATTCTCTTGCTGTGTATGTTGGGGCCATTGCCTGTGTAGGGGAGGAAAAACTTTTTCCCTACCCTCTCAGGTTCTTGTATATTAAAGCCATCAATGGGAGGGATTTTCCTATGCGTGTGGGATCCAACACAACAGTAGCGGACTCCTGAAATGCTTATGGTCAAAAATGGACACCGCTAACTTTGGAGGAATAGGGGAAGGGAAGAAACAGCTTCGAGGGGCTTTTTTTTCCATGGGGAAAACAAATAGGTTTCTTTAGGAATGACAAAGGAGTTTTTAGGAGAACAGGCAAGAGAGAATTTGCGATAATGTTTGCTTTAACAGGTATGAATGGTCTTTCTGTCTTCTTCAGGGCTGTATGTCCCCAGGGAGGGGATATATGACAGCCTCATTTCTCAGAAGTTGCTGCTTTTCGTCAACTAAGGGAAGCTCCAAAGAGGCTTTGTTCTGCCTCTGTTGAATCTCAAATGTCTTAACTTAGAATAATCGTTATGCCAACTTGAGGGGGGGTTCCTGAATGGGTCCCCACATCTGTTTGTCATACAAGCTCTCACCATTTCCAGGATAAAGAAATTGAGGCCTTTTGCAAGCGCTCCTTAGTGGGAGGCGGGGCTATTCAAGGTGGGGAGAAGTTGGGGGGCGGATTTTGTAAATATGATGTCACAGAAGAAAGTCCTACCCACCCACCCACAGGAATCGTCCCCGATGCTGGGAAAGCATGACACGGTTCCTAATTTTGAGTTGTTCACACTCTGGTGAGAGGAGACAGAATCATAAAGAATTAATTTTTTAAAAGATTTTATTTATTTATTTGACAAACAGAGATCACAAGTAGGCAGAGAGGCAGGCAGAGAGAGAGGGGGAAGCAGGCTCCTGGCCGAGCAGAGAGCCCAAGGCGGGGCTCCATCCCAGGATGCTGGAATCATGACCTGAGCCGAAGGCAGAGGCTTTAACCCACTGAGCCACCCAGGTGCCCTCAGAATCATAAAGAATTATTGACGTTACATTAAAAACTCCAGTTATTCCTTTTGTAAAATATCCGCCTATCCATCTATGCTTAGAACAGAATGTTGCGGTGATAAACACTTTCACCGCGTGCGAGATGAGAGAACGTCGTTTCCTCCCGTTTATTACCTGCTGGAGTTTCCCGATTGTCTGTACCTGCAGAATTTATTGGGGGGGTGGTGGTGGCAGATTTAAAAAACCCTGTTTCCTTATCGCTGAAAAGGCTGGTTGGTTCCCAGGCCCTTCCGCGGCTTTCCTAACTGATTCTTCCTGCCCACCGCCCGCCACTGCCCTGGGCGGCCGGGCCCCTGCAGGGCCACTTCACAAACCCAGGACGCCAGGCTCTCTCAGGCCTCTGGTCCTCGCTCACCTTGAATTCTGTCTGGAGCATTTTCCACCTTTGCTTGGGAATTTCCCCCTTTACTCCCCCAAACCCAGTTTAAACGTCTTCACTTCTGAATCTCACAGCGCCATCCGTCTGCTCCCACGATTCTGCGAGCTCTTCCCGTGTCCCTCAAAAAAAAAAAAAATGCTTTAAGAAGGATGTGCAATATCCCACCCCCCCAGAGGCACCATGATTTGTTCTCTCAGGTCGTGGTAGGTAGTTGCGTTGTTTCCAAATTTTGTATGTAAGTGATGCTGTGATATACCTTCTGGATTCGCAAGCTTTGATCACGTCTCTGCTTTTTTACAATAGATTTCTAGAGTCCCCGGGTCATAGAGGAAGAACATTTTTTAAAGGATTTATTTAGGGGCACCTGGGTGGCTCAGTGGGTTAAAGCCTCTGACTTTGGCTCATGTTATGACCTCAGGGTCCTGGGATCGAGCCCCGCATCGGGCTCTCTGCTTCCCTCTCTCTCTCTGCCTGCCTCTCTGCCTACTTGTGATCTCTGTCTGTCAAATAAATAAATATATATATAATTTGGTTATTTATTTATTTATTTAGAGCGACTGCAAATGCACAAGCAGGGAGGGGGTGAGGGCAGAGGGGGAGGGACAGAGGGAGCGGGAGACCGAGACCCTCAAGTCAGCTCCACACCCGGGGCAGAGCTGGGTGCAGGGCATATCTCCTGGTCCTGAGATCATGACCTGAGCTGAAACCACGAGTCCGCCACTTAACCAACTGCGCCATGCAGGCGTCCCCGAGGAAGGACACTTGTTAAGGCTCTTCCTACACATCTCAGAATTGCTTTCCAAACAGATCGTGCAACTTCTTCTCAGGCCCCGGTGTGTAGGTGTACATGTCCCACCCCGAGTGGACGCCGTCATTTCAAAACCATATGTTGGTCTCATCGCGGAAGATGCCACTTCAGTGGTTTGATTTGCGTTTGACTCTTCGTGAGATTATATCTTTAAAAATTGGCTTACTTTAAAAATTCAATTATATAGCATAGTGGTTCCAGGCTTCAGAGTCCAAGAGGGGCTCAGCTCTTGGCTCTGCTGATTAGAACCGGGGGACCTGGGGGAAATTCTGGCCTCCTTGTGCATTAACAAACCAGGGGTCAGGCGGGCCCACTTCATGGAGCCCTTGTGAGGACCGAATCAACACGTACATGCAAAACACTCGGCTCGGTGTCTGGGCCCAGGGTCCTCCAGAACCATGACCTGTGTGATCAGCATTTTCGGAATTCTGAGACTTTAGTGTTTTATGTGCAAATTGTATGCTTTTTGACTGTGGGTTTTTGTTTGTTTGTTTGTTTGTTTGTTTGTTTTTGGTGGAGTGTGTTTTTCATACTCATTGGTAAGAGTTCTGCTGTATATCAAGGAGTTCAACCCTTTTCTTGTCATATTTATGCTGATATATTTGCAAAATTTTCCACTTATTTTGGTCTTGTATCATTTCTACCCCCACGACATTTTCCTTCTATGTAGACAAACATACTCATGTCTTTGTTGAGGATTCCTTCCATGAATTCTATGCCAATAATTCCTTCCCGGAACCGAGAGCCATGAAATAGTTTCTCTCCCTTTTTGGAGGGAAATCCCTGTGATTCTTTGTGTCCTCTCTTACACCCCCAGGCAGACTATTTTGGTCTCAGTTACTGGAGAGGATCACACCGGACCCTTTCACAGAACCTTTTGGGGAATAATTTTTTATGGACCTAAAAGCAGAAGGCGATGTGATTAGCTATGTTTTCAACAGCTTGCTGGCTCCTGTGCCGCAGGAGAGACCACAGCGATCTTAAACATAGCCAACTGGTACTCAGTCCTTCCTGTGGGCCGGGCTCTGCTCTGGGCCTTTGCACACCCTAAATCCCTCAAGCTCATGACTACCCAGAGACATGAGCTGGAGTTTAAGGAACTTACCCACAGTCAGAGCCAGGAATGGAGTCCAGAAGAAGGAGTGATAGACCCAAGGAGATGCCTTTTTCCAAAGTGATGGTCTCGATGAAAAGCAGTGCAGTCAACCTAGACAGTAGCATAAGGAGGAGAGGTCAGGGCAGATGAGCAGATCTGGGACCTGACGACACCTGACGACCCGCTGCCTGTTGGGGCACCGTTAGGAGGAGGGAAGTTGAGAATCCCATCCAAGTGTGCAAGACCCTCGAAGACGGCACGTACCACAAATGCCCCCTTCCTGCGTCCCCACGGTTCTGGCACACTCGGCTGCCCAGCACTGAGACCAGCAGTCTTCACCTTCCCAAACGGCCCAGACGCAGCAGGCACTGGTGGGAGTGGGAAGGCTCTTCTTTCTCTCTCACCCAGATCCCTCACACCTTTGTCCCCCACCCCGTCACCCTCTGCTTGCACAATGCCTGGCTCTGGCCTTGGGATCCCGCACAGGGAGTGTCTGCGTGGCACAGCTGGTCGTGCCTGACCTCCTGGTCACTTCCACATTAGCTCGTGTTCCCCACACTAGAGGCCACTGGCCGGGCCCCTTCCGAGGATGGCCTGGGTCCCTGTGGTTGACCAGCTGCCCAAGCCAGACTGGCCGTGACCATATCCATCGTGAATGGATGTGACGTGCCCGCCGTCGGTGCCCCTTGACCCTCTGAGCAGAATAATGAGGCCCATTGCTCTGCGATGTGCAAAGGCTGGGCTGAGTGCAGAGCTCTAGGACTTGCGCCGCGGTGAGCACGGCCACATTCCCCTTCGGAGTCCCAATAGCAGGAGCTCAGAATCCAAAAGCAAATTAGAAATCACCCATATCTCACCTTCTCCCAACAGCTCGCGTAGTGACTTTGGCGTCAGCCGCAGTGACTTTGGGGAGCCCCTCTCTGCTCGGACGAACAAGCTTCTCCATCCTGTTCTTCCTCCTCTCTGTGTTGGGCCACAGAAGCTCGCGGCTCCGGGGATCGGGGAAGGGCCACCGAGGCTGTGCACCTGCAGGGCTGGGTGGGCGCCGGGCCTCTAGCACACACTCGAGAAACACTCGCTTCCTAGAGCAGTTTGCCGCCTCCTCCGGGGACAGCCTGGAGGACAGGACCCCGTGCAGACTGGGGTCAGCAAGGAGCCCCACCAGCCGGCCCCGGTCTCTGCCGGCAGCTTGTCCTTGCGTGTTCAGGTGTCGTCTGCACCAAAGATCTTAACGCCAGTTGACTTGCTACAGCAGGGGCCTGAGCAGAAAGTCTGCGGTCACAGTATGTTCGCACCGTCTAAGTGTGGCCGTCCTGTGACATGAAGATCGTGCTCTCGGCCCTGGGCAGCGGTTCCTTTTCTGGCTCCTCATCCCGGCAACCTCACCGCGTCCCCGAGCCGGCAGAGAAGCTGCCAGAAGGTTCCTCTGCCCCAGACGGTGGGCCTCCCTGACCTGCCTCCTCTGCTGCCCTGGAGCCCGGGGCCTGTCCTGTTAGCCTGTCTTAGCGGATTGTGTACCAACGATCGCTCTCAAACCTCAGGCATGTCACTCCTCTTGCATTTCCTGCTCAGGGAGACACCTGTGTTCCGTGACATCAGTTTGCTCATCTGTCAACAAAGCCGTGTGTCTCTGCTCCTCCGCCTTCCTCCCTCCCTGCCCCGAGCGCCACCCGGCCTGGCTGCCTGGGTGCTGGGAGCGTGGCCTGCCCTGGGGAGAACCGCAGGAAATGAACCGGGGCCCTGCGATGAAAACCAGGTCAGCACATTTGTGAGCTTGCGTCAGTCCCCGCGCAGCCAAGACGGAAGGCCGTGGAGATTCGTGGGGGGCTCCTCGCCTGTTGGGTCTGACGTCGAAAGCCCTGTGTCCCTGGGAGGCCGTCTCTAGGGACGGAGTCGGGGGGGTCCCCCTCGAGTCGGAGCGTCTTTCTCCAGATTTTCAGCTGCCGCTCATCAGAGCAGAGTCCCCTCCCCCCCCCCCACCCCTGCCCCGTTCCTGTCCCCTGCCCCGCCCTCGGCTCCGGAAGCACCATGGCTAGACAGCATGGCAGGAGAGATGCTCTGCCTTCCCTCCTTCTCCAGAAAGTCAGAGATGCAGTGACTCTCCCGTCCTCTTCTCGACGCACCCATCCCCCGCGTCAGAGCAGCCCCCACCGCGTACCCTCCTGGGACCCAGTCCCGGCAACGTCGCACGGCAGCAGCGAGCCTCAGCGAGGGCCTCCGAGCCTCCGTCAGTGAGCTGGGGTCCGTGCGCGCCCAGGGCCGTGTCACAGAGTGGAGGGACGTTTTGCCAACTCCGCAGACGCGGGCTGCGGCACGGGGAAGCGCCAGGTCCCCGAGCACATTGCACCAACAGGACCTGCCATTTCAGCACCTTTGGCCGGCCCCTGGGTGATGCCCAGGAAGGTGTGGGGACTCGTTGGGCTGGTCCCCAGGAAGCTGACCGTGTTTGCCTTGGATCGCTGGGCTGGTCCGCAGCCTGCTGGCGCCACACCCCATGTGTCAGCCTCCGGGAGGCACGCCGGACTTTTCTACCATGCTTCCTGTTTTCACTACCAAGTGGTGCTGGGCCACGGCGGTGGCCGGAGAAGACCCCCCCGCCCAAGAACCTGCCTTGTGGGAAGGTACCTTCAATGTGCCCCAGGGGTCTTGTGCCATCCCTCTAGCACCGTCTCCCCATGCTCTGTGTGTTATATCATTTCCTTCTCCCCAAACCCCACTGATGGGGTCAGAACTCATTCAGCAAATATTTGCTGAGTACCCGCTCCCTGCAAAGGGCTGCTGGATGCACCGGGGACACATCAGGGAGCAGAGCACACGGAAGTCCCGTGCCTGTGAACCTCACATCCCAGCTAGGGAGACAGACCGCCCAGAAAACAGGAGACATGCATAGAGAATGGGCTAGAAGGAGCTCAGTGTGGCTGTGTTGAGCAGAGACATGATGGGGGTAGACAGCAAGCCCGGGGGAGGGGGCGTTATCCCCACTTTACAGATGAGGAAATCGAGGCACAGATGGATGGAATAGCTTGGTCAAGGTCTTGAGGCTCACAATGCAGCAAAGGCTGACCTTGAGCTCTGAAATCGGAGACTGTTCTCTAAATGGGCCATCTCAAGCCTTTTCCCATAAAGGGCTAGGGCGTAAATATTTTAGGGTTTGTAGGGAGCATAGGGACTCTGCTGTCTAGTCTTCCTCTTCTTTTTTTTTTTTTTGTTACACTCCTGAAAGTGTGTAAAAATCGTTCTTACCTCTCTGTGGCACAAACACAGGGGCCTGGGGATGGCTCTTGGACCCCAGCTCTGAGCCACGAGCCTTGGGCATTTTCCCAATAAGCTCAATGTTCTCAAAGCCCCGCACAACCCCGGCGGATGGACGCGCTCTCATTTCAGACAAGAAAATCAAGGCTCGGAAAAGTGAGATCGTTTGGCCGTGATCGAAGAGCCAGAATCATGCCCTTCTGTAAGGCTGACGAGATTCAGGCACGTTTTTCCTTCTGCCCTAAGCGTCTCACTTTGGACAGTGGTTTAAACCCCTGCTCTAAAAGGCAACATTCACGACTCCAGAAACAATTAAACGTAGATTGCTATATGGTCGGTAATCCAACCCGGGCATAAAGCCGAAAGAATCGGAAGCAGGGTCTCCCAGAGCTGTCCGCACACCCACGTCCAGAGCAGCGTCGTTCGCAAGACCTGGAGAAAGGAAGGAACCGAGTGTCCCTCGAGGGATGCAAAACCTAGAACCTTCGGGCCAGGGAGTCGCCCTCAGCCTTAGAAACGAAGGACATTCTGACACCTGCCGCAGCAAGGGCGAACCTCGAGGAGGTCACGCTGGGTGACGCCAGCCAGACACAAAGGGACCCATAGTGTGTGATTCCCCTAACATGAGGTAACTAGAGGAGTCGGATCTGCAGAGACAGAAGGTAGGACAGGGTGACGGGCGTGGCGGGAGGGCGTGGGGAGTTCGTGTTTAAAGGGGCCACGATGACTGGAGGACCCGGAAGATAAGGGACTTGGGACACAGACACACAGGGAGGAGGACCGTGTAAGAGTCACCGAAGAGCAGGCCACGTGAAGATGGAGGCAGGGAGTGCGGTGAGCCGTCGACAAGCCGAGGACCGCCAAGGATGGCCGGCAGCCACCAAAAGCTAGTAGAGAAGCACAGAAGCATCCTCCCCCAGAGACTTAAAAAGGAGTAGGGCCCCGCCAGCCCCCAGATTGCAGACTCCCAGCCTCCAGACAGTGAAATATTACATTTCTGTTGTTTAAGCCACTAAATTTATATGATTTGTTAGGACAGCCCCACGAACTCCTGCAGAAGGTAAACAGCTCAGCTTGGATTTCTCAGCGTGGGACCCACAGTCAGACGTGGTCTTGTAGTCTGAGCAGAGGGATGTCCCTTCTGCATTCTCCCCTAGGGCAGCAGGAACCCCAGGGACCCTCCAGGGACCCTGCTGCTGGAAACTCCCCCATCCAGTGTCCAAAGGAGGCACATTGGGGTGTCTGAGCAGGACAAGAAATGACAAGCAGGAAACCCATTGTCTGGCTGGAGAAAGCTTCCAAGCTTGTTTGCTGCTTTAAACACCAGTGTTTGGGTTCCACCCAGAGAAAAAACAAGAAGACTCTGAAGAAGACAGTGAGGAGAAGAAGACAGTGTTGGAGGGACAGTTTCCATCTCCGCCACTGCCCGTGTTGCTAGTAGGACATGTCGGGACCCCACCCTTGTTAACTGGTGGCTGGTGGCATAACCGTAAATCCACTCGTAAATGTGCCAAAAGCCAGAGATGATTCCTACTTGGTACGTGTGCCCATGCTCACGGCTACCACCATTGGTGCCGCTGGACACAGCAAAGAGGGGACTCTCAGACCACCTACGGTGCCTACCTCAAGGTCCACACCATGGGGCTTGAGCTCCTAAAACCAACTCAGAGGATACACTCGGGTGTGCTTACACTGATTTTCTCCAGAGGGGAGAGTACACAACTTTTACCAGATTAGGATTCCTTCCTTTTAAAATTTAATTGTCTGAAAATTCAAATTGTGTTGCAAAGCTCGTGATAAACAGTGGTTGTCAGGACGCACCTTCCCACCTCCCATTCCCGCCCACCTTGAGTCTTCCTTTTCAAGTCTTTTAACGGTTGTTTTTTAAATCTTTACCTCTGCATTTTTAACTCACATACTTACCTTATGATTTCTTGGTTTTTCAGTTTGGCCACCACTCCCCACACACGCTTAACCTCTTTCACGCGGCCCACCATCTCCATACTTTAGTTATATTGCAATCTTCAGCCACAACAACAATTAGCACTGACATTACGATGACTCCATAAATACTCTTCCAAGTCAGCCAGTTAGGACACTCAGACGGCCTTTTCTTTCTTACGCAACTTTTTGGGTTTTCCTAGACTTCGTTGTTGCTTCACTTTTTTTTTCATATCCTTCATTTTTTATATACAACTTCCCAACTATTCCCCCAAATTATTTGATAAAGCCGAAAAGCTCCTCTCAGCAAAGTCACACTGATCAGGTAATCATTCATTTTTACTTTGTTTTGTTGTTTTGTTGGTTTTTTTTTATGACGATATCCTTTCTGGAGATCTCTGCCCTCCTGTATGTATCTGGACTGGTTGATCTCTTGGCTTGTGACACAGCTCTGCCCTCCTGAGGACTCCCTTCAACTTTAGTGAGAACCTCTTTTTAGCTTTCCATGTTAGCTATATGTGTCCTGTAACCTTTGTCTTTCTTTTTCTGGATTTACTTTCTTGCTCAAGTAGAACATCTTCCAGGAGCCTCCTAAAAAAAAAACAAAAACATGCCTGCAAGGTATGACTTGTAAATCTCAACTATCTTTGAACATCTTTCTTTGATTGCTTGTATTAATAAAAAATTCCAGGTGAAACATTTCTTAGTTAGAATTTAGCAGCCATTGCTCCATTATCTTCTGCTTTCTAGTATTGCTATCGAGAAATTCTTATCTTCTGAATATTCTATTATTTCTGTCCTATAAATATTAATGGTCCTTCTTCCTAAATCCCCAGCATTTTTTTTTAATTTTTAAAGATTTTATTTATTTATTTGCCAGAGAGAGATCACAAGTAGGCATAGAGCAGGCAGAGAGAGAGAGGAGGAAGCAGGCTCCCTGCTAAGCAGAGAGCCCGATGCGAGGCTCGATCCCAGGACCCTGAGATCATGACCTGAGCCGAAGGCAGCGGCTTAACCCACTGAGACACCCAGGCGCCCCAATCCCCAGCATTTTGATCTTTCAAAATGACGGGGTTTTTTTGCATTTCTTGTTTAGAAACTTAGTTAGCTCTTTCGATCAGGAAACTTGATGTCCTACCGTTCTGGGACTGTACAGTTCTCCTATTGCTCCCTTGATGACTTTCTTTTCTTTTTGCTCTTTCTTGAGGCACCAGGTTTAGAGCATGTCTGGTTTAATTTCCCTGAGCTCTCTGCAGGGGCAGTTGGGTTGTTGTCTGGTTCTGTGCAGCAAGGGAGGAGATCTTAGGGTCTAAATGTTTCTTACAGCATATTCTCAGCACTTGATTTCTACAGTATTCACCCAACTCCTCACTTCCACTTTCAAAGATGCCTGGTGTCTCCAATTTCACAGCCATTCCAGAGATCTGCAGTGCAGATCTCACTGACCTCGTGCAGGTCAGTGAGCATCGATTCCGCTTCGGTTTTCACGGGTCTGCTGTGCTAGCTCATCATCTATGGATCACATGTGGCTGCATGTAACAGAATTCCATCCAATGGCTCAAACAGCATTTTGATTCTCTTACCAGAACTAAGCAATCCGTGGCTATGACAGCAGCCTCCTGAGGTTAGCACTGTCTTCTATCTTTCTGCTCTACCATGCTTCTCAGGTGACTCCCATCCTCAGGGCTGTTTCATGGCCACAGATAGCCCCTCCACCCCAGCCGCATGTCCACATTCCAAGTCAGGAGAAAGAGAGAAAAGTAACAAAGTAAAGAAGAACGAATGGTCCCAATGTCAGGAACGGGATTTTCCTGGGGTCCCCAGCAGACTTCTGTATACAGAGTCACACGGCCATCTTTAGGCACAATGAATGCTGAGAAACAAGTTAATTGGAACACGACTGCCAGCACTGATGTTGGGATTCTGTCTTCAAGGAGGAAGAGAGAAAGGGTTTGAGGAGGCCACTAGCATTGTCCGCCACAGGCCGACTATGGGAATTTTCATGAGCAGCCCTCCCCTGGTGCCTCCTCTCCCTTCCCTTTGTTCTGGCGAGTTGACCTCTTACCTTTCCAGTGCCAGTGTTTTAGAGGATTTCTTCGGCAGGATCAAAAATCAAAGTACATATTCAATCTACGATGTTTAACCTGATGCCCCGGAAAGGTCAAGGCCCATGGAGCTAATTTGTTTCCTTGTACGTCGGGATACTTCTTCTTTTGTGTTGAGTAGGAAGAACAATCTCACTCAGTCACTTTGTTTTATAACTTTTTTTTTAAAGATATTATTTATTTGAGAGAGAGAGAAAGAGAGAGAGCACAAGCAGGGGGAGGAGCAGAGGCAGAGGGAGAAGCAGACTCCCTGCTGAGCAGGGAGCCTGACATAGGGCTCCATCCTGGGACGCCGAGATCATGACCTGGGCCGAAGGCAGATGCCTCCCGGACTGAGCCCCCCCGGGCTCCCCCTCCTCTTCATTTTTAAAGTGAAGACACTGGGTGAGGAAAGCATTTCCCACGGGATACTCTGGCAAGAAAACAAAAAGCGAAACAAGCATGGCAGAAAAAGATGAACGGACAGCAAAGAAGCCCATGAAAAGATACTTGATCATTAATCATTAGAGAAATTCAAATAAAACCACAGTGAGATACTATTACACACCCACTAGAGTGACTAAAATGATAATAATAACAGGAATAATAATCGCGCAAAACCAAGTGCCCGTGAGGAGGCAGAGCAGAGGAATAAATTGCTGATAACGATGCAGAACGGCACAGCCCTGGGGGAATCAGGTGGGCAGTTTCTTATGAAGTTAAACATATATTTGACCAAATGACCCAGAAATCCTAATCCTAGGTATCTACCCAAGAAATACAAACTAATGTTTACCCCAAAACCTGTAGCCACGTGCTTACGGCAGCTCTACTCACCCCCAAACTGCCGACGACCCTTTTCCGCCTCACTTGATCGCCGCCTCACTTGATCGCTGAGCAGACTCCGGCGACCGACGACGGGTGACACTCAGCAGAAAGGAAGGAGCTACGGATACAGCCACGGCCCGGATGACGCTCGGACCCGCGGCTGAATGACAGGCCAGACGCTACGGGCTCCGCTGAGACGCCCTTCTGGGAAGGGCAACACGGTAGAGCCTGGGAACCAATCTGTGGTTGCGGGGGGCCGCGGTGGGAGGAGGAGACTGACAGCAGACTGGGGGTGGGGGCGCTCTGGGGGTTGAGAGCTGCGCTCTGTGTCTCGATTAGGAGAGCGGTTCTACAGCACGTGCCTCCGTCAAAACTCAGAACCCGAGTCGTCGTCTTTTTTTTTTTTTAAGATTTTATTTATTTATTTGACAGACAGAGATCACAAGTAGGCAGAGAGGCAGGCAGAGAGAGGGGGAGAAGCAGGCTGCCTGCTGAGAGAGAGCCGGATGCAATGCGGGGCTCGATCCCACATCCCTGAGATCATGACCTGAGCCGAAGGCAGAGGCTTAACCTGCTAAGCCACCCAGCCGCCCCAAGTGGAGTCTTCTTGTATGTGAATTATGTCTCTGTAAACCTGACTTGTAAACATCAGTTAAAGTCAGAAACACCTGGGAAATGCTGCACCTGGATCCCTGCTCATTGAGTCCCTGAGCACCTGAGCACAGCCAAGGCACTGAGAAGTCCTGCTGCCAAGGCACTGAGAAGTCCTGCCAACCATTTAACCAAGAGGATTTGTTCTCCAAATCTTTTTCCAAGTGACAGGCTTTAACGAGCCTCAGGATGATGTAGAGCCCCTCGGTGAGCTCGTCGGTGACCTGGGTCGGTGTGGGCTCACGGCCTCCCTGCAGGGGACTCAGGCTTAGCATTTAGGTTTCTTTGAGGATAACCAACTCGTCCACGCTTTTGTGCACGGCCTTCCCTCCGGCCCCACAGACCAAGAAGCAGGGCGGGCTGCTGGGAGAGGGAGGCTCCCCCAAGGGGAGGAATGCTGAGGCCAGGCCTGGGGACAGCACATGCCCCTCCCTCGGGGCCTGCTGCCGGCCAGGGGACTGTGGCCACCATCACAAAGATGAACGCTGTTTGGCTGCTCATGCCTGGGCTCAGCACTGGGCGTCCGTTGCACAAGACCCGTTGAAGGAGGCGCGGCCGTCATCTCTGAGCGCGGTGAGATGCGGCGAAGCCCAGACTCCCGGGTGCCCCCGGCCTTCAGACCCCCTCGGAGGTCAAACCCAGCACCAGACAGGCCAGAACCATCTTTCCCCAGGTTTGGGCCATCTTCCCTGTGCGATCAGAGCAGGACCGGGTCCAAACTGCCGTGTCCTCTCCCAATTTCGACAGCCGTCCAGGTGCTGCCCAAGCACACTGATGGAGATGACTCAGCGGGCAGCGGGGAGCACTCACACGGAGTCCCAGCTGCAGGGGACGGCGCCAGCGCCAGTGTGGGCGCTCCTTCCTCACTGGAGGGCTTCCAGGAGGAGGCCCTGCCCCTCCCCTCACACCCCTACACAAAGCTTGCCCCGCCCCCCCCCTGCTGGCCAGTCCAAGTGCTAAAAATAGTCTCACCTGCGGCCAGAATCAATACCATCATACTTTCCACGGCAGGCATGAGCTTGGCGTACAATGGAGACGATTGTGCTGTTCTCGCCTCCCCCACGCAGCTTCCCAGGGCAGAGGGAAACTTTCAAAATGGGATGGTGGGCACTGAACTCACACGGTGGCTTCCAGAGCAGGGTTGGGCGAGACTGTGGTTGCACCCAAGTCCTGGGAGAGGAGGTAACCCACTGCCTTTTTTTGTTGTTTTTTTAATGCCCTAACATTTACAGGCACAGGTTTGTTGTTTCAGAGCAAAGCAAGCCGGCCAGCGACCATACCGATAAAATAAGGGTCTAAATTTGATCTCCAAAGAGGTTCTTTATTTTGTAAGACAGGCTCTTAGCAGGCAAACCTTTTACGTCGTGAAAATATTCTCAGAATGTTGATGGACACAGAACTATTTAACAAACTGGACCACATCGTCGGGTGCACACGACTCCTCGTTCGAGGTGGCCTTGGAAGGGACACTTCCTTTCCCCGCACCGGGCGGATCCATCCCATGTTCGCGCGCTGGGCTGCTCAATGAGGCATCAGCAAACCGCGGACACTGATTCTCCCACAGCTCTGGAGACGGCAGTTTAGGATCTGGGCATCTGCGGGTCCCGGTCTCTCTGAAGGCTTCTGGGGAGGGACCCTTCCGTGCCTCCTCCAGCTTCTGGGGGTTCCAGCCATCCTTGGCGCTGGGGACTGGGAGACGCATGACGTGGGCCACGGGGCGGTCTCCGCCCAGTGCCCGTACAGCACAGCGCAGGGCCAGTTGCGCGCGCAGGGCGGTCCTTGCCACAAAGCACCAGACTGAGCCTTGAGCTGGTTTTGTGTGTCCCGTCAACTCCCTGCCAGGACCCGCAGAGGGGATGCTCCAGAGGAATGTGGGTGTGCGTGTGCACGTGTGCGCATGTGCTCTGCATGCGGGTGTGCATGTGTGTGCTCTGTGTGGTCACATGTGTGTGCCCTACATGTGTGCTCGTGTGTGGGTGCTGTGTGTGTGCACGTGTGCATGTGCTCTGTGTGATCACGTGTGTGTGCCCTACATGTGTGCAGTGTGTGTGTGCTCTCTGTGTGTGTGTGTGTGTGTGCTCTGTGCGGTCACATGTGTGTGCTCTATATGAGGGCATGCATGTGTGTGTTCTGTGTGTGTCCTACATGTGTGCATGTGTGTGTGTGCTCTGTGTGTGCACGAGTGTGTGTGCTCTGTGTGTGCAATGTGTGTGTGATCACTTGTAGGTGCTCCAGATGTGCGCGTGCATGTGTGCATGTGCTCTGTGCACGCACACATGTGCGTGTGTGCTCAGGTGTCTGTGTTCTGCATGTGTGCACACGCATGTGTGTGTGTGCGTGTTGCTCCCACTGTGTGCACATGCGTGCATTGTGCTCTGTGTGTGCACACGTGTGTGCGTGCACTCTACATGTGCATGAGTGTGTCTCCCTGGGGATGCTGGTGGCTGGCCTGCCTCTCCACCTCAGGCAGCCAGATTTATGGGGGGAAAAGGATGCCTTGTGGCACTTTAGTTTAAATATAAACATTTAACAGGATATACTTACGCTGAAATATTATTTGCTCTTTATCTAGAATTCACATACACCTGGAAGTCCTAAATTTTATCTCGCAGTCTTAAAGCCGCTGCTTGCCCTCATGGCTCTCGGGTCGCTGGGCTGCCGACCCCTCCCCCTGAAACACAGCAGGTGTAGACGGGCTTTGGATTCCCCCCGGGGGCCCCGGCCAGAAGCACACAGAACGTTAACAGCCCTTCCCTCCAGTTAGTGGCTCGCAGATCATTTTCATGTCCTAGCTTACACTCTTCTATAGTGTCTAACTTTTTCCTACCAAAGTCCACCTCGTAGAAAGTATGTCAGTGATTCCAGTGACAACTGCTCCCTCCTCCTTGGCTCCGAAGTCCCAAAGGGCAGCTTGTGTGGGCTTGGGGGCGGGGAGGGTGGACTTTGGACGCCGTGGGTCCCAGGGCCCCATGAATGATTAACCCTTGTATTGGGGGGAGGGAGCCATATAGCACCCCTCACCCCCACCCCCCGCCCTGGTTCTGTCGGCTCACACCTTTCCAAGGGTTAAGGCACTGGCAGTCGCACGGCGGTCAAGGTCACCCAGGACAGACGCAAACCTGGCACCTGACTGTGTGCGTGGCCAGAAGCCACCCGGCCACTCTGGGGTCCCCTCCAGGACTCTCCACAGGAAGGGTCTGGCCCAGCTTCTCCAGGCCCTGCACCCCTCGTGGTGACACGTGTGATTTCCTAGTGGGACGCTGAGCGACACTCAAGGGGAAAAAACTGGACAGAAATACACTGAACCCTCAACAGCCCATCTTTCTGGCTCCTGGGCTTGGAGGCCTCTTTCAGTTTCTTATTTATACTTTCCAATTTTCTCCAGCCGACGTCTGTGCCTCCTGCCCCCAGAGCAGACGGATCATTCTGGCTCCTAGAGAGAGAGTGAATGCGCGGGTGTGTGCACGTGAGTGTGTGTGGTGGGGTGGGGGTGGGCGGACACGGGACTTTCACTGCAGAGACTGGAGGCTTCAGGAAGCCCCCAACCCTGCATCTGTTCTTTAAAGTTCTTGAACGTCTAGCAGAGGCTCTGTGACTGGCTGGCCAGTGAGCCGGAAGGCAAAGGTGCTGAGGGCTTCTAGAAAAGGTAACAAAGAGCTATGAGAAGAGAAGCCCATTGGCTGCCAACGCCTCCTTCCTGCAGTGGATGTCGTCCTACAAGGTGTGATGCCTGGAGCCCCTGCAGCCATCTTGCCACTGTGGGGAAAACCAAGAAAATCTCAGACTCAATACCTTCCTTCCACAGTATCTGAGACAATGAACACGACGGCTTCAGCCTCTGAGAGGAATTCTGTTATTCACAGCCCAAAGCAACCTAACCACGACACTGACCAGAGCCATCCTGCTGCTGGGCAAAGCCGGGAGGCCCGCTCTCTGCACTTGGTCATTCTGAGCAGAATTGGGCTGAGACCTGGCCTGACACCTTCCTACCACGGTGGTGGAAATGAAAACTTTGTGCCTGGAGATTTCCTTAAGGTCCTGGTTCTGCCAGGCACAACCTGTTGCTAGGGAGGGGCTACCTGGTTGCCGTGGAGACCAGGACACCTGCGGTGGAGACAGAGCTTTCAGTGGGGTTCAAGGTTCAGACCCAGGGGCCCGGAGGGGAGGCAGATTCCCGGGACCTCTGTTTACCAGCCTAATTGTTATCATTCACCCTCCGTAGTCCAGCCACCTTCCTGCTCTGCACCGGGTCTTTTTCTCTGGCTCCTGAATGCACCAGGCAAAGTGGCCGGGCGCCCCTGAGGGCAGAGTCAGGTGCTGGCTCAGCACCCCAAGATGTGCAGGGTGGGGCTCAGGGAGAAGCCTGTACCCCGTCTCAACCCCCCACCCCCCTGCAGTAGGACCAGGGCAGCAGGGTCCACGGAGCACAGGTTCTGTTCCAGGCCCCTCCCCCCGCCAATCTCCGGGCAGCAGGCGCAGCAGGCGGGTGGGCGAGCGGAGATGCTCACGAATCCCCTCCGGGTACCCGGCTGCTCCCGCTAGCACAGACGCGACCTCACACAATCTCTTCTTTCATCCAACACACATTTCTCAAGGCTCCTCCAAGTCCAGTGTCTCTGCTCTCCGACGGTGGACAGAGCAACGTCCCCCCACTACCCCCCACCCCGCCAGCCCCCGACAGGGGATGAGGACTTCCGGATCCCAGAGCCTGGGTAGGTTACTCTATATGGCAACAGGGGCTTTGCTGATGAGGGTCAGTTGAGGACGGTGAGCTGGGAGACGGTCCTGGGTTATCCAGGAGGGGCTGGTGTCCTCACGGGGTCCTCACGACAGGGATGCGGCAGAGACAGAACCGGCTCCAGTGATGGAATCGCTGGCTGGGAGCGCCCAGGAGGAGCCCGCAGAAGCCAGAAAAGGCAGGGAAAGGATCCTGCCTGGAGTCTGGGAGGAACCCGCCCCACTGAAGCCTTGATCTTAACCCAGTGAGACCCAGTCCAGACCGACCCCAAGACGTCTAAGAGGACTTGCGCCCACCGCCGGCGCACTTCCCTCTGGCTCTCGCTCTCCCCGCCGACCCCCTGCCATGCCTCCTGCTGGCTTCCACCTTCCCTCCTTGCCCCTTCAGCCTCCCGCACTCACAGTCCTGGCTCTGGGTATGGACACCCCAGGTCTGACCTGCGAGCCCTGCTCTAACAGGCTGGGTTTCTAGCGGGGACTCGGAAGCCGGGAAAGGTAATTGGCTGAAGCCTGGAGGCTTCCAACCCTGCACCGGAGTACCAGTAAGGTCCCTAAGGCTTGCCTTCAAGGTCTAGGACAGGAAACCAGGCTCCATCCGCGTGTGGAGAGGAGGCCTGCGCCCCTTGGGGTGCCTTTCTCCTCTGGCAAAGCCTCGCGAGTGTAGACTGAAAGTGTAGACTGAAAGTCACCTGTTCTCTGCAAACACCCCACCCCGGCTGGGGAACCACACAGCAGACATTTCTTCTCCCTCAGTCTGTAGGCTGAGTGTCCGAAGTTACGGTGTCCTAACATCGCTTCTTCCCCTCCACATGATGTTTGCAAAGTTCATCCGCGCTGCAGCGGCTGTCAGGGCTCCGATTCCTTTTTACGGCCGAATAATATTCCACAGTAGGGAGAGACCCCAGTGCGTGTATCTGTTGGTTGGTGACACTCGGGCTGTTCCCACTTCCTGCCTATTATGCATAAAGCTGTGGCCTCAGACGTTCCCAGACCGGTGTCATGTGGACTCCTCATTTCTCTTGCGTGCACGTCCAGGGGCGGATCTTCTGGGTCACACGGTAGAGCAGTAGTTACTGCTCTGCCTTGCGGTTGTCCAAGGCAGTGACCTCATCGCCCGCCCCCGCTGGTATCCAAGCCCCCTTCCTCACCCCTGCCTGTGTTCTCTCCCTCTGACAGGTGCACAGTCATACCTCCTGTGGTTTTGACTTGCGTTTCCCCTTACGAAGAATGACGCTGAGCATTCCCTCGTGGGCTTATGGGCCATCTTTATAACTTTTTTGGAGAAAGCAACAGTGATTTTGAAAAGGATCAGGTGGTCCTAGAGGCAGCAGGGTGTGGGACAACCTTTGGGGCTTTGGAGGCTGGACTCCTGGGTTTGAACGGGTCCACCGAGCTGGCTGTGTGGTCGGGAGTCAAGCACGTCCCCCTCTGAGCTTCCTGGTGCGTAAACCAGAACAACACTAAACTCCCGGGGGGTGGACAGGTTAGAGGTAACGTAGGTCTAGAATCTGGAGCTCAATAAATCTGTATTTATTATTTTGAAGCAGATGGGGGCCAAGGAGAAGATGGTGAGGGTGTTTGTGTCCTAAGTTTTCAGCCACGGCTCAATTTGCTTCCGAAAGATGCCGAGATCAGAGACCTTCATTGCTGTGTGACAGACCAGCACAGACCAGCACAGACCAGCAGCTCAGAATGGCCCCTGCTTACTTGCACCCAGCTCTGCAGCCCAGCCCGGCTCCTCTCCCCTCCCCCCACCAAGTGGGGCACAGTTTGGCAACAGCCCGGCCCAGAGAACCCATCTCCAAGTTCACCCAGACCCTGGGGCTGCAGGACTGAGGTCCCCGTGTCCTTGCTGGCCCCCCTGAGGGCCACTCTTGGCTCCTGGCGGCCGCCCATGTTCCGTTATGCCTGGGCCCTCCGTCTTCACTGCCAGCAGTGGGAACGCCCCCTCGTACTGATCCTTCTCACGCGTCAAGTCTCTGACTTCCCTTCTCCTGACCCCTGGACCCAGACTCAGAGCGCTCACGTGATTCCATCCGACCACTGGGTAATCCCCTGGTAGGTCCCACGGATTCGGGACCTTAATTACACCTGCAAAGCCCCTCATGGCAGCACCGAGGTCAGTCCGCTGTCGGCACAGCTGGAGAAGGTGTGTGTGCCCGCCCCAGGGGCCAGAAGCCACAGGGGCCACTTCAGAATTCTGTCCCACACGCCTTCCACCCAGCCCACGTCCCGCAGATCTGTCCCGAGAACGTGCAGTGGGCTGGGCTCCCTCCTGCACCAGGCGCATCACAAGAAGGTAGAAAGGTAGCTGCCGCACCTGCCTACACTCCACGTCCGGTGTAGACAAGACACCACGAGGGGTCAAAACTCGATTCCCAAGAGGCTGGGTGTGCGAGTTCCAGAGGGTTGGGATTTCAGGAAGCCTCACACACCCACGCGCCTGCACATGCACACGCACCACCTTCCCCGCCCTCCTCGTGCATGTGAAAGTTCATCATCCGAACGCCTACTCCAAGCAAGCTGCATGAAAGTCCCTGGCCCCAGCTCCCGCCCGGTGCACACCCTGGGCCGCCACCCTGTCCTTCTCTGCCTGGCCACCCACAAGCCCTGCCACTGAGTACATCCAGCTCCCGGGCACCTCCCACCGGGGACGGAGAACACTCGTCCCCGGTGGGAGGTGCCCCCTTTGTGGGGTTCTCTGGTGCTTTGGGGGAGAGATGTCCCAGAAGACGCCCTCGCTGGATCCTTCCATGCTGACACGTGGGAAAGCATGATCAGGGGACAAACGCATCCTCCTACGGGGTCCGAGGTGGGGACATGACACGCCTGGGTGTGGGCCGGGGAGGCTTCCTGGAGAAAGTGGCCGTGCCGGTCCAGGAGGAAGGCCGGTGGGGCTGCGGGCCAGGCCGGGTGTGCTGGGAGGAGGGGACGGGCGCGAGGCTGCGGGACCCCCAGGGGCAGGGATGGAGGTCTGGGATGGTGACCAGCCGTGGGGCTGGGGACAAGCTAGCGGGGAGGAGGTCCTTCATGGGACAAAGAGGCTGCTGAAGGATTTGCAGGAGCCTCAGGCCTGGGGGGGAGTCCATTTCCCTCACTCAGTTCCCTGGGGGGGGACAGGCCCGGGGGATGAGACAGAAGGGCGCCAGGAGCCCCTGAGCCTCTCAGAGAGGCCGTCCCGGCCTTGTCCTCAACCCCAGGAGCCGATCGTGCTCAAAGGAAGGAAGGCCTGAAGCAGACACCCCTGACCAGCGGCTCACCGTGGGCCCGTGGCCTTCACACTTGGCACCTAGAGCCCGTGGAGTCCTGCCGGCCCCCTCGTGTGTTCTGCCCCCTCATAACCCCTCCTGGCCTCTCTCAGCCCGTCGGCATGTGGCCGGGCTTGGCCCTGGTGCCCTGTCCCTGTGTTCCATGTGCTCCCAGGGCTTGCCACGGGGCCGGCGGCCTCTGCCCCCTGGGGTCGCGTCTTCCTGGACCCTATCACATGGACAGCACCCCAAAGTCCTTGGCCCGTGGTGGCCAACACAAGGACTAGCCATTAAAGGACTTCTTTTTTTTTTTTTTTTAACATTTTATTCATTTTTTTGACAGAGAGAGAGAGAGAGAGAAGGGGCAGAGGCAGAGGGAGAAGCAGACGCCTTGCTGAGCAGGGAGCCCCACGTGGGGCTCGAGCCCAGGATCCTGAAATCATGACCTGAGCAGAAGGCAGAGGCTTAACCACTGAGCCACCCAGGCAACCCGGGACTTAACATTGTGAAGAGACCAAATCCGTCCGTTTTATTTCCACTTTTGCAAATAACAACGAATGTATTCTACATAAATGAGGTAATATAACGTCTTCGGTAACAGTTATGGAATGTGCCGGTTATGGTGAAGCCTGTAGAATGAACTTACTTGGGAGAAATCCAAATTCCAGAGCATTTAAAAACAAAGGTTTACACTTTTCAAATAACCAAGCATTGTTAGGAACATGTTATAAAAGCAAGATTGCCAGATACAGTACAAGGCACCCAGTTAAATGTGAATTTCAGATGAAAAAAATTTAGCATAAGCATTTATAAATAATAAAGTACAAATATAAACTATAAATATTTAGACTTTTATAAGTATTCATAAACTATTTATCAACTTTCAGAAGTCCCATGCAATATTTGAGATATCCTTACACTTAAAATTATGCATCATTTTTAGAACTAATTTCAAACACAATGTTAGTAAAAAGGAGTATGAAGTTCTAATAAAAATTAATAAACTGTATGATGCATAACTTTTTCCTATTGCCTTACGCAATATTTGGGACATACTTTAAAAAATGATTCATTGTTTGTGGGAAATTCAGACAGAACCGGGCACCCCGTATTCTTTCTCATCCAGTGTTTTTATTTGCTAAGCCTGCGAGGAGCTTTAATGAACCTGTGATGCCTGGGCACGGGCCTGCCCTTTGTAAGAACCGGGTGTGTCTGGCCACCACCAGCAGCTCACACCTTCCCGGGGGCTGCACGGGACAAGCCAGCGTCCACACGCGGACGAGGCCATTTGGGAGGGATGGGGGCATGTGGCAGGTGCACTGAGCCTCACCCCTGCTCTGGACCTTGGGCTTCAGCCCTAGCCTGCTCTGGTCTTAGTCTTACCACCTGTAAATCGGGGGCACCAGGTCCCTCCCAGGCTCGCTCCCCACACTCCCACCCGTGTCTCTCACATGCAGATGGATCAGGCACGAGTCCAGTGGGAGAAGGTGAAGCCGTGCCCCCCAACGGGACACAGCCCAGGATGTGCCAAGCCTGGATGTTGGGGAGACACCGGCGATCCTGTCCCTTTGGGGCACCTCCCTCTGTGAACGAACGTCTAGCATCCTGGCAGTGGCTCACAGCAATCTGGATGTTTTCCACCCAAGCCCTAGTCTCGTGATGCATGCCCGTCTCCGTTCTGGAGGGTTCTGGAGTTTTCGCAGTTTCCCTAAAAGCCCATGTTGAACCGGCCAAGTCAGAGGCATCGTGGAGGATGGCGTGGGGGAAGGGGCGGTCTCACAGCCCGGGGCCTCTGGGCCAGCGCTGGTCTCGGGTCTCTATGGGCCTCCCTCCCACGTCCCGGTCTCGCTGCCACCCTGAGCCAGGCTCCCCCCGGGGGAGGAGACCAGAGCTGGGAGCCAGGCCGACCCGCTATGATGGCGGAACAACATTCAGTCCCCTAAAATGTGTGGAGTGAAATGGCCTTGTAGGTGGTCTGGGGCCCTTTCCGTCTTTCCCTCCCGCTCCTTCCCGCCCCTGCCCCCTGCTTCCATCCATTCTTTGATTCTCTTCTTTTCTTTTCTCCTTCCTCCTTCCTTCCTAAAGCAACCACAACCAGAGCGAAGCAGAAGCAAATTCCATGCCATAGAGAAGTGCTGCTAATCGAGGACAAGAGGGCGTCCTCTGCCGCGACAGAGGGGCTGGGGCCATTTCTTGGGGGACATGGCAGGTGGCCTGAGGGGCAGGCAGCCCTGCTTATTTGTGGCAGAGAGGCAGGGAAGCGTGCCCCAAGAGGGAAATGCAAGAGCCAAGGCGGGGCAAGGAGGAACATACTTCCTGGGAGCAGATGTGCCCCCTCCCTGGGAGCTGGAGGCTGGAAGGCCAGCTGGGCTGGGGCACGGTGCCCTGAGCCTGCTGAGGTCTCGCTCATCCACTGGAGGACGTGACACTCCCTGGTTGTGTCCCAGAAACTGCTCTAGACCTTGGGCTAAGGCCTGGCAGAAAGCAGAGGGCTAGTTCTAAAAGCTAAGCATCAGAGAGGCAGGAGGGCGAGGCTGAGGGATACTGCAGCAGTCCTAGCCCAGATGGCTGCAGGACACTGGTGCCTGCAGTAGAGACAGGGAAAGAAAAGGCAGGTGTGGGGCGGGGGAGGGAGGTGGGGGAGACTAACCCTTACAGGTGGCGGCCCTCAGGGGTCCCACGTGCCAGGCACTGCAGTCACCTGGGAGTCAGCCCCAGGTCTCCCCGACACCCAGACCTCGTGCCCTTGACCACAATTCTCGCTGTGTGTGAGCACCCAAGGCCGAGGCTCCCACTGCTGTCCCCGGGCCCTGACACACACTCAGGGTCCTCAGTCGGGACAGACAGGAAGCCCACCCCCTCCTTATCCCCCAGGAGTGGCGGCATCGGCTTCCGTTTTAGGGAACAAAGTCAGGGCAAGCTGGCCCCTGGCTGGGATGTCCAGACTCCAGCAGGCCCTCAGAAGCTTCCCTCCAAGGTGAGGTGGGACCCAAGGGAGCCCTTCCCCTGGGTGGACAATGCAGGGAGGCTGGCTGTGAGGACAGTGGGAGGCTGCCGGAAGGTAGAGGCCAGCCTGCCCCGGGAAGGCCTTGCTGGGACAGGTCCCGACAGGCCACCGCCAGCTTTGATAAACAAGAGAAAAATGTGCCCAGATAAGTAGAAGCGGTTCTGGTGACTTTCCTCCCCGGCAGCTGTGTGGTTATTGGCTAACTCTTCCCACCCGATGCTCCTCTCCAGAGGGGAAGCATGGCCCAGCACCAAGTGGGGCCCCCAGGCCACACCGTGTCCCTAGGGAAGCTGGTCCCCTCGGGCCCCTGAGCTCACCTGGATGCCAAGCAAGGACAGAGACACCCATCCAGTGGCAGGGGGGGCCAGGAGGAGCCTGGGTTGAATATTTAGCAATCTCAGGTCACCCTTAGTGGCCAGGGCTTCTTGTAAGGGTCAGGGGAATGTGACCGTTAATTTTATGTGTCAGTTCGGCTGGGCCAGAGTCTCCAAACATTTGGTCAATCATTATTTCTGGATGTTACTATGAGGTGTTTAAGGATAAGGTTAACATTTTAATCTATGGACTTGGAATCAAGCAGATTCCATAATGTCAGTGGGCCTCGTCCAATCAGTTGAAGGACCTAATAGAACAAAAACCTGACTTCCCCCGAAGCAGAGGGCATGCTGCCAGCAGGTGACCTTCAGACTCAAACTGTGACACTGGCTCTTCCTTGGGTCTCCAGCCTGCTGGCTCACCCTGCCTCTTTGGGCCATGCCAGCCACCATAATTGGGTGAGCTGATTCCTTAAAATAAATCCCTCAATATTTATGCATCCATCTCCTCTTGCTGTGTTTCTCTGGAAAGCCCTGACAAACAGGGTGTAGGAGGCCCGCTGAGCTGCTCCTTTCCCCACAACCAGGAAGAAGTTCAAGCCTTTGGAAGCCTCAGACACCCAGCTCCCCAGGCTCGGCCAGGGATGACCTTTCAACCTTCTGAGTGGGTCAGATTTTGCCCAAATAACCTGGAAGACCCCTCCCCCACTGACTATGCCAGCCTCCTCCACCCTCAACATGCCCGCGGCCAGAGCGGAGACCGTCATCTCCATGACTGTCACTGCTGATAAACACCAAGCCTCACACAGCGTGTGTGCGGCTACACAGCGCTTCACCCCCTACGAGATCTGCATCCATCTCTCGGCCTTTTTGAGAGCCTTTCCGTTTTGCTGTTTTAGAAGCACTCCCACCGGGGCGCCTGGGTGGCTCAGTGATTAAGCCTCTGTCTTCAGCTCAGGTCATGATCTCAAGGACCTGGGATCGAGTCCCACGTTGGGCTCTCTGCTCAGCGGAGAGCCTGCTTCCTCCTCTCTCTCTCTCTCTCTCTCTCTCTGCCTACTTGTGATCTCTGTCAAATAAATAAATACAATTTTTTTTTTAAAAAAAGAAGAAGAAGAAGCACTCCTACCAAAGCTGTGGCTTGGGGCCCTGCCTGAGCTGCCCCTCTCCCACCAAGACAGAGGTCCCATCGCAGAGTTTGCCTGGGGAGGAACGCTTGCAGGCAGGGAGGGGGCTGGGGACAGGGAGAGCCGAACAGCCCCCTTGGTGGGGGCCCGTCCTCCAGCCCAGAGAAGTGGGGCCCCAAGAGTTTCTCGACCTGCTGGGGAACGGCCAGAAAGGGCTGGGAGGCTCACGCCTCATTAGCAGCTTGCTCCAAAAAGGTCCAGAATTCACTCTGGGGATGACCCCAGGATGCTCCCTGTCTTCACAAAGCCCATTTCCCACCAGCATCCAGGTGAGTCCCAGCGGCCCAACCCTGACAACCTCCGGCATGCTGGCCTCTAGGCCCATCGCCCAGCGGCCACATGGAGGCTCACCCTCCAGACTGGGTATCTCTGGGCTTCCTTCTTTCGCTCTCCCCAAGGCCAGCTCTCTCCATCATCCCCTGCCCTTCAGAAGGTGAACAGAGCGACAGGGAAGGCGGTGGGCTCTTTATAAACAAGAGGAGAGGAAATGACCCACGGTGCTTGGCAGGAACACGGTCCTGGGAGATAAACACAGATCCACGGACGGAGGAAATGGACGAAGGAGTGAACGCTGAGTCTGGCTTCTTCATCTTGCACGGCTGGGTTCCATGACTGAATGCACCTGTAAAAGCAACTGGGCAAATCATGAAATAGTCATAGAGTTGATGCAAGGAATGGGAGCACCCGGGCTCAGTTCCTGGGGAGCCGCTCCGACACCCACCTTATTCACAAGAGGGACTCGAGCCACGGCCACCGGCTCGTGCTCTTCGGGTTCTGGCTTGTCCTCCGATTTGCTTCTGTTGAGGAGTCAAGATACACTTGTTTAATGTATTGACGCGAAGTGCACATGACATACAGGAAGCCATTTCCAAGTAAAAATCGTTCACAATGTTGTGCAACCACGGCTCTGTCTAACTTCTGCATCTCCATCCTCTAACGTGACCACCCTCGACCCATCCCACCATTTCTCCTCCTTCCCCGTCCTCTGGCACCTGCTGACCACCCACCTGTCTCACGGATCTGCCCATTCTGAACATCTCATGTACGTCGAATCGTACGATATGTGACCTTCCATCGGGACTCCGCTCTTTTTATAGCTGACAACATGCCGGCGACTGGGTAGAGCACACCTGTCTATCCATTCACCCACTCGTGGGCATTTGGTTGTTTCCCTGTTGGTGCCATGAGCTCGGTGCACATGAACATATTTGCATCCCTACTTGCAATTCTTTTGAGGTACGTGCCACCTGTGGTGTTCCACCACACATAAAACTTTTGATCTGCTCTGTTTTCAGGCATCAAACCTTGACCGAGGACACCAGGTCAGGACAGGCAGGGCCAGGACTGGGACTGAGGTGTCCTGACCCAGTACTGTGTTCTGTCTCCATGGCAGCTGCTGCCATGATAAAGGTCCCCATGCAAGGCAATGGAAGGTGTGTTTTACTCACTAACACCCACCAGGCGGGCCACAGGCGGTGTTGGCAAAGGTGGGGCCCCATGGCCTTCCACCACCCACCGAGGCCACGTGAAGTAGATGGGTTTGCCTGGTTGGGGCCCAAAAGCAGGATCCCACAGTCTGAGGCAAAGGCTTTTGCTTCCTTGGGAGGCTAATCTGGAGTCTGGGCGGAGGGGGTAGAGCAGGAGGAACGAGCTCGGAAGGGAAGCCCCACCCAGTTACTCAGAGCCAAGTAAACATCTGTGATTCCCACCCGGGGCAAAAGGGATGAGAAGGAAAGCTCCCTGGTCATGTTGCCTTCCCAAGAAGCCACCGCAAGCCTTTGAGGTGTCTCTGCAGGGAGGGAAAGCTGCCGTGGACTAATCACAAAGCCGGGCGACCCGGTCTAAATCAGTGGGGCAGCTCTTGGGGTCAGCCGGGATGTACAACAGGGACATCACTGCTACGCACCCTCCCTTCCCCTGTGTGAGAGTCCCCAAACTCTCCATACCCACCCCAGTCACCAGCCACGGGAGATGCTGAAGAAAGTTTGTTGTGTGGATGGTGAAAGTCACGGCAGCTGCCCTAAAAACTGAAAGCAGATCCCCTTGACCTGGGTACTTCAGCATGCCACAGGAAGAAGGTGTCCCCTGCTCACGGCTGGCCCACCCTGGGTTCACTCTCCCAGGCAGGCAGCCCATGTTCAAATCTTGTCACCCTTTCTTCTCACACTTGCCCATCACACGCTTACCCACCACTTGTTTACCTCTTCTGTTTGGTATTTTAGGTATTAATTTCCAGCTATGGAAGATGAAGATTCAGCTTGTTCACAACAACCCTGCCCACGCCCATAGCCACTCAGTGAGTCATGCCACCGCTTACACTGTTTCTACACCCCAGTGATGGTCAATAGGATGAGACCCGCCCCTTGCCTGTACGGGCTCAGATGAGAACTTCCCTACCGCACAGCCAGGAAGGTCAGATAAAATGTGGGACTCCTCTTAAACAACCAGCTAAAGTAAAGGGGTGAAACCTCCAGTGGCCAAAAGAGACAAGAGACATAAAGGCCAGCACTGTCTCCACACTCGGAGGCTTATGTGATACCCTTGAAGGGGCCCCAAGGAACCATGCCGGCCTCCAGCAAAGGGAAAACACCCAAAAGCATGGGGATCTCGGCCTGTGCTGTGGATGGGAAAAAACATGGCCCTTGGGAAGTGGTAGTGTTGGCTCCTCCTCGGCCCTGGAATCCGCACGGGGTGATCACAGGCTGGCAGGGCAACCCCAAGTCTGAGCACCACGAATCCCCAGCCCAAGCGCAACAGACTCTCACGGGCACGGCCCCACTGAACATTAGCTCGCAATCCAAAATTATGACGCGCAAGGAAGACAATTCAGCGGCAGACCCGACAAAGACAGAAATGAGATGCCGGAGAATCTCAGGTAGTAAGATGCTCGGATAATGGCTTCCGGCAAACGCACCGACAGTTACTCCAGATGCGAAACACGGAACTGAACACAAGACCCTTCCAGGAAAGCAAGGCATTTTGGAAGGAATGAAGTAGAACTTTTGGAAACGAAACACAGCGACTGAGGGAAACACGCCCATGGACGGGCTAACTTCAGACGGGATGCAGGCTCCTGGCGGCTGGGTCAGCTCCACTCGGCAGCAGCGAGATGCTCTGGCTCCTGCGTGGCAGCCAGTGGTGCAGGGAGTAGCATGGGGAGATGGGAGCCAGGGCAGGACGCGGACACTGAAGGAGAACATCAGAGCACTTTCCTCAGCATGTCCGTGGCGCTGTTGTCTGTCCTTCAGCTTCTCCTTTGCTGTCTCAAAGTCTGAGGCTGTGGATGACTCCCCCAGCCCTGGGAGCTCTCAGGACAGCCTCTGAGCCCTGTCCTGCTGTTCCAGGGCACTGCGTCTGTGCACGCGCTGCCGCCTCCACCACAGGCCCCTGTCCTTCGGCGCGGGGATGCCTCCTTTTCCCTCCGTTGCCAGGACCCCTGCCATGGGGTGGCTGCCCCACCTGGAATGTTCTTACCATTCTTCTTTTAAGAGTTTTATTTCTCAGGGCGTCTGGGTGGCCCAGTCGGTGAAGCACCTGCCTTCTGCTCAGGTCATAATCCCAGGGTCCCAGGCTCAAGCCCCACATCGGGCTCCCTGCTCAGCGGGGAGCTGCTTCTCCCTCTCCCTCTGCCTGCCTCTGGGCCTACTTGTGCCTCTCTCTCTCTCTGTCTTTCATGTAAATAAATACATAATCTTTTTAAAAAAAGAGGTTTATTTCATTACACTTACAAAGTTTTCCATTTCTATTCTCTAAATGTTCACACACATACACGCACACGTACACACTCCCGTACCGCTTGCCTTTTATTTAAAATGTCCTGTTTCTCCCTGAAAGAGTTGCAGATTATAAAATCTTTTCTCAGGACCCTTCTTCCCCACTTTCTCTTTGTTCCCTGCTTGCTGGGGGGTTGGGGTGCTGTCTCTGCCCCCTCACAGGGAGTCTGGTGGGCTCCCTGGTCCCCTTCCAGACACGAGTTAGTAACTGATGTTTGCAGACCCCGTGTGCCTGGGGTGCTGATTGGCAGGGGAGGGTCTCCCCGGGATGATGGGGGTGGGTGGGGCTCTGCCTGTCAGGGCAGTAGATCTCCTCCCCCGAGAGGAGCTGGGTGCTGAGACAGGGGTGAGGGCTGGAGAGCAGGGCTGGCCCGGTCCTCACCCTCAAAGACGTGGACTCAACTGGATCTCCTCCACGGAGCCCCTTCCCCAGCCCCACTCCCCCTGTGCCAGAGTCACGGGGCCCAGGGACACCCAAGTCAAGCTGGTCCTGTCTTTGGAGCGGGGTAGGGAGAGAGCCTGCGGCGGTGCAGGGCAGGGTGGGGAGAGCCGTGGGCTAACTGCTCCGGGAAACCCCGTCGGCGGTCCCCACCTCCGCCCCATGCTTCTCCTCGCCCTCTGGAGGCTGCGGCTTCACCCCCGACGGCTGACAGTGTTCTCGCCGGATTCAGCGGTCATGACGTGACTCTGTCAGAGGGCGCTACGTTTTCTAAACGCTCGTTCTCGGGCTCTGGGCTTCTCTCTCCGTGGAGCGGGAAGGAGGAGTTCACAGACCACGCAACCGGCAGGCAGCCCGATTCCCGCCATCTCCGGTTATGTTTAACTTGGGGTTTGGGAAAATGGCTGGATCCAGCCATTCCTGACACTGGCCTTCATGAGGTAGTACACCGTCTTTGTCAGTGCACCTGAATCAGCCCATGGCGGCCCAGACAAGGCTGGGACTCGCTTCCCCAGGTGGACCAGGCGGGCTCCTCGAGACACACAGGTGTCTGTTTGGTCTTGAAAACACAACCTGTGTTTGCAGGCTCCTCTCTTGAGATGGGTCTATCGATGCCTTCCAGATCCTTCCCTCAGAAGGAAGGGCTCTGCTCCTCTGTCCGCCCCTTCCCTCCACCCTGGAAAGACCAGCTCAGCCAGCTCCTGTCTCCCTGCTCTGAGCTCACAGAGCCAGAGTCTGGGGGCCACACTGCCCTCCACGACTCTGCATCAGCACCCCCCCCACCTCTCCTTTCCCCATTTCCACTACCTTGAGGGCAGGGCGGGGGAGGGGGTCTCCTGCTGCTCTGAGCCCTCCCAAGGGCAGAGCCTGGCGACCCTCACAAAGAGCCTTCTCCCCCCCCCCCCCCCGGCTTTGTTCCTGGGAGGCAGTGGGGAGACAGAGGCAGGGGAATTCTCTCCTGGGGACCTGCCTGGGCTTTCACCATTCACCAGCCTCTTCCCCCAGCCACCCAGGAAAGACAGAAAATCGAGGTCCCGTGGCCACAGCCACCCCTGTGATCCACTCTCTGCCCGAGGGCCCCCCCCACCCCGGCCGACCCCACTCGGTTTCCTCCACCTGCCACCTCCCCTGCTTTTGTTTTTCTAGCAGCACAGCTGGTCCAGGAGGAAGACAGTCACCTGCGGGGAGACCTCATTCTTGTTAGTTGCCAGAGGGACAGGCTTGGTGCAACCTCTGGGCTCTGTTCCAAGCAGCAGGGTCTGACCCAGATGCTGTCATATAAAAAGCGGGGGTGCACCCTGGGTCCCCAGTCTCTGGGGCGGCACCACTCACACTTGGGGAAAGACGACACAAACTGCATGTGTTGTTTTAACTGCGCCTTGCCCTGCGTGGGGAGTAGTGAGCGGAGAGCAGCCTGCTGTCCCCCGTCCCCAGGGCATTCTGTCTTCCTCACCCAGCATCGAAACACACTCCCCAAATCTGAGCGCCCTTCTTTTAGTGCAAATATTTTTCATCTCTATCTTGGCACTTGGGTTCGGCCAGAAACACAACTTCCTCTGTGTTAGGCTCTTCATCATCATGGCCCACAGCAGCTACCCACCTGGGAGGCTCCAGAACGTTCTTTCCCTCCTGCACACAACAGAGTGGCTACCCCGAGCAAGGCAGCTGTTCCTACAGCCTCTCCCCCTTAGTCCGTACCTTCGTCCCCTCACTTAGGTGGGTGGTCTCTCAGGTGCCGCTGGGGTTAGGAACATGGCCCCCGAGCAAAGATGCCCACCCCGTGCCTTCCCGTCCAGGCAGAGCTCTGTGGCTGAGGATAACTCTCCTCCTCATTCTAGACGTTGTTTGGGGGCTCCTCCCTACCTCTGATGCTTCCAGGAGGTAGTCCCCACATATCTTTCTGTCCTACTTGCTTCACTTTCAAAGCCACTGGGTAATGTCTCTGCTGTTGGGCTTCTAGCAACAGCTTTCCAGAACATGCGCGATGCCCTTCTCCCAGGGCATCTGGGAGAACAGGAGCCTACTGTCTGTTTTCCTGAGAAAATGCAAAGACACACCATCCGCCCAGCTCCAAGTCACTCACAGAGGGCTCCAAGTGCTCTGTGGGCTCTCCACAGAGAGTCCCCTGTATGAGGACACCTGTGGCCATCACCACACGCAGCCCCTGGTCCACCTTTTCCAGTAAGAACATTCAGATTTTCCTTTAGGAAACTACCAGCCCCACATTCAGAGGTGAGATCAATTAGCCTGACCCAGACTGGTTGACCAGAATATCCTCTTCCTCTGGCTGCCGTGATGGGTTTCAGGGATGAGCACAGCCAGGCAGAGGGGCCACCATATTGCAAAACTCCTGAGATACCATGGACTGTAAAATGTACCATTATCTTAAGCACCACCAAGGAGAAAATATGCTGGGAATTTCACTTGTAAGATGCCATAAACTCTCTCACAGCTGTTGAAACATGAGGGTGGCAGGGGAAGGGGGTCTGAGAATCTATGAATTATGTTTAACTTGGGGTTTGGGAAAATGGCTGGATCCAGCCATTCCTGACACTGGCCTTCATGAGGTAGTACACCGTCTTTGTCAATGCACCTAAATCACTGACTAGCACTATTTCATGGAAGAGACTGCCCATCCAGTGCCTTTCCCCGTGTAAAAATTGCTGTGGATGCCTGTGCCGCCTGATCTCAGATATTAGGGCACGGGCACGGCAGGAGGCCTAGAGCTCTCCCCCAAGGAGTGTCTAGCACAGGGCCCATGCATCCAGCGCGGGGCCATTTCACAGGATAATCAATAATAAAGGGAAGGAAGGAAGGAGGGGGAGGGGAGGCAAACTCATCCAGGGTTAAGAGTCTGTTTCCGAGATAGAACCACCGAAGTGTGACCTTAGGGGCAGGTATTCTCTCTCTGAACGTCAACTTCTACAAATGCCTGCTCCCTTTCAGCTGCAGGGTCAACAGGAGGCCTTAAATTCACGGCCCGCCACACCCACACTTTTGAAATAAGCAGCTAGAGGACTCAGCACTGTGAAGTGCGTCCAGCAGAGTCCCGAAGAACTGGATTGAGGTTCAATGACCTGGATAAAGATGGTGACTCTTGGCTCATCAGAGCTCGGAGTGGGGGAGTCAGGTGGTGAACCAGTTGTCTGCTAAGGAAGACAGGTAGCCAGGCTCTCTCTGGCTTCAGGTGTACATCTAGGAAGGGGACATACTGCCTGTAGAGCCACGACGCACCTGAGCCCGGGGCCCGCATCTCTCACTGCGATGGAGGTAAGCAGGGATGGGCATCAGAAGAAAGCAGTGCTCAGACTTGGATCCTCCACGCCCAGCTCTGTGGAGTGTAAACCGTGGCCGATCTGAACCAGAGGCTGGGGTTGAGACCTTGGCCACCGGCCAAGTGGTCCCCAAATTGGACATCGTGGTCATTAACAAGAAAATGTTTGGTGCCGTGTCCCCTCCTGGTTCTGACGTCATCCTGGGCCGCTGTGGGCGGCAGTCCATGACCCTACATGCTGGAGCAGGAGGGCGTTGCTCTTAACCTGCTCCGGCCAGGGAGGAACCACTTCTTTCCTAGAACCTACCATCTCCACATCCCAGAGCTGCTGACGAAGGGCTGGTATGCCTCTCTGCTGCTGCTCAAGGGTAGGGCCCAGGAGGGACGAGCTGGGGGTGACCTAAGGGACCCTCCGCCCTAGAACAACAGCGCGACACATGAAATGTAAGACTCGCTTTTGTTTCCTCCCAGGGACAAAGGATCAAAGAGCAGAGGGTCTAAGAGAAAAGCTCATGAAGTCCTCAAATCAAAGATGCTTCTAAAACACAAAAGCATGGAATGGGGATCAGAGGGAAAAGAGGGGGAGATGCCCAAGTTTTCTGAGAAGTGAAGGAGCAACGTAAGGTTAAACGATCGCTACCTCAAGACAGGAAGTGAAATGAGGTGGGTACCTAGTGCAAAGAAAGAAAAAAAAAGAAAAGAAAGAAAGTTAAGCCAAGCAGCAGAGTCTTAGTAAGAAAAGGTTCACACCTCTTTATCCTGGTGTCAAATGCTTCTAAAAGGAATCCTCATTCCGCAGGGCTGGGGGACTTGGCTGGTGCACAAAGGAGCACGAGGCTAAGCGAACCCTGGCTGGCTCAGCCCGTGTGAAGGGACACAGGCTGAGGCAGCAGCCAGCATGGCAGGGAGGTCTGTCACACACGTAGGGGCTGAGCAAAGGTGCACTTATATTCGGGAAGATGGGGACTAACCTCACTGCCAGAGGAAGTAGACACAAATACGGACACGCCAGATGAAACCCCAGGGTGTTGGACTGAAATGGAGGGCACTGGTGTACTATGCTTCCTGATAAGATACAGAGATCTGCATGTGTATTTCATGTCAACTACATGGATGTCTTGCAGGTCTGTCAGCTAGCTGAAGCCTGGAGGGAATGACACCCTGGGACAGCGAGCACATCTAAGCCACAGATCTTGGTGTCTAAATACCATTCCTCACAAAAAGAAACCTCTTTCCTTAGAGAACTCGGGGTATCTGAGGCTGGGTGAAGGAAGGACGAGACGAGTCTGAACTCCCCTTGTGTCAGGAAGTGAGGAGTGCTTGAAGAATGACAGGGACACATCAAAGGGACATGAGCGTTGGCATGAAGACACTGGAATTGGCCAAATTAGGGATAACTTGAACATGAAAATCAAAGACAATAATGGAGTAGAGCCCACTGACTAAACGGGAATCCACAACTGCAGACCCACACAAATCAAGTATTGAAAAGGGAGAAGGGAACGCTGTGCTTTGTGACCGTATCACATCCGTGGTGTCTGTGCCAAAAATACTTAAGGAAAGCAAATGGTGAAAATTAAGACAAACCTATATTGAGGACAGTCTACAAAACAACTAACTAATCCCCCAAACAGGCCAAGTTGTAAAAGTGAAGGGAAGACTGGGGAGCAGAGGCCTGAACCCTCGGGCGGTGGGGGGCGGTCAGGACCACCAAGTATGGTGGGGTCCTGAGCCAGAAAGGGAGAAGGAAGATTTGCTGGTTGTTCCCACTGTTTGTTTTCCCTACGGAAAACATTTTGAGACCGTCAACAAAATCTGAAAGGGATTTATGGATGAGATGGTATCGTTATCAATGTTGATTTCCTGCTTTTGGTGGGTACACTGTGGCTATGTAGTAGAAAGTCCTTCTTTTTGGAAAATACATATTGAAGTATTTATGGGTGATGGGACACACTCTTTGCAACCTTAGACAGATGGATAGATGGATGGTTGGGCGGACGGACGGATGGTTGGTTGGATGGGCAGGTGGATGGATGGATGGATGGGTGGATGGACGGATGGATGCATGGACGGATGCATGCACGGGCAAGTCAACGGGTGCGCGGACGGGTCAACGGGCAGGTGAATGGGCAGGTGGATGGGTAGGCGGAAGGATGGACGGACGGATGGAGCAACAGGTGCACGGGTGGGTGAGGAGACGAGAAAGCAAAGAGAACAATGGGGCTAATGAGGGAAACGTAAACGGACGGGACTCCAGGTGTCAGGTGCCACCAGAGTTCTACAGATCTAACTTTCCTGTAACCTGAAACTATTTCAAAATATAAATTTGACAAAAATAAGAATTGTAAACACTTATAAAGACATCAAAACGCTGGTGTGAGGAGCTTCCTCTGCTAAGGTCAGAGCATCTCTCTGCTGGGTCGCCCAAGAGGATGGGCCTAGCTGAGGAGCAGGAAGCCTGGGGCCCCCTCCCCCTTCCCGTCACAGGCTGATTCAGTGCACCCAGACTACCCTTCTAGAAGGCCACCTCCAACCACAGGACTGCCTGAAATCTCCGGTTTTCAGAGATCAGATGATTCACACTCATTTATAAGAGGAAGAAGTCTCACAGACGCCAGAACAATTAGAAGATCGTTTCGTTTTATTGCCGAACAGTGTGTCGTCCGCACGTCCCACATCCCACTGTAGTGCACTGTCATGAAAGCGTGAGGTGTACTAAAACACAGCCCGCTCTAGGCAGCGGATGTTTCCCGTCACAGAAAAGCACCCCGCATACAGGTTCACATTAACACACACAGTACACTAACATCCATCCGTACTGCATCCCAGGCCACGGGGCGCGTCTGAGCACAGGGCCACATCCGCAGCCAACCTCTGGGCTTCCGGCCAGAAAGCCGAGGCTCCGGCACGGCCTAGGCCTTCGTCCAGCGGCTCCCACGCCCCACGAGGCCCCAAGACGGTAGCAGTCCACACAAACCGCCACCGCACCAGACATCAGCAAGCTGGTGGCCCATTTAGCTGGTCAGCCCGACAGTGGTCCCAAGCCAAAATGGTGGCGCTCTAGGCAACCCACAACAAGCAGAGCAAATCGCACCATCAGGGACATGTGCGGCCGCCCACGAGGACTGACACATTTAGATGGAAACGAGCAGGCCACGTGACCGCTGGCTCGCATTTAAAAACCAACCTTATTACATTACATCCTTCACGGACCAGACAGCCCATGGACGTGAGCGTTTTTAACAAGTTTAAGGCGATAGTTACACCATGTCTGTTTCTTGAACACAGTCTGTAAGACAAGGATTCCACTAAAACTCCCTGAAACAGGCTTTAGTGCCTGCTGCGGGGTCTGCAGATCCAAGACACAGCTCCTCTCGCACCGGCTCCGGCCATGGCTCGGCCACCCCGGGGCCCCCGCAGGGAGCGAGGAGCAGAGAAATGATTCCGACCCATCGTCCATCTGATAGCGGGCGTGCGATCAGGGGAGGGGTCGGCAGCCCAGCGCGCTCCAGCCGACAGCCCTCAGAGGGGGACGCGCCCGAGCGGATGTCCCTCGCGAACCCGGAGTCGGCAGCCACCTGCCTCTCGCTGGCCCTCCCGGTCAGGGTTCTGCCGGGCCGCAGACGTGGCGGGCAGCGCCGACCGGCACAGCGTCCTTCCGTCCCCACAGTGAACACGGCAGTGGGACAGGAAGCCCACGGGGGTCCCGGCGTCCAGGGCGGCAGGCTAGGTCTTGCTCCGCCGGAGGAGTGTGGCAGTGGGGCCGCGGCCGCCCTGGAACTTGAGGCTCTGCAGGTTGACCAGCGCGCCGTGCTTCAGCAGCGTCTCCACCGTCTTGGCGTGTCTGCCCTGGGCGGCCAGGTGCAGCGCGCTCAGCCCCTGCGCGTCGGCCAGGTTGAGCACGTCCGCGCTCACCAGCTCCTCCACCACCTCCGTGTGCCCGGCGGCGGCGGCCAGGTGCAGCGCTGTCTGGTGGCGGGGCCCCCGGGCCAGCACATCCGCTTTCTCCTCCACGAGCAGCTTGACGGTGGCCAGGTGCCCGTGCCGGGCGGCCAGGTGCAGGGCGGTGCAGCCCTCCGCCGTGGCCGCCTCCTTGTCGGCCCCCCGGTGCAGGAGCAGCCGGGCGGTGCTGGTGTGGCCCGTCTCAGCGGCGACGTGCAGGGGCGTCTGCGACAGCACGCTGCGGACATTGACGTCGGAGTGCAGGTCGATGAGGACGCGGGCCACGCGGTAGTGGCCTCGCTGGGCAGCCAGGTGCAGCGGCGTCCTCCCGTCCAGCGTCTGCGCGTTCACGCTCACGCCTGGCTGCCTGGCCAGCAGCTTGACGATGGGCAGGTGGCCCTGCCAGGCGGCGTAGTGCAGCGGCACCCATGCGTCCTTCCCCGGCAGACTCACGTCGACGCCTCGGCGCAGCAGGATGCGCACGATGCTCTCCTGGCCGTGCTGGCAGGCCACGTGCATGGGCGTCCGGCCCTCGCAGTCTACCTCGTGGACGGACGCGTTCTTCTCCAGCAGCAGCCGAGTGCTGCCCTCGTCCCCGTTCTGGGCCGCGAAGTGCAGCGCCGTCCACTGGTCCTCGTCCGCGGCGTTGACGCTGATCTTACGCGCCAGCAGGAGCTCCACGACCCCGCGCACCCTCTTCTCCACGGCCACATGCAGCGGGGTGGAGCCCTTCCTGTTGGTCAGGTTGGGGTTGGCGTTACTGAGCAGAAGCCACTTGACGCACTCCTCCTGCCCGGCCTCCACGGCCAGGTGCAGCAGGCTGGCGCCGCCGTCCAGCACCAGGTCCACGTCCTGGGGCTGCAGGATCTTCATCAGCCTGCTGGTGTCCCCGCTCACGACGGCTTCCACCAGCTTCCTCTTCTGGACGTCGGTCGTGCCGAGATCTGCGGGGAGAGAGAGGCGAGGCTCAGGCCACCAGCCACTCCCGGGGCCTGGCTGGTGCCCGGACGTGGCCCCCGGGTCGCCGTGAGGCTGGACTCACTCAAGAGCCCACACGGCCGTGTTACTAGGTTTCAGATGCAGCAGGGAGACACATTTGCAAAGTGAAAGTCATGCTACAGACCTACACGGTTATTGTCTGATAAGGACGCAAGCCTCGGCCTCTGTGTGCTCAGAACGGCCGTGATCGCTACGCTTACTTCACTGGGAAGAGAAAAGGGGAAAGAAAGGACATGTGCCCCGAGTCTCCTGGAGAGCTGACGGCTCCGAGGCCGGGGGCACCCTTCCCAGGCCGCCCGCGGCTCCCCGACCCGGCCTCCTAATGCAGCGTCTCACCCAGGAGACGTCGGAAGGTTTCCTGAAAGAATCCGTCAAGGACTGCGACCTCCCATTCCGGAAGAACCGTTATTCATGAGGAAAAGGTTAGTCCTACCAGCGTCTGCGTTCCTGTTAGTGCAGAGCGACATCCCCTCCCCTACTCTCCGGCGGACCTGCAGGGGGCAGGGGCTGGCGGTGCGACGTACAGGCTGGAATTCAAGAAAACACAGCCCGCACAGTCCGCCACGTCTGGACTAGCGTCTCTGCACCGGCTTCCGAGTCCAGCCGGGAACGGATCCTCCAAGAGCATGGGACCCAGCGAGAGCTCTAGGACACGTGTCTCCCCCCGAGGCGGGGGGTCTCTTGCCCGTTCCGTCTCTTCTCACCCAGTCAAGCTGTCTGGCTGGGCCCTGCCCACAGATGTGTCTCTGTAAGGCTTTTCCTCAACCCAAAATGCCCTCTTTTTCCCCAGAGTCCACTCTAAAGATCGCAGAAGGCTCCCGGCACGCGGGAAAAGCCCTTCCTTCCAGGAAGGCCTTGATCCACCAGGAGAAACAGACTCCCCCTCCCGCCGGGCTCCGCACCCTCCCCACGGCCCCCAGCCACTTGGCTGCCCCCACACCACTGTCCCCCCGACAGGCCATAGTCCATATTTGCCTGGCGGGGCCGCAGCACCCTGAGGGCAGGACGGGGCTGCGTCTTCCCCTCCCCATGTGGGGGGAGCCAGCCCCTGCGCCCAAGGACCAGCATTTGGGCCAGAGGCAGGGAAAAACCCCCTTCTGAAGGAAAAACCCATCAGAATTAACATAAAAATATAAGGTGACGTCACCGGGAAGGACCCTATCCCAACAGGTAGTATAGGACGGAATCAACACCTCCAGGAGCGACTCACCCATCCTAACACATGGTTAAAATGAACGGGGGCCTCACAAATAAGAAAGCAAAGGGGTTTCAGGAAAAGGGGGGACAAGGCTGCCCTCTGCGAGAGAGCTCTCCGGGTGCGCGTTTCCTTTCTGCGCTGGCCTCACTTGACAGGACTCGGGGTTCTGCCAAGCCAAGGTCAGACCCTACACCTGGAGTTGGCACAGGTAAGACCTCCTGCACAGCCCAGGGGACGGCCCGCTCCCTCTGCTCTAAGTGACAGCCCGCAGAGCCGCTCGGCCCGCCGCTCACCAGCACGGCCTCTCCGGATTTGGGCTCGGCGAGCTAGCTACGCGCCGCCCCCGGCAGTCGGTCACGGATACAGACATGGACAGCGGCTCCAGAAGCTGCTGCCCGAGCTTCCAGCGGCACACGGGCTCCTACACACACGGCCTGCCCGCGGCCCCATCACTCTGTGCGTTACTTCCCAGGAAACGAGGTTTTCACTTACCGCCCGCTGAAGGCTCCCGCTCAAACGACAAGGACAGGGACCCTCTGGAGGAGAAGGCAGAGTCGACGGAAGACACCCCCGAGAGCCTCTTGCCGCTGCTGGCCGACGGCAGGCGGGACTCGGAGCAGCTGCGGCTGAGCTCCTCCGGGCCGTCGAGGGTCTGAGAGGTGCCGGAGTCCAGCTGGGACAGGAGCTCAGACAGGCTGTAGTCGCTGTCGAAGGTCGGCGCGGACGCTCGCTTGAGAGGGGTGCACACGGGCTTCTGTGAACCAGGCAGAGGGGGCTGGATGAGAGCCACCCAGGACACAGGCAGTGCCACGGAGAGGGAAGGGGCCCTGGGTCCCTGGGCAGCCACACAGGGCGCTCTGCCTGTGGCCACGTGCGCAGCCGCAGGGAAGCCCGAGCACCGTGCGCAGGGCCTGCCAGGCACAGACACGCTGAGAGCCCAGACAGACTGGACGGACGCGGGAAGCCCCTCGAACTGGGCAGGGCGTGATGCGCCCGGAGCGTGGGAAGCCCGAGTGCTGGGCCGTGCCCACCTGGCCGGCCAGCGTGGGTAAGGAAGGAAGGACTCGGGACAGGGGCTGGGAGCCCCTCACTGACAACCACCCGTGCCCCCTCCTCTGAGCCCCGCGAGTAGGGCTGGGGGGCGGCGTGGGGGCAAGTGCACGGGGCAGGCCCGGCTCCAGCACCAGCAGGGCCAATCTAGTCCACACGCACCAACGGGGCCTTTTTGAGGGCGTCCCCACCGGGCCTCCAGAAAGGCAGACTTCTGGGGAGGGATTAAGCCCAAGGGCGGCTTCCGACCCCTCCCGGTTCAAGCCCACCGGTCCCCGGTCCTCCCGCTCCTTGGGACCCGCAGGTCCACTCTGACCCACTGGCTCAGTGCGTGGCCGCGCCCTCGAGCTGGGGGCCTCCTTCTTCCTTATCAGTGGCGAGGTCGCCACCCCCAGGCACCTTTGCTCCCCAACCTCACACACGCCCCTTTATGTTAAGACAACAGGCACGCCTTGAACGCTTATCTCCCGGCCTTACACGGACAGCCTGGCCTACACTGCCCGACACCAGGTAACACATCAGGCTTCCCCCGACGTCTCCCGTGGCCTGCCACCCCGGGCCCAGTGCGTCTAGCCTTTACCGTCGTCACAGCACCTCGCTTAACCCACGTGGCTCTCTGACAACAAGCCAGTTCCGAGCAGCAGACACAACGGGGCCAGAGTTCCAAGCCAGGGGGCGGAGACCGCAGAGCCCAGACCCCCTACCCCAATGGGGCCTACACGGGTCTTCTGTTCCCCGGCTCAAAGAGCATCCGGCCCGTAGCCTCCAGTGTCAAAAGCGACCCACACTGTCCACTCACTGTCCACTCTGAACCACAGACAGGAGGCAGGGGTTTCAGACAGGAGGCAGGGGTGGGGCACAGCTCGGCAGGAACGGCCCCCGGGGCTGCCAGGCCGGCCAGGAGACCGCCGTCCTGCTCCCGAATGTGGGACCCCAGGTGCCGGGTGAGCTGGGGGACCAGTCCAGGCCGGCAGGGAAGCCTGCAGAAAGGAGGGGGGGCCCTGAGAAATGACGTCCAGGAAGGGGGCCATTACCGGGCTCTCGGGCTCCAGCGGCTGCTTCGTGTCCAGACCCTGGGCCGGCTCCTTCACGGCCCCGTCCGGCTTCTCACACAGCTCCTCGGTTTCACAAGTGATTTCTATTGGGGAGAAAAGAAAACCGGGCGTGTCACTCGGACAATGGCTTCCACATTCGCTACAGAAATGTGTGACTTCGGATGGGGACAGAAGAGGTGACAGCTGGGACACGGCACCCCCGGGGACTGGTAGGCACCCCAGCTTCCCAGGCCACTGGCCCGGCGGACCTCCCAAGCGAGCCCCCACACCCTCTGCATGGGCCCCTTTGAGGCCTCCCATTAGCCGTTACCAACAGGGTCTGCCAGACTCTAAGTAGGACCCACGGCGTTCCAGGTTCCCTGCGGGTCCCAAGGCTTGCCCCGGGATAACCCCGTCTACCAGAGCCAGCAGCCCACATGCCCACGAAGACCAGGGCAGCCTATCATCCCCACCCTCCGTGTTCCCAATGTAACGACCAACCCAAATTACATAAGAATCACTTTCCAACCGCAAAAATACACCCATTCCAGGGGCCCAAGACCCCAGGACAAAGGCAAAGAAAGCCCCAGGTGAGGGGTCTCGCCGGTCCCCTAAGACGCGCCGCCACACCTGAACGTACAGCACCGAGCGCCGGCCCCTCTGGGCAGCAAACCAGCCAGGGGCTGGAGCAGGGGTGGACGGCCAGGACCGTCCCCAGTGCCCGACGCCCCGACCCAGCCCCAGGTGCTGCAGGGCCCCGAGCCAGTGGCCAGCCTGTCCACGTACCTGTGTCTGATCCCCCCCTCCCCTGCCTACTTCCTCCCTCCCAGGACCCCAGCACAGCCATCAGGGGCAGGTCCCAGGGAGCCCCGGGGCACTCACCCTGGAAGGTGGGCCGCTCGCGGGGGTCCCCGTGCCAGCACCTCTCCATGAGGCGCAGGAGGGCCCTGCAGGCCCGCGGCCGGGCTCTGCACACGGGCGGCAGCTCCGGGCGGTGGCCCTTCACCACTTTCACCATGATGTGCAGAATGTTCTTCTCGTCTGCAAAGGAGAAGCGGGCAAGTCAGGGCAGCTCCGGGGCCGGGGGCCGTGGGCTTCCCCTTCAGGAGGAGGGACGTGCGTCACCCACACCATCCGCCGTCCCCACGACGGCACCCGGAGGCCACTTCATTTCCTTTGCAAAGCACAGAGAGCTCGCGACTCCTCGCACCCCAGCGCGGGTCTGCACTCCCCCTTCCAGGTTTTAGAAATTCCGTACGATGTTCCAGGTGGACCCAGGGCCCGTATCACAGGGAACATCTGCCTGGGCAACCAGCTCAAAGGAAAACGGGGTTCAAAGAAGAAAACTATCTGATGAGACGTGTTCCAAAGTGGCCCGTGCCTGCCAAAGGGAGGGAACGCTCACAAGTCATGAAGTCACGTGGTCCAACCTCCACGTAAACCCGGATCTCCCTGTGATGATGCAACACCCTTCCTAAACTCTGATTTCTACCCCAAAGTGCAGGCCCCGGGGGGGCCCGTGCAGGGAGCCGGCCACAGCGACACTGGCCGGGACGCCTGCCCTCCTCCAAGCACGCTCGGGTCTGGGGAGTGTGAACAGGGCCCTCTGCCCACAGTACGTCACGTGGGGCCCACCTGTCCTCTGCAACCTTCCTGAGCACGGCGGACTCGTCACTATCACCATCCCCTTGGTCACAGACCAGGGAGCCCAAAGTGACCCTCAGTGAGCCAGACACCTCTCTCTGCTCAGCCTAAAATCACAACGCCCATCAGACGGGACCCCAAGCTCCCTGTTCCCAGCGCCCCCTTTTCCCCGCACAGTTCCCAGCACACCTGCTGCAGGGAGCCCTGCCCAGGCAGCAGACGTGTGTTGGCAGGTGTGGAAATCTGGCCCCAAGTCCCCGCCGCCGGCCAGGGTCCCACTCTGACCCCCGGGGCCGCCTTCCAGTTGAATCTCGTACAACAGCTCTCTGGCAGCTGCGCATCATTTCCACGATGCACCCGCCAAACCCTGCAGGGCCTCCAGACAAAACCAACGTGAACACCTGGAAGACTTTCTGCTGCCAAACGGACGGAAAGTTCCAGAAACGCCTTTCACTTCCGTACCGCGAACTCCCCTACGTCCCAAGCAATAAAGCACACAGGCTTTGGCTCCTGACCTTCATGTCATGTACCTGGCCTTGGAGGGCGTGTGTCAGACGGTCCCGGGCCAGGGGCGTGCCGCCAGACCACACGGACTCACTCCACGGCGGCCGCGGAGGAGGAGGGGCAGGGAGGCAGACGACAACAAGGACACAAACCCCCACCAGGACGGGACTCCCGGACCTGGGGGCCTCACACTGACGCTGCTCTGAATTTCCTGATCTTTCCCATCCAAGTGCAAAGTAGCACGAATGACCCACGTACACCTGTAGAGGAACACGATGAGGGTAAAACGTCCTCGATTTTTCTAACGTATCAAGGCACGAGCACCCGGAGGACAGACATCGGAGGGGCTGCCTGAAGGGGGACGAGATGTCGCAGCCCTCAAGGGGGACGAGATGTCGCAGCCCTCAAGGGGGACGTCAGGGACCTGGGTGCGCCCATCGGTGCGAAATCCACCCAGCTGCCCCGCCTCACACCCGCCGATGACACACTTACAGGTGGCTAAGGTGGTAGAGTTTACACGTATTTACATGTATTTTGCCATGTTTAAATTAAAGAAAAGAACTGGCTGGAAATATCCACAGCTGGCAAATCCAGAGAGACAGAAGGCCGTCGGGCAGTTGTCAGGGGCTGGGGGTGGGTGGCCTGTGGCCTGGACTGGGGGTGGGGGAGGGTCCCTTCAGGGGGGTGAGAATGTTCTAGTTCTAGGCTGTGGGGGCGTCTATGCAGCGGCAAATGCACTTGATGTCCCCGAATCAGACACTTTAAAGGGATAAAAGGCTGTTTGTGTCCCGTGTATCACGTCACATGCACACGCACACGCGTACACACACACACACACAGAGGAACGAGCTGGTACAGACAGAAACCTGCTGAACAGAGCAGGTTCGGTGTTCAGAACCGTTCGGGCGGCCACCTTCCCCGGCCCTCGAACCGCGCTGTGACTGTGCTCGTCTCCACACAGAGGCCTGCAGCGCGGGCGGTGGGGCTGTGCAGGACACGCTGGGTAGGATGGACCAGCGCCCCCACGGTGCCCCCGGGACGGTCCCGCTGGCCTCGTGGCCCAGAGCCACCCCCCATCCCCTGGGAGCGCGGGTCACAGGCACAGCTTCAACGGAGACAGGACCACACACGGCGCGCCACTCACCTGCGAAGGGCTTCTTCTGCGTCAGCACACCCCAGACCACGATGGCGAAGCTGGAAGGAAAATCGGCCAGGTCAGTCTCTGCGGGCCAGGGGCTCACCCACATGGCACGGGCCGGAAGGAAAGCGCTCCAGCGCCTTCAAGAGCGAGGCAGTGGGAGAGGCGAGGGGGAGAAATGACACCGAGACGTTTCCCACCCGCTTGTGGAACGGGGGCTCTCCCCATGGAGCGCGTCGGGGTGGTGGCTCCGATGTCAGATGCTGCCTGACGGACACACGTGACCTCCTGCTGCCCCAACAGTGTGCCTGGGGTGGGGGTGGGGTGGCCAAAGGAAAGGAACGCCGCTCTGCGGCTGGACAGTGGGCTCCGGGGAGAAGGGCCTGTGTCTGCTTAGTCGCCCTCCGTCTTCCGGCAGGCTCCGGGCACGAAGCGCTGACGCCAGCTCCGGACAGGGCGAGGAGCCTGCTCGCTGAGACGTCACACGGGGCTAGGCAGAGAGCGGGGAACACGAGAGCCGGGCCAGCTGACCTTGCTGGGGCCCTTTCTTGGTTGGTGGAAATCATATCCACACTCACTCACTCTCTGGATACATACAGTGTACAAAATTACTCTGACTTGGGGCGCCTGGGTGGCTCAGCGGGTTAAGCCTCAGCCTTCGGCTCAGGTCATGATCTCAGGGTTCTGGGATCAAGCCCCGCATCGGGCTCTCTGCTCAGCGGGGAGCCGGCTTCCACCCCTCCCCCGCCTGTCTCTCTGCCTACTGTGATTTCTGTCAAATAAATAAATAAAATCTTTTAAAAAAATTACTCTATACCCCCCAACAAGCGCAGTCTAGTACATTAAAAATTAAATAAATAAATAAAACAAGGAGCCCAGACACCGAGCGAGCACCCTGCCCCGAGCGGAGAGCGGCTACCGACAGGGAAGCCGAGAATTCTCCACGGAAAAGTAACCGAAGTCTCCAAGTTCAAAAGTTGAAACGCTCACCTCCAAAACAAACCCGGAACCTTATCGTCCCCAAACTCGACGAGCTGGGACAGGTCCCCACCGTGCCACCGACAACAGGCGGACAGCCCAGAGCCCGGCAGAGCACGCACCCAAGGGCGACGGCCAAACCAGTCTGCCGGGACCCCAGGCGCAGGCCACTCGCGAAGGCAAAGCTTCGTGCTCGAGGGCGCAGGGCCACGGTCCGCACGGGAAGGCCCGTGCTGAGGGGCTTGGGCGTGCCCTCCAACAGGTCTGGGTGAGTAAGACCTCTGCAATGTGGAAAAGGCAGGCACCGCCGGCGTGGGGATTACGCTCGAGGACCTCCATCCCGCGGACGCTGGTTTGTGGACAACCCCAGCAAGCCTGCGTTCCTCCGTCAAAGCTAAGTGACATGAGAAGTGTAAGCTGCTGGGCCGGAGGGAGGGGCCCGGACAGGAACCCATGTCCTCGCACGCAGGGACCCACGGAGCACCGAGGACACACCGGCGAGAGGAACCCGCGCTTCACGAGAACACCAGCGCTCTCCCAGTGCGGGAGCCCGTCTGGTTGCTCGGGTCTCTAACTGGCACCAAGCGCGAGCACTCCCCACCCCCGCTGGCAGCACCTGCAGGGGACAGAGGTGCTGCACGTCTGGGGTAGCCTGGACCCCCAGTGAAAAACCCCGAACCGAGGAATCGAGGTGCGGAGCCCCAGCTGGGGCCACTCGCACGTCTGTCACGCACCTGTACACGTCGTGCTTGGTGTCGAAGAGCCGGCTCTTCTCCCGGATGCGCTCCGGAGGGAGGTAGGCGATGGTGCCAAACAGGCCGTCCATGCTGAGGTCGTGGGAGTGGGACAGTCCGTTGCACTTGGCCAGCCCAAAATCAGAAATCTGCAACAGAGCGAAGAAACCAGCGATCAGCGAGCTTCATGGGGCCCCCGGGGAGGTGCTGGGGTTCTCCCAACCCCTCCCCTCTGCCGGGCCACACGGCTCCGTCCCCACACTCCCATGTCAGCGCGGTCGGGAGCCTGCCGTGGAGCACCGGCCTCCGGCTCCTCCAGGGAAGGCACAGACGGCTTTGGAGGAACCGTGTCCCGGCCACTGGGAGCTCGACGTGCAGGGAAGAGATTACACTTTAAGGAAAGAATTCACTGAGAGGGAGAACTCTGGGAGATTACAATCTTACGCCTGCCACCGGGCACGGCCCAAGTCGGCCTAAAGGAGAAGAGCGACCCTGGGGTTGTCGGGGTTTCAGATGACACGTGAGAGCAGGGCCGGGAGTCCTGCCGCAGCCGCCGGTCATGCCGCAGTCCGGCTGGGGGGGGCCGGGCAGGCCACAGCATGATCTTTAAAGGGAACTGGGCCTTCAGACGCCCTTTAAAGCAAACAAGACACACACCATGCAGCCTCGAGGAGGCATTCTGCCCTCCACCCGGAGGCGAACAACAGACACTTGCTGTCTCCTTCCCCGAGCAAGGCATCCACGTAGAAGGCGTGACGCACCTCTCCTCCCCGTGCGCCACCCGCCCAGCTGAGGGAGCGCCCGGACCCCAGCTACGCAGGCCCCACACCTCCGCCTTCTCCTCTCCTTTGGGACCAGGTGTCCGGAGAGCTCAGGAAGCTCGGGGGACCCCACGGCGAGAGGGAAGGCGTCACCGGCTCCCCGCAGCTCAGCCCCCGCTTGCGTGCGTCGGGCCCCCCGGACGCCGGCTGAAGCTGTGTGCGTGGGCTCAGGCCACACTCCCTGACACGAAGGGACTGGAGGTCCACGTGGAAAACTGTCCCTTCGTGGTCTCTTCCAAGGCTTACGAACTGTTGTGACGCGTTCCAGTGAAGTCCAGGGCCCCACCTCAAACACGCAGAGGGAGGGAGGGAATGGGGCTGAGCTGGCCTGACTTCTGGGTGCGCGTGCCCTGGGGGGAAGCCCACGGCCTGGCGTCAGCACCACTGAACACAGGAAGAACGCACCCCCGGTCACCCGGATCCGCAAGGGCGCTGGGACCACACCTGCCGGGAGCGGCTGGACAGAACGGGAGCAGGACGGGACCCAGCCGGGACCGCATGGGGCCATGCCCGGAGGGTCCGCCTGGCTGTTGCTGGGCCCCGGCTGCCCATGTCGGCCTCCCAGAAAACTCCCGTGCACCACCCTGCCCTGCACGTCCACAGAGCTGCTCAGGGCGGAGACAGAGCCGGCCCGGGACCTCTCCAAGTCCACAGTGCGGATGTCTCAGTTCGAACTCTCAGCCGCTTCAGCCCTTCAAGTTCGGAAGTGGAGACCCACTGGGGTCCGGGGTCCGACCCCGTGCCTCCCGCCCCGCTCAAGCCCTTCCCCTTCGTTTCTGCATTTCCGCTGTCCACCTCAGAATGTCCTCGGTGTGAGAAAATAACTATAAATTTCACGTAAAAGCCACAGCAACGAAATGCAGATCAGAAATCCAAATTCTCTCCCCTGACCCTCCGCGCCACCTGCCCCCACCCTCCACTGGGTATCTCCTCGCCCCCTCCCTGCCCTGTCCTGCCCAGGGCCCGTCTGTCTGATCCCGGACACCGGGGCCCGGGCCATCCCAGTGTCTATCGTGTATACAGCAGGTGCCCTATAATTTGCAAACAAACTTTCACATCCAGCACCCGCCTCAGTACTGCTCGGTGCTCAGAGATGCCACCGGGACGTGGGCCCTGCTCCCTCCGGGCCCAGCTGGACGAGACCAAGGAAGGGCCTGGTCAGGGCTGTGCTGGCTTACGGAGCCACAGGAGCACGGACCCTCAGGGTCCCCCTGCACACGGTCTGGTCTGGGCCGAATGGACCACAGAAGCCTTAAACTAAACCATTCCAGGGGCCGCCTGGCCAGCTGAGCGGGTGTGGTACGGGGCTCTGGATCCCCACCATGAGTTCAAGCCCCACACTGGGTGTGGAGCCTGTTTTAAAAAGAGAGAAAATACAGTAACAATAAACGAAGCTTTTTCTTTTCCGCTTGAGATGGGCTTGCTCCCCTGGTATTTCACACAGTTCACAATACGTACATGTAGAGTTAACATTAAGTCTCTGTACCGCACTCTGCAAAGTAGGCATTTGCTCCGAAACCGTGACCTCCAGCCACCCCTGCTGAGTACAGAAAGGCAGTCTTGAGGGGCCCAAGGGGAGGAGGGAGGCTGACGACTTGATCTCATTTCAGGATTCCAGATTCAAGTCTTATCATCCAGATCATCCCAGACCACAGGCTGCCCCGAAATCTGGGGCCCCGTCCCTCGATACAGCAGCTCAGACACTTCCCTCCACGCCGCACCTCGGGGACTCGGGAAACATGTGATGCAAATACGTCATCTGTCTGTTGGGCTGAGCAGTGGTCCCAGAAGAGCAGCCCCCGGCCCCGGGGCCTTCCGGGCTGATGGGGGAGGGGCCCGGCCTCAGTCACCCCCCGCTCCTTGGGACCCACTGGGTTCTTCGAGGAGCTTCACCTGTTTCATGAAACGGCCACCAGCACCAGGCTGCCCAGCCAGCACGCGCATGAGCGGGAGAAAACCATGTTCAAACAGAGGAAGCTGGCGGCTGATGCAGGACGACCTACCAGGAACGCAAGCCCCAGCACCCGGCGTGGAGAACCACGCTCGTCTCCCTACCGAGCAAGCATTAAGTGCGCACTGTGCACCCAGCACTGGAGACGCACCCCGGACGGAGTCGGCATCCCCGGGGGCAAACAGGACTGTCTGCCCACCCATGCCCACGGCGCCAACAGCAGCGCCCTCACCACGCACATCCGCGGGCCAGGCGCTGGGTCAGCCCATCGTCACCTCTGACTCTCACTACAACACAGAGGGGGACCCCCACCCCCAGGTGACAGCTGGGGGTGGGGACTGCACCCCTAGGATCTGCTTAGCTGGTGAGCACCCAGCAGCCCCTCCCCTAATCTAACTTAGCCTCCAGCTAAGAAACCTAGAATTTTCCATGACTTTTCTGCCTATGCCCCTGCCTCCTGCAGCAGGAAGTCTGATCCTCCCTGCAGACCCCGTATCCCACCCCGGTAGAACCCCCACTCCCAGCTGGAGTCCCCTGAGTAATGCCTCCCCTACCCGGTGGGCGACCTGTGGGGCACCTGCCACCTGGGACCTGTCCGGCCCTGGTGGGACACCGCTGTGCCCCACGCTCAGTTTGTGTGAACCTCGTACAGGCACAGACCCAGTGGCTACTGCCACTGATGGTGGACAGCGGACGAACCCCTGAGCCGCAGCTTAGCAGGACCCGGGCCCCTACCCAGGGCACCTGGCCTGTGGGAGGGACCCCTGGCTCACCCCACGGTCTGCCACTGCCTCCTCGGGCTCGCGTGTACGCAAGACTGAGGTCGAAAGCGGTGCTCCTCCCCGGGTGCCCAGAGGACCGCACGCTCCCTGACACAGCCCTGTGATGTCAGAGGGGGCAGAAGGTCCCGCGGGAAGCCAGCACGCCGGCCAGAAGGAAACGGCTCCAGCAAAGCCGGGAACCGCCGTGGCACCCATTCACGCCCGACCACTTGTTAGCAGGAGGGTACCTCCACCTGCCGGCTACTGTCTGATTTCCGGGCGACACCCATTCAAGGGGCAGCTCGCAGTGGACGGTGATCTCCCCGTTGGCCTTGGTGCACAGAGGGGCCTGAGCAGCCGCAGGAGCAGACCGCCTGGTTGCCGCCTAGTCACGCGCCTCCTTCCGACAGAGCCCAGGGGCAGGGCCAGACTGCACCCGGGTCTCTCCGAGCCCTCGGGCGAGCACGGGAGGGGGTCCGGCGAGTGTGGGGCGACCGGGCAGGGAGAGCAAGTGTCCGCAGATGAGTGTCTTCCAGGAACGGTTCCCACAGGGAACAGAAAGGGGCTCAGGCCTTGGCTCCCTCTGGCGCGCTCCCGGGCCCGTGCAGGGAAAGCGCGGTGGCGAGTGCACCCTGCAGGCAGGCAGACAGCCCCGGGCCTGCCAAGCGAGCCAGCGTCACCCCACGGAGAAGATGCATGACGCGTGTCACCCTGGTGTCCACAACAGGACCCCGGACACGAAGGCCCTGCAGAGGACAGCCTGAGTCAAAGAGCACAAACCCGACGACGTTACGAACTGCAATTCCAGGTGGCCAGTGCCTGGTTTTAGCTCTATGATCCCTCACACTTTTCTGTTTCATAAACTTACCCCGAAAAAACAAAAACCAGGAGCAGACCTCAGGGGCCTGGCATCACGAGAATGAGCCCCCTCCGGAGCTGTTCCTATGGAGCCTCCGTTTCAGAACACCCCCAAATCCCACCACCGCCATCCGGAGACCACGGAAGGGGGTGCAGCCGTCACCACAGAGCCCGCGGGCCCACGGAGACAGCCCATGCACAGCGCACCCAGGGGCGGACTCCCAGCCGGATTTCAGTAAGATCTAAGTAAGACCCGTGTCGGGTACCCCGGAAGCCTCTTTTTCCAGGGTGCCCAGAATTCAGGCTCCTGCTCCAGGATCTAGGGGAGCAACCCGGGTGCCGAAGGGACCATTCCCCGGCTACGCGTTGAGGGGCTCACACTGCCCACGACAAGACGGGGGTCGCTGGAGTCCTTCTGCTGACGGAGGCCTTTGCTTCGAGGGCCCCCCGCGCACTGTACCCTCTCCGCCCTTACTGCCCCGGCCGCCAGGGCCCTGCCCATGGTGCCAGGTGCGTCCTACCTTGACATGGTAGTGGGCGTCCAGCAAGATGTTGGCGGGCTTGAGGTCCAGGTGCAGGAGGGGCGGCGCCATGCAGTGCAGGAAGTTCATGCCCACGGCCGTCTCGTGGATGATGCGGAAGCGCAGATCCCACGGCAGCGGCTCGGCCGCCAGCAGCTTCTCCAGCGAGCCCATCTCCATGTACTCCATGACCAGGCCCACGGGCTCCTGGCATATGCCGTACACGGGCAGGATGTAGCGGAACTTGGCCATCTCCATCTTCCTGGCTTCTTCCAGAAGCTCCCCACGCTCCCTGGAAAAGTCGAAGACGTGAGACATGCACGGGGCTCCCCAGCCACTGACACGGAGGCCCGGAGACCACCAGCTCCGCGAGCGGAGAAAATGACCCCCACGTATGTCCCATGATCCCACTCGGAGCCTCCCAAGGTCACACGTCTTAGAGCTATCCAGGCACTTCTGGGCACGGGGGAACGTAACACTGATTATTATCTGAAAACCCAGGGGTCACCGAGCGAGACGGCCAATGCCGGCGCTCCCGTCCCCTGGGACGACGGAAGAGGAGTTTCCTTGAGACAATGCATCCGTCCCAAGACCCCCAGTCACTTGTGAAGCCCAGCACTCCGTCTGGCCCAGGGTCCCCTGAATCCAACCCCACACTCACGTCAGTGGCATGTCAGCCGGCGAAGCCACCTTCTTCTAAAACCATTGTTTCGGTTAAAGTAACATATAGGTAATGGAGTTTTTGTCTTAACCACGCTAAGTGCACAGTTCGCAGGCATCACATACACTCACGGGCTGTGCAACCATCACCACGCCCCACACCCATCACCACGCCCCACACCCATCACCACGCCCCACACCCATCACCACGCCCCACACCCATCACCACGCCCCACACCCATCACCACGCCCCACACCCAAACCTCGTTCATCGACCCAACAAGAACTCCGCGTCCACTCAGCAGGAGCCCCGTCCTGTGGGCCCCGCTCACCCCGGGCTACCTCCTGCCTGGACGGACTCATCCACGCGTCTCACGGACGTGCAGTCCCACAGTGCCTGTCCTCCTGTGACTCAGCATCTCAGCACAGCGTGCTCGTGCGTCAGCTGTGCCGCAGTGTGCGTCCAAGCCCCATTCCTTTTCCGGGCTGAATAATGTTCCACCGTAGGAACATGTCACCCTCACATACCCACTCGTCTGACGGTGGACATGTAGGTGGTTTCCCACGTCAGGTTACTGTGACTAAAGCTGTATGCTGCACACGCTGGTGCACAAGTATCCGCCTGCGTCCCTGTTTCCAAGCCTTTGGGCTCCACACCCAGGAGTAGGACGGCTGGGCCATCTATGCCAAACCTTTTCAGGAACCCCCAAGCGCTGCGCACAGCCTGCCCTCGGTTCTGATGGGAAGAGAGTCTCCCCCGTTCAAGCCACACGGCCGTGCCACTTTCCACTCGCGGTGCAGACCGGCGGCTGTGGGTGCAGAGCTCTGGACGTTTGCTCCCAGGCCCCCCACAGTGTGTCGGCCCAGGGTCCAGGGTCACACCTGGTGCAGCCGCAAACTCACAGCCTGGAGTCCCCGTATCCTGGTCTGTGTCAGCAAAATGGAGCAAAAGTCCCCGGGTGCACGCAGGAGAAAGGGCTGAATCACAGGAGGCGGCTTGGTCACATGCCATCGAGGTCAGCGGTGGTCAAAACGGGACACCATCAAACGCACCCTGCAAGCTGGCCAAGCCGAGACTTCCCAGCCCCAGGGTGCTGGGGTGGGATCTCAGCCCCTCGGCCCACACACCCCACCGCTGCGGCGGGTCTCATGAGCATCCGCCAAGAATCTGTACAGCGGGCGTCGCGGGGAGAGGATCCCTGAGTGTCGATCAGGGATGCTCGCGTACCCGCGGCTCTGCCCCCGCCCAGGGAAACGGAACAAAGTCTGGGACATTTTGGATGTCATGGCTCAGGGCTGCCACTGGCATCCAGTGGGCGGGAGCCAGAGACGCGGCTCGGCGACCCGTGGTGTGTAAGAGAGCTCCCAACGCAGAGCGACCCAAAAACCGCGCCAAGCCTGAGAGCCCTCAGTGCAGACCCAGCTTCGGTGCGCCTCGGCCAACTTTAAAATAAACCATCCCAGACCGGAGCCGCCCACGTAAGCACCCCCAGCATTCACTCTAACTTCACTGTTTCCACGGGCAGCTCATACTCAACGAGGGAGCCATGAACACTCAGCAGGGACCAGGGCATCTTCTTGACATGTGGTGCTCGGGAAGCTGAGGAACATGTGCATGTGGACATGTGCATGTGCATGGACACCATGGTGCCCTGGTGTCACCACTCACGGAACTCAACGTAGGTCAAAAGCCTAAAAGCAAGGTTGGCCATGGTGAAACTAGCAGAAAACATTAAGAAGCATCCCTCCTGGCAATGAGCTCTTTGGACATGATACCCTAAGCAAAGCACAAAAGCAAAAGTCAGCAAATGGGACTGCATCCAACTCAGAAGCTTCTGGGCAGCCAAAGAAACAAGGAACAAAATGAAGGCCTCCAAGTTGGGAGAAAAATCCTGCAAACCACCTAATGGATAGGAAGTTAATACCCGCAATAGGTAACAAATAAACACAACTTAAAGAAAAAATGTGATTTTAAAATGGGAAGAAGAACTAAACAGACATTTCTCCAAAGAGGACATCACAACGGCCAACAGGCCCATGGGAACATGCTGGGTATCGCCAACCATCAGCAAAGTGTGAATCAAACCCACAGTGAGCGCCTCACACCCATCAGGAGGGCTCACGTCACGGACGCGGAGGAACAAGTGCTGCAGAGGACGTGGAGGAAAGGGGGTCCTTACACACTCCTTACACACTCCTGGTGGGAATGCACACTGACTCAATCACTGCGGACGACATGATGAAGGTTCCTCCAAAGAGTTAGAACAAAACTGTCAATGTAATGAAAAGAAGAACCATCTGTACCCCAGTGTTCATAGCAGCAATGGCCACGGTCGCCAAACTGTGGAAAGAACCAAGATGCCCTTCAACGGACGAGTGGATAAGGAAGATGTGGTCCATATACACTATGGAGTATGATGCCTCCATCAGAAAGGATGAATACCCAACTTTTGTAGCAACCTGGACGGGACTGGAAGAGATGATGCTGAGTGAAATAAGCCAAGCAGAGAGAGTCAATTATCATATGGTTTCACTTATTTGTGGAGCATAAGGAATAACACGGAGGACATGGGGAGATGGAGAGGAGAAGGGAGTTGGGGGAAATTGGAAGGGGAGGTGAACCATGAGAGACTATGGACTCTGAAAAACAATCTGAGGGGTTTGAAGGGGTGGGGGGGGGTGGGAGGTTGGGGTACCAGGTGGTGGGTATTAGAGAGGGCACAGATTGCATGGAGCACTGGGTGTGATGCAAAAACAATGAATTCTGTTACACTGAAAAGAAATTAAAAGGGGAAAAAAAAAAAAAAACCAGAACTGTCACACAAGGCCTCTGGGAGGGAACCCAAAGGCAATGAAAACAAATTTCCACAAGAGATCCGCACACCCACGTTCACCACAGCATTATTTACAACAGCCAGGATACAGAAACAACCCAAACGCCCATCAGGGGACGAAGGGGTAAAAAGCAAGCTGTGGTGCACACACACCGTGCGCAGTTTCTCAGCCACGAGAAGGCAGGCTCTCCCCACATCTGCATGAGACGGACCTTGAGCACATTACCTGCGGCAAGGTGAGCCCGATGGATAAAGTTCTGCGTGATGTCACTGACATGTGGAATCTAAGAAGGAATAAAGTGGCGGTGACCAGGGGCAAAAGGGTGGGGGGTCAACACGGAGGGTGTTTAAGGGCACAGACTTGTCCCCAGTGTGAAAACAGCCACGTACAGGTGAACAAACACAGTCTGTTGCACAGGGACAGTAAGTATGTAATATGGTAAACATCGCTCCGCTCGGAGCTATGTGAATGTATCAATGTATCAGTGTTCCACAGTCTTCACCTTAAATTTACACAATGTCAAATGCACCTGATGAAAAGAAGCGAATCTGTTTGTCCTGGACAATGGGTCGCAGGTATGTGCTGGGGAACGTGCTTTCTAATCAGCTCCTAAAGGAATGGTCCAGAACCACATGCCAGACGCGCCCTCTTGCATCTTGGGAACTGAGCAGGTCCAACACTGGCACACGGCCACGCATGCAGTAGGCCAGGGTGGCCTCAGGGACACCCCCAAAGTGCAGGTTCTGGCACAAGCAGCCCAGAATCCACCACAGGGGCTCTTCCAGGGCCCAGACGCACCTGGTCCTGCCGCCCTCCCCACCTGCCCTCGTGTGCCAGCCCGATGGAGAGTCCCACGCTGTCCTAATCCCATGAGGCCACGTCGGACGGACCTCCTCTCTGAGACTATAAGCTACCGGGTATCACACACTTAGGAAAACCCTTCCCAGGGAGGAGGGCCCGCTGCGAGAAGGCACCCAGATCACACGGCAAAGACAGCAGCACCCGAGGTCCACCTGCCCGGAGCACCTGCGCTCACCATGGTCACCGCAGCTCCGGGCCGAGAGAGAGAGAGAACCGGCGAGGAGACCTGAGGGATGGGAATGGAGGGGACGGCCAGCAAGGATGCCCTCGCTCTCTCCTGGGGGTCAGTGGGGGGGCCCTCACCGATGCTGGGGAGCACCCCGGAGGAGGTGGAGAATCTGCTTTGGAACACACTCAAGGAGCAAAGACTCCCCGTGGCCGCAGGAACCAGGGACCCACAGATGGGGAATGGTGAGGAGACTACTGTAGCACAAAACTGCGTTTAGCGCAGCTTGCTTGCGCAGCACGCTGTTAAATGGCCAATGAACGGAGAGCCGAATGCCCACAGGAGGGCAATGCTGCCTATGGCGGCGGGCGGGGGGGTAAGGAGGGGGTCCCCGTGCAGGGTTGAAGAGCCGCTTGCACCCTCCTGAGGAAACTCAGAAGGTCCACCAGCCCCTCGCACACAGAGGCAGACCCCAACCCTGCCCCGGGCTCCACAGGCATCAAGGAGGGAGGGGCTGGGTGCCAGCATCAAGCCCCGAGGAAAGGCTGGTCATTTAAGGAGAGAGCAAAGTGATACCCCGGGCCCATCTCTTCCATCCTCCTCCTGGGAAGACCCAGTCACCTGCACTGAACAGGACAACGACCTCCCAGCGCCCACTACTCCCACTGCCTACCACTACGACCAGCACTCACGCCCCAGTAACCCTAGCCCTAACCCTAACTCTAACCCAGTTGCTGCCCGGGGATGTAACAGCGCAGCTTGTTTCCCAGTTGGTTAGGAATCGGAGTTAGAACTTGTCTGATGCTATTGCTTTTGTTTTCTTCTGGCTTGCCTCCCCTCCCCTCCCACTGTGTGTCTGTGGGGCCCCGCGTCCTTCTGTCCTGCCCAGAGACCCACCTGCCATGGGAAAGCAGTGCAGGGTGCCCCTCCCGGCCCACAGGCCCGATGGCTCGGGTGTTACCGGCTGGACAGTGACCAGGGAGGGTCACTGCCCATGCAGGGCATCCAGAGATGAGCCCTCCAAGCCTGACTGATAACCAATCGGATTCTGAGAACAAAGTCAGCGACACTGAGGTGGAATTTCTCATTACCCCAGCTCTGGGCTACTTTGCAAATAAAGGGTTTTCTTCCCTTTGCCCCAAGGGCGCAGCACCTAAAACCAGGGTGACTTCTGATCCCCTAAAACCAGGGTGACTTCTGATCCCTCGCCAAGCTCATCAGTGGCGGAACAGCCCCACTGGCAACACGCCCCTCACCCCCGCTCCCCCAGCCCCAGGCCCTTTGCACTCGACCCAATATGCCTTGGTTCAAAAACTCAGAAAGGCCTCCCTCTGCCTCCCCACCACCAGGCCCCCGTGCTGGTGTCCTGAGAGCCCCGTGCCCTCTTGGGAAGAATGCCAGGCAGGCTTTGCACAACCGACCACTCGTGTAAGGACATTTCACTGGGGAAAACCAGCCAGCTTGGAACATGGTCTTCTGGCAACTCCGGCAGAATGCCCTGGAGCACAGTGGACCCCACCCGCCGCCACAGCTCCCCAGGGCAAGGAAGGGGGTCCCAGGGAAACCTCGGGGAGGTCTTGGGGGACACGGAGAGACGCCTCACAAGGGCCTGGGGAGGGGGTTGACCTGGGCCCCCAAAGCGCTAGCATTGTTTTTGTTCAGAAGGGGTGGGCACAACAATTTTGGGACCCCACCCGGCCGAAATCCAAATGACCCCACCCCTCGGCTTTTCTTTAATTGCCCCAGGGACCCCCCCCAACACCTACGCCCCCACAGGAGGCATCTGCAATTCAATGGGCCTGGAATGAGCCCTCGCAGGGAGCCACCCAGCGGGACTGAAAAGCGCTCCCTGAGCGAAAAGAAACCGCCGATTGTTTTCTTGTCAACAGCAATTACTTTTTTTCCATATACTTCCCCTCCAGGCAGACGACAGAGAAGAAACTAGACCCAGGGCTCCTGGAGGACCCCAGCGCACGGAGCTCCAGCCCCAACAGGGTCCGCATGACCAAACCCCTCTCTTTGCTGTTAGAGGAGTCAAGCTCGTGGCCACCCGAATCCACTGACCTCAGTCTTAGTCAAAGCACCCTAAAAGTCGTGACGGGCCTACAGAGTATCTAAAATCGGGCACATTTCGGCAGGACCGGTGTCACATTTCTCTCCGGGGACCATTTCAAAAGCAGCTCCTTCTGGGGAAGGCTTATGAATTCTGTTTCCCAGCAGAACCGACAGAGCGCCCCAGGCCCAGCACCTCCTCTCTTGGTCCCAGATGGAAAAATCTCTGAGCGTTAACAGGACTGAGGTGGGGCTCCTGGTCCCGTGCTCCTTCTCAACAGCACTTACAGTAACTCAATTTTTTGCTCACTTAGGACTGGCCGAAGCTACTCACTCTCTCCCTCCCGGGGAGGGCAGGTGCGAGGGAAATAACCAGAAATTCACCAGACAGACCGTTTCTAAGGCGCAGCGGGCTCTCCTCACCACTCGCTCAGAAACTTCAGAAACCCCAGAGGCCGACGGAGAGGGACACCAAGGGTTCCCTCTCTGGAGGAATTCAGGGTGGAAAGGGGGAAAGAACAGGATGAAACGGCGGTGGCGGAGGCGCAGGACAATGCGGGGTGTGGGGGGGGGTCGGATGTGGCGAAGGAGAGGAGGAACCGAGAGCTCCTGGGAGGGGGGCCCAGGAACCGGCTTTGGGAAAGGCAGCGGAGAAAAGTTGAGTCACGTGCGAGCTGCGGCCTCTGGGCCCGGCCTTCTCACCGCACAGCCATCCCAGTGCGCACCCAGGGAGCCTCCGAGGGTTCCCACACTGCTATTTTTAAACCTGACAAGAAACGGGCTTGTCAGATTGTCAGCTCTGTAGCTGCAAACGTGGGGTTTGCTCAGGCTCGTCCGGACTAGCCGGGGCCCGGGGGCCTGGGACGCAGTGGCTGTGGGCCTGGTGCTCTGTTATTCAGGGCTTCCTCCTAGCCCCGGGGAGGGGCGGCGGCCTCAGGAATGGGGCCTTTGGGGTCACTATGCTTGCTGAAATGGAAACACGCCCAACCCTAGACTCCACCCTGGCCCTCGTGACCCCCTCATCAAGGTTCACCAGGGAGGCCGCTCGCCTCCCCAAAGCCACCAGACCTGCCCATAAGGAGTGGGAAACACAGATCGATCCCTGAAATCCCTGAAGACCCCCTTGGAAGCTCCCTGGGCAGGGGCTTCTCTGCCCCCGACCCCGCCACCATCCTGGGGATCCTCCAGGACTGCCTGGGGTTGGGCAGCCCCTGCCTCCCCTGCACACAAGCCGGAGGCCACGGCTGCTCCGAGGGGCCTGGGGAGGGGTCTGGGGGTCGCGGGCAGGGGCTGCTCCCAGAACCCCACAAAGATCCTCTTTCCCATTTCAGGGAACATCTTGCAAACGGTGGGGCAGGGAGACCACCAATTTGGCAAGACAGGTAGCAAAACCACACTGCGAGGTCTAGCCAGAAGCTCGCAGGCCTGCAGTGCCACCAGCCCGTACTGGGCTACCGGGCAGCACCTGGAACCGAACACCGTCAGCCATCAGCCGAGCAGAGCTGGCTCCTCCAAGAGCAGAGAAATCAGCCACCGCGGCACATGCAGAACTCCAGCCTGCCCTACCGGGCCGGCCAAGTGTAAGAGGTGAACCTCTTCCTGTTGGGTGATGCTGACCTCGGCCTGGCCGCCCAGGACATGCCAGCGCCTGCCTGCTTGGGGCAGGGCAGGAAAGGCTTCCAGTTAAAGGACAAAATACTTTTCACCCAGGCTACGCAACATCCTCAGTGATCTGCCTTGTGTGGAGAAACCCTAGCTCTGTCTGGGCCACCCAAGAAACGAGGGCCCAGCGGCTGGAAATCACAGAGTCGGGGGATGCAGGAGGAGGTGTCAGCCTGGGGAAGAGCCTGCACTTGGCTTGCTCTGACACCAAAAAATTGGCATGACAAAAGTTGCTGATGAAGAAAGCTCACTTTGACCCAGACTCCATCCGACACCTGTCCCCCAGACCCCGAGAAAGCTGCTAGGGCCAGGGTCTTGCCTTTCTGAATCTAAGCACTAGCTGGTATTCAAAGCAGTTTGGATTTTATCAAAAAACCACAGCGCCCCTCCCGGCCTGAGAAGTTACCAGGATCTGGTGCGGGGAGGGGAGGGCTTGCACAGCATCTCACCGCTGCTGGTGCGATCTTTATGACACCTGCCACCACTCTGCCGAAGTTTCCAAGAAACACTGGGTTTGAGGCTTAGAACGAGGAGCCTCCGAGAGCAGTACCATCTCATCTCCTAGGCCCAGAAGAAAACATGACGCGGGGAGCACACGGGGCTGAGGGCACGGCAATCCTTGTACCTCAGGCCTGGGGACTCAGACAGCCCCTGCGAAGGCCATCGCCACCATCCCACCTCCCAGAAGCCAAGGATTACAAACCAGGCATTTGAGGCAGCAGAGGCTATGTGGGGTTTAAAACCGAGCTGTTTTCCCTAGTCTGTGTGTGTCCGGGACTGCCTTTGTAAGGCAGATCTCCACACAGAATACAAACACAACTTTCATGCAGAATGCAAACTTTCACTAAGTGATCTTTAAAATGTGTCCAATCGATGCTTAGCTATAAACTCCTAAAATGCACATGTAAAAGGAGCTTCTCCACACCCCCCTCTCCCACCCCCACCCCCAAAACGATGCACAGATCACCGTCCAGCAACTGTGTTTAACTGGGGTGGCCCTGTGTCCTTTCCAATCGTCATTAACTTGAACACCCCTGCTAGGCCGGGACAGGCAGGTTCCCACCGTCCTGGCTTTTGGACTGGAGCGTGGGGGCCCGGGGTTTGCAAGGAGGGAGGGAGCTCTGACTCGGACACAAAGCAGGTCAGTGTAAAGACCCCTTCCCAGAGGCTGGGTGTAGAAATAAAGTCGCCAAAACTAGAGTTTGCCTCGAGTAAGTGCTGCGAGAAACACGACCCCCAGGGCCACTTGCGGGACCCCAAGGCCGAGCCGGAGCCCCGCAGCCCGGAGGAAGCCTGGCCAAGCCAAGCCAGTACTTCCGACCGAAATAATTACCGTCTTAGACCAATTTGTGCTCCAGCGTAAATTACTAAGTGAGGCGAACGGAGTGCAGCTAACTCACAAAGCCCGGATCCCCACACGGCAATTTCTCTAAGCCGGGCGCAGACCGCAGCGCCCAGGCGGGTCCCGGGCGGGCCGGACGCGCCTCCGAGGGGCGCGGGTCCAAAGCCCCGAGAATCCGAGGCTTCCCGCAAGGCCCGGGAGCACCCCGGGCGCCTCACAGCGCTTCCACCCAACGCGGCCCCCCGATGTGCCTCGGAGGAGCCGCAGCGGGGCCCGGAGTGCGCAACGGGACGGTGGAGCTCGCCCCCCGGCCTCCGCGTCCCTCGGGCCGGGCGGGCGGCGCGGACACCGCCGGGGCTCACGGCCTCGCCCGGCGCCGGCTGGTCCCTCCCGAGCGCTCCGGCGGCGACCCGAGCCCCCGGCACCGCGGCGCCCGCCCCGGCCGCGCCACCCGCCCCGGCGCCCCCGCCCGGGCGGCTGACCTGTCGTCGACGTGCAGGCTGGGCGGGCACTTCAGCGCGAGCCAAGTCTTCCAGTGGACGTGGCGCACCTTGTACACCTGCCCGAAGCCGCCCGAGCCGACCTTCTCCCAGCCCGCGAACTCGCCCGCGTCGAACGTGCGCAGCAGACCCAGGGCCCACGGGCTCCCGCCGCCGCCCGCCATCGCGCGCGTCTGGCCGCCACCCCGCGCCGCCGCGGCCGCCCCGGCCGCCCAGGTGCCCAGGTGCGCGCCCCGCCCGCTGACGTCACTTCCTCCGCCGCCGGCCCCGCCCCCCGTCCCGGGGCGCCGAGGCCCCGCAGACCCACGGAGGCGAGTGCGGGGTCCCCGCGTCCTCCGCCGCGCGCGGCTGCCCGCCCGGGGGCGTGGGTGCGGGCGCTTGGATCCGAGTCGATCCGATTCTCCGCGCGGCCGTCGGAAAGCCGCGACTGCAGGTTTTCCCAGGTTTCCCGGCGCTGCCACTCGGCAGCGCTTTGCCAAAAAAGGACAAAGGGATCCAACGACCGGGGGGTGGGCTTTCGTGCAAACCGCGGATCTTGGGCAGACTTGCCCCATTTTAGGTGTCCTCGTTGGCGTGCACGAAGGTCTGTACAACGTTATCACCGTGTGAGCTCGTGGATCTACCACTGCTGTCAAGATCTAGAGCAAACCACCACGGAAGGACCCCCCGCGCCCCTTTTCAGAACCGAACCCCCAAACCGTGCCCGCCACGAGTCTTACCTCTATTTCAAAAATTGTGTTATTTGCAAATATGTTATGTTTGCACCCAGGAATGACCTCGTGTGAGATCTTTTGGAATCCCCCCTCCCCCACCACCACTGGGAGTAATTCCCTGGAAATTAGTGTCTCGCTTTTCTGCACTGAAGTTTCCACTTTGGAATTAAGTTTCTTTTTCTTTCTTTCTTTCTTTCTTTCTTTCTTTCTTTCTTTCTTTCTTTCTTTCTTTCTTTTTTTAAATCACCCCAACAGCAAATCTTACGTTTAAAGGCAGGAAGTTACCTCCATCCTGTCCTAGAGAGCAATATCTTTTGTATGCCTAGAACAAACTGGGGAGAAAAGCTTTTCCACCCTTGGGGAAAAATCCCCAGCCTTGAATGAGCTCAGATCTTGGAAAGATGTCTGAGTCAGAGGTCGAGAAGTATGATTGCAAACTTCAATGCCTAAACACCACTTAGCCCTGTGGGACTATACAGTGAGGGAAGGTTTCTTCTGGGCCATAGGAGAGAGATTGTGGAGGAAGGATGGGGGTGGGGGACAGGGGACCTAGGAGGGAGCGGGACTCTGACTGTATTTTTCTGTTACCCAAAGAAGGAGATGCTGATCCTAGCTGGCTTGTGGAAGCCTCAGACTTACACAGGCTTTACCTTCCAGTGGGCATATGATAATTCTATATTATTCCCTGTAACAGAGCCTTAGTGCTGCTTTGGAAGCCACCTACTGTCCCCTCCCCCACAGGGCTACTCTTTGGCCAGTGCTCACCCCCAGCCCCCACCCCTTGCCCTTGGGCCTCTTGGGCAGGAAGACCACTGCAGACTCCTCCTTGGCCACATAACCTTGAACCCAGAACTGATCTGGTGGAGCCTGGAGTGGCAAATGGTTATTGATTGTAGCAACGATAACTAACACTTACACGAACCTTCAAAAAATAATTGAGATTTTAAAGATACAAAGATAACTTAGAAGTAAATACAGTGGCTGTTTTGCTGCTGAAAAACAATGAATCGACTAGAAAGTGAGTCACTTGTGGGACGCTGTTTCCGGGACTCAGCAAGAGGCACCTTTCTCCACACTTCTCTGCTCCCGAATCTTACTGTACCAGGCTCAGCAACATGAGTGACTAACAGCCCACACTGGTCTAGTAATAAAATACAGCAATTCCATTTATTTAATTATCTGGTGTTTCACTCAACAAATATTTATGGAGTGTCTGCTGCAGGCTCAGCGTGGGGTTCCTGAGCCCACAACCAGAGCCCACAGCCGCCTCCATAGACAGTCCCCAAGGGCAAGCACACGGGGGCAAAGATCAAGGCCAGGGTTGGGTAAACCGGCAAGGCTCTTCTTGGACTTGGCTGGGTTCCTGGTGCGGGCTACCCAACCCACTCTGAAGTTCCGTTTTTTTCATCTGTAAAATGACAACAAAGTCCCCTGCAGGAGTCAAGAACGGAACCCAGGCTGCAGACCCTGTGAGGTTAAAGGAGGGCACTGTTGTTTATGCTAACGGTCACTGGTCCTACGAAAGCCTGGAACCCTTAAGTGTAAAAGTGACTTACAGTCTCAATACTTTAGTGATTATTTGACTGTTGTTTATTTTATAATGCGAGGGGCCAAGCCTTTGTGGCTACGCTGTGGACCATCCAAGAAACCCCAAAGATCGCTGAAATGTAGAAGACACCTTACCGTTTTTGACAGAAAAAAACTTGATATTATATTGAGGTATGTATAAAACATTTACTGTTTTATTTTGTTGTGCAAATACTTAGCATAAATACATAGCAAGTACGAGTGACAGGTGAAAAGATTTAAAATGAACACGGCAAATCAATTTGTTGAATTGCTTTAAATCACCGGAAGGGCACAGAACATAAAGACTGTCATTTTTTTTTTTTACCTGTAACTGTTTTATCACTTGTAAGCTTTAAAAAAATTAATACTAGCATATCATTTTATGTTTGAGATTATGCATATACAAATTGAAATTTGAAGCTTTTAATGTTAGCTTTAAAATACAGTAAGTTATTGGAACATTAAATAAAAAATGTATGTTAAATTGAATATTCCATTTAATGAGCTGAAGCAATTTTCTTAATAAATAGAAAAACTCATCCATAATTTTATAAGCACTCGTGTTACGGGAAATGACTGAACCCATTACAGTGTCAATAATTTCTGCCATTGAAAACCTTTCATCGAAACATGAAGTTTCAGTTTTAAGGTATTTCAAGTAAAAACAAAAGTGGACTGACTTAAAGAAAACTCTTGGTTCAAGTTTTGCATCTCAGCCTCCGGAAGTGGCCGTCGTGAACATTAGTGACCGCCTGGAAGATTAGTGACCGCCTCTGTGCACCGCCCCAGGGGTGGCCCCGGCGCACGGAACTCCGCGCCTCAGTGGGCACCTCCAGGGGCTCGAGGCAGAGGCTATCGGGAGGGGTGAGCCCCGAGGGCAAGACGCTCGATGAAGTGACGGTCGACCTGTCCCGGAGCGCGGGTGGGGAAAGCAGAGCACGGGGGAAGGCAGGGCAAGCCCCCGGGGACTCTGCCGCCCTTCGCGAAAGAAGTGCCAAGTCCGTGTCCTCCTACGCGGGGGCCTGGCCAGCGCTGTTCCGCCGACGCCCCCCACCCAGCCCAGGGTCCTCCCGGTCCAGTGTGCCCCGCTGGGCGGGGATGTCCCTCTCTCCGCGCGCTACCCCTGCATACGCCGCGGGGAACCCACCGAGCCGGAGGCCCGGGAGCAGGCGGATGCGGGGCTCTCCCGCGGCAGGGTCCCCGCGCCGGGACCGCGGGTGACTTTGCGGGCCCTGGAACCCGGGGAGAGGGGTCCCTGCCTCAGGACGGCCGGGGGGCTTCAGGGGGCCGGTAGGCGCGGCGTGGCCAGGTGCTGGATGAACAGTGCGGGTGTGTGTCACTTCTGCCGGGAGCGTCTGCCCTCCCGGAGGTCCCCGGAGCGGCGCGCCGCCCTGACACGGCCCTCCTAGGCCACCGGCTCCCTTAGTCCTGGAGCCAGCCTGGGGCCACCAAGCCCGGGGCCCAGAATGACCCAGCGGCACCAGAATCCCCTGCGGGACCGCCCCCGGGGAAGAGCAGCGGAGCCCTGGGAGCCTCCTCCGGGCCGCGCCGGGTCGTCCCCTCCCCGCTCCCCACCTCTCCCTGGCCCCGCCCGCGCCCTGTCCCCTCCCCCGCCCCTCCCTCCCGGAGGCGCCCCCTGGTCCAGCCCCCTCCTGCCGCGCGGGCTCCGCCCCAGGAAGGTGCCTTCGCTCTCCTCCTGCTGCAACTTGCTCGCTGTTCCTGAGAATTCCCTGCACGACTGGAGTGTTACTTGCTGAAGAGCAGAACTTGGTCCCCGCTGCGATTCTGCACTCCCGAGCCCCGAACGGCCCGCAGAGCAAGATTCTGCCGCCCGGGGTTTGCGGGGAAGAGAGGGGAGAGGGACCGACTTCTAACTCCTAGCTCTCAGCAAGCCGGTATCTTCCCTTCCTTTCCTTGAAGGGTCGTGACACACACGTTCCACCGGTCTCAGGCCCACAACGCAGTGATTCAGCATCTCTCCGTCACGCTGCGCTGAGCCCGAGGACAGCCACCGGCTGTCCCCGCACCGCGCCTTGTCCCTACCATGAGCTCTGTTCCCGGTGCTGTGCCTTTCACGCCCTGACTCACTCCCCACCTGGAAGCCTCTGCCTCCTGCTCCCTCCTTCCCCCCAACCCCCAGCCCCCTTCCACTAATGCCCCCCACCCCAGTTTGTTCTGTGTTTAGGGCTCTTTCTCTGCTTTTTTTTTTTTTTTTTTTTTTTTAAGATTTTGTTTATTTATTTGAGAAAGAGAGAGCATGAGAGGGGAGAAGGTCAGAGGGAGAAACAGCCTCCCCATGGAGCGGGGCACCCAATTCGGGACTCCGGGATCCTGACCTGAGCCTCATGACCTGAGCCACCCAGGTGTCCCTCTTTTTCTGCTTTCTGCTTGCTTGCTTATTTGGGTTTTTGTTTTTTTTTTTTTTAGATCCCATGTATAAGTGAAATCATATGATATTTGTCTTTCTTGGTCTGACTTAATACTCTCTAGGTCCATCCATATTGTCACAAATGGCAAGATCTCATTCTTTTTTATGGCTGAGTAATATTCCATTGTACATGTATAGCATTTCTTTGTCCGTTCATCTCCCCGTGGATGCTGGGATTGCTTCCATATCTTGCCTGTTGTTAATAATGCTGGAATAAACGGGGGGGGGGCATCCATGCCTTCAAATTGGTGTTTTTGTATTTTGGGGGTAAATGCCCAGTAGTGGAATTACCGGATTGTGGGTAATTCTATTTTTAACTTTTTGGGGACCTTTGCTACTATTTTCCACATTGGCTACACCAGTTTGCGTTCCCACCAGCAGTACAAAGAGGGTGCCCTTTTCTCCACATCTTCACCAGCACTTAATGTTGCTTGTGCTGTTGATTTTAGCCATTTTGACAGGTGTGAGGGGATATCTCATTGTCCTTTGGATTTGCATTTCCCTGATGATGAGTGATGTTGAGCACTTTTTCATGTTGTCTGTTGACCATCTGGATGTCTTCTTGGGAGAAATGTCTGTTCATGTCTTCTGCCCATTTTTAAATTGGATTATTTGGGTTTTTTGGTATTGAGTTGTATCAGTTCTTTATATATGTTGGATACTACCTCTTTATTGGATATGTCATTTCCAAGTATCTTCTCCCATTTCATAGGTTTTTTTGTTTTGTTTTGTTGATTTTCCAGAAGCTTTTGTCTTGATGGAGTCCAATAGTTCATTTTTGTCTGTTTCCCTTGCCTCAGGAGGCATATCTAGAAAAATGTTGCTGTGGTCAATGTCAGAGAAATTACTGCCTGTGCTCTTTTCTAGGATTTTTTTTAGGTCTCACATTAAGGTCTTTAATCCATTTTGTGTTTCTTTTGTTTGTTTTTGTTTTTGAGAAAGAGCATGCAAATGAGCAGGCTGGGGCAAAGGGTCAAAGGAAATAGACCTGACCTAGAATTTTCTGGATCTAGGATTTTCGACCATTTAGACACACTGGCACATTGGCCTTAATGGTATCCTTCCTCTGGCAAAAATGTCATCAGAGTCTGATCTCCAGAACACCAGAAACAAAACACCAAATCACCTCCTAAGCATCTCTTGATGGAATTACTACCCCCAGGCCAGCCCCTGGGCCTGTCAGGGTCATTTCCTGTCTGGGTCCCTGGTAGCCCTGCCCAGGGGTTCTTCAGGGAGGTTGTGAAAATGCAAATCTGACTTCATTGTTTTAGGATGCAAATGGAACCCCCTCTCTAGCCTCACCCTCAAGTCTCTGGTCTCAGTCCCCTCTCCCCCTGCACCCCTACCCCAAGTCCTCTGCCTGAGGCTCCACGGGGACTTTGCACCAGCTGTGCTGTCAGTCAGGAAAGTTCTTCTGATGCCTGCTTTACTCCCACTCCGCCCACCTCTCTGTCTTTCCCTACGTCCCAGACTCAGTTTCCTGGGACCAGCACACGGGGCATTGTTTATTAGGGCCTGCTGGTGAATGCCTCTTTCCTCTACTCTGGGCTGCTCCTCTGGGAGACACCCCCCTTGCCCCCTGTCCAGGTTCATCACTCACCACCACGCTTCCCTGTCCTGGCCACCCTGGCCTTTCTGTTCTTCTACAATCTGAGCGCCTGCCTTAAACCTCTGCAGGTGCAGCTCGGGGGCGGGGGGGGGGGGGGGACAGGCTGGTGCTCACCCCAGCCGGCCTCACCTGCCTTTTCCTCTTTTGTTCAATGTCACCACCTCCCCAAGGCCTTCCCAGGTGACCCATCCAAAACAGCTTGATGCCGCCCCCCTGAGAGCCGCTCAGGGAGGCTGGAGTGGGGGGTAGGACCTCTCTGTTAACACGCCTCCTGAAATGCATGGTGGGTTCGGTTACTCAGGGGTGAGTCCCATGTGCTTGCCTCCCGGAGAGGGCTCCAGAGCCCAGCCCGCAGGATATACTCCCTGAGCCCAAGGCTCTCAAGCTTCCTCTGCAGACAGAATCCCTTGTCCTGGGGGACAAAGAGAGGCCCAGCACTTCATTTTTTAGCTAGTTAGGATCAAACAACCTGGGAAGTATTTACCGGAAAACAGTATGGCAGTTTCTTAACAAGTAAAGCATAAAATGATCACACGACCCAATTTCACCTGGTGTCTACCCAGGAGACGTGAAAACAGGAATTCCAACAAAAATGTGTACACAGGCGTTCCTAGCTGCATCGTTCACGAGAGCAAATGGTCGGAACAAACAGCCCAAGTGTCCCTGGGTGGAGGGAGGGGTGAGAGCTTGTGGTAAACACACACCGTGGGAGGAAGGGGGTCGCCACCCTCGCGCCCGCCGCCACCCTCGCGCCCGCCGCCATGTCCGCAAAGCCTTCCATCTCCCAGGTGAGCAGGGGCCAGGAGCCGAGAGCTGGCGGTAGCGCCGACTCCTCTGCGCTGTCAAGATCAGGACCCGATCTTGGGTCTGTAATGGTGATCTCAGCGGCAGAGCGGGGACTGGACCCTTCTTACCTACGGCAGGCGGTGGGCCCGGGGTGGTCCAGAAACACAGCCAAGTGGCCCTTTCCAGCAACTTGATGCCTATTTCGAGCCATTTTGCAAAGGCAGAGGTGACTTCAAAAAGCAGGTCAGCAGACCCCAGCAGCGGAGTGGGACCAGACGGTTACCAGCAGCGCCTGATCTACGTTTACTGGACAACGGGGGAGATCGGCTGAGGTAAAGCAGCCGCCAGGAAGACCTGGAGGGCCTCCCTTGCTGAGCTCCTAGCCTTGGGGAGGAGGTGATCACGGATGATAAACCAGGCAGGCCTGGAGGGAAGGGCCCTGCTGGGCAGGGCCTACCTGTGGGGCCCCAGGCCCTAGGTGATCGGGACAGTGGGGAGTAGAGCACAGAGGTTCCGGCAAGGCGTGGGGAGCCGGTCCCCCAGACCAATTCCTGGGCCCAGGGCACAGGCAGCTGAAAACAATGGGGCAGCGACATTGACCAGAATGTTCCACTCACTCCTGGAGGGGAGCGCTCTGCGTTTTGTCAGGACCGTCTTAAAGCTGGGGGCTGCCCGTGGGGTCTTCAGAGCTGTATGAAGGATCTAGGCAGCCCAACCAAGCGGGCAAGTCTGCAGGGACCCGACGGCAGAGGAAAGGAAACGGCCGTGTCAGGGGCGAGGCCCAAACCCCAAGAGCCTCCCACAACCCCGGGAGTAGCAGGGGCAGAACTTGGGGGCTGGGTGCCCACAGGGCCTGGTGAGATCCACTGTTTGAGGCTGAACTGTGCCCCTCCCCCACTCCAAGAAGACATGTTGTATTCTTAAACCCTAGTATCTGTAGAGGTGACATTTTTTTAAAGATGGGTTTATTTATTTGAGAGAGAGGGCATGAGTGATAGAGAGGAGGGGGAGGGGAGAGAGAGGAGCAGACTCCTCACTGAGCAGGGAGCTTGAACTGGGACTCGATCCCAGGACCCCGGGATCTGCCTGAGCTGAAGGCAGAGGTTTAACTGACTGAGCCACCCAGGTGGCCCAAGCTGACATTATTTTTAAATGGGGTCTTTGCAGGTAATCAAGTTAAGAAGAGCTCACTGGGAGGGGGGGGCCTTCTGCAGTGTAGGTGTCCCTACAAAAAGGGGATATTTAGACCGATGTGTACAAAGGAGAGATGACATAAAGACGCAGAGGGGACGGTGGCCATGTGACCTCAGAGAAGTTTCCACAAGCCAACAACGGCTGGCAAAGGCCAGGAGCTGGAGGGGGCAGGAAGGACGCCCCCCACCCCGCAGCGCCATCAGGGGGAGCCTGGCCCTGCCGACGCCTGCATCTCGGACTTCTGGGAGAGAACAACTTTCCGTTGGGTTGAGCCCCCAGTTCGTGGTGCTTCATACGACAGCCTCGGGACACTAACCAACCTCAGACACTAGATCAGTGTCTTTTTCCTAGTTCTAAGGATCCTTATTTTGTCCAAAAACAGGAGATACTGAATTTCTCTGTGTGCACTCTGGGCTGATGGGAGCTGGTCAATAAGTCATCGGGGGTGGGGGGTGGGGGTTTGTGACGTTAACTTGACATGTCATCCTGACCGGCCCACAGGGCGCCCGGATATTTGGCCAGACGTACTGGGTGTGTCTGTGAGCTGTCTTCAGTAAGACTAACATTGGAATCAGTGGGCTGAGGAGAGCAGATTACCGGCCCCACGAACGTGGGTGAGCCTCGTTCAATCAGTTGAAGGTCTGGAGGAAGTAAGTGCCTCCCGCCGCCACCTGATGGCCTTTAAACTGAAATAGCGACTCTCCCCGGGGCTCGAGCTTGCCCAATCACCCGCAGATCTTGGGGCTTGTTAACCTCCAAAGTCATGTCAGCCACTTCCTAATGATAAATCGATATGTAAGGAAGGCCCTGTGGCCTGGCTCAGGCGGGGCTGTCAGGGCTCCTGCTCAGCTTCAATACTGTTTGCTGAAGCCAGGCCGGTCTTCCTGGCACAAACGGCAGCGTCTTTGCAGGCTGTTTGGCATTTTATATTTTTTTAAAGATTTTTTGTATTTGAGAGGGGGAGATAGAGCAGGGGGAGGGGCGCAGGGAGAGGGAGGACCCCAAGCAGACCCCCCTCCGTGCAGAGCCCGCGGCGGGGCTTGATCTCTGGACCCTGAGATCATGCCCTGAGCCAAAAGCTAGAGTCAGACACTTCATTGACTGAGCCCCCCAAGGCGCCCGTATTTTGTTTTTTTTTTTTTTTAAGCCATTTCTAAGCCAAGGCAGGAAAGCTTGATGCTACTGTTCAAGGCCGTGAAGTGAGCAGTCAGGGCGGGAGACTCCGCTTGTCAGGACAGGTCCTCTGACAAAAAGAGGCAGAGAAGCCGGGTGCTGTGTTTCTGCCGCAAGCCGGCTGGACCGTGAGGATCCTGAGACAGGCGTCTGCCGGCCGACGGCCTCCCAGCCCTGCCGGCCACTGCGGGGGGCTGAGCTTTCCCACCGCCGGGGCCCAGGATGGGGCTGCCCCCCCCACCATCCACCATGGGTCACGCCCACCCCAGGGCCTTGGCTCTGCCAACGGGGTCTCTCCTATCGCGGCAGACGATCAGACGTCCCCAGCCAAGACTCTTCTCCCCAAGACATCTATTTGGAAAGGAATGCTCCCCGGGTACTGTTTCTCACACACACCCTGGCGGCTGTGCCAGATTCTCAAGGGAGCGTTTCCATAAGGTGGCCACCTGCCATCTGTGGACGGAGCGTGGGAACTGCAGCCGTGGGGCTGAGGAATCCGGAGGGCCCCTCGGAGGAGGAGTCAGCCCGACTCCAGACCACAGAGCTTTCATTCACTCCATGAGTATTTTTGGCGCACCTGCTGTGGGCCGTGGCTGCTGGGAGGGGGGCAGTGGGCTGGCTCTGCCCTCCCGGGTCGCTCAGTCCGGGTCTGGGTGAAATCCCAGGCATCCTGCCTGAAGGAGGCAGCACTGTGAGCTACTGATGTCGCTCCAGCTCTGCCCCGCCACCTCCCAGCGGCACCCCAGGCTCTCTTGCCTCAGTTTCTCCCTCTGTAGAATGAGAAGGTGACACTAAGGGTCCCTACTCACAGAACGGGGGGGATTCATAAGTGAATGTGTCCCCAGAACAGTGCATGTCCTGTGCCTGCACCACAGCGGCCTCTGACCGTCTTCCCTCCTAGGCCGTCCCAGCTTCCACACACCCCATAGCCGCGGCCGCATAGAATCACATCACAGTACAGTCAGTGAGGGAGCAAGCTGCAGCCGCTTCCCGTATCTGTTCCGTGTGACCCATTTCTGTTACCGTATCACATACTTTGTAAAAGCAAAAGGTCAGGGGCCACCCAGAGCCCCATCGTGGGGGACCCTCACTCACCCACACACAGACACGAAGAGGGGGAAGGGCCGTCTTGGCCCCCAGCTCTGGAGAGATGGCAGAGATCTCTGTGAACAGAGCAAGCAGAGGAAAGCGTGAGATGTGCGCTGCCCTTTATCCAAGACGGAGCGGGGGTGCGGGGGAGGCAGGAAAGCAGCCCGATCTCCATCAGTCTCTCTCTACCTCTCTACCTCTCAACTCTCTGTCTACCCTCGCTCATCTATCTTCTGTCTAGCTATGTATCTATCACCTCCCAGTTTGCTTCTATTTTAAAAATAAGCAGGGGGAGAATAATCCATGCTTTTGAAGGGTATAGGATGGAGACACAACTTTGCACCGACCTTCTCTTACAGATTGGGCTTGGGACCCAAGTCAATAGCGCTCACGCTTACAAAACCAAATTAACTTTTATTTACTTATTTTTAAAGATTTTATTTGTTCATTTGAACTAGATATAGAGAGAGAGCATGAGCCGGGGGAGAGGGAGTGAGAGAGAGAGAAGCAGACCCCCCGCTGAGCAGGGAGCCTGATGTGGGGCTCGATCCCAGGACCCTGGGATCATGACCTGAGCTGAAGGCAGACGCTTAACCCACTGAGCCACCCAGTGGCTTTCAAAATTAACTTTCAAAAAGCAAAAATAGAACAACTATGTCAAAGGCATATCAGAATATACCAAAAATAGGAGAAGATGAACCAAGTGTGGATTCGTGCAGTGGTTGGCCTGGCCAACCGGTGGGGCGCCAGCGTGGGAATGGGAAGGTTCTTCTAGGAAAAGACACGACGAACACAAAAGAACTCGGGAAAAGAAAGACCCGCCTCGGGCCTTCCCTAATAGTTCCGGGTGGGTGTTTCCGTCCGGGGCGGGTGTCCGTGTTGAGGGAGAAAACGAAGGGCACCGGTGTCACGGGGACAGGAGACGCTTGCTGTGAGAGAATGGAAATTAAGGAGCCCTGAGTGTGCAAGGGAAATAGCACAGAATAACAAGCAAAATTAATTTAAAAACCTGGCCATGCCAACGTGCTGTGAATTGGGCCAATTATCCACCGTAACGGGAGTCTTTCTGCAGAGGTCGCGGCCGCCAGCGCCCTTCCCTCTTCCTCCTCGCCCCTCCCGCCAGCTCACTTTATAGAAACATGAACCCCGCTTCCACCGAAATGAGCTGCGCCGTGCTCTGCCGAGTGAACCTTGAGGCCCTCCAAATAGCAGAGGGAGAAGGAGACTCGGGCCGCTCACCGGCTCCGCCCACCATCTCGGTTCCTTCCAGCCCTAAGCCCCGGGGAGATGGTCGCATTTTATTTCTGCCTACTAATTGGAGAGCTCAGAGAAGGCGTATGCACTCTCCTGTAACAATCTGTCACCTGAAAGTTACGGGACGACAGTGGGTCTGAGTTACACGCCCAACGCTGCGGAACGGGCCCTGCAGAAATCAGGCTCTGCCTGCTTTCCGAGACCGATTCCCGGTCCGACCCCAATCGGAAGTTCTGGAAGGTGCGAGCGCACCCGCGCAGCCATCCCGCCCCGGGGGTGGGCCGTGCGCCGTCTGGACACGCTCTCCGACCAGAGCCGGCGAGGTTCTGTGGCTGGAGGGAGCTTGGAGGAGAGCGACTTGAATTACATCATCTTGAAATTATTTTCCAACACAGCCCTGCTTTATGACGGCAGGTTTCATGTGGGCTTTAAAGCCTCAGCAAGTGGCGCATTAATTAAATGTTCATTTTTGAATTTGTTGAGAGCAAAGTCAGCATTTATTTTTCAAGAAAATGGCTCAGACCTGAAACCTATCTCATTGGAAGAGGGAAGAGATCACAGGAACGACGTAGAATGCACGAAAAATACTAACTTCCATAAAACTTGATCTCTGGACAGCCTCCCTCCTAAGGTCCGAGGGACTTTATCCTGTGTGTGTCAGTGTGTGTGTGGATTGGTAAGTCTGTGCTCGAGTGCGTGTGCACACACGTGTGTGTGCGTTTGTGAGTGTGCACGTGTGTACATGTGAGCGTGTGTAAGTGGGTTAGTGCGTATACGTGTGTGTGCATGTGAGCCTGTATAAGTGGGTAAATGTGTGCACGTGTGTGCATGTGAGCGTGTGTAAGTGGGTTAGTGCGTATACGTGTGTGTGCGTGTGAGCGTGTATAAGTGGGTAAATGTGTGCACGTGTATGCATGTGAGCGTGTGTACGTGGGTTAGTGTGTCTACGTGTGTGTGTGTGTGCATGTGAGCGTGTATAAGTGGGTAAATGTGTGCACGTGTGTGCATGTGAGCGTGTGTACGTGGGTTAGTGTGTGTACGTGTGTGTGCATGTGAGCGTGTGTACGTGGGTTCGTGTGTACATGTGTTTCCGTCCCGGGCGGGTGTTCGTGTTGAGGGAGAAAACGAAGGGCACCCGTGTCACGGGGACAGGAGACGTTCGCTATGAGAGAATGGAAGTTAAGGAGCCCTGAGTTTGCAGAGTTTGTGAGCGTGTGTAAGTGGGTTCGTGTGTGTACATGTGTGTGTGCATGTGCAAGCCTGAGCCAGAGAGTCCCCACTCAGCCACACCAGACCCCCCCAGCCCAGAACATAGCCAGAAGCACCCCGCACCCACCGCCCACACACAGAGCCCCTCACAGTCCACATCCGGCAACTGGGCGCCCTCAGGAACGGTGACGGCCGGAGCACATGGGGCTTTCCTGTCCCCCAAGAACCTTGAGGGCTGCCGGAGATTTGGGGAGGTCTGGGGAGCACCTCCGGTGTGGGACGGAGAAACAATGATGACAGCAGAAGCCGGAGGACGCAGGGCGGACGCGGGCTGGAGGGCGCGGGCACTGACGGCAGGAGACCCGTGACCTCCGTGAGAGACCTCCCGGGGACAGGTCGCACCTGTGACATTCAAACAGCGGTGGGAAGAGAGAGAATCCAGACACCAGAAAGAACTGGAGGTCTACACACGATGGAGGTTTGACCAGAAAGAACTGGAGGCCTACACACGATGGTCAACACTAAAACGTTTTCGAGGCCAAGGCAGAATCGCGGAGAGTGCGGCCCGAGGCCAGGGGATAAACCTCCTATGGAGACGCAGAGCACATCAGCACGAGGCCGACCCCCAACGACGAGGAACCCCAGAGGGAGAGCAGGGAAGACGGTCGGCGGGCAACCATCACGGGAGGAGCGCCAGGCGGTTCCTGGCCAGCAGGGTCCTGTTAACACACTTCATTTCGCTTCATTTCTCAGAGCAGTCTGAGGTTTCTGCGCGGAAGGCACAGGATCCGCGCGGAAGGCACAGGATCCCTGCGGACCGTCTTTCCTGCCCCCCTACCCTCCCGCCAGCTTCCTTCATTCCTGGCATCTGGTGTTCATGCAGGTACCTTATCACCGTTTATGAAGCAGTATTGATAAATGATCATTAACTAATAATTCTTAACGAATGTTTAAATTAACTAAACATTTTATTTATTATTTTTTAAAAGTTTTATTTGACAGAGAAAGGGAGAGAGCAGCAGAGACAGAGGGAAAAGCAGGCTTCCTACTGAGAAGGAGCCCGACGCGGGGTTCAGTGCTGGGACCCTGAGATCATGACCTGAGCCGAAGGTAGACGCTTAACCCACGGAGCCCCCCAGGCGCCCCCTAACTAAACATTTAAACAAGTGAGTAACTTTGTAAAAGGCTCCCATTTTTCCGCACGTGTAGATCGGTGTTGAAATACTATCACTTTCCGTGGAGAGAATTTTCCCACAACTAGCAAGTGTCCACGGACAAGCACAGGAAAGGGGACAGGCGTGGCCAGGAGAGGGAGGCTCCGCCCACACCACTAGGGCCGGTGCCTAGGGCGCTGGCCGGCCAGGCAGGTGTGAGCCCGGGAGCTGGGACGCAGGCCTGAGGTAGAGACCCAGGACTCGAGTCCGACCCCTGCTTGCAGATTCTCTGGATTCTTGTGTAAAAATCCCACCTGTTTACTTTCCTGCGTGACAATGAGAAGACTCGTCCCCCACGGACATTCTGCAGCCTGGCCACCAGCGTCCCCTGAACCATAGCCTGGCAGGTGCCCTGTCTTCTGACCTGCCCTTGACGCTCCCCGGTTATCACAGAAACCGCTGCGCAAGGGCCACTCATCTCAGCGGCACAGGGCGCCACGCTCCAGGGACGAATGAGGAAGAAATGGAGGGAAACATGAAGACAATTTGCAAACAAAAGCATCCGGCATGACATCTGTATTACTGCTCAAAAAGCCTCCTTGGGGCGCCCGGATGGCTCCATTGGTTGGGCAACTGCCTTGGCTCTGGTCCTGATTCTGGAGTCCCGGACTCGAGTCCCACCTCGGGCTCCCCGCTCAGCCGGGAGTCTGCTTCTCCCTCTGACCTTCTTCCTCTCATGCTCTGTCTCTCAATCTCTCTCAAATAAATAAATAAAATAAAAATTTTAAAAAGCCTGCTTTAGGGGCCCCTGGGGGGGGGCTCAGTTGGTTAAGCTTCTGACTCTGGGTTTCAGCTCAAGTCATACTCTCCGTGAGATCGAGCCCGGCATGCGGCTCCGTGCTCAGGGGATCCTGTTTGACTGTCTCCCTCTGCTCCTCCCCACTTTAAATAAATAAATAAAATCATTTTTAAAATAAAACTCCTACTTTAGGGACGCCTGGGTGGCTCAGTGGCTAAGTGTCTGCTTTCGGCTCAGGTCAGGATCCCAGAGTCTTGGGTTCAAGCCCCGCATCAGGCTCTCTGCTCAGCGGGGAGCCTGCTTCTCTCTCTCCCACCCCCTCTGCTTGTGTTCCCTCTCTCACTGTATCTCTGTCAAATAAATAAATAAAAATCTTTAAAATAAATAAATAAATATTTTAAAGAAAAGACTAATTAGTATCCAAGATTTCTAAAGTAACAGCCACTGTTTTGAATAAATGTAGTATTCTGTTTCCAACTACTTGCCGGGTACATCTGGCATATTTTAAGGCAGTCGTTTTAAATATTTTAGCTTACAGTCCAGATGGGCCCGTATTTCCAGGACTGACTCTCCAAAAACACGCAGGGGTGAGCGGCGCAGCCCCTCCCCGTGCCCCAGGCAAGCCCCCCACCACACACACACACCCACACAGGGGGATCGGGGCGCCCCCACACGGCAGATGGGCACAAAAGCTTGCATACAGCCATTGGGCAGGAATTGAGAGAGAGAGAGAGAGTAATTGCTGCGCAAACTGTACATGTCTCTACACTGAACGACTCAGCATCCAATCGTGGGCTGAGAGCCAAGGAACAGCCCCATAAAACCCCTCATTACAGGGAAATTCAGGATAGACCGTCACTGTCTTAAAAAATAAAGTGTTTTTAAAAATAAAGCGTTCACTTTCTCTGGGGAGTCATCTTAGTTCTTTCCGTGGCTTCGGTAGACTCTAATTAATCACATTTAAAAAAATTTTTTTTAAGATTTTATTTATTTATTTGTCAGAGAGAGAGCGAGCGAGAGCGAGCACAGGCAGAGAGGCCTGGAGAGGCAGAGGGAGAAGCAGGCTCCCCTCCGAGCAAGGAGCCCGATGTGGGGCTCGATCCCAGGACGCCGGGATCATGACCTGAGCCGAAGGCAGCTGCTTAACCAACTGAGCCACCCAGGCGTCCCTAGTTAATCACATTTTAAAATCGGCCTTCCCAGCGTCTTCACAGTGGGCTGCTCTAGTCTCATCATGTTCCAAGCTAAAAATCCCCGCAAAGCTGATCTGTGCCTCTAGGAAAAGTGCAACGACCCCTCTCTCACCATCTGTTGGCTCCTGGCTCCAGGAGTTCCTTCCCAGGCAAGCGTTTGCCCCCTACTCATGAACGCACGCTCTAATCTTCAACCTGAACTCATCACAGGGGGATAATTTAATAGAAGATTTTAAAAGACGGTCATTCCTATGTGTCCCTGAAAATCTATACAACGTAGACGTATCAGTCAAGGTTCCATAGAAACAGAAACTGTTGCACAGACAGAAATGATTTCGATAAAAAAAACATTGCAGGGGTGTCTGTCTAGCCTTGTCACTGGGCCTCGTGATGCGATCTCGGGGCTGTGAGTTCGAGCCCTGTGCTGGGTGTAGAGCTTACAGAAATAAAGAACTAAATAAACTTAAAATAACAACAATAACAAATAGGCCAACAAACTTAAACTAGCTTTTAAAAAATAATATTACAATTAAAAATTTGTTTGGATATAAACTTGCAATCATAGATCAGCAGACCCAGATATTTCAAAAGGCGTTTCTACCCATACCCTAATTTCCTCCTGTTTAACAGTCATTTGCAAAGACAAACTCAATGAATATTTAAAAATCTATCCTAAAATGCTAATCAAGGGGCACCTGGCTGGCTCCGTTCACAGAGCACAGGACTCTTGATTTCGGGGTCATGAATTCAAGCCCCACACTGAGCACGGAGATTACTTACAATACAAACATGAATAAAATAAGATTTGAAAAAAATAAAATAAAATGCTAGCTAAACATCTTGGAACTTGAGTTGAACTTGTGAATGCGTGTGTGTGTGTGTTTTGTGAATGCGCATATGTGTGTTTGTGTGTGTGTTTGAGAGAGTGCACGGAAGAAAATGTTTTCTTTCAGCCGACATTTGCCATGAGAAAAATTGCTGTGAACAGGGCTCGAAGGTGGGAACCATCTTTAGGCCAACCGCAGATTTTATCACGGGTCACTCGAGCCAGCCACGTGCTGCCTGATCTCAGAATGTGCCCACATGTGTGCTCCCCTTTCGGAAGTGGGGTGATCGAGGGTCAGGGACTTTCTGACGGTTCTGACTCGTCACAGATGCTCAGACCTAAGTGGTCCGTGAGTGGACGAGGACCTGCCACTCCCCACATCAGTACAGAATTAGGGAGGTTCCTAGAAAGAAGAAGGCGGCTAAGTTCTCCCGTTGCTGCCGTCCTTGGAGACCAAGATCAGCCTGATTCTGCACATGGTCTGAGGCTGCCCCAAATCTGTCAGGCCCACAAGAGTCACCCCAAATTGTAAGATGGGAGGACCTTTCGAGGTACTGTAGCTTTTTGATAAATGGCTTTCCTTAAGCTAACATCCGGGAGCGGTTCTGCGGTGACATGACAATGTCAAGGGCTCTCCAAGCAAGGAGGAAGCTATTCTCCGGACGGATATCCCAAAGCACACGCACTTGACCTCTAGAGAGAAAAAAAGACCGATTCCTTGAAACGAATGAGAACAGTAACTCTAATAAAATACGCCACTTGCTTAACACCTCTAAACCTTCCTAAAACTTCTAGTTTCTGAGCTTCCATTCCCCCCGCATCTCAGCAGCAAGCAATGCCTTTTCCAGACCTTTCTCAAGAGAACTTCACATCAAAGTATAATTAACGGGAAAAAGGATTCCTGCCAGACTGGCACACAGTGTCTTCCCGGGGGCAGCTGGGGGGAAGGCGAGGCTGTGAAGGTGGCCTCGAGGGGCTTCCCCCGCCGCGACCCCCTCTCCTCCCGTCACCCACCCACCTCCGCCTTCCTAGCCCTTCCCGTGCGGCGCTCACTCCGCGCTGGACGCGTCCCTGTAGAGTAATGACGTCACGCTGACGTCACAGCCTCACGCCTTCGGTTGGACTCTGGAAATTACTCACGCTTCCTGCACGGCGGCGATTAATTAGGAGTCACAGGCCGATCTGTCCAGAACAGCTGTGGGTGCGACACCGTCATCCCCCGCCCTCAGATTCAAAAGGAGGAGCGCCTCAAAGCAGAGCACTGTGGTTCTGGAACCTTCCAAACTTCACACTTTGAATGTCCTAATTAAATCCGGATTGCAGAAAAAAGTACTTTACAAGGGTATTTCATTTGTTGACAAGGAAAAAAAAAAAAAAAAGCAATGGACTCTACTGTGTTCTGGAATCTCTTGTTTCTCCAGCGCTTAACCATTTCGGCAAACATTCCTGGACCCGAGGGAGAGCAGGAACGTTCTCCTGAGGGCCTGTTTCTCACCCTCAAGGCCTGCCTTGTGCATTATAAAAGGAGCTCCTTGACCGGCTGATGAGTCCCTGGCTGTGAGTGAGGGACCATCACTCTTCGCAAGGCATCCTGAAAGTGAAAGAAAGATTAGTATCGCAAGCAGTGTTGGCAGCCTTTGTCTCCGTGCACAGCAAGGCGAGGGGAAGGCGAGTGTAAATCGTTCTAGAAACAGAGCAGCGCGTGAGCTAGAGAGCCGGGAAGCTGTGTGCCCCCTGCGGGCCTCATGGGGCCGTGATGGACTTTAGCCTCCTTACAGACTTAATATCCGAGGTCTGCAAACACATTCAGCTCTGATGTACCACAGTGCTTCGGAGGCCGGATGGGTCAGACATTTAAATTCCCCTGGAAAACCGATCAGCAAAGAATTCGAGTTCAAAGGTGTAGGGAGGTAGGTTACAGGCCTAGAGAGGAAAGTAAGTCGCAGATACGCACGACGATGAACCGTTTGCTTGTAAGAAAAAGAGATGGCGTTTAGCCTACAAAGAAACGAGCTTATTATCTGTGCACAGGCAAAAACAGGACCTGTGGTGAGCAACAGGCCGTTCCTCCTCAGCCTGCCATCACAGCGGCATGCAGGTGTGGGTCAGGACTCTGCATCAGTGTCTCGGGGCCGCCATGCCTCCTTCTGGCCCGCACGCGGACTTCTGCCGCCACCGTGGTTCACACACACTCAGTTTCCCTTCGACAGAATGCAGAAAGGTGGCGCAGACTCTCGTGGGACTCGGGAGAGCAAGGATTTTAAAAACATTACCCTCTCAGAGAGGGATGGTGACCTTTACTGCCAGAGGCAGGACGAGAGTCAGTATGTTCTAGAAACTCTCCGTGCACTTGTCACGTTTAACTTCAGTGAAATGGTTCCGAGTTCCTAAGTCACCAGACTTCACCAGCCCACGCGGCCCTCGTCAGGAAGACCCTTCCCTACAATAAGTAAAGCTTAGAGTTTACAGTCAGTATTTGGAACCTCCAAAGGTTCAGAGGGGAGCATGTCTGGAGAAAACACAGAAGGACCAGGGCTGGTTGGGGCGTTCGTTGGTGGGTGGACAAAATGAGAGGTTATGGGACATTGACTCTACTTGGCTCTTCTTTTTTTTTTTTTAATATTTTATTTATTTATTTACAGACAGAGATCACAAGTAGGCAGAGAGGCAGGCGGAGGGTGGGGGGAAGCAGGCTCCCTGCTGAGCAGAGAGCCCGATGCGGGGCTCGATCCCAGGACCCTGAGATCACGACCTGAGCCAAAGGCAGTGGCTCAACCCACTGAGCTACCCAGGCGCCCCTACTTTGCTCTCTTGACCTTCAGTAGAGGACGCACCCTCCGTCATCCGACATGAAGACATTTGGGGACAGGAATACTCACATGGTTGTGTGACATTGTGCAATCTCTTCCACTCGCTTCGTTAATAAAAACACATCACATCCGGGGTAGTTCAGCCACCTTTCTGGTCTTGGTTGGAGATTGTGGTGCCAAATTGCAGCTCAGGGCTATAAAACTTGAGCTGGTCCCAGCTGAGGAGAAAGACGCTTGGCTCAACCCTGAGTCACTGGAAACAGGGCTGAGCTGTCCACCACACGGAAGTTCTCACAGCAATTTGTACTGCACACGGGAGGTGCCGGCAAGCCCTGGAGAATCAGACGTCTGCCGGTGCCGCTGAGGAGTCAGTTCAAATATTCAGGCTTTGACTCCACTTGGAGGCAGGGGTGGGGTGGAGGGTTAATTATAACCAGAGCGGGAAAGCTTGCTGATGATGGGAGCCAGTAAAGTCATTTAATTTTGTTGTTGTTGTAGCCTTTTACCTTAAAAAGGAAAAAGAAATGGAAAAGTCTCTGCGCTATTCGGTGTCACATCAAGATGCTGGTGATTTCGGGATAAATCCTGGTGGGTCGCTCTTCATCAGGAGCTGAGGAACGACCTCCTAGTGTGTGTGGTTTTCTCCACCAACCAGGTTCTTGTCCTAAAATTATCTGGCCCAAGTTGGGGGCTAGCAGCTTCCCAAGCCACAATTTCTCCAAAGTCCTGACACTGTTCTAAAGACAGAGAAAGAAACCCGATCCCACAAATATGCCAATTGCAGACACATTAAGCAAAGGTTCTAATGATAGTTCACTGGCAAAGAAGTGAACCCCACAGCTGAGAAACCCCATATCCTCATGACGAGATGACAGCCATCTCAGAAGGTCACTGAGGGGTTAAGTGAGCTCGTGTTTGCAGAGCCCCTGCCCAAGCAAGCGTCAACAGGCTACTCCTCCTGTCCCAAACTGGTCCGCTGGATATTTAAGTACAATTCTTTTCAGTTACATATTTTTCCTGATGCTTATAAGCTGTATGTAAAAACCAAAAATCTAGTGACAGCTATTTCTAATTTCAGCTGTTGCTAAAGAAGTAGAAAAATCCGTGTGCCGGCTACCAAAGATAACCTGCTGCAGAGAAAGGTCTTTACTTGGGATGCCCAGACACAAAGAACAAGACTAATAAGAGGCATGGCTGGGTATTTTTTTCACTATGGTCTTTACAGGAAGCTTTCGTTTTCTTTCATTTCACCCATCAGGAGTCTCCAAGCCCATGACAGGGAGGGTGCTAGAAAGCTGAACGGCGGTGACTGGGATGTGCCGAGGCCGTCCAGGAAATAGGATTTTTTTTTTGACCGAATCCTTCCTCAACAGTGATGTGTACCCCCAGGGTCTTCAAAAATGTATTGCAGCTTCAGACGTTAGACTTACATAATTGTGTCCCATAAATATTATTACTTTTTGCATTTCTATTATGTGATCTTTTATCATAACGAAGCTCTCTTGTCCACTGGAGTCTTCCCACGGCCGGAAGGGCTTCCTTTAGGATTGCTGTGGTGCCGGTCGGCTGTGCCTCACTCTTTCATCCTTTCTGTGTTTGGAAAAGTCTTTCTTTAGCCACCTTTATTAATTAGTTTTTGGAAGATATTTTTGCTGGGTATAAAATTTATGTTGAAGGGGGGCGCCTGGGTGGCTCTGTCGTTTAAGCAGGCCACTCTTGGGTTTTGGCTCCGGTTCTGATCTCAGGGTCGTGAGATCAAGCCCCCCGTTGGGCTCCGTGCTCAGCAGGGAGTCTGCTTCTCCCCCTCTTCTGCCCCTCCCCCTGCTCATGCTCCAGCTCTCTGAAATAAATAAATAAATCTTAAAAAAAAAAAAAAAGAGTTTATGTTGAGCAGTTCCTTCAACACTTCAAGGATGCTGCTTGCCTCACTTCTGGCTGGCACTACGTTCCTGAGTGGTTGGTCAACATGGTCCTTGTTTGCTGGATGTCACGAGTCTTTTTCTTCTGATGCTCTTAGGTTTTTTTCCTTATCATTGGTCTTAAGCAATTTGCTTATCAAATGCCTTGATGTAGTTTTCTTCATGATCTTGTGGTTGGGATTCACTGAACTTCTTGAATCTGTGGGTTTACAGTTTTCCTCCAATTTGGAAAAAATAGGGTCACGATTTCTTCAGGTGTTTTCCAGTCTCTTCCAACCCCACTCTGAGGACTCTTCAGGGACCCGAATGTCTCATATACTGGGCTGCTCGAAGTCATCCCAAAGCTCACTGGTGCTTGCTCGGTTTCCCCCCAAGCGCCTTTTTTGCATATTTCATTTTGGACAGATTTTATTGCTGTAAGTTCACCAATCCTTTCTACTGCTGAGACTGACCTTCCGTTAACACTATCGGGCATACTTTTTATATCATCGCTGAAGTTTAGCTTCCAGAAGTTCAATCGCATCTGTTTTTAAAAACATATCTTCCGTGCCTCTAACATGAGTAAGTCTCCCTCTACCTTTTTGAACACATGGAAAACAGTTAAATTCACTCTTTTAATATCCCTGTCTCGTCATACTATCATTTCTGAGCTGGGTCTTATAGTTAATTGTGCTCCTCATCATAGGTCCTATTTTCCTGATTCCTTGTGGTCTGGTAATTTTTGATCGGCTGCCCCCCCAGGAATGTTACATCACTGGAGGGATGGATATTTTTATGTTCCTATAAAAATATGCTTCGGGGGCGCCTGGGTGGCTCAGTCCATTAAGCATCTGACTTCAGCTCAGGTCATGGTTTCGAGGTCCTGGGATCAAGCCCCATGTCAGGCTCCACACTCAATGTGGAGTCTGCTTCTCCCCCCCCCCCCACCGCCGTTCTGGCTCTCCCCCTGCTCATGCTCCCCACCTCTCTCTCTTCCTCTCAAATAAATAAAAACTTAAAATGCTTCAGCCTTGTTCTGGGAGTCAGTTAAGGATCTTGGAAACAGTCTGACTTGGTTTTTAAGCTGTTTCACTTTTAAGGTTTCATGTTTTGCTTTTAAGCTTTGTTGGGCGGGACCCGGGCAGAGCTTAGGGTCGCTTTCCCATGACGTTTACACAAAATGTGTCTGCGAACTCTGCCCCAAGGGCCCCAGGTTATGAGGCTTCTTGCTCTGCACACTGGGAAGTTACCTTCCTCACAGGCATGCCCCAACAGCGCTCAGTTCAAGGTGCAAGGGGGATGTTCTGAGCTCTGGAATTTTCTCTCTGTACAGCTCTCTCATCTCGGCTCCTCTGCCTAGGAAGCTTCAGCTCCCTTGGCCTTCCTGGACTGCCAGGTCCATTCCATCGGTTCAGAGACGGCTGTCCTCTGCCTGGGTTCCCTCTTGCTGCAGCCTGGAAACTCCCCCAGCTAAAAGCTGGACAGTCACAGGACTTGCCCTGCTGGTCTTTGATCTCTCCGGGGGCGGGGGGGGGTAGGGGGAGGCATCCTTCACTCCTGGTGCCAAGGGCTCGAGTTCCTTGGTGTCCTGTGTTTTGCCTGGCTTTTTAGTTTTCACAGAGGAGGGTAAACCCAGTTCGTAGTCCCCCTGGGCCAGAGGCAGGAGTGCTCTGATCAGAGAATTGCATGTGGATTTTCCATTTGCAAGGACAACGAGCAGCCCATGGGCTGGCAGGGGCAGCGGGGGCTGTTTGCTGAGTGACTGAGGAAGGAGCCTTTAGCAGTAAGGATAGTCGCTGTTTCAAGCTACTAAGATTTTAGGGTTGTTCATTACTGCCCCATAAGACAGCCCATTCTGACCAAACAGGGCTTTGTAAGTACTATCAGAGACGGACCATATAGGGAGGACATCGTATGTGATGGATACAGAGCACGGGACGGGAACGGGGAACAGCACTCGGTCCGCAGAAAGTCCTGTGAAGCCGCGCAAACCAGCAGGAGACAGCCGTCCACGCCACAGTCGTTAGCTCTCTTGGCTGTGCCTCTGGCTTCACCGTCCTGGGCAGACTCGGGAACGTGACAGCACAATGAAGAAAGCAGCACAGTCCCTTCCTTCTGGAGCTTGACTGAAGAGCAGGGAAGCGTGGATGGGGACAAAAGGGCTCCCTGGTGAATATGTCATGGCTGGCTGGTGAGAGCCAGCAGAGAGCAGGGCTCGCTCTGAAACGCTAGCTTCTGGAGGATTCGGGAAGGCTTCTTTAAAGAAGGGACGTTTGAGCAAAGATGTGGACAGGCAGGCACTGACCAGGTGCGGAGATCCCCGAGGAGAGCGGCGGGAGAGAGGAAGGGCCAGCCCCACGGGCCTCGAGCCACAGAAAGGAGCCGCTTGCGTCCAGAGCCCTCAGAATCCACCGCAGGACACCGGACTCGGTGCACGGATGGCACCATGGGAGGCGCCCTCACCAGGGCCATCAAGGTGGCACGGAGAACAGATACCTGGGCACGGGAGTGGGGTGCTGGGGCCGTCGGCTGGACAGCTGGGGTGGGGGACAGTCATGGATATGGTGAAACCTGATGGGTCCCTAACCACTCAGACGTCAATGCGGGACACGGGGACACGTCTGGGTTAGCTCGGGGTGAGGAGACGGGTGACAGGGCTGTTGGCTTGCATGGGCGCAGGGCGAGGGGGCCAGCTTTGGGGCCGGCGTTTGTAAATCCCACGGCTTGAACGTGTGGAGCTCGATGCCAAGGACGCCGCCAGCATCCCCCTCCCTGCTCCCCACAGCAGGGCTGGGGCGGATAAGCACCCACTGACTTGCTGCTCTAGACAGAGTCCCCTCCCCTTCCGGGTCTTTGGGGCTCGTGCTCAGGAGCGGAAAGAAGTTGCAGAGCTCGGCCGGGCTCCGGAGGGTCTCGCAGGAGGTGACGCAGCCACATGCTGGGGTTGAGCTCCCGTGTGCGCAACAGTCGGCACGTGGCACGCACACCCAGGAAAGCGTGCTGGGCCGGGCTCTCTGGGGGGACATAGGGCAGGTCTATACCCCGCAAGGAGCACCTCACCCTGCAGGGCTCCCTCCTCCTGGGGCGGATGTGGGCAGGTGACCCTGCCAGAGGGGAGACAGGAGACTGCTTGGGGTCCCCCCTGCGCCAGAGATCGTGTGGAGCAGAGTGTGCAGGGGAGGGGCAGCTTTGTCCGAGCCATGGAGGGCCCCGTCTGGATTATTCTGCCTGCCGTACCTGCCCAGATCGTGCGCCCCATCGTTCCTGAACCGGGGCCCTTGGCTGTCAGTGCACTCAGGTCCCCCCTTTCTACAGGACTTTGTTTTCCGTGCGTGGGCGCAGGAAGACTTCCCAGGTTGCTGCTGTTAGTTTCGGTCCCACCATGTGGCCGTTGCGGAGGAAATGGCTTCTCGGGATCTGTACTTCACAGAGAACGCAAGTGTGTCTGGGCAACACTGCCACCTCTTCCCTTGAAGTGTTCTGGAAGGTTGCCTCTGTGCCCAGGGAGGCCCGGAGGCCTGGCACGCACCGGCTGGGGCTCCCCTGGTGCTGGATGGCGGATCAGGGAGCCGCCCCCCGAAGCTACGAAAAATACAAGAAAGGATGGAAGACAGACTCCCAGGGCTCAGGTCCCTAGAAGAGTGGATGGCTCCTGGGGCGCGTCCTAACTTAACAATGACTGCTCCTAACAAATCGAACTTATTGTTGAACGTTTGCTAATGGAAGGGATGGTTCCAGGCCCCCTGGCCAAAGACATGCCCGCTTCTCGGTTTCCCCTCTCTGGCTGCCCCTTCTTTCTGTTCCATTCTCCCCTGGTCAAGCTTTGCAAGAAACGCCCCCATGCACCTTCTTCGTTGCCGCTTTCCAGCCCCCTGGGAAGCTTCTGATGCCTTGGGATCTCTGGGAACATTTCAAATACCCCAAACACTGTGTGGGCTCTGGGTTGGGCAGGAGTCACGACGGGGCTGGCAGCTGGAACCACAACCGCTCTCAGAGGACGCCAGTGTGTGGAAGACGCAGAATGGGCCCTCGGGGCCGAGGGCCAGCAATTGAAAAACACAGGTCACCGCACTTTTATTTGTCATTCTGCAAACTGACGGGACACAAAATACACGCAACTTCTTGAAACAGTCTCAGTGCCTTTCACAAATGCGAAGGGACGTCACCAAGGACACCGTCTTGAGCGGAGGAGCCGTAAGTGCCACACCTGCGGACGCCGTGGCTGGAAAGAACATGTGAGGTCCGTGACTCTGCCCCCCACACCCGGGATTTCCCGCTGGGTACGGTGAGGTGGCGGCCGGCACAGGCGACGTGTCCCCCTCCGGCATCGCTCCGGACGCCCAGCCCCCTCCTCGGCACACCAGCTCTGGGAGAGTCTTACCATGACTGCGGCACAGAGCGGCCCGACTTTACAGATGCACAGGCCACAGGTAAGCTCCCGTGGTGCCTTAGGTTAGAGTAAGCAGCCCAGACGCACAGAGCCCGGGGGCTGCGACGGGGCCCGCGGTGGCTCCCACGGACACAGCTGGGATCGGCTGCACCCGGGGTCGGCTGCCAGTCTCCGCGCGTCCTATCAGTCCGCCGTGACCTTGGCGCAGAAGCATCTCCGGTCAAGGACTCTGGCTGGGCGGCACTTTTTCCTTCACTCCGTCTCTCGTGTGCAAATTCTCAGCATCGGTTTTAAGACCCCACAGACCCATTCTGCACCCAATAGTGACCCTATTAAGACCAAGTGCGTCTACAGGAAACTCAGGAGTGAATCAGATTTTTATTCAGAGTTCTAACTGAGGGTTACACGGAGGGTCTTTCCACAGGCGTGGGTGTGAAGGAAGCAGGAGGCCAGCCAGGCCGCGCGGCCGACACGAGGTGCTTTAGAAACATCGGAGGCCCCCTTACTCCAGGCACACAAACAAAGTCTTTAAAAAAATAAAACTGTAATTTAAAAGGCCTTTATTACACCGGGAAGAGGAGTAAGAGATAAAGGCGAACAGAGGGTTAATCGTGTTCGTATTTTTATTCATTCACCCTTTCTATGCTGCGAGAGCAAAAAAAAAAAAATTGTCAGTGATTTCTTTTTTTAAATACGTTAGGAATCTTGGTGTTCTTGATCCCGTGGGTACCCGGCCCCCTTATATTTGGAGAACAAAGATGGTATTTAGAAAATATATCACTCCCAGCCCAAGTTCATTTGATGGAACTTTTGTGTAGAAAGCAGTTAATTATATACATAAATAACATAAAAATAATTATCATAAATTAAAAAATCAAATAATCTCCCACTGTGAATTCAACCGCCAGGCAGGCGACGGGAGTGTCACGGAGCCGCGTCCGGAGACACGCTTGCGTACGGCGGGCGTGGGCCTCCCCGCGGTTCTGGAGGCGAGCATTGCACGAAACAAATCCTAGCCCTGTCCTCAGACTCCTGCTAGGAACCAGGTGAAGTGCTGGGAAACTTGGATTTTGCAGAACGAATCGTCCTCGGCCTCAGCGACGGCACAAGATTCCTCGGGCGTATTCACTACGGACGCCTTGCTCGTCCTCCCGCGTGGGTGTCCCAAGAAGACAGGACGCACGGTAAGGAGGGAGCAAGGCCAGTATAAGGGCACGTTAGGATGTGGTTCGGACAGCGTTACGGGGATCAGGACGCTGAACGCGGCGCCGCTGTGTCCCTGGCTGAGCCGCTGACGGGCGCGGGCCAGGCCCCAGGCCGCTGACGGGCGCGCCCGCGCGTGGAAGTGCGTATCCCAGGGACGCGGCGCGGCTGTAACTTGGCACGTTCGTTCACGAAGGCCATTCACGCTTCTGCTTGTGAGCGAACCTCTTCTGCTTCTGTCGCCGCCTGGCAGGAGAAGGCGGCCCCTCTGGATTTCGGAGACACGTGTACTTTGCCGCTGGGAGAGCCATGCTCGCTCGACATTTTTCTAGAACATTGGTCTTGAAACACATCAGTCTTTGGAATTCGGTTCAAGCAGAAAGAACGCACGGTTTCTTCCATGTCTTTCGCTGGGATCGGCTGAGCCTCACCGTGATAAATATATTTGGCCAAGGGTCCCCGGGCAGCCGTGCAGGAGCCCCGGGGAGGGACGCATGCAGCGGCCGTGTTGCCCACGGTGGCGTGTCCCTCGCGCCCGGGCAGCCGCGCAGAGCTGCATGCAGACCGACGCTCCTACAGTGCAAACGACTCGAGCGCGTTCAAGATGGAAAACAACGTGGCTGGGACAGTCCTGAATACGTAACATGGGCTCGACACACAGTAAAAAAAAAAAAAAATGAAAAATCGATCCACATTATGTTACAAAGAGGCCTCTGAGGCCCGAGTCAGCGATGTCTGGGAACCCCCAGCCCGGGCCGATGCGCCCAGAGCGTCAGCGGAGGCCACGGGGCGCCTTTAGCCCAGAGGTGGGTCACAAATTCAACTCGACTCCAATTAAAGAAAATAAACGTCACTTTAACGTCTAACTGCTCATTCATCAAAAACACCCAGAAGCGAGAAGTGGGAGCCTCCTCTCCACCCCCGTCCCGTGGGACTCCGCCCCGAGCCCCCAGGTGGGAACCCCGCCCTGAAGGAGGCAGATGGGCCCCTGTGCCCCTCCTGACACTTCGCTCGCCTGTCTGCTCCCACCTGCCCCCTCCCCCGGACCCCGCGTGTCCCCACACCGAGCTCTGCCAGGCGCACGTGGCCACCTGCCGGGGGCACTCGAGGCGCGCCCCCAGACCGCGATGCTGGGAGGGGGTCTGGAGAGAATGCTGCAAAGCTAAGTCAACCTTATGGACGCTGTGGTAATAACTTTTTTTCCCCTCGGTTTGGTATCCAGCAAATGAATCTCAAAACGAGAAAGGACACCCGAATGTGGGTCTCCGTCTGCGCTCTCGGCCGCGCGGCTCAGTAGCTGTACATCTGCGGCTGGGGCTCGGCCGGCACCTGCGGCGGCGGCGCCTGTGGGGGAGGCGCCTGCGGCTGGGGGGGCGGCAGCACGTCCGTCTGCGGCACCGCCCGCCACGTCAGCGGGTGCTGGTCACCGAGCTGGCTGCCCAGGGGCGTGATGGAGTTGACCAGCGTGGTCAGATTGATGAAGTGCGCCACCGACTGCGGGTTCGTGGCCTCGGGCTGGGGGTGGATCTGGATGTCGTTCTGCCGGTTGTGCAGCATGGCAGAGCCACTGACGGTGTCAAAGGTCACGGTCAGGATTGAGTTGTCCAGCTGCAGCTGGCGCTCCGGGGTGGTCAGGTGCCCGACGGCCACGGGCTGGAGGCTGGTGAACTGAGTCCCGGCGGCAGTGGTGATGGGGGTCACGGTGATGTTGGTCAGGCCCACTGAGCTCGACGGGGTGGTCACATTCGGATCCCCCAGGGTCACGACCACCTGCAAGGGTCACACAACGCAGGCCGGTTAACAGTCTGCAGAATGGCCAACGGCAAAGCCTTCTGCTGCAGGAGCCCCACGCCCGCCACCGCCCGGCACCCCCCACCCCTGGCCCGGAGGAAGAAAGGAAAACGACCTTTGGTGAAGAATTAAACCAACTTAGTTTGGTCCCAGAAAATAAAGCCAGCGTAACAGAGCAGTAAGACAGGGACGGAACCACAGAGCTCCGGCTAGAACCCAAATCAAACAATCTCTTGGGCCAGCAAAAGAGCAGAGGGAAGGAACAACGAGAGGGAAGGAGCTCTCTGTGCTCGCTGCTCGCACCGCTTTGCCATCGCTGAACAAAACCCCAACGATCACGCTGAAAAGAGCAACACACACATCTGTAGCTCCGGAGTGAGAAGGCACAGAGAGGCAGCATCTGCTCCACGGAGAGGAACGGACGGCCAAGTACACGCCGTGACTGTCAGTGCCCCAAACCAGGCACGAGACACGTCGGCGAGAGGTCTGCGAGCCTCAGAACCAAAGCGTATCGGAGGCTTCCATTAAAAGCAGCAGACGACCGGCATCTCTGCCTCCGCCAATGCTCCGGGGACCTTGGGTGTGACCTCACAGGGGCAGACGCAGCGGGTCCCACTCTCACGGTAAGGAGACACACAGGGGCCACTTATAGCCTCCCAGAAAGCTCCTGATTCCCAAGCGGTGGGAGGTACCTACCCCACACATGCACCACGGTCAAGCCGCTAGTCCCGGTGACAGCTGTGACCTCTAGGTCTGAGCCGGGAAGGACGGTGCTGATGCTGGCTGATGGGAGCAGTGCCCCATACAGCGCCTGCCACCGCGGGGCCTGGGCCAGCATCAGCACGTTTGCAGGGCACAGGCAGTGTCCCCGCGCCCCGCAACTGCTCCTGGGGATGCCCCGCCCCCGCAGGAAGGAACCAACCTGCTGGATACTCTGTACCGCGGAGTCCGTTTCGTCCCCCACGCCCGACAGCACGGGCTCCTTCTCCGTGTACTCGCTGAAGGTGGCCTCCTCTGGCCCCGGGGCGCCCGCCGCCTCTGCCTCCAGCTTCTGCTTCCTCTTGTGGGCTCTCCTGGCGGCTTTCCCGTGCTTCCCCTCGGCCAGCTCCTCCTGCTCCAGACTCAGTTCAGGCTGCAGAACACAACGTTTAGCAACATCCGGGTCCCAGGACTGTGTCCCCACGGTGGCACAGAGGTCCCAGTGCAGTCCCAGGACATGCCCCCAGGTGGCCCCGGGGACAGAACAACCACGGCAATGGCTGCTCCTGTGCTCCCAGAGATGGGTCGTGTCCCCATTGCGTTCACTTTCTCTTAAAAAGTGAAGGAAATTACACGCATGTCCTGTTTTTAAAAGCCACAATTAGTGCTGGAACGTGAGCATCTCTAAAGACAAGTTTTTAATGCCCGTTTCAGCTCTGCTGAGCTCTACCTGAGGCTGAAAATCCAATCATGCCCGTGCTCTCATCCCCAGGCAGAAGCAAACTTCCGACAGAAATGACCTTGGATCAGAACGGGTTTGGCCGTGAGAACATTACATGGTCTCCTCTGGGGACGGCTACCGTGCCAGCCGTGTGGTGACCCCAGACAGGCACACTGCACGCTTCTTGGTCCGTCCAGGGTGCACTGCTGCAGACTGACCAATTTTCAGAACCAGGCTGACGCCGTGACTGGCTTGGGTGTCCAAGAGGCCATCCTGGTCACCGACCACGCCTCCTGGGCCTCCTACGCCATCCCACGTGCTGAAATCTCACCCAGCGGCAGAGAGACCCAGTGGAAGCCCGCCAGGGCAAGGCCATCATCGGATTGCCCTCATCGAGGCAGGACGTGGGCCATGGGCCTCTGGGGTGCTGCAGAGAGGCAGGGACAGGCCTTCTCGAGCTCACCACTGCGACCCAGCACCTGAGTACTCTGTTCAAAGAGCTGTTACAAACAGAGGTGTGGCCCATGATTTTAAAGCAACCAAGACCATGGCATATTCCCGTTATAATAAAACACTAGTTTGATGAACACAGTGGCTTAAAATATCTTTAAAAACTAAGTTCACTTCATAAAGTTATTTTAGTTACAGTAATCTCATTATGCTGAGTTTTTATGGACTCTAACTGGGATAGTTAATTTCACATGTCAGCATGGCTGGGCTGGGGCACCCACGTGTTTCGCTGTGCAGCAAAGATGCTAAGAAAGTATTCTTTTAGATGAGATTAACATTATATCAGTGGACTCTGAGGAAAGCAGATAACCCTCCCTATTGTGGGTGGGCCTCATCCAATCAGTTGAAGGCCATCAGAGTAAAGTGCAAGGTCCCTGAAGAAGAGGCAATTCTGCTTCCAGCTGTGCACAGCTCCTGTCCGAGACCCCCCGCCCCAGCCCGCGGGCCTGCTCAGTGCCGACCTGGACGATGCCAATGGAGGAGGCGTCGACGGTGGTGGTCTCCGGCAGGGGGTCCAGGTCGTCGATTCTCACGGCCAGGACCTACAGGTGAGCACAGGTGATAAGCCCGGGACGCGATACCTGCATGCCTCACAGGCATCCCCCTGCTCCCGACCCAGCTCAGCTCGAGTCCAGGACTGTCAAGTCCAGGAGGGCAAGATGCATCCTGGACAGTGGGCTCCCCACCAGCGGCAGCTTCGTGTGTGCACGTCTGAACAACACAGAATGAAACAAGGGTGAAAAGATCCCAAGGAATGGCCCCAGAGCCTTGGGAAACCAAAGCTGAGAAAAGGCACGGACAAGCGTCCTCTGCCCCTCGTCCGACAGCCTACCCCTCCCTGCCCACCACCCCTGCCCAGTGTGGGCGTGCTCAGGCGGGTTGTGGCGAACGCCGCCCCCGCTGGAGAAGCAGGCATGGAAAGGGGACCTTGCAGAGTGATCAGTCCGCTAGGGAGTGATCTCCGATCCTGGTGAAAGGACTCGCTGGAGAAAAGGGCTCGCTGGGCCCCTCCGCGCCGGCTGCGGCCTCTCTCCGCACCCAGCAGCATGCTTCCGGTCTGCAGAGACCGACTCCCGGGCTCCTTGTGAACACGGGTAACTACAGAAACCCACACAGCAACAGAGAACTCGCACGGACTGCAGAGTCACCATGTGGAGAGCCTGCGGCACCTGCCCTGGGCCCGGAGACCCAGTGCCACAGCTGGCTGACAGCGGTCCACCAGGTGGACACTCGGAGAGGCCGAAACCCCGGCTGGCTGCTTGTGGCGGACAATTTCAACACCAGGACCCCGTACAACGCCGTCTTCTGTCCCTCCTGTGAGCACTGCACACACACACACACACACACACACACACACACACACACACACACACACACGTGCACATGCAGCCTGTAGGACGTGTAACTGTGGCCACTCGCAACTGTGTATCTGATTCCAAGCACACGGCTACGCTGTCAGGACTTGAGCCGCAGGGCTCCCACTGGGAGGAGGGATCTAGTACGGCCACGCTGCCCCCAGGAGGACGGCCATGACCAGGGTGCCCGCCTCGAGCCAGCCCAGCACGGTCACTTCCAATCTCAAGTTCCCCCGCTGAGCCAACAGACGAAGGACGGCATCTTCAGCGAACATTCCCGTTTCTGGGATTTGGTGAGGTTGAAGGTTCTTTTCTGAGTTTTAGCCTCATGCGCTTCCTCTCCACGTGTGCGCACACTCGAGTCTTCCAGTGTCCTCCTCAAACAGCCGTCCCTTGCCAGCAGCTCAGAGCGGCTGCTGACGGGAACGCCAGTCACCTGCCCCCGGGCTGCCTCCTGCTCCTGGGCCGGACCGACGGCATCCCGAGTCGGGGGTGCCCGGCCCGTCAGATCGACGGATGTTCTCATGCGTGACTCCTTCCCCCAGAGTCATCGGACAGCTGCTGACCTGCGCTTTTTTCTATCTGTGTTTTTGTTTGCTTCTCTTTAAAGCACGTGAATTATTTGATGCCCCAGATCTTCCTCTGGAGCCTGCGCCCAGGTGGGCAGAGTCGGCTTCCCTGTGTGACTGTTCCTGCCGGTGCTGGGACCAGCCTCGGCCCCCTGCCACAGGGAGGCCCCGTTCTGCGCCGTGTCAGCCACCCTGACGGGAAGGGCGGAGGGAGGGCCCGAGGTCGAGCTTCTGTCCTGCTGTGATTCTAGTGAGACCATAACCCACGACCTCAGCGAAAACTGTGTGGGAGGCTCTCCCTTCATTCATTCACTCACTCATTCATTCGCTTGGCGCCTCCCAGAGGCAGAGGGAACATAAGGGCCGGGACCCGTCCCTAGGAGTCCTGGGTCTGCAGGGGGGACCCGCGACCCAGTGTGATGTGGTCTGCGAGCGCAGGGCGGGGGTGGGGAGGGAGCGCGTGTGCCCGCCCCGGCTCACCTCCGGGTGTTTGCGCCGGATGTGTCTGCTCATGGAGGCCCTGGTGGACACCTTGGTCCCGCACAGCTGGCAGCTCTGCGCCTCCACTTTGTCGTGCGTGAGCTGCACGTGCTTCTGCAGCATATACTCGGTGACGTACTTCTTGTCGCACACGGAGCACGTCCACTGCTTGCCCACTGCCCACGCACACGGGGAGGAAGACACAAGCCCGGGTCACTAGCGGGGTCGGCCCGCGACCCACAGGACAGGCGGGGGGACAGGTGGCCCGGGCCAAGATGAGCAGGACGGTGGCCTTCCTCCCGGAGCATGGCGTGGGATGCTGCTCCAGCGTTGGAAAATTCGGGAGTGGACATTGGAGAGTCCAGGTGGGCTGACCTTTAGGGGGTAAGGGGCCACCCACAAAGGCAGGACAGACCAAACACTGAAAAAGGCCTGCCCTGAAGAGCAGGTGGACAACTATCCCCGCCCTACACACGCGGGGGTGGGAGGGGCGCACCGGGGACCGGGGCGAGGGGCCGAGCGCCAGGCCCGCCGCCCTGCTTACCTGTGTGGATGAGCTTGTGGGTCTCCATCGTGTTCCTCTCGCTGAAGGTCTTCCCGCACAGCTCACACATGAAATCTTTAATCCCTGCAGGAGAGGCGCGCTGACCTCAGAGGCTCCCACGGGGTTTTAACCGGACCCCTTGGCCAAGGGTCTCTGTGTGCGCAGAGGCCGTGGTGCAGCAAGGGGAGGGCCAGGGGACCCCAGAGCACTCAACCGGACAGTTGGGCGGCTCAGCAGCGCCTCGCTCGGTGGGGCTGGTGAGGCCACCAGGCCCCGGGCCCTCCGTCCGCTCTGCACCAGCAGAACCAGTGCGGTCAGCCTCACTCGGCACCACATTTCTGAAGTTTTCTGGGATTCCATGTGTTTCGCCCCAGACCCAAGAGCTCATCCGTCTCCCAGGGGGGCCATGAGGGGGGTGGGCGAGCAGGGAAGCTGGACCAGACAGGGCAATGCTCGAAACCCAGTTTGCAGGGGACACAGGGAACCACGGGAAAGAAGTTTCACACAGACACAGCCGGTCAGCAGGGTTCCCGCCTCAGTCCCCGTGTCCCCTGCTTCTCTCTCACACGTGCTCATCCACACGCCCGTCTCTCCTGAGAAGGAACTCGTAATTGATACACAGGCTGTCTTTTCCCTGCCGCATCACAAACCTCTAAGTAAATTAATGCATACGGCAACTTTTAACAGGTGCGCTCTTCCTTCTCGGGGACGTACAGACACTTGGGACGTTCCAGTGTCTCCCACCCCAGACAGAGCGGTGGTGGACAGCCAAGCCTGTGCAGTCAGTTCGTGGGCACCCGCTCGGGCACACGGCTGTGTGCAAGGCACGAGCAGGGCAGCCCTGGGAGAGCTCAGCAAACGCGTGGATGGTGACCGTGGGGGCACGTGGGCGGCAACGTGCAGATGGGGTGCCCCCTGGGAGGAGACGGTCGCCGGCCGAGGCAGCCCCTGAGAGCCCAGCTACAAGGAGCAGAAGCTGGGGCAGCTCCCACCCCGCCCGGCCCGGCCGCGCTGCGGACTCACCCGTGTGCCGCTTGTAGTGCTTCAGCATGTTGACCTTCTGCGCAAACTTGCGGTGGCACTCCTTGCACTCATACTCCTTGATGCCCTTGTGCAGCTTCATGTGGTGACGCAGAGCGTGCTTGGTCTTCATGCCTGCCGCGGACGCGCGCACTGAGCCGGCCGCCCGCCACACCACGCCCCTGCGGCACCTGTGCCCCCCCACACCCCCACCACGCCTGCACCCCGTCCACGGAGCTCGCATCCCTGCCCCGTGCCCACGTCCCCACGTGTTCCCTGCTGTGGCACCCATGCCCTGCCATGCGCCCCCCACAGCGCCTGTGCCTCCCACGCGGCCCCCCATGCCTCCACCCACCACTCACGCGGCACCCCCAGGCGCCCCCCACGGCGCTTGCTTCCAGGACCCCTCACAGTGCTCGCACCCCATACCCCTACACGGCCCATGATGCAGGCCTGCAACAGTGCCTGCCCCCCAACCCTGGGCCAGGACCCCACCCCCAGTGCCCACACCCCCACCGCACACCTAGACCCCGCCCCACAGTGTCCACACCCCACTCCACACACTGCCTGAACCCCCCAGAGGATCCCGCCTGACCTGGACCCTCGGGCAGGCATAGGTCTCGGTGGGGATAGAACAAGATAAGTGGGGGTCAGGGCGTGGAGGTGTCTCTCCTAGAGGACCCCCTCCACCAGGGGCGAGACGGAACTGACGCCCTCAGAGGCCCTTAGGGATTTACTGTCCCTGTGGAGAAGCTCACCTTCTCCGGGGCCTGCGCAGACCTAAGGGTCAGCGCTCACAGCAAGACGGCGTGAATGTGACCTGTGTGACACAGCCCAGTTATCTGAGGGTGGGGGAGGGGGTCAGCCTGCCCCAGCAGCTGTGGATCCCGACGGCGCCGACACTGTGATGAGAAGTCAGTGCTCCGGACCGCCGACCGCCAGTGCGGAAAGGTGCGGGCTCCAACCTTCCCTCCGCCTCTAGCCCAACGCCCCTTTGCTAAAGGACGGGCAACAAATTACAGCCTCACCAACTTAGGCCAGTCGAGAAGGGATGTCCCTGGTACACGGTGTGAGTCAGCGGCGGGGGGCCCGGTATGGTGTGGGAGTCAGAGGCGGGGTGGGCTGGTCCCCTATGGGTGGGAGTCCGCGGTGGGCGTCCCAGTCCAGGATGCCCACTAGGTGGGCAGGGCTGTGTGGGGAGTGCTAAGGGGGCCGCGGAGCAGGTAGGCGGTGGCTCCCATGCACAAAGCCAGCAGTGTCCAGTCCCGCTGGCCGCAAACTGAACCAGGCAGGGTCAGTGAGCAGTGGGCAGCAGACTTGGAACCACACACAGATGACCAAAGGGGCACCGGAGCGGGGCAGATGCAGCCCACATCCAGGACTGTCCTCGGTGACAGCCGTGGCAGATCGCAGTGCCTGACCAGAGTCCCCACCAGGTTCCCGGAAGACTGCCTGTGCCAGGGAGGTGGGGCTGGGTCTCAGCCAGCCCAGGTCCCTGACCGACCCCAGCCTGCGAGAAACCACAAGAACTGCGCCCCCCGCCCGAGCCAGCAGACAGGCAGGAGTCTGAGTGACTGTCCCAGAAGCTAGCTCATGCTGGGGGACAGACGGGGGTCCCCTTAGAGAACACATCTAAACAGTGGTCCGGAAGGAGTGTGGGAGGGACTGAATTCTAGCTATTTGGGGGAACAGCATTTCTGGTGGAGGAAACAGCCAGTGCAAGGGCCCTGAGGCCAATGGAAATAGCCACCCACGTTTCAAGCCTGTTACATTCTCTGTTACAAACAGTGCTACATTACGTTTAAGCCGCAAATAGATCTTTGTACCCCAAATAAGCAAGATCCATTTCTAACTGCAGCTAAGAGTGCCCAACAGCTCAGCCCAACTGTAGCAATGTACGCTCCCACCCAAGGTCCACGAGTCCGCCTGCCTCCTTCCCTTCCCTGCACCGGCTGCCCCCAGGCTGTGCCAGGCACTGGGGCATCTTGGCACTGGCCTTGACGGGACCATGGCAGAGAAGATGAACAGAAGAGAACCAGTCCGTGCCGTCTTGCCCCACACCTGCATCTCCCCCACATGCATCTAAAATGAACGGATTCTACGTTACAAAATAACACACGGTCATAAAAAGAAAATGCATAGAAGGAAAGACTCCCCATTCTGACCCCCCATCGCAGCCCGCATCAGTGACAAGCCACACTTCTCTCTCCACTTTAAAAAAGATCTGCGAACAGCTTTAAAATAAGCATGACTGCCACGCGGTGGAAATCTGAAGCCTCCTTCTGTTGGGATCTGGATTCACTCTGCATCCCATTTTCAACTTACTCTGGGCCAGCTGCTGGGGTTTTAAATGGGTAGAATCCCCAAATCTGGAACGGGGGGGGCTCTTTGCATCTTTAAATCCCCGTGGCTTTCTGCACGCAGGCCCCACAGCTGCCTCCCCAGGGCCTGACCCAAATAATTCACGGCACACCGAGCGATTCGGAACCCAGTATTTTCCTGGGTATCCTGACTCCTCCTGCTGCTGGGGCTGAAACTCCTGTCACTCCTCACAGCCTCTCCCCTGAATAAATCCCAGGCAGGCCTCGGATTTTGGGGAAGAAGAAGTAAAGTAACAAACAATAATCAAGAGTCCTTCTACAGCACTGTTTGTAATGAAAGAAGACAAAAAAGCCCTTAATACAGAAGCAAAGGTCTGGTTACAGGAGTCTCCAGGACAGAGTCCCATCCAGGTTCCGAGACTCACATTGAGGCCATTTTACCCATTCTGACATGAAAATGCTCTGAAATGAATTTCTAAATAAGTAAAAAAACAAAGGACAAAAAACCCCAGATAAACCCAAGCATTTGCTTGTACATGGCAATAACTAATCTGAAAGCAAACTGACCACACCGATGATTTAATTCGTGTGAGATAACATGTTAGTCCAAGTACTAACACCAGCATTTATAAAAAGTCTTCAGAATTCGTGGACAAAATCACGGAACTAAATTTTAAGCACACTTCTGATATGACCAAGTATGTAACATTGTGAGATGTGGCTCTGACCTCAGTGCCCACCCTGGGCAGCTGCCCCTGTTCTTCCAGGTCCCCTAGGGGAACCTAGGTGTGGCGTCTGCCCCCTGGGTGGGGGGCATCCCTACCAGGTCTACCTCTGACCCTCCCTATCTCTGTGGTGCTCAACACTGTCCCTTCCCGCAAGTGGGGAAAGGGGCTGGGAGAGCCAGGATATCACTACGAGAAGCACAGAGACTTCTAGAATGTTCCTGCAGAATGGTGACAATGGTTCTCCAGAGCGTAAAGGGTCTGAGGCGGGAGCGACAACTTCACCTTGCGCGCCACTTTGTTTTGGGCTAGGGGCCTGCACTGCTTTTCCAGGGAAGGAATCTGTGCATCCTTTGCACAAAGTGACCCTGGGGGACAGACAAGAAACTGTCACCTCTGGAGAGGCAGATAGGGTCAAGGGTAGGGCAGGGCGGGGGGCAGGGGGAGGATGACGTTTTGCTTTCCCGGCAGGTCACTCTTCCGAGCTTCTAGGATTGGTCTAATTTTACACGTGCTAACGGCTTACCAGGGAGACGCATGATAAGACACTGGTGTTCTCTTCAGTCTTTTTTCGTTTAATTTAAAAAACCAAGTAAAGGAAAAAGAAAGACTTTATAAAAATGCACAATTTTTAAAAGATATAACAGCAAAGCCAACAGCCCTGATGTGCCACGTGTCCCTGCGGGGACGGCCCTGCTGCCCTGCCACAGACGGCGCTGGTGGCCGCTGGTGACAGCCTGAGAAGCTCCGGGCTCCCTTTCTTCTCCACGATTTTGTTTTGTTTGAACAGAAATGGGCTGAACCTTTACCATGTAGCAGGATCACCTTTTCTCCCCATTTTACTTAGGGATGGGAGATATTTTGTTAAGTTTATTATTGTTCAACTAATTTCGTCTGACTAAAATGAGGGTCACAGTCTCGCTGGTCACAATAAATCATTGTTTAACACGTCGCTGCTTCCGGTTAGCAGGTGGTGAGAGCTGGGGATCCTGCGTGTGTGCGCAGAACACCCGGGGATTCTTAGAATTACTCCGCGCTTCCCACGGCCCTTGGCCTGGCTGCTTCCCCACTTGAAAACTTATCCTGTTCTCTCTTTGGGTCCTATTTTTCCTCTAACCTCTCACTTAAATCCTGTCCTGGCAGGCGCTCCCTGGGTCGCCCGGCCCCGTGCCCCCCTACCTTTCCTGTCCCCTGTACCTCTCCTGCGCCTGCCCCGCGCCCACCCAGCCCTGCACCCCCCGGGCCGTGCCCCCCCATCTCTCCTGTGCGTGCCCCGCGCCCACCCAGCCCTGCACCCGCCAGGCCCGTGCCCCCCCATCTCTCCTGTGCGTGCCCTGCGCCCGCCTGACCGCATGTCCCCATACCTCACCCGCACCCGCCCGGCACCCACCCAATCGCGCGTTCCCGTAACTCTCCTGTGAGCCCGCGCCGGCCCAGCCCCGTGCCTGCTGGGCCCCACGTCCCCGTGCCTCACCCGCGCCCGACCAGCACCCACCCAATCGCACGTCCCTTTACCTCTCCCACGTGCGCCCCGCGCCCATCCAGCCCGCGCCCGCCGGGCCCCGGGCCCCCACACCGTACCTCTCCTGTGCGTGCCCCTTGCCCACCCAATCCACGCGCCCCCGGACCTCGCCCGCGCGCACCCCGCGCCCCCACCTTTCCCGCACTCGGCACACAGGTACTCCCGGATGTTGTCGTGCACGCGCATGTGCTCCTTCAGCATGTCCTTCCGCGCGAAGGACTTCCCGCACTGCTCGCACGCGTGGCTCTTGACACCTGAGCAACAAGCGCATCGAACGTGACCCCGCAGGCCCGCATCCGCGCTCACAGCACAAGAGCCGCGAAGGAGGAGCGCGGTGGCAGGAGCACGGTGCGCTGCCTCAGGCGCTCCCTCGGCCTGCACGAAGCCTACCACGGGCTCCGGGGCGCTGGGAAGGTCCCCGGGACCCAGGGCCACGGGGCAGGGGTCCAAGCCGGGGTCAGAAGCGGTGACAAGGCCCCAGGACGGGAGAAGCCAGAGGAAGGCACGGAGGAGGGGTGTGCGGGTGCCAGAGCAGGGAGCGCGAGGACACCCCAGCCCAGCCCAGTCCCCGTGGCAGGGCCCTACCCGTGTGGATGAGTTTGTGCCGCTCCAGATTCCCGATGCTGTTGAAGATGCGCCCGCAGATCTCACACGGGTGGATGTACCTGGAGGCGGACAGGAGCCTCAGCACAGGGGCGGCCGCAGCACCCCAGCCCCCTGCCCTGCCTTGGCTCAGGGCAGGCAACAAAGCCGCTGCCGGAGCAAGACGCAGGAGGACTTTCGCCTCCAACAGGGCTGAACTGTGCCCCTCAAAATGCACAAGCTGCTGCCCTGATACTCAGCACCTCAAACCCCAACCGCATTTGGAAACGGTCTTTACAGAGGTCGTGTGAGACACAAGGTCATGGGGGCGGGGTAGGACAGGGTGTCCTTGGGCCCCAGACACGCACGATGGAAGACCACGTGAGTCACGGGAAGGCGGCGTCTGCCCGCCGAGGAGGGAGGCCCAGAACTGCTGCCCCCTCCAGAAGGAGCAGGCCCCGCCGACCCCTTGACCTTCGGCCCCCAGAACTGAGACGGTGCACCTCACTGCTGGGGCGAATCGGGGGCCCTGTGCCTGGCAGGGCCCGAGCCTACTACTCCAGCCTCTGCCGGGGGCGGCTGGCTCGCCGCTCTTGAACCCAGCACTGAGCGTGGGCTACAGCAGCCACAGGGCTACACCCCAGGAGCCTGACCTTGTTGGAGAGAAGGGGTTTCTGGTGGCTCTGCGGGCAGGCCAGGAAGCACCCTGTTGTGCTGAGGCCAGCAGGGCGAGGGAGACAGGACCCACGAGGACGGCCCGCTTCCCTCCAGGCCCGGCCGCGGGGCTCCCCGGGGAGACGGACTCGGTGTCAGAGCAGCTGCCTCCCCGCGGGGAACGCGCCCCCCACCATGGCATGAGGCCAGCCCTGCAGCCCCCCACCCCGGGCGGCCTCCTCACTTCTGCACGTTGGGGTCCGGCAGGTTCTCGCGGTGGATGACCATGTGCGCGTGGTACGTGGCCTTGAGGGCGAAGCGGCGGTTGCAGATGCTGCAGCCGTAGCCCTTCTCCTTGTGGACCTCCATGATGTGCTTCAGGTACTCCTTCCCCCGGCCGAAGGTCAGCTGCCAACGGGCACACCCATCACCCCCAGATCACCCCACCAGCGGCCTCCCGGCCCCCAGCTCCCGAGGCCCCGCCACGCACCGAGGCGCCCCGGCCGGACAGAGAGGGATGCCTCCAAGTATGGAGTGCGCGGGGGTGCAGGAGGCAGGCGTCCGCCGACCTGCCCTCCAGACGGGACCACCCCTGGGCCTCTCAGCTCCCCACCCAGCGGACCTCCACCCGCCGGCCCTGATGGCTCCATACCAGGTGCCGTGACGAGCACAGAGCTGCCTGGTCTGCGGCCACCAAAGCCTCACACAGGGATCTGCGCTCACCGGCCACCCACGCAAACGTGCAGCCCGGCCTCCAGCCACCGCTCCCCGACCCGGTCCAGCCCCTCGGCGGCGTGCAGGTCAGCAGCGCCCCCCCCCCCCCCCCGTCTGAGACCGTGGTCGTGGTCGCAGGAAGAGAGCCACCACTCCTGCCCCGCCCAGGAGGCGCGTGGCAGGGCCGGCCCCCACCCAGGCCTCTCTACAGGACGAAGGCCAGGTGCAGAGGGGCGGGGGCGGGGGCAGGGTTACCTGGCACCGCTTGCAGCTGTACTTGTGAGGCTCCGAGTCCGCGCTCGTGTCTGAGTTGTCTTCGTTCTCTTCCGAGGAGATGCCGATCTTGCCGATAAACTCCTCCCGCTGGTGGTCGTCCATCAGCGCGATGTCCTGCAGCACAGGGCGGCAGAGGCGCTGGCGGGTTAGTCGCGTCCCCAGCGGTAGCGCGGCTGCCCCACACACAGGAGGCAGCAGCGCCTCTCGGCTGCACGTAAGTCCCACGTGGGGGTCCTGCTTGCCGCCTCCCTTGGGGCTCCCTGGGCCTCTGCGTGCACCCTACATCCCGGCAGGAAGCCCGCCAGCCTCCTGCCTGAGTTCGGATGATCCTTCCCGGCCGGGGGCCAGCCAAGCCCACCAAGCCTCTGCCCTGCATCCCTGGGTGGGAGCCCGGCCTGGGGCTGCCTGGTCTTGGGGATGCTAGTGTCCCCGGCTGTGATGGGACCGGTCACCCACCTCGCCCCCTGGGAAGGGGTCAGTCCTCTCTAAGGCCTGTTTGCATATGACCTGGCAGGGATTGTGCTAAAAGTTATTACTTCTCTGAAAAAGACCATGAGGAACACTTCAGTCTTCCCGTCACAGGTCAGAGAAGCTCCTGCGAGCAGCTGAGGGGCCCCACAGCGGGGCTGCGGACAGGCCTGGCGGAAGAGGCCTTGCCTGCGGCGGGAGGGGGATGGGGGGCTTGGCTCCCCGTCTTGGATCTTGTCTCCTCCGCCGGGACCCAGCGGACCTCCTTGCCACGGCCCATTTCCCAGACACGGCCGCCAGGGGGCACACCACAGCCGGCCAGTCTGCCTCTGACACAGGACTTGGGATTCCGGGCAGGGTGGACAGGCTTCCTTTGGGAAGTTCGCCATCCTGTCTGCCCCTTCCCTCCCGGGGCAGAGGGGAGGTTTTCACAAGGGCCTACTGCTGTGTTTCTTACTCAGGCTCCCTTTAGCGGAGAAGCAGCAGCACCTGCCGGAGGAAGGCTGCCCCAGGACAGGCACTGCCGGGCGCCGTGCCCCGCGGGTGCTCAGACTGGCCAGGCCCTGCGCCTCCGCTGCATCTCATCGAATCCTCAGGAAACCATCCTTCCCTGGCAGGTCTCCGGGCCCCCATTCCCAGGGCTCAGGCAGGGACAAACGGAGGTCTAAGTCCGAGCCCCGAGCCCCGGCCAAGGCCCCCACATGCTCCTGGGCCCTTTCTCTGGCCCCAGCTTCGTCCACGTGGCTCAGTGCCTGCACTGGGGGGGGGGGCTCCCACACTCCTGCCTCGCCTCTCCCCTGCCTTGGATTTCCACCTGCCCAGTGAAACCCCAGCCTGCACCGGGGGCTGGAACTGCCAGGAACGGTCCCGGCACTGTGGTGCGTCTCCGGGGCCCGCGCTCACCGTCTCCATCTGCCCTCGGTGCCACCTGGAATGTCCCCCTTTGCTCCCTGGATCGGCCCTTCTGCCCTTAACCATGACCCTGAATCCTCGCGGTCCCCCGACTCCTCGCTGTCCTCACCAGGAAGTACCCAGAACAGAGGAACGGTCAGGTGAGCCCCGCCGCGGGGGCCCGAGATGCAGCAGGGGGTCACGAGCGCCCCCCGGAAGACAGGCCAAGTGGACAGGTGTTTTGGGACGCTGACCACGAGGGCCTGCCACGCTGCCACGTGAGCTCCCCGGGCCAGGGCGGCGCCGGGCATCACCTTGAAGTGGACATGGATGTGGTCCCTGAGCACGTCCACGCGGAAGAACTTGCGGCCGCAGATCTCGCAGGTGTACTTCTTGTCGCCGTGGGTCAGCAGGTGCTTGTTCATGTTGCTTCTGCAGGAGAACACCTGCGGGCAGAGGGGCAGGACCTCACAGACCGGGACCGGGCAGGGACACACTGGACGCCTGCCCGCAACCCGCCTCGGGGCTGGAGTCACGTGTGAACGTGAGCCAGTGATGGTCTCAGTATGAGCCTGTGTTGTCCCGGGAACCAACTGTCCTCGTCTCCACTGGCAGTGCGATCTGGCTCTGTTTTATTCACTCACTTAGATGTTTCACTAGGACGGGGCCTTTCAAGAAGCCGGAAAATCACAGAACCAGCCGGGATCTTCTGAAAGTCCGTACCGAGGGAGAGTGCCACCCTTGGGGTGGGGACCGGGCTTCAGGCACAATTCATGCCAACTCCCCCAACCTGCTGTCTCTGGTCTAGTGCAGTGGCTGAGGAGGCTCACACACGTCCCCATACACCCCCAGTGGGGCCAAGTTGGGATGCTGGGGGCCAGGCTAGGATGCTGGGGACCCCGTGCCCTCTGGCACAGAGCCCCTGAGATGAAATGGCTGCAGAGGCCACCTGCAGGCCCTGCTGATCTGAGAGCACCCGTCTGGATGGCTAGTCCCAAGGGCACGTAACCCAGAGAGCAGGTCTCCTCCAGCCTGCCCGACCCCACATGCTCCAGGAGATGCCTGACCCCACACGCTCCAGGAGATGCCTAACCCCACACGCTCCAGGAGATGCCTGACCCCACACGCTCCAGGAGAACACGAGAGATGAATGAAGAGAAACGATTCACGAGGCACAGGAGGCTACTGTCTTCATGGGACATCTCCTTCCCAGATTTTCAGGGTACTTGGGGCCAACCACCCTGTACCACGGCCCTGGGGCGCTGTGTGGGAGGGCGGGACAGCAGGGCAGGCCTCCTGGGGAGGGGCAGAGGCAGCAGCTATCGCCAACAGCCCTGTCTTCTCAAGGCGGCAAAGTTAAAGACAAGACTCGCTGGGAGCAGCCGAGATTTCAGCGCTAGAAACGTCCGAGCTCTCCCTTCCTGTCTAGACCCTCCACGCAAACGCAATGAACGCGTCACTGAATAAAATGTGTCTGAACGCCAGTCAAGGGCGAGGTGGTTTCACACCTGTGATCTCCCAAGGGCATCGAAGGGACATGGTGCCTGTGCTCCCCAAGAGTCCGTGATTAAGGGCGGGTTGACCAGGACACACGGATACAGACAAGGGCTCCGTGGACAGCAGGAGGGTGAGCAGGACACACGGTCACGGACACGGGCTCTGTCCCAGCGGACAGCAGGAGGGTGAGCAGGACACACGGTCACGGACACGGGCTCTGTCCCGGCGGACAGCAGGGAGGGTGAGCAGGACACACGGTCACGGACACGGGCTCTGTCCCGGCGGACAGCAGGGAGGGTGAGCAGGACACACGGTCACGGACACGGGCTCTGTCCCGGCGGACAGCAGGAGGGTGAGCAGGACACACGGTCACGGACACGGGCTCTGTCCCGGCGGACAGCAGGGAGGGTGAGCAGGACACACGGTCACGGACACGGGCTCTGTCCCGGCGGACAGCAGGGAGGGTGAGCAGGACACACGGTCACGGACACGGGGGGCAGGTGGTCTGCTCCCCCCCCGTCCCCTGGCACGTCTGGGCCTGGCTCCCGGGCTCACAGGAAGACCCCGGCACCAGCTTGCCCTCCCTCTAGCCTCACCAGCCCCCACACCCAGGGCACATGCCAACATGGGGCTCCCAGGCCATTCCATCCTGCTGACTGGTTTGCTTTGTGGTTTGAAAAAAGTCAGGAAATTCCACATGGAAACACGGATTTCCATTTTCTCCCTTGAAAAGGTCAATAGAGGTGGCCACGTCACCCCGTGGCTGTGGGCTGGGCCGTGTCACGGCTGGCCGTGGGCTGGTAACCTTCACCTCTCTGGTGTCCAGACCCGGGGGCAGCGGGCTGTACCCTGGCTTCAGGGCTCCGGCCCCTGGGGCTCTGGGGTGGGGGACAGGACTGGAGGAGGCTGAGCCGGTAACAGTGCCCCTCCCCCACCCCACCCCCACGCGCCCACTGGTGGTCACACACCACCCCCTTGTGGCAGCACGGAGCCCGCGTGGGCGCCCCAGGAACCGCTTGGCAGCAGGTGCTCTGCGGAAGGGACGGATGGGAGCTCCAGCCTTGGGGACCGAGGAGCTTTGCAGACTCCTGAGTCCTGGGGTGCGAGTCTGAGGGAGGAGCAGCCACACTCTCGACTCGCTCACAAAGAACAGCTCCATTTTACGTGCAACCTGGCGCACCCTGGACGGCAGTGCCGGCACCGGGTCCCGGCACGGAGCTGACTGAAGGCCACCCTGCTGGACACGGCCCAGACGGCCCGCCTCGGAGGCACCTGCCCCTAAGGGTGGCGTCCCGCCTCGCTCACCCGGAGCGCCCACGGCCATGGGGCGGGTCGGCACTTAGACCGGCTCTGCCTGGACAAAGGCAAGGCCTCGGGCCTCCCTGCACCTTCGGGGCCCCGCACTCAGGTCCTCCGCCACAAGGACGCGTGGCAGGGGTGCTGAGGAGGAGAGGGCGAGCTCCAGGAGGGGCTCAGGGGGAAAGCCAGCCTCGGAGGAGAAGACACGTCTTAGCTCACTCACGGGAGACGCATCTCAGCAGAATGCGAGGACAATAGTGTAAGACACGCGCAGGCGCTGGCGCTTTCGACAACCCGTGCCTCTGTTTGCGCACTCAGAAACTCTCCTGCAGCTCGGGGCCTTAGCTGCAGGCCGCGTGGGGCTCCCAGCTCGGTTCCAGAAGGGAGAGCGTTACCTTGCCGCACACGGGGCATCCTGAGGGCTCCTTCTTGTAGCGGACCAGGTTCTCGCCACCGGCGTCCAGGTCTTCCCGCTTCACCCGCCGCACTCCTGGAATGCCCCCCCCAAGCGAGAGAGTGAATACACAGGAGCACGCGCGTGCTGGGCACCTGCGCTCGGCCGGCGTGGCTGCCTGGGCGGCGGGGGCAGGGCTGGCGCCCCCAGCACGCACCACGGGAACCAGCGCTCCTTCGGGCACCAGGCAAGAGCGGCTGCACGCGCCCCAGCAAACCGTGGCACAACTCATGCTCCCGAAGCGTGTGAAAACCCAAGGGGGTTCGGAGTTTTACGGTGTCAAGGAGCTACACTGAGCAGCTCACGCTGAAGAAGGGAGTCTCCTTTGATCCCAGCGCCCAAGGCCAAAGTAGGATTCTCAGGGATGACCGTTTTGGTCAAAAAGATACCAATATTCATCCTTGCAAATTAAATCAGTCAATCAGGATCAGGGAGAAAAACCAAGTGACAAGGGACTCCTTAAGGTTTGAAGACCTCACAGTTCATACCTGGGATCAGAATGGATTTCTAGAAGCTCACAGGAACAGGGTATCGTTCAATAAAAGAGAAATTCGCTCTCAGTGCCTTTCCACCCAGTGGACCCGTTCTGGAACATTCCTGCATCCCACCGAGGGAACACAGGGCCGGACTTAAGAACGCCCAGTCAAGGGGACGTGAAAACCCAACATCCCCAAAGGCTTCCAGCGGCATAAGGTGCACCAGAGCAGAAGCAGTGGCTGAGACTAGGCTCTGACGGGAAGGGGAACCACGAGACCCGTCCATTCGTCCCGCAGAAAAGGATCAGCCTCGTGTGTCAGCTGTCAAACGTGGTGAAAACCAGTTGTAAGATGCCGCCCATGTGCCCACCCGTCAGGAGATGCTGACCCCGGCAGGACCGCTGGCAGGTGGCATATGGGGCTTGGGGCTCCACCAGCAGGGGCTGGCTCAGCCACCCACCAGCCTGGGGGGAACCAAGGCACAGTGGGGCTTGCCCGGGGCCCTGCAGGCACAAAGTGGGCACCAGGTTCAGCAGGAGAGGCCCAGGTGCCCCCCACCCGAAGGGTCACAGAGAGAAAAGAGGTGCATTTCCCGAAGCCACGTGGGCAACAGCCGAGCAGAAAAGTGGGTGCGAAATTCCTACAGGATGGTCCCGTCTTACTCGGAAGAGGCGGGATACGCGTCTACACACAGCCGCGTGCCCCAGGCACACCTTGCACGCGACTCTGCTCTCTTTTTCAACACGCCTGAACATCATCTGCAATTCTTTCTCAAATGGCTCCTCTCAAGCTTTTACAGAAAGGTGCTGTGGTCAGCCAGGGCCGCTTACTGCGGGCTGGTCTGCAAGGGGGACGTGGCTTTGGGGGACTAACCGGGACGACCACAACGAAGATGCTGATGCAAAGAGGATCTGTCTGGCCAGATCTCCGCGCAAGTCTGGGCGGGAACGCCCGGCTCACACCCGCGGCCCGGGCGCCCTCCCACGCGGGGCTCCCGTCTGCCCTGCCCGGCCACCCCCAGCCCCATCCTAGCTCACCCCTCCATCGTGCGGCCCCTCCCCCCACCTGCTGCTGAACCCACCGCCCCAGCTTCCCCTGCAGCCGGCTTCCTGTCAGCCCCCAGCGGACGGGAGGCTCCCCAGCACCGCAGCTGCAGACGGCAGGGGCCATCGGGGGCCCGCAGAGCGCCTGAGGGGCATAGGGTAAATTACATACGGCCCCAGCTGCGGCTTCTGCCCAGAACATTCTGCTCTGTGCCCGAGGCTGCAAGGTCACCCCCTCCCAATTTCATACGCTGTTTACTCCCCACTTTCTCTCCTATCAAAAGCATTTTCTCAAGAGAGTGAGAGACTCTGAAGAAATGCTTTTAAGGACGGCGCAGTCCTCAATCCTAGAGAGTCCGGATTCCTAAAAAAAAAAAAAAAAAGGGGGGGGGGGCGCCTGGGTGGCTCTGTGGATTAAGCCTCTGCCTTCGGCCCAGGTCATGATCCCAGGGTCCTGGGATCGAGTCCCGCATTGGGCTCTCTGCTCAGCAGGGAGCCTGCTTCCCCCACTCTCTCTCTGCCTGCCTCTCTGCCTACTTGTGTTCTCTGTCAAATAAATAAATAAAATCTTTAAAAAAAAAAAAAAAGAGTCCGGATTTCTAAAAAAATAGTAATAATAGAGTCCGGATTTCTTAACTCTTCTCAGCGTGGAACATCCAGGATGTTTCTGGGGGTTCCCGCGAAGACACCGTTCGGCCCCCCGCCAGCACTGGCTGGGCCTCCCCGAACCCCGAGGGACAGCGGCATCGCAGGCGGCACCCACGAGGCCAAGCCCCCGGCCCCGCCCGAGGCCCCGGCGCGGTGGCGCTCACCTTCCAGGTGCCGCCTCTGGTGGTCCAGCATGACGTCCTTGCGGTAGAACATTTTGCTGCAGACCTCGCAGGCGAACTTCTTGTCCCCGTGCTTCTTCTTGTGCTTGGAGAGGTTGCTGTTGGTGGAGAAGAATCTGAAACACATCTCACACTGGAACGTCTTGTCATCTGTCGGGAGAGCAAGCAGACACATGGCGGCGTTTAGGTAAACGGCGCTCAAGACGGGATCGGCATCCTGGCCGTGAGGGCGGAGCGGCGACGAGGCCCAGGGTCCGGGGGGCTGGGGGAGGGCCGAGCTGCGGGGGGGGCCGAGCCCCCCGGGAAAGGTGCCACCACCCTCGGCCGAGCACTGGGGACCACACGCGGAGCACACTAGGGGCCCGAGCCGGCGGGTCCTCGCGGAGGGAAGTAACACTGGCTCCCCCGCTGGCCCTGCCTCGCCTCTGCCGCACACGCCTCCTTGGCATCTGGGGATGTGTCCCCGGAGGAGCCAGGCCTGAATGACCACCGGTCTGGCCTTCTCCCTGCACCCGACCCGACTGCGGCCCCGACCCCTGGTCTCAGAGGAGGTGGTGTCCTTCCCCCGCCGCCCTGGGCTCCGTCCCCACCTGCCCCGCCACGGCCCACCTGCCCCGTCCCTTCCCTGCCACCTGTCCCCGTCCACACACACGGATGCCCAGGTTCTCCCACCGGGCACACAACTGCCTTCTAGGTCCCTCTTAAGAGACACACACCCACACTCACCCACACCTGACACACACACTCTCACACACACCCACACACCCACACTCACAGGTACACACCTATACTCTCACGTATTCCATACTCTCACACACCCACATTCACCCACACACCCCACAGTCACCCCCTCACACTCTCACACACCCACACTTACACACACCCACACTCACACATCCACACTCGCACACCCACACTCTCACCCTCCCAACACCCCGACAAACACCTCACACTCTCAAGCCCCACTCACGATCCTGTACAACCACACACGCACACCACCCCGCGTACATGCCCCCCCCAACCCCGGGGGGCATTTATCAGCCGCGGTGAGCCCCCACCCCTGAGCAGGTGGCCCGCATCCCGGGGCCTGCGAGCCGGGGAAGGAGCAGTGCTGTCCTTGGGCTCTGGCCTTCTCTGTCGCGAGCACCAGCAGGCGCAGGCGGAGAACCCACTTGCAGCCGTTCCCGAGGGCTCAGTGGCCGGAGGCCAGTCTGCCCCGTGCAGGCGGCCTTCCCTGTCGTGGGGCGGGCACGTCCCCAACTCAGGAAGCCAGACCTGTGCCCGGTCCCAACTGTAACCTGCCACCAGCAACCCCCGCCCTCGAGGTCTCTACCTGTGTTTCCACAAAATGCAGCAACAAAGAGCAAATGCCTGTTACCGGGGACCTGGTGGGGGTGTGGGGAGACTGCAGGGGGGCGGTGGGTGTCTGGGGGAGCCGAGCGGCCCGGGAGGCTGACGGTGCAGGCTGTGACCGAGGGCTTGGGCGTGAGCCTGTGCTGCTCTCCAGCTCTGCCTAGACGGTCAGGGACAACGCGAGGACCGCCGAGATGAGCTCCGGGACAGGTCCCGCTGAGCACATGCCTGAGCAGAACCCATCCGTCTACACATCTCCAAAAGCTCCTGCCTGCATCACAGAAATCCGCGGTTTGACAGTCTACGGAGGACACGTTCCCTTAACATGAGTGCGGAGGAAAAGTGTGAGGCTGCAGATGATGTGTTACAGAAAGGACCTCGGTTTCCTGGTTTATTCTGTTTTCCGTCTGAAACTCCTAACCCTGGAGAGTAACTCACTGCAGCTCCGCTATTTCCATATAACGAAAAACAGGTACACGCCCGGTTAACAGGACCAGAAGCTGGCGGGCACAAGTGGCGGCTCTGACTTCTTTTACTACTTCTGCTCCGCTCATTCTGCGCCCAGAGAATCTGAGATCAAAGAGGACTGGTGGGTCTTCCTCCCCCGGTGGCCGAGGGCACGGACGCTGGAGGGGGACGGCGGGGGGACGGCGTGGGGACGGCGTGGGGACGGCGTGGGGACGGCACAGAGACGGACGCGCAGGCAGGGAGCTCAGGGGAAACGGGACGCGCCCGCCCCGCACAGAAGCCCCATCACGGGAGCAAGGAACGGCGAAGAGACAAGCCGTGAGACCGTCAGGAGTCCCCAGACCCGAGCACACCCAGGGAGCCGCGGATGCCGGGAGCAGGTGCCGGCTGCCCGTGGGGTCTCTGAGAGACGAGGGGCCAAGAACCAACACAGACGGCTCAACAGGACTGGAGTTCGGGACCGAGGGCCAAGCCGGTGGGTCTCTATGCCCACTGCCACCGGGCCCAGCCTCTCCGGACGGAGTGGGACCACAAGCAGACAGGGCCTGACATGCTCGCCCGGCCCACAGAGGCCACCAGCCACAGGCTGTCCAAGCACACGAGCGAGTGAGGCTCCAAATGGGGGACAGAAGTGGGCTCCCAGCACAGCTGGTCTGTGCCGGGCGGCCACCTTGGGCTGTCGGGACCACCACCAGGCATCGCGGCTAACGGAGAGCAGACAGTGAAGGCGGCAGGGCGGCAGAGCTCTCCTTCCGAACCTCCCCCTACAGGTCCTAATCCCGGGGTCCTAGGACACTCACACACCTCTGCTCGCTCCCGACCTCATGCCAGCCTTGGGTGGGGGCACACACGGCCGCCCGGGGGGACTGAGAGGGCGGCAGGCGCGCGTCCCCCTTCCCACGGCAAGTTTCCAGCCGGGTCTCCTTCGGGACAAGGAGCAGCTATTCTGAAGCAAGTGCAGTAGAGGGAGACGGCAGACGCGAGGTGGCGTGTCCTACCTGCCGCGGTGGCCGCGCGGCCCCAGGAGGACCCGCTCACCTGTCCTGCAGTTGTGGAACTCCAGCGCGCTCTCGATGCGGAAGGTCTTCTCACAGGTGCCGCACCGGTACCTGTACTCGCCGTCCACCTGGCGACAGCAGCACCGTCAGCGCGGGAGGGGCGGGGGAGGGGGAGGGGGGGCGGGCCACCTCGACAGGTGCCCCCTGCCCCCCACGCCGGCACCTTCCCCGAGCCTGCGGTCTGCGCCGCTGTCCGCTTCTCTCCCACGTGGTTTAGGGACTCGAGCCGTTTCCGCTCTTGCCGTCCAGGCGCCCAGGAAGAGCGCCCCATTCCGGGAGCGCAGGGCCAACGCCAGCCTGGGGGCCCTGCCGCCTCCTCCCCGGGGCCCACTGCCCACTGCTGCCCCAGGCCCTCCCCGCCTCCTCCTCCTCCCGGCAGCCTGCCCCCCCCCTCCTGCATGCCCGCCCCTCGCCAGCCCCAGAAGCCGGCCCCACCCACCTCGTTCCTGCTGTGCTTGTAGGAGACGTGCTGCTTCAGGCTCTCCTTGCGGCTGAACAGCTTGGCACATTCCTCACACTTAAACAGCTTGTCGCCTGCGAGCAGACCAACACGGAGCCGGGTCGCAACTCCAGCTGTGTCCCTGGGACACGTCTGGGGGGTCCTCGGCAGCCCCACCCCCGGCCCGTCCACGAGCGCGTGTCTGCGAGCCGCGGCCGTGCGGGACTCACCATGCGAGCGCACGTGCCTGCTCAGGTTGCTGCTGTTCTGGAAGACCTTGCTGCAGATGCTGCACTGGTAGACCCGCCTGTGCTCGCCCAGCTGCCTGACGAGCTTCCTCCGGATGCCGTGCCGGCTCGACAGAATCAGGCTCCTCTTGAGGGTGATGGTGGTGCTCTGATGGTGCGGGAACCTGCGGACAGACCGCACCCCGGGAGAGGAAGTCCCAGGTCACCGTCATCTCGGAAAGAGCTCCTGCCAAAACTTCCTCGCGCGACACGAGACGGGAGGGAAGGTACTCGGGTGCCGTGTCCGCCTCCGGGCATCCAGACGAGACAGACACCGTGTGTGTACAACGGCGTCCGTGTGGTCTGGGAGGCCACTCGGTGACTCTGCATCTTCACTCTGGCCGCCAGGAAGCTCACGGCTCGGTCTGCGCCCAGAATAACCCCAGCTGTGCGGTTTTTCTCACGGGGTCTGGCCTCTACCCTGCTTTATCCTTTCTTTGACCCTGATTTTTTCTCTGACTTCTGCTCCCTATGAAAGGTCCATCCGACAGTCAGCCACAGAAATGGCTAAAAGGGGGCGGACAGAGAACAGGGGCCCGTGTCTGACAGCACACTGGTCCCCACTGTATCTGCACGGGTTCCAGAAGCAACGGGACCAGGCAAGTGGTGAGAACTACAAGAGGCACGCCAAAAAAGGCCAAAAAAGAAAAGAAAATTTACCACTGGCTTATTCAGCATCACAGCAAAGTTGTACCCAAAAATAAGCTCTGGAATCTGAAGTATTTTCCTTATTCACAAAAATGAAAGGAAAAACACAGAACAAATTGTGAAAGTGACAGAGATTCAAACACAGCCCGTTTTTGTTTTATAAAACAAAATGCCGTGAGCATCACTGCTCACAACAGCCAACACGTGAGAGGAAACCAAGTGTCCGTCGCCGGAGGGACAGGTAACAAGATAGGGCCCCTACGTAGGTCTCTGTGACGCAATAACGTCCGGCCTTCCCGGGGGGGGGCAGTCTGACAGCTGAGTGAGAGAGCCGGTCGCAAAAGGACAGACACCAGGCAGCTGTCCTCGTACGAGGAACCTAGGGACCCAGCGACCTCCTATAAGGCACTCTGTCTTCGCAGAGACAGAGGTCGCAGGGGTGTCGGGGAAGGCAGAGTTTCCATCTGGGAAGATGGACGGGGTGAAAGGCACAGAGCAACGTGCAAGGACTTAATGCGGCAGGACTGGGCACTTAAAAGTGGTTAAGATGGAAAATTTTAGGTGATGCAGGTTTCACTAGGATAAAAAAATTTTTTTTTTTGCTTTTAACCATTTTCACAGAGAACATACAACTCTGGTCCTGAGTTTGGGAACAATCCTGCTGTTCCCAAGCACACCCGTGTCCCCCCACAAGGAGGGAGCCAGTCTCCCTGCCGGGGGTGCCTTCCCGTCGGGCGGTGCGCTGTCCACACTGGCACCCTGAGCACCACGACAGGACTTACTTGGGCACGGAGCCGGTGTCGCTGGGGCTGGCGGCCAGCTTCCCCAGGACCAGCTCCATGATGCGGTCGTCTGGTGCCGCGGCCACGGGCTCGTCCGGCGGGACCTCGGTAACGATCTCGGCCACTGGCTCTGTGTGAACGAGTGGGACAGGCCATGTCACTGCCAGGGCAGGGGACTGACCACAACCAACCCCAGAGGACACGCCAGAGCAGACCGCGGCCAGGCCAGGGTTGTAGGCACGGATCGCAAGAACCACACACACAGGGAGAAAGAGGAAAAACTAGCGAAGGGACCCAGGGCTCATCATCCTATCTGGTCCCAATACGAGAGACTCCCCCCGCCGGGAGTCTGCTGGTACCAGGTGCTGCTGGCAGAGGCCACGCGAGGACGGAGGGGCCACGGGCTCTGCACACCCAAGAAAGTGGGCCAGGGTCCCTCCAAACGCAACTGAGGAAACCATCACAGAGAATGAGCCTGGTCGCGGCCCGGAAGCCAGCTACAAGCCTGTGCACGGTGATATGGGTGCTGCGGGAGCGGAGGGCGGGACATTCCCACCAGCAATGACCCGGCTCTGCAGCAAAGGAGGAGCAGCCAGAAACCCGGCTTGGGTGAGTCTCGCTCTCCGTGCCGCGAGCAGGACCCTGGACATGGAGAGACGGATGCGCGCGAAACCCCGGGAGGGGCAAGGCTGACTCCTGCAAGCCAAGGAGGGTAAGTCTGGGGAGATGGCCACGTCCCTGTCCTGATGGGGCGCTGGTGACAGGTGGAACCCTGGCCACTGTTCACAACCTGCACGCTTTGCAGCGCCCACTGTGTTACAGGGATTCGTGGTCTAGAGAGCAGATTCGGGGGGAAGGGAAGGCTGGCTTCCTCCCAGACCTGGCCTCTCTACACCGAGTTTCCCCCCAGCTGAGGCTTTCAGCGCAGGACCAGCTCCCCGCCTGCTCCTCCCCTAGGACCACCCTCCCCTGTCGGGTCCTCCCCCAGGACCTCCCTCACTTGGTGGCTCCTCCCCCAGGATCTCCCCTACAGGCTCCTCCCCCAGAACCAGCCCCCATCTGCCAGCTGCTCCTCTAGGACCACCTGCACCTGCCAGATCATCCCCCAGGACCAGCCCCCACTTGGCGGCTCCTCCCCCAGGACCTCCCTCCCCTGCCGGCCCCTCCCCCAGGCCCTCCCTCCCCTGGTGGCTCCTCCCCCAGGACCTCCCTCCCCTCCGGCTCCTCCCCTAGGTCCTCCCTCCCCTGCCGGCCCCTCCCCCAGGACCTCCCTCCCCTGCCGGCTCCTCCCCCAGGACCTCCCTCCCCTGCCGGCTCCTCCCCCAGGACCTCCCTCCCCTGCCGGCTCCTCCCCCAGGCCCTCCCTCACCTGGCGGCTCCTCCCCCAGTACCTCCCTCCCCTCCGGCTCCTCCCCTAGGTCCTCCCTCCCCTGCCGGCTCCTCCCCCAGGACCTCCCCCCCCTGCCGGCTCCTCCCCTAGGTCCTCCCTCCCCTGGTGGCTCCTCCCCCAGGACCTCCCTCACCTGGCGGCTCCTTGCCTTCTATGATGTCTAGAGGCTGCTCAGGTTTTGATGCTTTGGGTTTTCTTCCCCTTCGAGGCTTTTTCTTCTGCTCTTTGGTGGCACTGACACTCTTGGGAACCGCAGGAGGCTCCCCCCGGGGCACATCTGGTTCCTTCTCGGGCGCTGCTTCGTGCTGGCTGGCCGGGGGCAGGCTCTTGGCTTGTTCCAAGTGTCCCAACAGGTGTTCTGCGGGGAAGGGAAGCAAATGCGCAAGGACAGTGAGAAGGCCCGTCCCGGCGGCTGCGCCCTGCCCCCATTTTGTTTTTACCTTCATCTGCTGAGAGTGGGCCCTTTCGTGGGCAAATAAAAATTTATTTCTGCTGCTTTTGAAAATATAAGCGTTTTCACTGCACCAAACAGGACTACTATTTTCAAAGGTAAATTAGGCGAAGAAGCCAGGCACGTTCCCCAGGCACAGGGTTTTACAGGAAGTACAAGCGCGCACACAAGTATGTGCAAGGAAGACACAGAAGCTGGCCCCGCACAGCCCCGTGGTCCTCTCCGGACGGGGCGCTGCGGGCCAGGCCCCTTTCCTTCCCTACTCTCATGGTTTCCCGGCACAGCCCTGTGGCCCTCTCCGGACGGGGCGCTGCGGGCCGGGCCCCTTTCCTTCCCTACTCTCATGGTTTCCAGCGTTCATGATGAAGTCATGCTACACTCAGGAACGGAGCCTCTGAAGAGAAACTCTGGGAAATAGTCAACTCACGATAAATGAATTTATCTAAAAAAATGCTGCACAAAAGCAAAAATTCTTTATTTTCAAGTCAAGAAAGCCCTCCAAGGTCTCCCAAGGAAAGACCACAGAGCCCCAGGAGAAAGGCAGGGGTGCGTACAGAGCTAAGAGCAGACAGGCTCCCCTCAATGAAGGCCTGGACCGGCTGGACCTCAGCTCAAGGGCAAGGTAGGGGAAATGACCCACGAGACAGGGAGACCGACCCGGAACTGACAGACGGCGCCTGTGCACACAATCGGGCCGGGGACCGGGCTCTGCCCCCCACCACAGCCCAGGCCTCCAGCATGAAGGGGCTGTGACTTCTGCTGGTTCCACACGTGGGACCGTCGAGCTGGGCGAGTGCCCTCGAGGAGCTGGGTCCAGGGAGGGAAAGAAAATGAAAAAGCAAACACGTGTTTGCGAACAGAACGTGACGTGTGTCACAGGAAGGGCTCGGCAGGTCGGCCACACAGCAGAACCGCCAGTGACGAGCCCTCCCGGCTGAACACACTGGAAAGACGGGAGCCAGCACAGAGCCAGAGGGCAAGAAGACGAGAGCCCTGGTGCCAGGCCCGCAGGAGCCTTGTTCCAGGCCAGGGGTCCCGGCACCAGCTGCCGGAGGGCCTGGGCTGCTCCCGTGCGTGCGGCTCTGGAGACACGGGTGGGGTCTATGTAGTGGCCCGGGAGGGAGCTGCTCACACGAGGCCAGGGAACGCCCTCCTGGCTGGCCCTGGAGGCCACCGGTCCAGAAGGACAAGGAAGCGACAGCGCCCCCCGGAGCCCGCCCCCCCCAATGCCCCGGCGCACCCCGCCCCGTCCGCAGGCTCACCGTTCAGCAGCTGCAGCTCCAGGAAGCTGGCGGAACACACTTTGCACACCCACTGGCTGGGCTCGGACTCCACCGCGGCGCTGCTCTCCGGGGTGCCTGCAGCTTCACAGGAGCGGAGGGAAGCGTGATGCACAGGGCGCGACCCTGAAGCCCGCGCCCCAGGGACGCGCCTGTCCACCCGGGGCCGGCGCCGTCCAGGCGGGAAGCACAGCTCCCCCTCTCAGCCCTGCTCCCGGGGCTTCACGCGCGGACACCTTCGGTCCCCAGGGACTCCCCCGTTTCACAGGCGAGGAGACTGAGCACAGACAGGTGCACTGGAGCCGCCCCGCTGCGGGGTCTGTCCCAGTCACAGGAACGCGACCCCTCCCTCCCTCCCAAAGCAGGGCCTTCCCAGGACTTCGAGAAGAAAACACCCTACGGAGCAGAATGAGTTCCTCAGTCTCTCTCTGGCTTGTACGAGAGACCGGCCGTCAGCGGGCCCTGGGCCTGGTGTGGCTGCGGCTCCCAGCCAGCGTCATCCCCCAGAACTTTCTGGGATGACACGATGGCCTTGAACACTCAGGCTGTCTGGGGTAGCAGCCACTTGAGGAGCCGAGGAGCTGAGCCGAGGTTTAAGTTCTGTTTACTTTGCATTTGAATTTAAGTGGGGACCCCAGGCAGGTGGGCTCTGTGATGCCCCTCAGTCCCCTTCCTCACTCCCCAAAGACAAGCGGCAGGGTTCCTGGGACGGGGGAGATACTGGCTGTGCAGAGGGGACCAGCAGCCTCCTTTCCCAAGAATATTATTAAGGCTCCCGTGGGACCTAAAAACTGGGGACATTCTCAACGTGACTCAGGTCATGACCTCCTGGCCCAGCCCATCTCTCCAGGCCCCGTCGGGTGGCCCCACACGCCCTCGCCACCGCTCCCACCCAACTGCCGCACGGCCTGTGCTGGCACTCACGACCGTCACCCAACGCTCCGGGGGACACGCATTCAGCAAACTCCTGCATTCTTAAAAAAATCACCCCGAGTCACAGCTGTGCGTGTGTTCTGAGCGGGGACCAAGCACGCCTCTTTCTGTATCCACAGCGAGCAGCAAGTTTGCAAAGACTCAAAGGGAGAGAGGCAGAACTGTTTGTGTCCGTCTCCTGAGTCCTCCTCAGCCGGTGAGGGGGACATTTGTGATGGGAACTGCCCAGCCAGCCCTCTGCTCTCCCTCGCCGCCGGCCGAGTCCACCGCCTGAAGACCGTCGGCGCGAGGTCAGGGAGGAACCGGAGCCGGAGCCGAATTCCCGCTTCCCCCGCACCTTCTCAAGCGGACGTGGCTCGACGGAGGGGAGGAGACACCGGCACGGGACGGGTTCAGGCAGGGATGACGAGGGGTTACTGGAAGGACCGGTGAACCCGGGCCACTTCCCCTGGTCCCAAGGGGCTGCCACGTCCAGCAGGAAGGTCCCTACCCCCGCGAGTGGGATTCACACTAACGGGACACAAGAAGCCCTTCTCCTCAACGAGGCTCTGAGGCCAGTCAGGAGGGCCAGCGAGTCGTGACCCGTCCCCGCATCAAGGGAAGAACTCTCCTTTTCCAAAAATTGTTGCTAAAAGATCAGAATTTTTAAGAACAAAAATGAACCAACCATCAGAAGGCGGTTCTTGATGGCCCGTCACCTAAATGTCCAACACGAGAGACGCATCAAGGTGACAGTAATGCCACAAGGCCCCAGGAGAAGCCACAGAGGGAGCCACGGGGCGTGGATACTTGGGGAGGGACGGTGAGTTCCAAGTACGCCCGGAAACAGAAGTAAGAGAAGGGTCCACGGAGGGAGACCTCGCCTGCGGGGAAACGCGGGGCTTTCCTGGAGACCAGGAGGGACACAGCTCGGCCGCAGGACAGAAGGCAGCCTGCGGGGCACTGAGCGCAAAGCCACACTAGGGAACCGTGAGATCCCTCGGGCCGAGGAGATGTTCTCTCTCTCGGCTGTGGCCACCGGATGCCTCCATCGAAACTGAGTGGCGAGCCGAGAACTGCCGAGTCTTCTCGTGCACAGACTGTCTGTCAACTGCGCCGATTTTTAAAATATACTGTAAAACACTAGTCAAAAAGGCCAAGAGTTATTCAAACGGGGATTGAAAATCGTTTTCCGAATGTTATAGATGTGTGTGAGTTTTATCCTTCTCATTAGAGAAGTAGTTTTGGAAAATCGGATGACATCTGAGGACAGCCGCCGACCTGAGCCCTCGCGCCCGCCCGTCCAGACCAGGCGTCCCGGGTCCCTCCTGCGGGTCGGCAGGCCTGCGCGTGCACAGAAAGGAAACCAACTTCAATGTCAAACCAAGAAAAAAGGTGAAAAGTCAATCTCCTACCCAGAAAAAAACAGAAGTTATTTTTTTTGAGGATGTGTCTGTTCCTCCAACTCTGCTATGTTGAGAAGTTGGGTCTGCCATCTGCAAACTGATTTCTAGATTTCTAGAACAAAGATGTATTCTGAAGCAAATGGGAAAAAGAGACAGAATGAAATGAAGGAGTCTCCCCAGTTCTGATGCTCACCAAGAAAGACTCTGAGTAACTTATGGGAAGACAGCTCCTTGCCCGCTGGCCCCCAGTATGATTCTTCTAGAATATGGTGGTGCTCGCTAAGGCCCCTCAGCTTGCTCCGCCCCTCTGCCATGGGGCCCAGTGCACAGTGATGGCCCCCAAAGGGCCCCCACTCCGTTCCACTGCAGGGGTCCCAAGGGCGTGCAGGCCGGAGGCCGGGTCGCTGGGAAGGAGAGGTTAAGCCCGTCCCCCGACCTCCTGGAGCTGGGGACTCACAGTCACATAGACGTGAGTGTGGCTCTCTGGCTCGCCCAGGCCCTTCTTTGCAGGTCTTGGCCCCTCCTCCAGTGTCCAAGACACGGGCCTGGTGGGCTCCCATAAAAACGCTTCAGCCAGGTGAGCCCCCAATACTGCTCGGCGGGGCCCCAGCCACTCAGGGCGGGCAGGGCTGGAGCGGGGTTCCAGAGGCTTCATTGGGCCGGGGGGTGGGCCCTGGGAGGGGGCGGCAGGGCTTTGGGAGGGGGCTGGGCAGGAGAACAGAGCAGCGGAGGCAGGGAGCAACGGCCTGGAGTGATGCGCGGTGGACGTCATGTGTCCTTTGGGGAGTTCCCAGCACCACCCGAGCTAAGCCATCATTCAGCAGGTGTAAGAAGTGAGGAACCCCAGAAGCCCACTAGTCAACAGTAGTCGACAACTTCTACTACATTTCTACGAGCTACTTTTTTGCCGTTTCCCCCAAAAGAGAGTGAAAAACCATGAAAAGTTATTTCTATCGCTTATTTGCTTTCCTGATTCAATACTCATTTAGGGGGGTTGTGCCTTCCGGCGGATGGGGATGTCATGGCCCACCGTGTGCCGTGTTCTCAGAAGGAACACACAGGAGAACGAAGGACAGACAGCTCAGGGATCCCCAGGGCTCCCCAGGACGGTGCCTGTGGGAAAATAAGGAAGTGGCAGTCCAGGTCGACACAGTCTAGACTAATTCCATTAGAACCTCCCTTGCAAATGCAGCTCTGGCTTAAAGAGCTGTCCCGGACGGAAAGCAAGCAGAACCCCAGCTCTGGGAGGGGGCGGCAACCTTGCTCTGACTGTGACCTGAGAGTCGTGACAGGGGAAGACACCGTGCAGGACACAGCAGACAAGGTCAGCCTCTAATAACACAAACCCAATGTGCAGCTGGCTGGTCCCAGGGCCGGGACACGCACATCAGCTGCTGAGGCCGGAAGGAATCCAGAACGAGAGAAAGCCAGATCAGGACGATCCTGGAGCACCTGCATGGCCCCGGTGAGGCCAGCTGCACCACCCGGCCGCGCCACACTCCGAGGGGACACCTGGCCCAGCGGGACACATCAGTGCCTCCCCAGGGCCAAGTCAGGCACCTGGTTTCAGCAAATCCTAAAGGGTGGGCTTGGGAGCAGCTGAGTGAAAAGCTGTGGATCTCTCCAAACGCTTCCTGTGGCCTTCCCCTCCACAATAAAGTCCACCCCATAAGGCTCCTGGACTTACTCTGCAAATATCTCTGGGAAGGCAGCCAGCCCTCCACACCACCAGAGCCGGCATGCAGGCCGTCTGGCCATCGGCTCCCACCAACGTTCCCCAAGGGCACCCTCAGTGGCTCCACACTCCCCCCATGGCCACCCAGCCTGCAGTGTGCGGAAGAGTGGCCCCCGGGATTCACATCTGCCCACAGTCTCTGGATGGGACCTTGGCAGACGTCATTGAGAGAAGGCCACGCAAGGGCAGGGGCAGGGATTGGGCTGACACCATCTACCAGCCACGGAACGCCACGGGCTGCTGGCCACACCCAAAGCCGGGAGAGGCCTCCAGAAGGAACCAGCTCCGCCAACACCGGGTCCTGGCCTTCAGGCTCCAGGGATGTAGGCAGCCCCGTCGTGGGGGGCTTGGTGTGGGCGGCCTTGCGGACACTTCTCGTCACACGCTGGCGCAGGCACGACCAGGAAGGCTCCGAGGAGGGGGGGATGGGTCACAAGGTCGCAACCACGCGGGACACACCAGAGCCTCACAAATACGTCAGGACCCGCTTTGTAGCCCACCGTGATCGTAAGAGAAAGGAAACTGTCTTCTTGTCAGGAACCTGCAGCGCGGGGGGCGGTCAGAGGACAGAGGGTCACGTCTCCCCCAGAACAAGTCCCTGGGGGAACAACGGGGCGTCTGCCCGGGGCAGCATCAGGCATGGATGGGAATGGGGGGCTTAATGGCCACAGACGTGGTGTGGCAGGACGTGGCCTCGGGCTATGCACAGAGCCTCACGACCGGGCAGGGGGGTCTGAAGCGCCATGGGCCCCTTCACACTGTGCTGCCCCACACCCCGGGGCAGCAGGACACACAGTCTGGGTTGCTTTTCCAACAAGAATGCTGGATTTAGGCAAATCACACACACGGCCTTTGCCCGGTCTTTCCTGGAACACGTATGCACATGCGCACACACACACGCGCACATGCGAATGCACATGCATGCACACACATGCACACATGACCACACGTGCACGCACCCCCCGCTCTTGCGCACACCCCCAGTCCTGGAGGAGACCAGGGTTGAACCCGACTCCTGCATCTCAGGCACCATGACCCAGGGCGGGTTCGCCAGCCTCTCTGTGCTCCGTCTCCTCTGCCCGAAACACAGCGGATCACCAACCCCCTTCACAGGACAGTGGGCGGGGAGGGGTCACCGCACCCAGAGCCCGGAGGACGGGGCTGCGGATCAGCCGGTCGTGCTCCAGCACCCGACTTCCCCGCCGGCGTCCGGCTCAGGGGCGAGCCCTGACACTGCACAAGCAACGGCAGAGCCAGGCCCGGGGGAAGAGCAGCCCGTCCCGCCCGACACCGCACCGGCTCGCCGGCACAGCTGCCCCCCCGCTGCCGGGTGGCCGGGCCGCGCGTACCGTGGGCCCCGGGGCAGGCCTGCTTCAGCATGGGCTTGTCCATCTTCTTGGCGTAGAAGGCGGCGTACCACACACGCAGCTCGGCGCCCGGCGGGATGTCCCGCGACGTGGTGAAGTAGACGTCGTTGCCGTGCTGGAAGGCCGTCAGGTTTTGGTGCTCGGGCCCCGCCGCCGGACGCACCAGCATCATCCAGTTGCAGTCGTCCTCGTTGGAGGTGTCGAAGCACACGGGGTGCCCGTCCTTCTGGAACACCTGCGGGGGCACGGCCGCCAAGGGGCCGGGGAAGGAGCCGGTTACCCGCCCGTCAGCGGGGCGGCGTGTGTGCCGGCAGAGGGGGCAGCCGGTCCAGACAGGGCCGCATCGCAGGGCAGGTCAGGCTCCACAGAACCCGTTTCCGGGCTCATCGGGGCCCCCGAGTTCTGTGCGCAGCCCAGGTGGGCACTGGGACACCTCAGGCCTAGTCCTGGTCCGGGGCCAGAGGCTGGACGCTCGGGGTCTAATCAGGTTCCAGTGGGCGTAGTGACATCTGCTCTAGGCATCACTGGACACCTGAGCGCCCCCCACCCCAGGCGGGCACGGGGACACCTGCTCGCACAGGCGTGTCCACCAACGCCCGTCAGTCCCGACAGGCTGCGCCCTCGCCTGTGACACCTTCCCGCAGCCTGAGTGTCCGGCGGGTGGCAACAGGAGAACCGCCCGTATTCTGAAGGTCAAAGTCACCGCAGGAGTAGAGGACGGGCCGGCTCTCCGTTCGATGCCGTCACTGCCTCCTTGCTCTCCCCTCTCCCAAGCTTTTCCCGTAGGGGCTCCCCACTGCTAAGGAACTGGGGACCCCTCTGAGGACGAAGCCCTCGGAGACAGAGGGGGCCTCGGGTGCCCAGGGCCCCAGCCAGTGTGGGGACACGCTCCAGTGAGCCTCCGTCCTCGCTGTGGTGGGCAGAGAGCCGCCCCCCTGACACAGGTGCTCGCGGCGGAGGCCGCACCGAAAACTGTGTCAGACACAGACCCTGAGCCCCGAGTCACAGAAGGAAGCCAAAACAGGCACAGAGGACTTTTTCAAGGGGGCCTCAGCCCGACCACGTGCCCACAGCAACTATGTGCACCCAAGGGCCCCGGGGCCCGAAAGGACGGCAGCCGATGGCCCTCGTGGGGCTTGGCCTCCAGCATCTTTACTCCTTTATATAAAACAGCCTTTTTTTTCATTCCTCTTGGGAAACAAGGCAAATACCTTTCCTTCCTCCCCATTTTGCTGAGTTCTGCCCTGTGAGCTCAACTTTTCCAAGAACCGCCAAGACTAGCCACCTCACACCTGTCCTGACCCCGCGGGTCTCTGCTGAGGGCCTCTAGGCAAAGCTCGCTCTGTGGGTCCCCACAGCAAGACCAGCCCCCTGATCCTCACTGCTCCCGTCAGACGTTTCTGGAGGCGCATGTGGATGGGGCACGTGCTGGGCCTGGGGACAGACCCCGGATATCCGGCCTCGTGGCACGTCCACACCTTCCTCCGAGAACTTAGAGCCTTGTCTGCAACTGACATCCATTCTGTTTTGTTCCGTTTCTTTCCTTGGTCTGATGCACTTTTTGGAGCCGCTAAACCCTGCACCGTGTCCCATCGCCACCTGAACGAAACCCCTTCCTTTCACAAGAGCTCCACCAAGTCCCCGTGGCTCCGGGAAGCGCGGAAAGCAGCGCCCGGGAGGTCGCACGCCAGCGCAGGTCGTGAGAGAGGCTGAGAGAGGCGAGGACAGCCTGGCGGGTCTGCGTTCCCCATCCCCCCTCCAGGGGCCGGCAAAGCTGAAAAGTTCAAAATACTAGCTCGGGGCTGAAGCTTTGGGACGGAAGAGCAATCGGGGATAAAGGAGAACCAGGCGGACCCCGGATCTCTGAAGCGCGGAAGACACCATCCATCAGCGGAAGGCGCAGCTCCCCTCGCTGGGGTCCGCTCCCAATGCTGGCCCCGGCCCGTACCTTCAGGGGAAACGCGGATTCCTTCTCCCATTTGGCCACTCTCCTCGACTCGAACGGACCGAACTGTGTTCTCTTGACGAGCTGAGTCACGGCAAACACTCCTTCGGCCCCGTCTTCCAGCCGCCGGATCTCCAGGTTGGAAGGGAGGGAGGACCTGGAAATGGAACGGCAGCCGCGCAGCCCCTGAGCGCCGCTGACTGAGGACAGCCACTCACCCCGGGGACAGGTGCGTAAGGGGGCCCAGAAGCTCACTGTCACTGAAACACCATCCTCGAGGGTGAGAAAGAGCTTCCCACTGAGGAGTGAGGGGGTGAGGGCCCAGTGGCCTGGGCACACCCAGCTCCTTACCAGCCTGAGCCAAAGGAGACTGGCCCCAGGGCCCTAGCACGACTCACCCAGATCACACACAGAGGGAAGGGCCATTTACTAAAGGATGTGTTTGACATCCCCACCCAGGAGACGTCGCAGGTGTGGGGCGCAACGGGCCAGTGGACACGAACGGGACTAAGCTCTCACCCCCAGAGCCGCAGAGCCCAGAAAGGGGGGGGGGCTCCATGACGAGAAGCCGTGCTCAAAGCACCACCAGAAAGGGGAAAGGGCCACGGCATTCCCGGGGGCAGAAAAGGGTTCCCAGCTAGCTGAATGAGCCGGTCCATTTACCTAAATGCTGAGTGTCAAGGATGGGGCGCTGGAAGCGGAAGGCCCACGGGCTGGAACCCCAGCATGACCCAAGGCTTGGGCAAGCCCAACCCACATCCACGAGTGGGTCAGACACCAGCGGGCCTGGGGCGCAGCCCCCTCCCAGAGCCGAGTGGAGGGGCTCCTGCCCCGGGACCGACACCTGCCACCGTGGGCAACCGGCAGCCAGTGGAGGTTTTGGGGGGAGCTGATGAGATCACTGCTTCAGGCAAAAACAGTCTTGTAAGAAGGTAAGTCACCGTGAGAAAAAGGCACTAAATAGAGGCCGGGAACACCAGCGGGGAAGCTTCTAGAAAGAGCATGATGATAGCAACGGCGCCACCATGTGGCAGGTGCTCTGCATGACACAATACTGAGCACAACCGTTGGGGGGACAGGCTGCTGTCCCCACTCTGCGCGCCAGGCAGCGAGGGAGGGACACAGACTGCCTCGCCCCAGTCCCAAAAGCTGACCACGTGGCTGACCCGGGCTGTGGACAGACCGTCCCTCAGAGGCCTGGCCACGGCCGCTCCAGGTGCCCCGGCCCCCCAGGTGCCCAGAAGGGGAACGGCAAAGCTACCCAGCCTCCTGGTTACAACTGCCGGTGCTTCTCCAGGACCAGGGACGGCTTGGCCTGGCGACCCGTGCTCGCTGCCCCGGGTCCCACGCAGCCCGCGGCGGGCATCTGCCGGACGGCAGGCCCGGGTTCCGGCCACGGGGAAAAGCGAACCAGCAGTCCGGCAGCCTAGGCCCATGGGCTCCTCCACGGCTGCCGTGCTCGGCCCCTAGGAGCCCTGAACTGGAGCGAGACCCTCCCTGGGACCCTCAGCACGTGCCCCGGCTCGTCCTGGCGGCAGGCTGCCCCGTCCACCGTGGGACGGACTCACGGACGCCCTCCGCACCCTGAGGACCGGCGTGCTCCGAGTCCTGCCTTCTCTGTCTGCAGTTTCCTGCTGTGATGGCACGACTTACAAGAAACATGCCCTTGGTCACTCCGATGTCGAAATCCATTGCCCAGACCGTAAGCGCTCGGTCCACAGTTCCTGAAAACCCGTCAGGGCCGTAAAGGCGAAACGGGTGTCTTGTCACTAACAAAGGCGACTTGCAGACCCTACTGGGAGGACCAGCCACCTGGGTAGAGGGTGGAAACCTCCAATCCTGTCCCCACACCCACAGCCGGGGCGGGAGAGGGGCTGGAGGCTGGGTCAGCCGACCGCGGACCACTCGGTCGGTCATGCCTCCCTAACGAAGACTCCTAAACCCAGAAGGACCAGGCAGGGAGCTTCTCGGCCGGTGAACATGTGGAGGTGTGGGGTGCAGGGGGAGGGCAGGGAAGCGCCTTGCCCTTTCCTGGGACCTCACTCTTCACGTTAGTCCTGGGGGTGTCGGATTCATGTGTGGGGAACCCCCATGTGGGAACTGGGCCAGGGACTGTAAAAGACCTCCCCTTCCTGCCGATGCAGGATGCACGTTCAGACAGCCCCGCTGGACGGGAAGGACCAACACCGGCTCCAGGCGGCCACTCACCGTGCCCTGCTTAACACAAAGGAGTCCTTGACCATGACCACGGGGCCCAGCTCGGGACACTCGGAGTCGTGGTACTGACCGCAGTCCTCACACCCTGCAACAGACGGGACAGCGTCAGGGGGACGCAGCGCTGGGAGGGGGTCCCCCGGACCTCGCAGGCTCCGTGCCCGACGGGGGTGACCCACGGTGCTCCCCACACACACGGACACGGGGCAGGCACAGCACGTGGCCCCCAGGGAGAGACGTCCACCTGCGGCCCATTTCAGAGTGCGCAGTGACTCCACGCTGAAAAGAACAAGATCTTCCCGAGGACACACTAAAACTCACGCATTTAACCTGTTTACCATAAATCGAACATTTCATAAACCTCCTTGTCAACCCCCGGGGCTTACTGCTCTGAATCCAGGGCCCTCCCGCAAAGCGCCCTTGGCCCAGCGTCCTGAGAAAGACGATCCTTTTTTAAAACCACAGCCCTGCAGCGCTGCGCGCGCAATGAACGCGCTTCCTAGAGCCGGACGAGCCGTTTCAACGCAAAAAGCAGCAGCTTTTCTGGCACGTGGAAACACGACACAGATGGGGCTTTGCTGGGACGGCGAGCGCTGCGCCCGCGGGCCCCTGAGGTCGGGCCGGAGCTACTTACAGATGAACATGATCTCACTCCCGTCTTCAGCCATTGCGGACACCTGTCGGGAGACAAGGGTCTGCTGTGAATGCCGAGCTTCTTGCAAACGCGGTATTTATTTATTTACCAAAGAACTGGATTTTATTTCTCTTTTTTTTAAGCTTTTATTTATTTGAGAGACATAGAGAAAGTGATCAAGAGCAGGGGAGGGGGCAGAGGGAGAAGCAGACCCCCGCTGAGCAGGGAGCCCGATGCAGGACTCCAGGACCCCGGGATCACGACCGAGCTGAAGACCGACACTTCACCAACTGACCACCCAGGTGCCCCCCAAAGCAATTTTTTAAAAGATTTTATTTATTTATTTGACAGAGAGAGACACGGCAAGAGAGACCACCTGAGCAGGGGGAGTGGGAGAGGGAGAAGCAGGCTTCCTGCTGAGCAGGGAGCCTGATGTGGGGCTCGATGCCAGGATCCTAGGATCATGACCTGAGCCGAAGGCAGAGGCTTAATGACTGAGCCACCCCAGCGGCCCACAGAGCAATTTTTAAAGAGAAGTCCTGTTAAAGGTTCCTTGAGCTCGTGTGGGGATGTTACCTGGGGGTCTTAAAGGTACCTAGCAGTGGGGTCCCCTTTACTGTGAGGAGGCTGGGAGCTTTGAGTTTTTTTTTTTTTTTTAATTAAAAGCAACTGATTTGAATGTCCTCTGGATTAGAAAGTCCTGATGAACTCAGACTTTCATCTTTTATATGAGCCACCAGTTTCCACCTGTAAAGCAAATATGTCACCATTTCTAAAAGCTGGTTTCACACTGTCACCTCTGGCTCTCTTTCCTCTGTCACTGGACTGTCAGCTCCTCAAGGGAACTCATGTCTTAGTACGACCTCGGTCTTCATTCAGCGGCTACCCTAGGCCCAACACCCAGCGCACACCCACGTCTCCTGGAGACCAGAGCAGCACACAGCGTTGTGGAGGACAGCGCCCTGCTCACCTCGCAAAACTCTGATTGGGTCAGTCACTTCTGTGTTCTGTTCATCTCGTGAGGCAGGACCCCACCTACTGGAGAGATGATCCGGGTACAGTCATTCCGGGGCCTCGATTCTTTTACCTACAACATGGAAATAAAGATGCTCGCCCACATGAAAGACCGGGACTCCGAAAACTAGAAAACCCCGCGGAAACACTGAAGAGAACACAGAAGGAACGGCACCCCGCGCTCACGGAGCGGAAGAGCACACATCAGTACAGCGTCCGTACTACCCAAAGCAATCTACGGATTCAGTGCCGTCCCTGTTAAAGTACCAACAGCATTTTTCACAGAACTAGAACAAACAATCCTAAAACGTGTGGATCCACAGAACCCCCAAACAGTCAAAGTAATAGTGAAATGAAAAACAAAACTTGGGGCGCCTGGGTGGCTCAGTGGGCTAAAGTGTCTGCCTTTGGCTCAGGTCATGATCTCAGCGTCCTAGGATCGAGCCCCACATCGGGCTCTCTGCTCAGCAGGGAGCCTGCTTTCCCCCCTCTCTGCCTGCCTCTCTGCCTACTTGTGATCTCTGTCTGTCAAATAAATAAATAGATAATCTTTAAAAAAAAAAAAAAAAAGAAAAAGAAAGAAAAAAGAAAAACAAAACTGGAGGAACTGCGATCCCAGATTGCAAGATACACTACGAGCGGTCACGATCGGAGCAGTCCAGGACCTGCACAGAACCAGACACAGGTCATGGAACGGAACAGAGAACCGAGAAATTAGCCCACAGTTGTACAGTCAACTCCTCTTCAACAAAGGAGGCAAGAACAGGCAAGAGGAAGGGGACGGTGTTGTGGAAACTGTCCTCTCGTGCAAGAGAATGAAACTGGGCCACTTTCTTACACCAAACACAAAAATAAACTCAAAAGGGATGAAAGGCCTAAATGGGGGGACCTGACATCATAAAAATTCTGGAAGTCAGCCCAGGCAGAACTTTCTCTGACATGGGCCGTGGTGACGGTCTCGTAAAGCAAGGGAAATAAAAGCAAAAATGAACTACTGGGACTACACCAAAATGAAAAGCTTCTGCAAAGCGAGAGAATCAACACAACCAAAAGGCAACCTACGGAGCGGGAGAAGACACTCGCAAATGACCTTTCCAATGAAGGCTTAGCATCCGGAAGAACGGATGCGACTCAACACCCAAAAAACCAAAATGGTCCAATTAAAACATGGGCAGAAGATCTGAACAGACATTCCTCTAAGAGGACACGCAGACGGCCAACAGACGCACAGGGAGACGCTCCCCATTGCTCATCGTCCGCAAGTCACCTGCCACCTGTCAGGACGGCTGAAATCAGCAGCTTGAGAAATGACAGGTGTCGGCGAGGATGCGGAGAACGGGGAGCCTCGCGCCCTGCTGGTGGGAACGCAAGCTTGGGGCAGCCGCTCTGGAACACAGTACAGAGGGTCCTCAAGCTAGAAGCAGAATTACAGAATTACCATACGATTCAGTAATTCCACTACTGGATACTGACCCAAAGAACACAAAACACTAATTCAAAGGAACACGCGCAGTCCAGTTGCATTATCTACGATAGCCAAGACATGGGGAGAACCCCAGTGTCCATCAGCTGAGGGGTGGGTGAAGATGTGGTATATACGTTTTTACGTGTGTATCCGCTCAGGTCATGACCTTGGGATCCTGGGATGGAGCCCCGCATCGGGCACAGAGCCCAAGTTTCTCCTTCTCTCTCTCTCCCTCTGCCTTCCCCTGACCCCTCTTAAAAAAAACAAAACCCAAAACAAAGTGCCAGGATCAATAACCAGGCTGTTTATTTTCCCAAACACAGCGCAGCATGCTCCTGGAACACCCACTGAAGCTAAAAGGCATCTCACGTGGCCCTCGCAAGTTTCACGTGGGGCTTCCTGGTGGATGGGTACCGCGGCTGTGGTCAGCCAGGATGGGTACCGCGGCTGTGGTCAGCCAGGATGGGTACCGCGGCTGTGGTCAGCCAGGATGGGTACCGCGGCTGTGGTCAGCCAGGATGGGTACCGCGGCTGTGGTCAGCCAGGATGGGTACCGCGGCTGTGGTCAGCCAGGATGGGTACCGCGGCTGTGGTCAGCCAGGATGGGTACCGCGGCTGTGGTCAGCCAGGATGGGTACCGCGGCTGTGGTCAGCCAGGATGGGTACCGCGGCTGTGGTCAGGAGCCGGTCTGGAATGGGGACAGCCTCGGGTCACTGAGCAGGAGGTGGAGAGGGACAAAGCGACAGAAGACACACATGGGGAAACCCTCTCTAGGGCGTGGCTGTCGGGCCCCGAGGTCTACCTGCCACTGGGACCTTCCCCAGCTGGCACTGGCTCCCAGTGGAGGAAGTTCTGCAAAGGCGAGAGCAGGTCTTTTTTTTTTTTTTTTGAAATTTTTTAGATTAACTGATTCATTTTAGGGGGAGGGGCAGAGACAGAGGGAATCCTCAAGCAGACTCCCCGCTGAGTGTGGGCCTGATGTAGGGCTCGATCCCAGGACCCTGAGATCATGACCTGAGCCGAAGTCAGGAGTCGGATGCTTAGCTGACTGAGCCTCCGGGTGCCCCAGGGGCAGGCTCTCCAGAAGCTGCCCAAAGGACATGGGGTCCCCAGAACCTGTTGGAATGGGCGAGCGCAGACGAGGGCGACTGGCTCGGGCAGGACTTGCAGAAGCCTGGCTGGGCCCACGGAGCCCCGGGGGGCTGCCTCTGTTCTGCACCCCTCCAGGGAGGCAAAGCTGACCGTCTCCTGCCCCTTGAGCGTCCCCAGAGAAGTGACTCCTCCAAGCACAAAGCTGGGAAACCCGGCCGACTCGCTGAGCCGCGGCCACAAGAGGGAAACAGGAGGGGCAGGAAACAACGGGCGTTTAGCCTTCTACCGCCCGCGCAGTGGATATACTGAGACACACGCATGCCGGGAACGAACGTCCCTCCTTAGTAGCATCTGATCCCCGAGACCCGTCCCCTAAAACGGCTCTCTGAAGCCAGGAAAAGAGATCACAGCCACCCCCACACAGCAAGTGAGGCCTGAAGGAAGGGGGCGGCTTGACGTCTGTGCTGGGCTCGCAAAATCCCCTTAGTGCTCCGACGGTCCCTCTGCACAGGGACGCCCGTCCTCTGGACATTCGCAGCACGCAAGAAATCCCAGGATGACGGATTATAAGTAGTGTTTTAGGGAGAAGAACCCAAAAGCCCGTAAGCGAGAGATGTGGCCATTTGAACCCCCGTCCTGGGAAAAGTCACCTTAGGCCATGGGTTCTGCAAGGGTGGTCCCTGCACCAGCACCGGCAGCACCTGAGAATTTCTCGGGAATGCAGATTCTCGGGCCCCTTCCCAGACCTGCTGGAGCAGACCCTCTGGGACAGGTCCTTGCATGCCGCCCTCCCAAACCCCAGGTCGTTCTGCTGAACCCCACGTCTGAGCGCCGCTGCCGACCCGCACATCTGTCTGGCACAGCGACCGGAGCCGACGAGCCACGGCCGGGGTCACGGGGGAGCACACCAATAGCCTCGGGAACCAAATCTCCACGAACGGCAGCTGGGCTCAGACCAGGACCTGGCAGCTGGGGGGCGGTGGGGCGAGGGCCGTTCTGGACAGACACTCTCTGTGGGGACTGGAGCTCACAGGCAGGCCCCAGGGATGACTCAACCCTGAAAAGGAAGAGTTCCGGGAGGACCCAGTCCACCCCGACGCTGCCGGTGGTGAGGGGGACAGACCCACAGGTCAGCGGAAGCTGAGAAACAGACCACGCAGATAGGCTCAGCGGGCTTTCGCGGGGCACGTAAAAGCAGCTCGTGAAGGAGTAGTGCTGGGGCAAGTGGACGAGGGGACGGGTCAGTGAGCTGTGCGTGACGTCACATCTCACACAAAATTAACTCCGAATGGGTCCTAGACTTCAAACATAGGATAGTAACATTTTTTAGAAAAATATAGGAGAAAATCGTTGGGATCTAGGGTAGGCAGTTTTTGGACTTGTCACCACAAGAATCCTCTAGAAACAGAAATTTAATTAGACTTTATCAAAATTCAAAAATTTTGCTCTACAAAAGCCCCGGTGAGGAGGGCAAGAAGACGGGCTACGGACCGGGAGGCATCTTTGCAAACCACACACCCAAACCTTGAACGTGCAGAGAACTCTCACAACCCAACAGTAAAACACAAACCAGACAATCAGTAAATGGGCAAAAGACCCGAAAGACATTTCAGCCAAGAGAATATACAACTGACCAGCGCAGGAAAAGGTGGCTACTGTCAGCCTCCGCCAGGGAAACGTGGTCAGCACGGCACCAGGACACGGCGCGCTCCCGTCCGAGTAGCGCAGGAAACCCCGGGCACGCGTGGGCGGCTGGCGGAGCGGAGACCAGGGTGGTGTCTCTTGTGACCTGCAAGCACATGGCCTATGACCCCACCGCTGCAGTCGGGGGCGCCTGCCCCAGAGAAATGAACACTTGCGCCCACACGAAAACCCGCACACCTGTTCGGAGCAGCTCTAGTCACAACAGGCCAGACGGCTGGCCCCCAACGGGTGATCCCGGTCCGTGGTCCAGAGGGACCCACACCTGGAAGGCTCATTCACGATGAAAGGAGTGAACCACTGATACGCTTGGGCTCTGGGGAACTCTCCAGAGTGGTGCTAAGAACGCCAGTCCCAAAACGTCACCTACTGTCTGACTCCATTCACGTAACCTCCCTGACATGTCGCGACACATGGATGGGGCCTAGAGTCGTGGCTGGCGGGGTGTGGGGAAGACAGCGGGTGAAGCTGTAAAGGGGCAGGGGGGACACCTGTGGGGGGTGGGATGCTCTGTACTGCGCTGTGTCACTGCCGCCGTCCTGGACGTGACCCCGCACTGGACGCCTGCAGGGTGTCACGGTAGGGACCTGGGCAAAGGGCACGGGGGATCACGGTGCAGTCTTTCCTACGACTGCACGGGAATCTACAGTTACCTCAAAATTGAAAGTTCAATTAAGAAAAGACACGGAGGGGCTCCTGGGTGGCTCAGTGGGTTCAGGTCTCTGCCTTCCGCTCAGGTCACGATCCCAGGGTCCTGGGATCGAGCCCTGCATCTGGCTCTCTGCTTAGCGGGGAGCCTGCTTCCTCCTCTCTCTCTGCCTGCCTCACTGCTTCCTTGTGACCTCTGTCAAATAAGTAAACAAAATCTTAAAAAAAAAAAAAAGAAAGTGCACAAGCAGCGGGAGTGGCTGAAGGAGAGAGGGAAGCAGGCTCCCCACTGAGCAGGGAGCCCTGATGCAGGGCTTGATCCCAGGACCCTGGATCATGACCTGAGCTGAATTCAGGAGTTGGACGCTTAGCCGACTGAGCCCCTCTAGGAGCCCCGTAGAAGCGACATTAAGCACAGTGTGCGGGTTGGGGCCAGATTCCAATGAAAACAGCGTGTGTGGCTTTCGCTGGGCAGCTGGAAACCGGAACTCTGGTCTCCGAGCACACTGAGGGACCAGCATGAGAGGTTCCCAGGGGGCTGGGATCGTGGCTCCCGTGAGGCTCCTTCTGTAGAGCTGCGGACCGAAACACACTCAGCCCTGGGGCCGGAGCCTGGCCCCTTCTGTTTCCGTGCACTACCCGTGGGGATTCCCGGATGGGGACATGGGGCAGATCAGCCGGGTGATGGGTCCGCGGGGGCCGGGGCCTGCCAGCCGGCCTGAGCACCGTTTGGGGTGCTCAATTTCCTCATGATAAGGTTACCCGTAAATGGCGCCCATGCGCGCTCGTCCCGTGCCTCCTCTTCCACTTGCTCTGGCCGTGGACAGGCATCTTTTCTTCACCTCACCTGGCTGGTCACCTGGGACTCGGCCAGCCACTGTCCTCCCCAGCCACTCCCCTGCGGGGGGGGGGGTCCTCCTCCTCTCCATCTAGTCTGGGCTCTCCTGGGGCACAGCCCGCGCCCCTTCTCACCGCTCCTCCGGAGGACCCCTCCCCGGGCAGCCACACCTGCTTCCACGCCTACGTGCAGACCATCGGCGGCTGGTACTGCTCCGAGGAGTCCGATGTGGATGTCCAGCTGCCCCCACACCTTCGCCTGGAGGCCACAAGCAGCCGGACATGCCAGAAGCGAGCGCCGGGCCATTCCTGGCTTCCCTGCCCAACGGGGCCCTCCTGGGCCTCCCACATCTCAGAACACGGTGGTCAGAGACGCGCTCGTCCCGCCCGGGGGCCAGCAGCCCCACACACCCCCCCTCCTCCCTCCTGGAAGGCGGCGAGGGCCCCCGAAGACTCTTCCTGCTCCCCCGCGGCCGGCCTCCACGTCCCACGCTGCAGAGGGAGCTTCATGGAGAACTGGGACCCAATCATATCGTCGGTCACCCTGAAGGCCGATGGCCTCCCGCTGTCCCCGGGACGAAAGCAAGCCCAGCGGCTCCTCTGTCCACCTCCCCCTCGCTGACCTCTCAGGCCTCTGTGGCCTCCCACTAGTTCCCAGAAGCACCCAGCGCCTTCCTGCCCCGGCCTCCCACAGGCTCCTCCCTGCGCCTGGGGCCCCCCCGGGCTCTGCCGTGGGCTCACTCCTACTCATTCTTCACGTCTGAGGTAACTGGCACATCTCCGGGGACGGGTTTCCTGGTCCGCCGGTCCAAACTAAGGCCTCGTAACCGTTCTAACAGCACCTGCGATTCTCCCTCGCCGCGACTTTGACCTTACAGAGGTGATCACTGCTGTGTTTCGCTTATCCGGTGACCCTACAGGATCCACAGGGCAAGAGCCACCGATCGGCCGTGTTGGGGCCCGTGCAGGCCAGGCCCAGGGAGGGGTGGCAATGCTGACGGAGCCATCTGCTCCTCCACGAATGTCCCTGCACGTACCCCCCCCCCCCCCCGCTGGGGACCGAGGTCCCCTCCAGGGGATCGTGCTGCCTCCGTCGTTTGCTTCCCCTGGAGACCCCCCACCCCGTGCAAGCCCCCCGGCTCCTTCCACAGAGCCCAGGCTCACCCTCCAGACCCCTCCCCCCCCATCAACTCCTCTCCCCGCCGAATCCCAACGCGAGGTTGACCTTCTTATTAAACAGTTGTCTCAGGTTGTCATAGATCGTGGCCAGTGTCTGTGGGCTGTCTGTTTGTTTTTCACCCAGATTCCCAACAGAACCACGATCTTCCTACTCTCTCCCTTTCCAAACCCTCAGGTCCCTGGTGCGCCCGCCCCACCAACAGTAAGTCTCCGTGTCTTTCCCCTGGGCTCCTCGGTGCCGCCAGATAATTCAGAGTTGGTCGGAAAGCTTCAGGTGCCTCATTTGTCAAATTTAGGACGGGAACTTCAGAAATTGGGGTAGATTAGTGGGGAGACCGGAAGAGACTCCCCGCGTTCCCATCCAATGCTCATCCCACTTCCTCTGTGTTTCAGAGCACCTGCTCCTGCCAGCCTCAGCCACCCACCAGCCAGGACCCAGGGCCCGCCTGCTCCGTCCCCCCACACAGGCCGCCACGAGGCCCTTCCCCTGCGCCGTCTGGGGGGCGGTGCGGGCCTGGCCTTGCTTTCCCGGGGCTCCTGCCTTGCCCCTTCCCTCTCCCTCGGACGCGGACCCTCTCTGTAGGGTTTCCAGCTCCATGCACTTGAAAGAAAGTCTGAACAGATAATCTGCGTTAGCGAAGAAAGCTTGCAAACTATGATGCCGTCACAGGAAATGGAGGCTTTTCAGGACGGCAGCTGGTGCCCGTGAGAACATTCCAGCGGCTCAGACGGGGCCACATCCGTCCCTTGCCCCAGTATCCACAGGCACCGCCGGCGCCGCATGGTGAAGCTCTGCTTTGTCTGAGGCAGCAGAACAGGTACGAGCCTTCTCCCCTGCCACCACATACGACCCGGCAGGTGCCCCCCGTAGCCCGCTGGGAGGAAGCCTGGAAGGGCCGCGTGTGGGACCCGGGCTTGGCCAAACCAACGGCTCCTCACCCTCCGCTTCCGGGGAGGGTGCTCCGGCCCCCAGGGAAGCCCCGCATACGCCTTCCTCAGTACGAAGGGGGAAAGGTCTGAGTGACCAGGCAGCTCTCCGCCACCAAGGTCAATCACAAGGTCACAATCCGTCTGGGACCCAAGCCCGGCTGCAGGAGGGCACCAAGCCAGCCACATCTCCCCAGTGATGGCCACTGGTCTCCCGCGGGGCCTGAGCCTGGCTGCCTCGGGAAGGTGGGGAGGGGACCAGAGTTCATTTCCGTGGTGACAAGTGTTCACGGCCAGAACTCTGACATGCGGGGAAGACGTCCCACCACTGCCCTCCACTCAGAAAGCCCAGACGCCTCATCGGGCTACTCTGAGATTTGCAGGAATGTTCTATAAGGACACAGCACGGCTCTACAGAACCCCTGCCGTCCAGAAGCTTCTACAGCCCACCCTTAGGGAAACACCGGCCTGGAGAGGGGAGAAGCAGCACAGGCCACACAACTCAAATTCCCTCAGGAGGACAGGTGTGGACGCTTTTTACGAAGATTGCTCTGTGCGAGTCTGACTACTGGAGGCTCCTCTCGCCGGTGGGATCCGACAGAACAGGTCCTTTTGTGTCTGGCCTGTGTCACTAGGCTCGATGTCCTCCAAGCCCCCCAGCAGGGCAGTGGGGGTTAGAGTGCCCCTCCTCCTGCGGCCTGGACACCCCTCCCCTGCGCAGACCGGCCACACCGTGCGTAGCCCTTCACCCGCCGTCGGACACAGGGCTGTTTCCACCCCTCGGCTATCGCGAATCCTGCTGCCGTGAACGCAGGGTACAAGCAGCTCTCGGAGTCCTCGCTTCCACCCGTCCGGGTGTGGACCTGGACACGGAAGTCTGGATCGCAGGGGACTCTGTCTCATGGGCTGAGGACTCGCCATACGGCGCCCACAGCGGCTGGGTCACCGTCCGTCCCGCCCTCAGTGCCCGAGGCTTCCTGCTGCCCCGCGCCCCCCCACGCCTGCTGTTCTGCTCCTTTGTTTTTGTAGTCACCATCCTGGTGGGTGGGAGGTGGAGAAAGACCATCTTTTAGTGGGACCTGCAAAAGCCCCGATTCAGAAAAAGCAACCCGGGTGGAAGTGTTGCACAATGAACACATCACAACCTTAGAACGCAGGCAGCTAAAAATAACTCCGAGAAGAGGCGTTTTCAGGGCCGCCGGTGACGTAAGTGTGAAATGAAGATTCTCTCTGGTTTCTTGGCCTGGCGGGGCCTTCCCTGCCCCTCCCGGGACCATCTATGTGACAGGTGTTGGGGGAGGGTTCCGGAAGTGAGGCGATGGCACACCGCGAGTCCGTTCCCGGCTGGGACGACGGACTGGATCCAGCCGGCCTCGCTCTCCAACGCAAGTCTCGGGTGAGCCACACGCTCCACGCTGGGAGCTGTTTGTGTTACATTCTGAAATAATTATAGAATCACAGGAAATTTCCAAAAGAGCACAGAGAGGCCCCAAGCACCCTCCACGCGCGCTTCCCCGACGGTCTGCCTTACGTAACTATGGGGGACGGCACGGTTCCCACGAGGCCACCGCGCGGAGTGTGTCCCTGTCGCTCCGTGCACCAGCACCACAGCTGCAGCTCTGGGTGGCCTCCCCCACCATCCAGATGCAGGAGGACTGCTCCATCTGGAGAAGACCTTGCCAATGGGCCCCCTCAATGTCACGCCCCCTCCAGCCACCCCTGACCGCCTGCCACCTCGAAGCCAGTCTCCGTCTCTGACACACTGTCGTTTCAAGGGGATCATACGGACAGAATCGTGCATGACGACGACACCTTCAGACGCTGGCTTTTTTTCACTCAGCAAAATGCCCCAGAGGTCCATCAGGTTGTCACCAGGACGGGGCATCCCTGTGTGGAGCTGTAACACTCAGAGGCATGGGTGTGAAACGGTTGGTTTAACCGTTCCCGTGCCGGGGGACCCCGGGCTTTCCCCCACTTGAGGCTTTTGCTTGTAACGAAGCTGTGAACAAGCGTGCATGGCTTTGTGTGGACACGGCTGTCACCTCCCTGGGATCCATGCCCTGGAGTACGAGGGGTCAGGCCAGGTCGCCGACAAGTGCACGCTTCATTGACTAAGAAGCTGTCACAGTGTTTGAGAGGCCCAGTGTCTCGGCGTCCTCGCCAGCGTCTGGGGTCGCCACCGGGTCTGACTGGAGCCGCCGTCACAGATGGACCCGGCATCTCCCGGGGGCTTCCCTTCGCATGTCCCGAATGGCGAAGGTCACTGGACACCTTCTCGCGGCCACTCTGCCGTGTATATCACCTCATCGCTGAGTGTCCCCTCAGACCGCCTGGGGTTTTCCCTGTTGTATCTCGAGGGTCCCCACGTATCTAGCCCCTTCGTCAGAAACGTGGCTCCCAGGCAATTTCTCCCTCCCTACAGCTCTGCTTGGGATCCTCCCAACGGGGGCGTGGCCGAACAAAGGTTTCTCACGTGATCAAGCCCCACTCACCGATCTTCGCTTCTGTGGATTGTGTTTCTGGTGTCCTGGCTACGACCCGTGCGCTGAGCCCTGGCTCCCCAGATTTCCTCCGAGCTTTCTTGGGAGAGCGTTCCGCTTTCACACGTTAAGCTGCATTCTCCCATTTGAGTTAATGTCTGTGTAGGACGGGATGCCGAGGGTCATTCTGCCCACAGACGAGCAGTGGGCCGGTACCACGGAAACGCTTCTGCGCCTCTGCCCAGAACCAGCTGTCCCTACTCGTGCGGCTGGACGTCTGCCTTCTCTCTCCTGTTCCAACGCCCGCCGCGGTGTCTGTCCCCGGCCAGCACCATGCTTGGCAGACAGCAGGCAATGCTGGCGGAAGGACCACGGTTTTGGAAAAAGTCCTACAACGTGGTAGACTGTTTCCTCTCACTTTATTCTCCTTCGAGATGGTTTAAGCCATGCTCATCCCTTGACCTTCTATACAAACTTTTAGAACAACCGTACCTTTACCTACATCAAGTCTTGCTGGAATTCACACAGGTAATTTTGGTAACGTTTTAGTTAACAGAATATAACCAAGATGTTATCATTTCAACGTGTAATTAATATAAGAATAATTAATGATGTTTTTCATACGTATACCCTATCTTCACTCAGATCAGCCATTTCAAGTGCTCAGCCCTGGTCTAGAGGCTCAGGGAACATTTTTTAAGCAAGAAGGATGTTTTCCACTGGGCCCATGTGCCATAAAATATTAACAGCTTTAAGGAAAAAATGATGAAAAGAGAAAAGCAAACAAACGAGCCATCTTGACAAACGCGTGCTGCAGAATGTTCCTGAAAGACGGGTCTTGGGTGGGGTGTGGACCCCCGGGAAGTAGCAGGTGGGTAGAGAGGAATTGTGTGGCCAGTAAATTGGTGAGACACTGCAGATTCCCAATCTGGAGTCCTGATTCACAATGGCACAGTAAAGGCCCTGAGAAGTCCTGTAATAAAAAATCTGCTGGAAAGTGTTTAGCCCAGCAGGGTCTGAGCTTATCTGGTACACTTGTGCACACACTGTTTCATGTGCTAGAGAACCGCAGCCCAAAGCACAGACTGGGTGTGCCAGTGCAAGGGAAGGGGCTGGTCCTGCTGCAGGGCACAGGCACCAGGGACCAGGGTGTGAGTCTGGCTCTGCCCTGTTCTGGACGTCAGACACCTCCGTATTAGCTATTTCCTCTCCGGGGGCCTCCATTTCCTCCTTTGCACAAGGAGCCCCTGCCAACCCGCACAGGTACGGCTTTGAAATTCTAGCTCATCGTGACAATCCCGTAAGACAGTGGCTCCCTAGCACTTTCCACAGCACAACCCCACGCCCCCCATGACCCTGCCTGCATCTGTTTTTTGGAAACAAGCCTGCGGTGTCAGAGAGAAGCAGCACCATACAGCAGTCACGCCTGGTTGCTTAGTTCAAACCCGTGAACTTGACATCGACGATTCTGTGCACCGGTTACAGTCTCCAGTGCTTTCCAACCTTGTCTCCCATCACACGTGCCTCCGCTCCGGCCCAGTGACGTGACGGCCCACGCCCCAGAGTTTTCATTTCGGGACCTTCCCAGAGCCTCCCTCACCCGCCCTCCCGCCAGCCCCACTGCCTCGCCTCTGCCTCCTCTCGGTGCATCTCCCCCTCCCTCCGGTGTGGCGTGCGTGCTCTCTCTGGGCAGGCACCGCTTTTAAAGCCCCAGGTAGCCACTGTGCATGCCCATGCCCCTTTCTGCCACCACCATGACGCCACCAGGAGGACCGAGTTTGACTGCCACAGGCCACTGGACAGCTGCGTGCCGCCCGGGGCTCCGTGACCACTCGGGGAGTGTTTCACTGCCTGGAGACTAACTCCCGAGAACCGCTTCACCCGCCCGCTGGTTCCCGCTCCGGAATCTGCAGGCTGACAGGGGCTCTCGAAAGCAGACGTGGGAGGCCAGTCCCTCTCTGTGTGTCTATGTGGGATGGACACGGAACACGGGCCTCTGCTGTGGCCACAGGACCTTATCAGCAGCTTCCTGACTTCGGGTGGCCCCTGTCCCCCAACAGGTACAGTGTCTCCAGATCCGGGACCAGGAATGTGGGAACAGGAGGGCACCCCCCGGGGGGGCATGGCACATACCCAGGTGACCTGCGGGAAGAAAACTGTCCCCCACCTAGCTCAAGCCGCCTCTCAGGGCGGGGCCCTTAGATGATGGAGCACCCAGACCTCTCACTCCCACGTCTTCCTCTTGTTCTCATCCTAGGTCACTTTCCCCTCTATTAAAGTGAACAGTTACAGGACGCCTGGGGGGGCTCGGTCGGTGGCGTCTGACTCTTCATCTCGGCTCAGCTCCCCATCTCAGGGTCGTGGGATTGAGCCCTGCGTTGGGCTCTGCGCTCAGGCAGGAATCTGCTAGAGATTGTCTCGCCCCTCCGCCCCCTCCCGCTTGCTTGTGCGCACGCTCTCTCTCTCTCTCTCATAAATAAATCTTAAAAAAAAAAAAAGGAAAAGTGAACAGCTACAAACCATACACACACCATGGAAGCCAAGAGACAACTGCTCTGCCTGGTTTCCTACGGTGCCTCCCAGGCCGGCCTGTCTCCTGTCTTTCTGCCACATCGGCCTCCGCGTCTGGGAAGGACGGGCTTCGCTGAAATCCCGGACGGCTCCCTCTGGGGGCTGCACCCTGAGTTCTCACGGCGGCCCACTCTGTCCCCCCCCAGCACCCCCGACGTCATTTTGGTGAAATCAGTGTGTAACATCATGACATGAATGATCTGAAACACCAGCGACTGCACCGACTGCTTGCTCGAGCACATTTATTATTCACACACTTGCAGGGTGACCTGTAGGCAGGTAATGATTTACTTTTTCATATCTCCTTAGTTCTTATTATCTGCACACACTCGGTCACTGGGTACGTAGGTTAGACTTTGTTGTTCTGTGTCGGTCACATTGTGCGTGAGGACCTGGTGCACTGGTTCACGTGGGTGTTGTGTGTGCTGGTGTGTCGGTCCCGTGTTACGTGTAGCTCTGGTTGTGTGTGGAGGGCGGGGGTCTTGTCTCTGTAGGTGTTGTGTTTTGCTGTTGTCGGCAGGCCTTGTGCTGTGCGCAGATCTGGTTGTGCGTGCTGGTGTGTAGACCTCGTGTCATCTGTGTGTAGACGTGTCGTGTGGGGCTCGTGCCGCGTGGTGGTCCCACAGCGTGTGTACGTGTGCGGACGCTGCTGGTGGCGACGGCGCTGGGGCCAGGTGCCCTTGGCCACACCCCCGTGTCCTGCAACCACTCCTCCCTGCGCTGTCTGTCTGTCCGCCCTGGGGTTAAGCCCTGGCCAGGGTGCAGGGGGCCCACCCGCCCCGGAGGCTGGACACAGGCTGGGACCAGGCGCGTCCCTCCGCGGTGCCCGGGCTTGGGTGGTGAGCAGCTCCGGACTCCTGGGCGCCCTTGTCTCCACCCTCAGGTCCCCTCTCTCCGTCTGGGGCGCGCGTCCCTGTGGTCTCCTCGGAGGGCTGCGCCGGAGGCCCATCTTTTGAGAAGACTTGCCGTGTCTGCAGATGTCTTCATTCATGCCTCTGACGACAGCTGGTCTGCGGGGCCCGTGGTCCTATACACGCAGGCCGGGAAGGCGGGACGTCCAGCGTCACAGGGGAGGGGGGACACTGTCCCCGCTGGCCAGCCTCTGCCCCCAGAAACTTTCAGACCTTCTGCCTCCCTCCACTGCCCTTGCGCATCCCAGCCTGCTTCAGGGCTGAGCGCTGGTCCGCCCCCCCCCCCGCCCCGCCGCCAGCCTGCAGATTTTCCCGTGTTCCTTCTTTTACAGTTTCTCCTGTTTCTCGCCCTGAGCCCCTTCGTTTCATCGGAGACAACGTCTGGATCTCTGGCATGTGCATCTGGTTCTTTAGGAGGATTTCTGAGCAACGAGAGGAGACAGAGGTCTGCACTCTGCCCCCCCAAAATGTAAACCAAGGAAGGATGGCCTTTCTTGTGCCGATCAGAGCCCCCCCACAGTGGTCTTTCTGCACACGCACGTTTCTATGCGGGCGGCTGACGCTTTCCAACTGGGCCCCCTTGGGAGCTCTGGTGATGAAAAGACCCTCGGGCATTCTCAGCAGGAGGTTGGGGAGCTCTGGGGCCACAGCGCGGGTCCGGGAGGTCAGGCGTGCCAGGGCGAGGGGCCCCCGGGACGCGCGGAGACTGAGAACACAGAATCAGTGAGCGGGACGGACGCGGCCGGCTCAGAACCAGGCCTCTGCCAGCCTCGGGACTGACGTGGTGCTGAAGTCACTCCTGTGTTTTGGGTCACAAGGAGATGCAAATGTACTCTGAGTACTCTGCGTGCTCTAGCCTTACGCAAGGCGACACACGTGGCCCGCTCCTCCTGTAAGAGTCCTTGTCCTGCAGGGACAGTCCCAAGGGGACTCCTTGTTGTCCTGTCCCCAGAGCGTGAGTGGACAGTACGGTCCTGCTCCGTTATCCCGAGCACCAGCCCCGCGCAGACCACGACAGGAGGACCCCCGACTCACGGGGACGGTGCCTCCCACCGCATCAAGGGCAGACGGCCGTCGGACAGCGGAGTTCCGCGGACGCAAGTGACCCATCAAGGCTCACAGCTGTGAGCTGGGGACGCCGATCACGTGAAACACCAAAAATCAACCAAACAAGCTGGTGTCCCCCGGCACAGACCAAGCAAAGAAAGGCATCATCTCGGAGAAATCCAAGTTTCATTTTGATGGGAGTTCGTGGAACTGAGACCCCGCGGGCCCCAGAAGGCTTGGGGGAGGGCCCAGGGTTGGGATTCTGTGGATTTTAGGAGGGTGAGAGGCCTCAGCTGGGCCCCCAATTGTGACCCAGAGCTGCCCCCCTGCACCACTCCAAGGGCTCCTCAACACCCCAAATTCTCCACGGCCAGCTTGCAGCCTCTGCGACCCTTGCTTCCTGTTCCAGAAACTCCTTCTGTCAAAGCCTACCTGATCTGGAGGACGTCATCCAAAGGGCCCCCCCTTGGGGGCGCCCTCCTGGCCACACCCCTCCTGCCCCCCCCAAGAGGCCGGCCACGCCCCCTTTCCCCTGAGAGACCCAAGGCCACCGGCGCCCTCCTCAGCACATACCTCTCTCTGCAGCAAGTTAGGGCCCCGGACCGTCCACACCAGCCTCAACCAGAGCTCACTCAAAAACGCTTTCCTCACGTCAGCTCCCCCATGGCTCTGGAGCCCTCCCTCTGGAAACTCCCACTCCCCCTTCGTTTCTCTGGGGGCACGTTCCCGAGCTCCCTCCCTTCCTGTCTTCCGTCTAAATCCAGCCCCCGTGGCGGTGGTGTGGGGGGAACCCAGGCTACCCCCGAGTCCCCTCTCCCTCCAGACCCAGCACCTACCCCACACCGCCTCCCAGGCCCGCGTCCCCAGTCCAGACTCGGGCCACCCTCGGCCGGGGACCCCACCTGATGCCTGGTTCCAGGCACCGCCCACCTCTCTGCCGACACGCCCTACGCGGGAGCTGACGGCTTGAACGGCTCGCCCCTAGTTTTAACAGCTGCAAGGGACATAATTTCCAGCATATTATAAATATTGGCTTCTTAAAATAAAACCGTTAGGTCACTCTTCTAAACACGTCTATTGGAATCAAGCGCCACAGTGTGACATGCGCAGCCATCTGTCTCAAGGCACGGGCACGAGCTCTCCCTCCGCAGTCGGGAAGTTCACGGCCCTTCCTCGTCTGGGATCTCCACGCCCCTCCCTGCAGACGCCAAACCCCTGCTCCATCTTCCTGCCGAAGCCCACCCTGCCAGTATGCGAATCCGTTTATGCACATAAATCAAATCGGCGTTGATCCTCAGGACCAGAGCGTGGGATCCTTTCCTCCGGGTGGAGTTGGCACTGCAGTCACTGGAACCCCGCGGACCGAGCAATGACAGCACACGTTCGATCAACTGTCCTCTAACGGCCTTGATGAGGCTGAGGCCCTCCCCAGCGGCTCACCTGTCACGGACACGCGCTCGCAGCTGTTCCCACTCTCCGCTGCTGTCAACGTGAGCGCCGGGAGCCTTGTTCCGCAAACGAGTGACCAGGAGGGAGGTAACAGCTGTTACCGCAGCGTCTAAGGCAGCCACTTGGCAACGACCGCTGTGACCCTCCACAGGTCCCCACCAGCTCCACATCTGCTGAAAGCCTGAGGTCTCTTACCCACAGTGAAGCCACAGCCCCCACACCCACACATCCGTTGTTTCCTGAGGATTCTGCACCTGGGGCCGCGGCCCAGCCCAAGAACGGAGATGGGGTTGCCTGTCTCAGAGTCTCCCGGACTCTGAGTGGAAGGTCGTTCCTTGGGATCAGAGTGCGTCGGGGAGGTGAGGACCCAGACTCTAGGCCCTGAGCAAGGGTCTCTCTCACCCCAGAGGGGTGGTTAGAAGATGCTGCTGTCTGCGGGGCCGATTCCCCCCCATCAGCACCCCATCCTCCCCACCTGCCGCCTGCAGCTCCGCAGCGGCCCCTCCAGTCACCCACCACATTTCCCAACCAAACCCACAGCACGGCCTCCTGGCTCTGGATGTAACTCTGTCCTGGTTCCTCCTCTGCCTCCTGCTTCCACCCTGTTTGTAATTGTCAGGCCCGGATTCCCCACGGGGCAAGGACGGGGTCATCGAGAAAAAGACACAGATCCTGTCCCACTCCTGCCCAAAGACCGTCGGTGGCATCCGCTGGGCACTGGGGATACACACTGAACAGTGGATAGCCCGTGTGGCCCTCCTGTGCTTTCTCCCCTCGGTCACACTGACCGGCTCACCCTTGGGCACACAAAGCTCGTTCCCTCCCAGGCCTCTGCACCTGCCACTCCCCTACCCACGACACTCTCACCCCAGACCTCTAGGAGGGCCTTGCGGCACTGATCTCAGCCCCGGTGTCCCCTGCTCGGACGGCATGTGTGGCTACCCCCACCCACACCCAGCGTCCATCTGCCTCCTGTCCCCTACGTGCTCTAACTGTGGTCCACCTGACCAAGTTCAGATTCGACTGTTTCAGTCAATGCTGCCCTCCCACCAGAATATCAGACCCAAGAGACAGGGCCTTCTCCCCTGTTCTCTGCAGTGCCCAGCATATGACAGGCCCACACCGAACAAATATTTGTGGAACGAATGGCCAAAGGGACGAAAATGCACGGCGTGAACTGCTGGAGGTGGGCGGGGGCCGGTGCCAGCCTCCCCTTCCAAACCCGACGAGGAGATTGGGAAAGCACGGAAGCCCTTGCGGAACCAACCTGCCCTCTGAAATCACGCGTTATCAGAAAAGTACCTTAAATCTCCCTTAAGTCTGCAAAATGGGAGGAGTGTTCTCTTGCTGGCGTTCTCCCCGGATAACGATATCAAAAGAATGATAATGAGAGGTTGATCTGAGGCAAACAGAGCTCTTTCTCAACTATAATTACTCCAAGGAAAGGTATTAGCCTTGGAATTGGGGTTGATTTTTAAAATTTATTTATTTGTCTCCTGGGAAAGAATAACCGTCCTTTCTGCTTCCAAAATAGAATATACCATTAAACCCTCTGTTGGGAACTTTTTCTGCCAGAAACATGAATCAGAGAAGTCAACAGGGAGAGCCCCATAAAGGAGGCCTTTGCCGGTTCTCCCTTTCCACACCCACACCCCAGCTCTCCGACTCAGCCATTCACCGCAAAGCCCAGAGGTCAAGGAAACTCGGAGAAACTGCGTGGACGGGGAAGCCGCGGACAATGGGAGAAGGTGCGGCTGGGAAACAAAGTATCCCGGGTCCTGTCCCGGGACCGGGACACTTGTCACCGCGGCTGGGAAACAAAGTATCCCAGGTGCTGTCCCGGGGCCGGGGCACTTGTCACCGCAGCCGCTGCCTCCTGGCACCTCTGGGGCAGTTCTCCCCCCGCCCCCAGGCCTGTTAAGGCTTATCGGGAAACCAGATGCTTCCCTACTTTCATCCCCAAACGCGCTGGGGCGCCACGCGGGGCCCCCGATGGACCTGGTGCGTCCGGACTTCGTGCAAGGGGCTTAAGCAAAGGTGGTTCTGTGCGGGCGCCGCGGTCAGCGTCTCTGATGTCACGCTTGTTTCTACCATTTTAACGTGGGGGGGGGGGGTCGGGGCTATTTCCGCGCCTTTGCGGGGAGGAGCCCCCTCCGCGACTTCAACAGCGTCGCAGAGGCGAGCCCCAGGCTGGGGGACCGGCAGGTGCGCGTCCCCCGCGCGTCCACGCTGGCTCCCCACGCCCGACCCCCGCCGCGCACCTGCCCCCGTCGCGGAGGCCGCGTGGCCAGCGCCTCCGCCCGCGCCGGCCGGGCCTCACCTGCGCGACCCGCAGCCCCTTCCCCGCGCAGCCGCGCCCCCCCACCCGGGTCACCGCGCACGGGCTCCACCCCCTTCCCCGGCCGCCCAGGGGGTGCAGGAGAGGGGGCGGGGCGCCCCGGGGGGCCGCGGGAGCCCCGCCGCCCGGACCGCCGGGTCGGCGCTCCTAACCGCCGGGACGGGGCGCCCCGGGGCCGAGCCCGACGACGGGGACGGTGACATCACGCCGGGCCGTCGGCGGCGAGGGCGCCCGGGGGCGGGGAGCGCGGGCCGGGGCCGGGGGCGGAGGAGCCCCCGCGCCGCACCCACGGGCGAGCGCGGCCCACGGCGGCCGGGCGGCTGCGGCGGCGGCGGCGGCGGCGGCGGGCGGCGGGCGGCGGCGGCAGCGGCGGGCCCGGAGCGCGCGGGCCGCGGGGTGGCGGGCGGGCGGCGCGCAGGGCGATCCCGGAGCGGCTCCGCGAAATCCAGCCGGGTTTTGACTCCGATCGCCCACGGAGCCCGCAGCCGGCGAATGTAACAAAGAACAGTCGGCATGGCGGCTGGACCGGGGCGGGCGGCGGGCGGGCGGGGCCGGGGCGGCGGGCCGGGCGCGGGGCGCGGGGCGCGGGCGCGGGCCGGGCGGAGCCGGGGCGGCGCGCGGGGGCGGCGGCGGGCGCGGGGCCCCGGGCTTTACCTGCCTGTGGAATGTGCAGAGCGGGCTCGGATCCGGACTCCGGGTTGCGATCCGCTCCGGAAACTGCGCAGCACCGGAAGCCGGGGGGCGGCGGCGGGGCATTGTGGGAGTTGTAGTCCGCGGGGCAGAGGCGCCGGCGCGGGCGGCGCGGACGGGGGCCGACGGAGAGCGGCGGCGCGGACGGGAGCGGCGGCTGCGGACGGCGTGGACCGACGGCAGCAAGCGCGTCGCCGGCGGTGTGGACGGGTAGTGGGAAAGCGGACCGCGCCGGCGGGGGAGTGAACGGCGCGGGGTGCGGACCCGGGAGCGGGCGGCGTAGACCCACGGCGGCCCGCGGGTCGCAGGCGGTGTGGACGAGGAGTGAGAGAAGCCGCGCGGACCGGGGAGCGGCGAGGCGCGGACGGTGTGGACCCGCAGCAGGCAGGTCGCAGGTCGCAGGCGGTGTGGACCGGGAGTGGGAGAGCGGGTGCCGCGGACCCGGCAGCGGGCGGCATGGACTCGAGAGCGTGGCTGTTGGGGGGCACCGAGGGCGAGGGCGCCGTGGACAGAGCGGCAGGGAGCGGGCGGTGTGGACCGAGAGTGGGAGAGTGAGTGGTGTAGCTCGAGTAGGGGGGAAGCGGGCGGTGTAGACGGGAGGGCGGCAAGCCGGTTCTGCTGTCGCTTCTGGACGAGTGCCGGGTCCTGACCCTCGAAGCGACAGGCGCCGGTAGCCCCTGGGCCCCTCCAGGTCTCTTGTGGCGGCCGGGGAGCCTCGATTTCCTTGAGGCGTGGGAGAGGTCGGACTCCCCGCGGGCGTCGGCCGTCTGCGGCTGCATCGCGGGTGACCCGGGAAGCGGCGGGTGGGGGCGGCGTCCTCCGGTCCGCGGGACGTGCAGGGAGACGCCCTCCGCCCCCAAAGCCCAGCGGGGACGGTTGGGCACCGCGGGCTCCCGAAATCCACCGCTGACCGGTGCCGTGCGGCTCCGGGGAAAGTTCGGGACCGGCACGGCCCTGGTCAGGGCAGCTGTGAAGGCCACGCTGCTCCCTGGGGCTGTTTCTGCCCCCGCCTGTCCCCCCGGCTCCCCCGGCCTGCGAGGCCTCTGGGCGCCCTGCCTGGAATGTACCTGCGGCCGCCGAATGCTGCGAATAGAAGGGACCAGAGGGGCCCTGGAGCGTCGGGGCGCAGGGCCGCAGAGCCGGCCTCTTCGTTCTGCCCGGCGAGCTCCCGCAGTGGAGTCCCCGAGGGGATGAGCCGGGGTTTGCCGCCGGCATCAGGAAGTCACAGGAATCAGCAGGAAAAAGCCCACCGTGTGGGAAAACGGACCCCTCCTGGCAAGGGACATTCGGTGCTTCTTAGGCATCAGCAAGGCTGTGCACTGTGCGGTCAAGAGAGAAAAGGCAACATTGACTGCCATCGTCTTTACCTGTTATGTTAGCAAAGATTTTTTTTTTTTTAAAGCTTAATAGCATCATTTTGAAGAGACTGCAGAAAACAAGGTGTCTCATCCTTTCCTGGTGGGAGGCTGATTCGGTATAGCCCCCATCTGGGCCATTTGTTAATGTGGAAATTCCAAATGCATAGAGCCTCGGCCGGGCAGCCCGGCGAGCTGGATTATTCAACAGCCGGATGAACTTGTGTGGACTGGTGTTAAGTGAGGACCCATCCGAGGGGCCCCGCTGTAGGGTAGAAGGTTGGGCAGGTGCGGGGGAGTCTCGGGCTGCTGGGGCTCGTGGGTCTGCTCTCCCTGGGTCTGCATCCCTGCCTCCCACACTGTCCCTTCTGGACGAGTGCCGGGTCCTCTCTTGGTCATCTCGCCCTTACCCTGCTCACACCCCTGCCCCCCAGCTATGGGTTCCCCGCCTTCCTCCAGCCTTTTGTCCCTGAGGTCTTTTGCACAGATTCCCTCTACCTTGGAGTGCTCTCCTGGGGTTCTCCCCCGCCATCTTTTCAGCATTCGAGTCTCTGCTCCATCCCCGGGAGCCCCAGGCTGACCGCTACAGCTAACAGACGCCCCTCGCCTACCTCCCTCCCCTCAAGTGACCACTCCCAGTCCTCAGAGCCCAGGGGGCAGCTTCTCAGGGCCCCCGCACACCAGAGGTACTGGCAGGCATGAGCAAGAGCAGGTTGTTGGCAGAAAAAAACGGAGAGGTTACAGCGAGGGTGAAAACCTGTAAGAGTGGAAGACCCGAGCCCCCCTGAAGCCGTTTCTCATGTTAGTACGTAGCACAGGGCTGGGATTCATATCCGCGGTGCTCACTGAATCTTCGGGAGAATTTTCAGTGTGTTCAGTATATGCCTTCTACGAAGGCTGGAAGCAGTTCCTTTCAAGGCAGATTTCTATCCAGAATTTTATTATTTTTTTATTAGTTTCAGAGGTAGAGGTCAGTGATTCATCAGTAGCATACAATGCCCAGTGGTCATCACATCCTGTGCCCTCCTGAATGCCCATCCCCCACTTACCCCATCCCCCCACCCCCGCCCCTCCAGCCACCCTCAGTCCATTTCCTGGAGTTAGCATCGCTTCTGATTTGCCTCCCTCTCTGATTTCCTCTTGTCTTATTTTCCCTTCCCTTCCCCTGTGCATGGGTTTTGTTTCTGAAATTCCGTGTATGAATAAAATCACGTAATTGTCTTTCTCTGATCTATCGGAAATACCAAATTTTTTTCAAAGTTGTGTTTCTGAAAGCATCAAATTTTATGATTAACATAACAAAAACAAGGTAGGAACTTTGCCTGAACCCCAAGCAGGAAAACAAAAGAAAAGCCACCTGTAAACGATGTTCAGCTGGGGAGACCTGAACAGAGCCGATACCTGGCAGCCTCAGTGCCCAGCTCCCCAAGCGTGATGACCACTGGGTGTGACGATGCTGTCCTTCTCAGAAAACGCGTTCTGAAACATTTCGGGTAAAACGCAATGTCTCCACATAGCAGTGGATCAAGAGGTCATGGGGAGGTAGCACAGCTATACCCAAATCGGTGAATCTCTACATGGGTTATTCTGTAGGTTTGACATTTTTATTTATTTTATTTATTTTTTAAGATTTTACTTATTTGTCAGAGAGAGTGAGTAAGCACAAGCAGGGGGAGCGGCAGAGGGAGAAGCAGGTTCCCCGCGGAGCAGGGAGCCGGAAGCAAGACTCGATCCCAGGACCCCAGGATCATGACCTGAGCCGATGCGGATGGTTCACCTTCAGAGCCGCCCAGGCGCCCCTTACTTTTCTTAAAAGTAAGCTGAGGAAATTAAACTTGAGAAGAGCTTCCATCTCTGAGTGGACATGTACGTTCCAAGTCCCGTGTCTCATCAGCCCTGGTTTTTTGTTAATTGACTCCTTTCGTAACGTCATAAAAAATAAATATCCTAAGCCACTTCTCTACACTCCCTCCAGCTTGCGATCGGGCTGGTTTTTCTTGCCCAGATAAAGCAACGGATCTAATCAGCAAGTGATTTTCCTCACTCTGTGCAAAGTGGTGCTTCTCGCTTTATAGTATTCCTGCCTCTTAACCACTGTGCGATCTTGGGCAAGTCACTTAACCTCTCTGGGCCTCAGTTTCCTAGTCTGTGGAGTGGACATGGATCATAACTCCAGCGGTTGTTTCAAAGAGTGTAGGAGTCAGTAGATAATAAAACTCCCGAACAGAGTTCTGGCCAATAGTGTGTGCTCGATTCCTATCAGCTGTGATCGGGAATCGTTATCTAGCTTTTGTGTAAAATACCAAGTAGCCCAGGGCGCCTGAGCACCCGGCTTTAAATCAGGATCATCAGTAGTTCCGAATGCTTGCCACACCCAGGACACCAGGTGGGGGGTTGCACGGTGGAAGTGGCCGTGCGGAGCCCCGGACAGTGGTGGGCGGAGCGTGACTGTGTGTGTCTCTCCGGTGCTGTGGGAAGAGGGCCCTGTGCCAGTCCTCCATCCTGGTGGCCAGACCTCTGCGGGACCAACCTGCCTTTTCTGCGAACCAGGTATTGATATCTACATGCAGCCCCTGTATTTGTGGAGCGGCCAAGGTGAACAGTGGCACGGTTTTGTCCTCGGCTCCCTGTGCGTGGCGGGCTCTGTGCCCTGCGCCTGGGCTCCTGTGAGCCGGGGTAAGATGGGCTCATAGATGGGGGCCAGGTGATACCTCTCATTACTCACTAGGTCTACACTGCCCTCAGCCCAACAGGTCCACTGCCCGCTTGCAGCTGGCATAAGGGGGAGCGAGACGGGGACAAGTGACAGGGACCGAAGGAAGCGTTCTCGGGGCTGTCCTCAGTGGCAGAAGCTGTTTCACGGAGAAGGTGGGGCTTGTGTTTGGTGGGGTGGTGCTGGGGACAAGGGGGGCACATTCACAGACTGGGGGAGGCTGGCGTGGATTAGCGTGGGCTGTCGGGGGCGGGGCACCTGGGTGGCTCAGTCGGCGCAGGGTCCCATCTCTCAATTTTGGCTCAGGTCACGAGCTCCGGCCCTGCGTTGGGCTCCACACTAGACGTGGAACTTGCTGAAGATTCTCTCCCTCTGCCCCTCCTCCCACTCACGGGCTTTCTCTCCTCTCTCTTCTTTCTCTAAAATAAAACAAACGTGGCTGGTGTAGACAGGTCTGGTAGGAGTCCACTGTGTGCCTCGAGGTGACCGGCAGGAGACCCAGTGGGGAAAGCTGGTCCATTAGGGCAGGGCTGGCCTTTCTAGCAGGACTGTCGGGCCTCCTGATACAGCGTCGGCCCAGAACGGACCCCAGGTCACGCAGGACGCGGTGGTGCGGTCTCAGACCGCCGGACGCCTCCACCGCAGACGAGACACCGGGCTGCCATGGCTTGCCACCTCCGGAGCTGAGACTGCGGACCCACGCCCAGGATGGCTGGAGCCGCACATGGGGACATGGCTCGTCGGCTCCTGCTCCCTACCCGGCGGGGCCACCCCACCAAGCGGCCACGTGCGCGCCTCACTTCTCCGAAAGCTGCAGTGCCTGGCAGAGCGAGGAAGGAGGGAGGGAAGCAGAGTCACTGACCCCCAGGAAGGAGCCGAGATGCCTGCGCTTTTGTGTGGGACCTGTCCCTCTGTCTGGCTGTGCCCTGCCCTCCCCCCCACCCCACCAGGAACCAGCACAAGCCCTGCACCAGCGAGACACCGGGGATCGGCTCAGCTGAGCCCACGTGGGAGCCCGCTCCACACCACCCTCCACGGGCCACCCCGGCAGCGGACACTGACCGGGAGCTGAGGGACATATTAAAAAGAGGGCCCCCTAGAGGACAGTGCCCCCCAGAAGATCGCCAGGGGTCACGCAGAGGCATCTCCTGCCAGCTTGCACCGCGGGAGGACCCCGGCCAGGCTGACCCTGACTGATAGCACCCCCCATGCACCATGACCCCGGGGGCCCCTGGAAACGATGACTTTCTAGTAAATGGGTGTGGCCCCGGGCCCAGAACGATGCCAGTACGGCAGGAGGACACGAGGAAGGGCGTCTGCCGAGAACAGAGCAAGGGGCAGCGGCCACGCCTCCTCCTCCAGGCCGCTGACCACGGCGGGCTCACACGCCGGCCGACCACCGAGCACCACGGAGCAGACGGACCGGGACCCGGGACCCCGGACAGTCGCAGGACCCGAGGGACAGCCCAGGGCTCAGCAAACACAGGCGGTGTTTCGTGTCCCGAGTGCGCGTTTATTTTCCTTTCAAAGACTGTTAACATCCCGGCCACGCCTCCCACAGTTTGGTGCGGGACGGGGACCCGTGTTGACAGAGCTACCGAGGAGTACGGTCACCGTCTGGCACGTTCGTCACCACACTGAGTGTCAAGCCAGACCTTGCCACACACCTGGAAGACCTTTCGTGTTCTTTTTAAAAAATGCAGCTTTGATGTGACCGTGGGGGAGGGGGTCTACAAGGCTGACGTGTAAATGTTACGTCTCGGAGCAGTTGGAAGCTGGGCAAACTGGGCAAGTCGACGTCCGCCGGAGGCCTCCTGTCACGTGGGACAGGAACGCCAGGAGGGGGCCAGGAGGGGACCTGAGTTTGCTTTGCAGAACGTAGCAGCACCTGCGTGTCCGTGCCACGTGCTTTGGTCATAGGGCCCGAGCAGGCATGGGGCCGGGGTGGGAGGGCCCGGCGTCAGGGTCTACGCCAGCGCAAGACTGGTTTCCACCCAGCAGACATCCACGTTCTGTCCTCCAGGGGCCCCAGCTTGTGCCCTGAGGTGTCAGGACTGTGAGGCTCTTGCCAGGAGAACCCCGGCAGCTGCTGCCAGCCGCGGACGTGAACGAGTCCCTTCCTGCTCGAGAAGAAAACTCGCAACCGTCTTCCACAGAGGCAGCCAGAAGAACCAATCAGCGCCGAGACGGGCACCTCCCTTGTGGCTGGTGGCCGCGACCGGCCCCAGAGCTCTCAGGAGGCATTAAGGGCTGCTTTTGAACTTAAACTTGGGGGTGGATTTACATAAAGTGCTCTGTCTGCACCGTCGTCTTCACAGCGGTTTCCGTAGGGACAGTGAGATCGGCGCTTTTGTTACTGCTGCACTGTGAACACACACGCACACACACACACACATGCAGGCTCCCACTCGTTCCTCTGCAAACACGGGACGTCCCTGAATGCAGGGCAGTGCCCCAGCTCACGACCAATGTGAGCACCCGCTTCCATTCAGACACATTCCCGTTCGCGTGTGCATGAAATCGCTCTGAAACACTTGTCTGCAAAAATATCAGGAGCAAAACACGGAATCGGGAGCCCCCGCGCCACTAAAGCGTAAGGAAAGGCAAGGGAATGAGGTGACTTCTGGGTCGGTACGTTTAGCATACGGTGTATGTAACCTTAACTGACGCGTAACCTTCCCATTTCCTTACACGTAAATATCAACACCGGAAAAGCACAGGCCCGGCTAAACGGCCAGGAAAGCAGCATTCACAGTATCAACACGGCCCATTTTCTCACGGGGCTCTGTTCCCGCGCCCTTCTGTGCTCTCTCAAGTGTCCTGCGAGTTCAGGAAAGGCCCTCAGATGGAGAAAACATGTGCACGTCTCGAGGAGGAGCTCCTGATCTTGCTTAGAGGTACGGGGCTCCTGACGGGTGCCCGACACACACACGGAAACACGCAGCTCCTTACCGCTCTGCACCTCTCACGCTACGGTCCTGCGTCGCTCGCGGCAGATGCAGCCCACCTGTCACTCAGCCGGGACCCAGAAGAGGCCTCAAGTCACCGGGAAGTTGAGAAAACGAGAGCCTTTGGCAAAAGGGTGAAAACACTCCTGGGCTCAGTCAGGAATGGGAATGCCTGAGATGGGTTTTTTTTTTGAGCGCAAGAAAGTGCCAGCGTAAAACTCCGATACCGTCACATTGACTAAACTGAGCCAATCTGAACTTCAAAAAACTGTGCTAAGAACTGACCTGTGCCTGGAATTCTGACACATAACGTCCTCCGAGAATTCTTGACTATCCCAAGGGTGTCCAACCGGGGGAGGACAGGCGGCAATCCTCCCGGTAAGACTGAACAGAGTGACCGGGTGTGTTCCAAAGAGACAAGTAGTGACCACCGGCCTGCGAGGACTGACTTGGTATGGCGACATGTTGGAGTCCCCTGGGCCATCTCATGCCGACAAAAACCAGAATGTCCCCTATAAAAACTCATCTTACAGTCCCCTGGTAACTCGTGGGACACCGGAGGCTTTCTGAGTGTGCATTTCCAAGTAACAGCCTTCATGTGGTTCTATAATCTCGCTCTCAAGGAAAAGGAAGAAAAGTTCCGTAATCTGGGTTTTCAGGAAGTGATTGGCAGTGGCTCTGTTACCCCTGAAAGAGGGGAGGAGTGTGGGGAGGAGCCCCCCCAGGTTCCTATCCGGGACAGAGGTCAGCCTTCACGACAGCCTTGGAAATCTCGCAGGAAGAAAGCGAACCTCGTTAAACCATCCGACGTTTCGCAGGAATGACCACGGCCCTGACAAGCTTGTCCCCTGGAAGTGGCCCCTTTGGACGGATGGGCCGGCGGCGCAGACACACGGACGGGCAGACAGACGAGGACCATGCTTGAGGGGTACACAGAGATATGCACGCGGTGGGCCGCCTTCATCTTCTCCCCCCCCCACGGGAAACCAAAACAAGGACCAGAACGTGCGGCGCACCGTTCATGGCAGCATTCTGGAGAGCTCCCCAGAGGACTGGGACGCGACGTTTGTTTGTTTGTTATGAAACGTCTACCCTGAAGACTCCTGAGACATACGACAGCTTCCTCTCTTGTCCTAGAAGTGCTCTGCTTCCACCATTGCAGCGTTTGGAAAACTGGCCGTGGAGGGAAGAGAGACCATGTGTGTGCACGCGTGCGCGTGTGTGTGTGCGTGTGCGGTCGCCGTGGAGCTGGCGGTCACTGACTGCTCCCAGCCTCCCTGGAGAGCCTCCCCCTCCCCAGCACTTCCGACACTAGAGAGGGACACGTAAAACCACACAGGGATTGCTAGCTCCCCGCTTGCAAATGGGCTCAGAGTAAACACCAGCAGCGCTCGGCGTAAGGTGTGCAGAATTTAGTGTTTGCGTATGGTCTCAGGCTCTACGGCTAAGCCCAAAGGCAGCTGTCCTCTTCCTTGGTCACAGTGTCCTCATCGCCACCGCAATTTCCCTGCGGACCCCAAATGCTGCCTCTGTCCCACCTCTCCGTACTCAGGGCCAGCCGCACCGTGATGCCGAGCCACCCTCCAGGACAGGTGACTCATCCATTCTATTCCCAGTGACAGCACAGGGGGACACCTCCTCTTTGGGATGTGGTCCGGGTGCGGACCCAAGGTGTCCGAGCGCAGCAGCGGGGTAAGACCAAGTCCTCCGCACCTGCCCCATCGCCGTCCATCACAGGACGTTCTTTAGTTCCTAACGTAAATCTTCTCGCGTTTAACTTCCGCTCTTGGGTGGGAGCAGAGCTTTGGGTCTCCCTGGGCATCTGGGGGCAAATCGGACTTTGTCAGGTGTCTCTGAGGGAAGCCTCCTGGCCGGAACTCGGGGTTCCGTTCCCCTTTACCCCAGCCAGACCAGGCGGCCATCTGACAGTGTGCAGATGTCCTGGCGGGTGGTTAGGGGGCCCCGCATCTCCCCGCGTCCTGGTGAGACAGGGGGCTGGCCGCGGGGTCCGCCGGAGGCCCGTTCATGGCACTCTTGCTTCTGTGTCTGGAGAGCAGCTTCTTGTTCAGGATCCTGGAGAGTGTCGTCCCCTTCCTCCGGGCCCCCTCTGGCTGCTGCAGGAACACGAGGTCATTGTGCGACTGGCTCATGCCGGGGTCTTTCTGTTGCTGTCGCCGGCGGAAGAACAGCTTTGCGCCTTTCCTTAAAATCCCTCCTGCAGGGGGGAAGCACAGGGGCCGGTCAGGTGGGCTGTGGCGGGAACGCAGGGACCACTCGAGCAAGATGAAAACAAACAAGGACATTTGAGCGGCTCTAGTAAGAGCGGTTTCTGACTTTGCCGTGCGGTCGCTCTAGCCACCCGGGAGAAGCTGCTGGAATCTGGCCTGGACCAAACCCGAGTTTTCAGGATGGACAGACTCTGAGCCCAGAAGCCATGAGCTGGTCAGGTGCAACCCGGGGAGGCCTCTCTCTCTCCATGGCCTCCTAGGCAAGACTGATGGCGGTGGGCTGTCCCCCTCGGGTCCCCCGGCCCCCACCCCCAGAAAAGACAGCCCTGCTATGGAAACCCCAGCAGGGGTCAGATCACCTTTCCACCAGCCCGGAAGTCATCGCGCCCGCGTGTCGGTGCCGGTGGCTTTGGACAAGGCCGTCTGGCTGTCGGGGTGAGGGGCTCTACAGCTCGTTGGCAATTCGTTATTCTCGCGCTTGAGCCAACAGATACTTGAATGTTTGGGAGGGACCCCGAGGGACATCTGCCGGCTCTTCCGTGTGGAATGCGAGTGGGCAGCGGTGGAATCAGGCCCAGCCCCGTGTGCGCACTTGGAACAGTCAGCACATCAGAGCATTCAGCCCGTGACCTCAAGTGGCCGCTCGCGGGAGCTAGCACCGAGGACGGGCATCCTTCCGCTCTGGGCGCACCCCAGAGCTCCGGAGCCCAGCGGCAGAGGCCCAATGTCACCTGGTCAAAGTACTGAAAAGCCCCCCCCCCCCACCTTCTCTTTGGATATAAGCAAACAGCCTCTTACCCAGAGTCCTGAGGACGTGTGTACAAGGATCTAACGGGGGGGCGGGCGTGTGCAGGGGTCTCCAGGACAGCAGGCAGGGGAGGCGCACGAAGGGGACGACAGGCGTGTCCGTGGCTCTCCCTCGCCACGGGCCTGCTGCGCTACATCTGGGGGCCACAAGGGTCTGTTCCTAGAGCCAGTCCCATCCCCATAAGAAGTGGCCTGTGTCCCGAAAAATCCCCTGCTGGGGAACATTACACCACCGGTCACCAGCACCGGCTGGATTTGACGCTGCAGCACAGCCGGTGGGGCAGGGGCCCTCGTGCCGACTGCTTTATTCCCCAGCCTGTCGGATGCCCCAGGCACTGGGAAGGGCTCCAGCCAGACCGGGTTACCTGGGGTCGCTGAGGCCCAGGACATTGATTCTGAGCTGCAGGAACCTACTTTAGGCTCAGCTTGGGGTCCCTGAAGGGCACATAAATAAGGGGTCCCCACAAAACAGAGGAGAGGAAGGCAGGGAGGTCCCGCAGGGATGGGGCGTCCCGGGGACCGCGTCTCCAGAGCCCACTCCAGGGGTCCGTGCCCTGAAAGTCGGGCGGGGGTCTGCAGCCAGGGGCTGGGTGTGAGCGCAGGTGCTGTTCTGGGTTGATCATGTCCCTCTGGAATTTGTGGGTTGGGGTCCTGAGACCCCCCCGAGACAACAGAGGGGATTCATCAACAGTAAATCCAGGCGGGCGCTCCACCAACAGGACGTGTCCTTACTCAGAGAACTGTGGACGCAGGGGTGCCCGCGGGGAGAGCGCCCATGGAGGCAGGCATGGGGGTCACGCTTGACCAGCCAGGGGAGGGCAAGGACACCAGCGGACACCAGACACCTGGGGAGAGCCCGGAGCAGAGTCTCCGTCGTCGCCGGCAGGAGGCCCCTGGACTTCTGGCCTCCGGAGCCGGGACACTGTCCGTTTCTGAGCACAAGGCTGTGTGCAGCGGGAGAGACCAGCATCTGGCTGCCGGGAAGCACGGTCCGCCCCAGATTCAGGGGAAAACCAGAGCACGGAGAGGGCCAGGAGGCAGCTGTGTTCACAGCTCTCTAGGAAGGGAATCTACACGTTTCTAAGCCATCACTTTCACTCTTTTAAATGAAATTGCACTTGGGGCGCTGGATGGCTCAGTTGGTTAAGCATCCGACTCCTGGTTTTGGCTCAGGTCATGATCTGGAGGTCATGGGATCGAGCCCAGCATCGGGCTCTGTGCTAAGTGGGGGGAGCCTGCTCAGGATTCTCTCTCCTTCTGCTGGTCCCCGCGGACTTGCAGGCATGACTTGCTCTAATAATAAAAAAAACTTCAAGATTGAAATGACTAAAACTCAAATTCTTGCCATATTAAGATGAATTATCAGGGACTTCTAGGCTGTGAATAAAGTCAGGACAGTGGGCAGACCCGTGTGCCGTACGGACTAGAAACGCTCGTGCCCGCTGCGGTCTGTCCCACAAGCTAAGGTCTGTTCCTACACGTCCCATGGTGGGGCCTGTAACGCGCTGCCTGCCGCACTTCCGTCCCCATGTAGGCTCTCCGAGCAGGTCCACAGTTTGGGTAAATCTGACTGTTCCATATTCATACAAGAGCCAGGGGATGTCCCGTAACTTGACATGACTTGTCACGGCTTCTACGGGGACACCACCACCGCCTCGGATGGAGGGGTCGTGTGAAAGGAGGGGCTGAGGTTTGCAGATCTGTAGGCTGGAGCCCTGCGCCTGCCTCCGAGGGGTGTCTGAGGGAGATCTTACTCCTGGCAGTCATGTGCCGGGCCCCGCTAGCAAGGGCCCCAGGGCAGAAAGCCCATGTGCTCATGCATGGCTCCCCTCTGTGCGTGAGACCTGCTGTCTGAGCTGGCAGGGGACGGGGCAAGCAGGTGTCTGGTCAAGGACACCTGCATGGGCGGTCACCGGGGAGCCTCCCTGGGAGTGGGATGAGTCTCGGTCCTCAGAGCATCCCAGAGCACAGCCCTGCACTCCAGCACGGACGTGGATGGGCTTTCTGGAACGCTGTCAGTCTTGACGTGCTGGTAGCGCGTGTAAGACAGGACGCAACTCCCTCCCAGACCCACAGCTTGATTCCTCAAACGTGAAGAATGACTAGCGTGAATGAAGTCATGCCTTTCCCCTTTCCAGATAAAATGTTAAGATCGTTTAGATCTGGGGCACGAATCACAGTGACCTTTGGGGGAAGTAGAGCCAGAACAACAAGGCCACGGAGGGGACACAGACCCTGCCACTCCGTGGAGGTGTGGGGGTCAAGGACAGACATGCCAGCACACACCCCTGCCAGCTGGGAAGGGACAGGGAACGGAGCTTCCTCAGCTCCCCGGGACCGTGCTGCTCGGTCCCCGGCGTCTGCCTGTCCAGCGTGCCCGGTGACTGAGTCCAACACTCATCTGTCCCGCGAGGGCACTCGGGAGAGGAGAGGTTTAACTGTGCCTCCGCCTGTCCTGGCCCAGAGCACGTCACCCTGGATGGCATGCTTGGCCTTCACACCATCGGCTCAGCGCCTTGAGAGCCAACGCCCAGGGTTCCCTCGGGGAGAAGACGGCAGTCTGTCCAGCCGGCTGGCCCGCCCCACAGATTTCAGACAGACCCCAGGATGGCGTGAGCCGCTTCCCTGAAACGTAGCACCTGTGGTTCTGTCTAGAGAACTCTAGCTAAGATGGTAACTAACAGTTTGGAACGTCACCCTTGCCTCTGGGCCCCCAGAGTCTGTCACCTTTGTGGATGGGGACGGTCACAGGGCCTGAGCAGGAGGGGCTGGAGCGCTCCAGGTTTTACAGAGCGAGTTCCAGACCGTCTCGGCCGCTCTAGCAGGCACGAGCGAGAATCCGACCTCGCCCGCCCAGACCTGAGCCTTCGAGGCTCCTGCAGGTAAGATCTGGAGAGGAGGTTCGTGGAATTTGAAACAAACAGCCCCAACGTCTTAAATGGGGGACAGAGGAGAAAAAAAGAAATCTTCCCCTGGTTCTAGCAAGGTTTAAAAAAAAAAATCACAAATGGGCTAAAGAATAAACAAATAGGAAAAATATCAAAAATAATTCCTCTAAATGGGAGCTTTGTATAGCAAATATCTGCAAATTTATTCTCATTTGCCTCCACCGACCCTAACAGACGTGAACAGGTCACCGGAGAATCCGTCGGAGAGGTCGGAGGACAGTGACCAGAGTCACTGGGCACCTTGTAGTTTGCTGTCCGCAGAACAGCTCCGGGAGTCAAGCCAAACCATAGACCGTACGTGTAGAAAAGGGACCGCTTGTTAGAACAAGGGCCCGGCGAAGGGAACGGTGTGTGGGCACTCGACCGGGCGTGAGGCTGGCTGTCCCCTGAGCTGAGCCAGGGACAGCGCCCCGACCCCCGAGGCGCAGGAGCTACACTAACGGGACCAGGGCATGTCCGAGGAGGAAGACGGGGAACCAGCAGCTCAGGCAGGTCACGCTGCAAAGGGACAGGAAAGCAAGGGCAGGGGATCTGCTTCCTGCTCTTGCAAAATAGGCTTTTCTCAGGCAAGGCTGTCATCAGATTTAAAAATAAATAAATAAATAACAATAAGACGAAAATAACTTACTGTGTAGGCCATTAACTCTGGTTGGCATAGCGATCCTCTTAAGTTAAAGGGAATGAGCGCGAGATGACGGGAAGGAAGAGGTCAGAGGTTAAAAGAAAAGTACGCAGGAGCCACACAAGGGGGACGGGCAGGGAGTCCCGGGGCGCCGTGCCCGTGCGCATGTGACGTTACGGGGCAGGACATCTGGCCGGGCTTGGGGGCTGGGGAGTTGGGTTTTGTCTGGTTTTGTTTTTTCACTCCTTAATATCTGTCAAAGTTTCATCCATCGTTTTGCTCTTCCTTACGGTAAAGTCCACACGACATGGACTCTCCCGTCCTAACCACCCCCAAGTCCACAGTCCCGTTCCGGGCCTGCCCCTTGCCGTGCGACAGCACGGACACTTGGTGACGCTAAAAATAAGCCCAGATCTGAGGACTGGACTTCCTGTGTTGGCTGCGGCCTCAGGGGAACGCGTGTGTCCAACCAGCGAAATCGCACGCTTCTCAACACGCCGGCCGTTCCGGGGACCTGCGGGAACGCCCGCTGGGACAGGGCGGCCCGCGTGGGTCTCCGGCCAGGAAATGAGCTTCAGTTTAAAAAGGAGAGAAGGCCCCCCACAGCCACTCCATCGGGCCCCAGGCAGGAAGTGAAAACTCCCGGGTACAAGAACAAGTGGGCACCCGTCACCAGTAATCGCCTGCGGTTCTGACATCTCCTAGAGATGCAGGGCCCGGGCCTCTCTGAAAACCTTGGAATAGAAGCAAATTGGGAAATGCTGCCCAATTCATCCCTTCGCGAATCTGCAGCGCCGGCAGGGTCAGCGACACCACTGTCGCCACCACATGCAACGTGGCCCCGGGGCCCAGGCTCCGGGAAAGCATCAAGCACACCTGTCAGCACCCAGGGCCCCCCCCGAGTGCCCCTTTGCAGGGGTGCCCTCCCCCTGGCCAGGGACTGGAAAGGAGAAGCATGGCCATGGCACAGCCAGGATGGACCCATGGTAAAGAACTCTCTGGAAGGAAAAGCGGAGGAGCAGAAGGAAGAAGCCAGGGAGGAGGGAATGGGGCTCTCTGGATGGACTCAGGGGCAGCGAGACGCGGCCTCTCAGTGAAGGCAGGAGAGCAGGCTGGAGGTTGCTGGACTGTTGGCCGTCGGGAGGAGGAAGGGGCGCCCACCCTGCACCCATCTTCCGCTCTGCCCAGCGCACACTGCTTCCTCGGGGCTAGAGGAGCTCCCTGGGGCGGTGCTGGCCCCCAGACCAGGCTGGCAGGGGGCGGGGGCGTGTGGGCCACCCTGTGGACCTGCAGCCGGGCCACCTTTCCCATCACCTGGGCTGCCCCTTCTGAACCGGGACAAGGGAGCCGCCAGAGGTCCACGCACGGTCACTCCGGCTCGGGCCAGCAGGTGGACAGAGGCCCACGGTCTGATCTCTGTTGCGTGGCCTAGAGATCCTGTCCTCTTCCTTCTAACTTCCAGCGGGTCCCCATCTGTGCCCTCTCTGCTTCAGCAAGGGTGTGGCTCATGTGGACCCCCGTGGAGCAGACCCCCCTGCAGAGTCCTCAACCTCAGCCCCAGGGACATGGGCCACCATGTGCCAGGCCATCCTGCAGGCTGCGTAGCAGCACCCCAGCCCCCAGCTGTGACCGATGGAATGGCCTCAGGACACAGCTGTGTCCCCTGGGGGCAACGGGCAGGGGGCGCATGGTCACCCAGTTTGAGAACCCCTGGTCCGTGGCGGCAAGAGGAGAGGGGCAGAGCGAGGCAGCCGCAGAGCTGCTCCCCAGGCTTCCCGACCTCGGGAGTGACGAGACGCCTCCAGTCTGCATTCTCGGGGGCCAGGACGGGAGGGGCGAGGACTTGGCGCTGAGCAGCAGCCGCGACGCCCAGCTGGGACCGGGCGCCTGCGTCGGTCCCCGTCCTGTCTCTGCACTAGGATCGCCTTGTTCCTGCCTGGGAGGTGGGCACAGCCTCGCGCAGAGGAGCCGAGGCCCAGGAGGCTTGACCCTCCCTGACCACCCCACCCAGAATGGCCCCCGAGCCCCTGGACTGTCTCGCCTCAGAAGGGGCCTCGAGGGGGACTGTCGTGCGAGAGCACACGTCAAGCACACACACGGACAAAGTCTACAAATACAAAGCTTCGATGTGGTGCTCCCAGAGAACAACGGGTCATCCTCAGGACAGGACGACTGGTCACTACACACACACGGCAAGTTAACCGCTTCCTTTCCCGAGGAATGTCTCTGCCCTCGAACCCTGGCAGGTCCGAGCACTGAGGTCGGGCCGGGTTTTAGTTGGAGGGACGAGCCTGAGGCATGGTGAGCAGAGGGGCCAGTCTCCACAGCCACAGAAGCCCGGGGTCTGCTGGCTTTGTGCCGAGTCGCTGGGTGACCCCCTCTAAACGTTCTAGAGGCTTCTACTTTGGGGGGGCATGGCAGAGTGCCGACAGAGGACAGGGCACCTTTAGGCATGACCAGAAACTGCTGCCCTCGGGCAGAGTTGGAAGGATTCTGAACATGCCGCCTGCCCACCGGCTCCAGGCAGGGGCGCCCCTGCTTGCTGGGGCGGGGTGCCGAGGGCAGGGCAGCCTGGCAGCAGAGGGAGGGGAAGTGGGGATAGGAACTGAGGGTTAGCTTGGAGAGGGGAAGGACAGAAAAGCCAGCGGGTGGGCCGGGGCGGGTGTGCGGGTACCTTTATGCTTCTTGGCAGTGCCCGGCTCGGAGACACTCAGGGAGCTCTCCGACAGCTCGTCCCCGTCGGGGTCCAGCGGGGCCTGGCTGCCCCACGCCGAGGTCTGGGACTCCTTGTCCAAGTCCCAGGAGTCTAGCTCGCCCTCCTGGGGCTCTGGGGCCAGCGGGGCTGGGGCGGAGGCCTCTTCCTGCAGCGGGGCGGAGGCAGCGGCCGCCCCCACGAGGGCCGGGGTGTCCTCCTGGCAGGCGCTGTCCATGGAGGCCGAGTAGTCCAGCATCAGGGCGGCGGCATTGTCCTGAGAGAGTGAGGTCTGTCCCAGGACAAAAGAAAGAAGTCAGCATGAGGGGTGGTAGCAAGGACAGACTGAAGGAGCCCCGGGCTTGGAAGAGATGAAAAGCTCCGTGCAGAGGGCGTGAGGGTGATTCCAGAGTGAGAAGACACTGGCCCGCGGCTCCCCCAGGAGGCAGGGTGGGTTTCACAGGGACTAAAACGCAGCCACTGAGGGTTTCCCCTCGCCGCAGAGGGTCTGCGAGGGGCGCCTGAGGTCACAGGTGAGGGGTGCAGAGGAAGCAGACAGCCTTCCCCGGCAGGGTGCCCATGGGAGGGAGACACTTCCGCCCAAGTGGCCCGCAGCACACCGGGAGGCACAGGAAGTGGGCTGTCCCTTCGGTTGGTCTGTGAACACTTCTTCCCACGGGAGTTTGTTCCCCGCACGCAGAAACCCATCGGCAGGCACACGGCGGCCTGAGAAGTCTGTGTGTGACCTCCTGGTGCCGAAGACAGGTGCAGGTGCTACCCTAACCTGGAGGTGGGGGAAGGTGACTGCAAGGGGCGGGCGCTCCCCGGCCGGCTGCTTCCTGACCTCAGGCAGCCACACATGGCTTGCGGAGCACCCACTGACTGAGGACGGGGCCATCTGAGCCTCCGTGAAGCCTCGTCACTGCCGCGGGTTGGACACATTCCATTAAAGAGCCGCGGGTTCCTAGTGAGTCCAAGATACAGCCTCCGGGAACGGGAGAGGACGGGGTTCCGGACTCCTGATGCCGCCCCCTGCCGGCCGCCGCTGGAACAGCGGGGGAGCTGTCCCAGTTGGCACTCGGGTGCCAGGCAGAGACCCTGCGTATAATGGCAGCACCGGGAGCTCACGCCGGCCCCTCCCATGACCCACCTGGGCAGGAGCGGTAGCCGGCCACCATCTCCTACGCTCCAGGCCCTGCCCTGCCCTCTGGGTTCGGAGCCTTCCTGCTCCCCCTCCCCCACATCGACCACATCTCCCAGCGCCCCCTTCCTCGCCCGCAGTCTCCTTGCTCATTCGGAGATGTCGATCACCCACTTGGGACCCCCGCGTGGCCCCCGGCCCTGCAGGGCTACCCACTCTGGTGGCCCGGCCTGCGTGGGGCCCAGCACGGACTCTGCACCGGGCACGGGGAGCACACGAGCGGCTGGGGGACACTTAGACCGTCCGTCTCGGACTCAGGTGTGTGCAAAAGCACTCATGGCCAACACCTTCAGTGCTTTAGGGACATGTCGGTCTGCAAGAGGGTCACAGCTCTGTCCCCAGATGGAGGCCTCAGGCAGGCCAGTCTCTCTCTCTCAATAGTTTTTCACACGATTCACCGGCCACTCACCAACCTGAGCCCCCGGGGCCAGAACCCACCAGCTTCCCCGTGACAGGGGGAGCGGCCTAAACACGGGTGACCCCTGGTGCTGGCCCTCAGCAGGGAGCCGCCTGGATGACACCGGGAGCTCCGGCCGCCTTCTGCACGGAGGGAGCCCGGCCATGGAGGGATGTGGGCGCGGACGCGAGCCGCACCTTGGAGATCCCTGATATGATGATGGTGCTCTTCTTCCTCGGGGACTTGACCTTCAGCTTCGAGGACTCGCTGAGCTGGCGGATGGCCACTTCAGCCACGGGGTCCGAGCCGTTCAGCACCAGCAGCTCTGCGGGAGGGAAGGCAGCCCTGAGCACGCTACGCTCCAGCCTGCGGACCCGCAGGGCTGACGGAAACAGTCCCCAGGCGAGGCCCCCAGGTCTCCTCTGGAAAGGGCCAGAGAGCAAATGGGAGCAGCTCTGTGGGCCGGCCCGGGCCGTGAGCACTCACGGCAGCCTCGGTCCTGTGTAGGCTGAGCCCGTGTGGACACCATGGCACAAGGTCAGGCTCCAAGGAGTTTACGAACAGGGCCAGGTCTGGCTCACAGAACCCCCCTCGGCCTATAGCTCCTTCTGGATGGTTCCATGCACTCGCTGCTGTGGACTTACTCAGATCTCTGCCCTCAGATATCTGCCAGCCAGACCTCCCTAGAGTTGACGGAGACCAACGAAAGCAGGAAGACCCACCCACAAAAAACCTCCGACCTTTCAGAAGATTCTGAACTCCGGGAGGCAACGCAGTCTCTCCTTCCCTCCCGCTCGCAACGGCCGCGGCTTCCCGGGGTCTGTACCCTACACCTGGCCAACACCTGTGGGAGGCCGGACACCTAGCAGGGGCTTGCGAAGGGCTCAGAGCACAGTGTTACGTGTCCCCAGCCCCTCACCCTGTGAGGCGTGTGTCCCTGAGACGTGGGGGGATGTCAGGCAACTTGCGGGAGGGGGCAGCACGGCCAAGGTCCCCGACGCCCAGCTCGTGCCCGTCCGTCCCTTCCCTGGGGCAGCTCCTGCTCGAGCAGAGGCAAGCACACGGCCATCGGAGGGCTGGACGCTAGCAGGGGCGTCGCCCGTCTCAGCTTGGACTACGGACAACAGGTGCTCCATGTCAGGGCCAACGCGGCCACACACTGCCTGACCACCCCGCAGCACGAAGGGAGAGACTCATGAGGAGGAGGCTGGCGAGGACTCCCCAGGGGAGCACGGCACTGTCGTTCCCAACACCTCACGCCAGGCCCGGTGGCTCGGAGATGTCCTTCAAAGCCCTGTCCAAGTGCTGAGGGTGCGTGAGAAGGGTTCAGTGGCCACAGGCAGCCCAGGGAGCTGATCCAGAGGCTGGCTCCGCTGCCCACAGAGCGGGAGAGAAACCCACGGTGGGCACGTCAGCCCTTTTAAAAAGCGAACCTGCGTGGGGGAAGGGGTCCCTGCGGTCTGAGGCAGCGGGACGCTCCGCCAGGGGCAGAAGGGGCACTGGGGGTGGCCAGCCAGCGGAGGGACACGGCCTGCGTCTAGGGACTGCAGCCGGGGGGGGGGGGGGCCTGCGGTTTCCAGAGAACCGTGACACCCCCCAGGACAGGCAGCGTCCGCTTCACCAGCTGCGGGGATCCGAAGCCGTCCTAAGGCCGCGCCCATCGGATGGAGCTCCCGCCCCCGGCCCCGCCCCCTCCTCTCCTCCTCCTCCCACCCTTGACCTTGGCAAGACCAGAAGCAGGACCGAGAGGAGGAGGAGCCCCCGCCCTCCCTTCGACAGCACGTCACCCCCCAGCCAAGGGGACAAAAGGAATCCCCAAGTTGAGATCGGGCTCTGACCTAAGGAGGCAGGAACCCCCTCCCCAGAGACACTGAGCGCGACCGACCGTAAAAAGGGGCTTTTGTGAGCAGAGTTCTGGGGGAGACGCCGCCAAACGAGCAGCTTCTCTGGGGCAACGGGAGAGGAAAAGCGGCCTTTACAGTTACACCCCTGGGTCCTGCCTCTTGGATGTCAGTCATCGCACTGGTATACTGAGCCAGGGGAACATCACGCTCAAATTTTGTAACATGAGGCATAAACTGGGATTTTATGTTTGTTTTGTGAAAGCATCTGCCAGAACTTCCCACCACCCCTGGTCTCTGCCTGGCTTCCGCTCCCCAAACCTCCTCCCCGTTCTGCTCTCAATGCTCAAACCAGCGCATCCCAGACTCCAAAAAGGAAATGCTGACCTGGGGGCACGTGAGAAAGACAGGAGAAGAGTCTGGAAGGAGGGAGAGGATGCGGTGAGCCCGCGGCCCGTTACCTGTGTCCGAAGAAGAGAAGGTCTTACTGACAGGAGCCCCGTGGCAGGAGATGGCTTGAACAGAGATGTCCTTCTCAATGACCTTCACCTGGACAGGCGTCTTCAGGGGAGACTCTGCCAGGAGAAAATCTGGATCACAATGGCCCCAAAAGCCACCTGACCCTACAGTTCACGGAAGGTGAAATCACACCTTTCACGGAACCCCAGCCGTTCAGATGTTTTTAACCGTCTCTCATTCTGGGGTGGGGTGCAGGGGTGTATGAGGGGGCAAGTACCCCCATCCCAAAAGGATGCTGGGAACCTGGGTTTAAATAAAATTTCAGAAACTTTCATCAAAAATCAAAATTAAAATCAGGAATTTTCATCAAAAGCCCGAATTTCACTGTTTCGTAGTCAAGAACAGCGGGGCCAGGAAACCGACTCTGGGAGGAAGATCCGTTATCTGTCTGGAAGCGGAAACACTGTGCAAATGAAAATGAAACAGTAAGCCCGCACACAGAGGTTGTCTCTGGGGCAGAGACTGGGGAGACAGGTGCAGAACTCGGCTGGGTTGAAAGGGACTGCACCCCGGGCCCTTCTAGAAAACGGATTCTCCTCCTATGAACTTGCACCGATGGCCTCCATCTAAGGTGTCAAGACAGCGGGCCGGCCGGCCCCGCGGGAGTGTGAGCGGTTAGTTCACTGAACTAGATCACTTCCCCCCACGGCCAGGTGCGGAGCTCCGGCGTGCGCTCGGGCTGGACGCGCCTGGGCAGCCGCGCGTTTGACCACAGAGGAAGGTGACCGGCTGAGAAGCGGGAAGCTGGGAGTCTCCTCAGTTACCCCCGTCCCTGCACACGAGACCGTCGGAGCCACGCCTGCCCGGCAGCCGGCGCTTCCCGCCACCTTGAGGTGCTCCCGGGCCGCACTCACCGCAGCTCAGCGGGGACGCTCGCCCCGTGTCAAAGCGAGGCTTGGTCTTCACGGCGGTGACGGTGGTGACCACGGTCCCACAGGGCATCACCATGCGGTCTTTTTCGACCTTTGTGGCAGGAGTAGGTGGCGGGGTCTTGGGTTTCACTTCACCGGGTTCTAGGTAAGAAAACTGCAGAGAAAGCCGGTTACGCGTTTGGTGCTGTGCCCACGCCGACCCCTGGGCACGCACACCACCCTCCCGGGACGTAACCCCGGCTTCGTTGGTCAGCTCCGCTTAGTGCCACAGCCATCCGGCCATCAGCCTGGGTTTCCCCAGAACCGACAGAGGGTGACAAGACCCCAGCTCAGACCCCGTCACGCAGCGCCTGGCGATGGGCACCGAGGCTGGAGAACCCAGCGAAATCGAAGGGCCCTTTCTGGGGTTAGGCCCGCGTGACCCGGCACCGTGGAAAGCTCCCCATGCGGCAGACCACTCAACACGATCGTGGGCGCAGAGTGTCCCATTCGAGTCTAGAAATGCACGGGACGGAAGAGGAGCTCCTCTTGGGTGAGCGAGCGTCCCATTTCCCGCTGAAGAAAACATGGAGACGGACCGACAGGTAAAGATATTCCTAATCTCAAGCAGCTCAAGCTGGAGCTTGGCCACGGCAGGAAATGACGTCATACCTCCGCGGTGACCGAACCCAGCACCGAGCCGCCACAGGAGCCGCCGGTCAGCGTGAAGCTCTGGGGCCCAGATGGCTGCTTCTTGAATAAATCCAAAGGAATGGTCGTCATCGCCAATATGGCTAAAAAGATAGGAGACAAGTAAGGGTATGTTTCCACAGGGTTCCACGGGAGCAGGGGTCAGTGGGAGCCACCACCGCAACCAGAACAGAGTCCCGGTGCGCATCCAGTCCACACCAGCATCCTCCAGTTCCAGAACATTTCAGAACATTCTAGAACACCAGAGACAAAGAGAGGCGTTGGACATGCTCCAGACCACAGGAGGCTAAGAGACAGCAGACAGAAGGCAGTGTCTGATCGGGGGAGTGGGGGTAACTGCTCTACGGGATGCTGGCCTAGCAGATGAAGGGGAACGCAGCAGGGCAGCAGGTCGGGGAAACCAGTACAGACGTATGAGAGAAGGTCCTTATTCTTAGGAAATGGCCAAGAAAGGAGGGTGCAGGGCCTGATACCCTCGAACATTCAGATTCACCCTCCAGCACGTGTGTCCTGTGTCTGGACGTCTGCAGGCAAAGTCAAAGGCAACCACCAAGCGTGAGTGCGGATAATAAAGCAAACGCGGCAGAATGTCAGAACTCTGGGAGGCTGGTAAGGTTCTACGTAGTCCTTTGTTCTGTTTTTGGTTTTTGGTTTTAATGTGAAATTTCATAGATTCCATCTGGCTGTACAGCAGTGGATCTCCAAAGGAGCCACCTCAGTGCCTCGGGAATGGACGAGGGTCAGCTTCTCCCGGCAAAGGTCCGCCCAACCCAGGTCAAACCACACGCCCTGCTCTGGCCACGCCCTCTCCTGGAATGTCAGAGGCATGTCTCGGATCTTATCCCAAGACAACAGAACCAAGGAAATTAGCTCAGAATTCTTACTAATGGGGGGAGGGGGAGACGCACCCGGGTTGCTCTGTCTGTTAAATGGCCGACTCTTGATTTCGGCTCAGGTCATGGTCTCAGGGTCCTGGGGTCAGCCTCTGCACTCTGCAGGGTCTGCTTGAGAGCTCCCTCTCCCTCTCCCTCTGCCTCTTCCTCTTCCTCTAAAATAAATCTTTGAAAACTTAAAATCTTGAAAAAGAAAATTCTTGCTAATAAACAGAAATCTGAAATGCCTTTTCCTGTGTCTTTGTAACTTTGGGAGACAACCCAATGGCTTGGTCTTTTAGCAGGATAAGCCACGGAAGGGTCCCCCTCTCCTAATTTTGGTATGTTTATGGGCATTTTTAAAAGCGTAATCTATTCCCCGACTCCTGAGTTACACACATGCAAACATACAGGTCCGTGTGCCCATTCATGACTTTACCTTTAACTGCTGCTTTCTTGTCTCTAAAGCATGTGTCCAGTGTAAGCTGCTGTGGCTTATTTTATAAGGAAAAGCGAGCCGGAATCCATTGAGACAGAAAGCACAATGCCGGGGGTGGGGGGTGTCGCAGGGGCTGGGGGAGGAGGGAACGGGGAAGACAGGGCCTCAGCCCCGCAAGAGGAAAAAATCCGGGAAGTGGACGGTGCTGAAGGTCGCACGCCAGTGGGAATGTACTTAACGCCTGTGAATTTTACACTCAAAAATGGTCAATATGGGAATTTCTGTTCTATGCTTTTACCACAATTAGGAACACTACAGAACAGATCTATTAAGGCTAAGAAGGCCGAGAGGGGCTTCTCTAAGCCAAGAATTGCTGAATAAAAGAGTTGAGGTATTTGTTTAAAAACAAAAAAAGGCAAAAACGAGCTGAGTCCATTCTCCCAGAGTACATGCCCTTGCTAATGACTGAAGGGGACCTGGAAGCAAACACGGCCTCGGAGACCCGAGGTGTCAGGGCGGGTCTGCCCCTCCCCAGCGACTCCGGCCCCCTCCGGTCAGTGACCCCTCCCAGGGCCTGCCTCCACCCGCCCGACACCCACCTTCCGAGGCTCGCTCAGCCGCCGACACCTGCAGGTGCAACTCCTTCGACTTGGCGTTCAGCTCACTGCGGAAAGGACAAAAAGTGCTGTGGATCCTTTATTAGTTCTTGCAACGGTATTTTTTTTCTGACTCTAGAAAGAAACACATCCCCAACGGTGTGAAGATTATCTTCCCCCTCGCCGTCCCCCAGCAGTTGCTGTTATCTGAGAATTCTCTGCCGCCTTCTGGCTGACGGCGGGGGTATCTACGTGCGGTGCGACATGGCGGCCGCTCGCCACGGTTGGCGTCTGAGAGCTGTGCCCACTGGGGGCCTGCACCGAATTTTGTTGCATTTTAATTAATTCAAACTTAAAAAACCACAAGTAGCTCGTAGTTCCTGTATGAAGCATAGCTATATAATTATCGAAAAACAAAACACAGATTGCGATGTATCTCGCTCCTCTTGTAACCTGTTTGTCTCCCTGAAGATATCAGACCTCTTTCCCAGTCAGACGGCACAGAGCAACGCCCCCTTTTAACAGCTACCCAGGCTCCTCCTACCCAGCCTTGTTTTCTTTAATCCGATCCTTAATAACCAACCCTTAATAATGGCCTGGTTGTGTCTAACATTTCATAATTACAAACTAGCTGAGATAAACACCCTTCGACATAGCTTTGTGCACACCGTGTGATTATTTCCTTAGACTAAACGCCAGACAAAACGTACATGCATTTAAGAGATTTTTTTTCTTTGAGACATACTGAGGACTTTCAGAACGGTCATTCCAATGTATACTTCTGCTGGCCATTGTCACCCGCCTATTCCTTACCAACTTGCGCGGGGAAAAAACAGCCTCTTGTGCTTACATCTGTGTTTCTTAAACTATTGCTGATTCGAACAAGTCTTCAGAAGTCTCAGGCTACCTACAGTTTGGCTTTTCTGTTTTCTAGCTCAGACCTTCTTCCCGGTTTTCCGACAGCGCTCGTATTTTCATCACTGATTCATAAAAGCTCTTTACGTTACACACAGGACACCCGCTGCCTGGCCTGTTTCCGGCTGTTCATTGTTCAAGCCTCAGAAAGCAAGTGATTTCTAGTTTTAGAGTCGGCTGCTTTACTGAAATATTATTTACATGAGCTTCCTATTATTTCTGGTAGTTCTGATTCTCTTGGGTCGTCTAGGCAGACAACCCTATCACCTCCAAGTACTAATCCGTTTTGCCTCCGCCTTTTCGTACTCAGACACTTCCCCCTTCCGCCTCTAAGTACGCTGCTACTCGTGCTTCCAGAACAAAACAGCCGGCATCTTCCTCTTGGCTTTCACTTGGGACCCCTTCTGGTCTTTGTCATTTACAGTGATTTCTCTTAGCTCATTAAAGAAGAAGCCATAAATCATGCACTAGTTAAGATTTTAAATCAGAAATGCACAGGGTGGGACGCCTGGGTGGCTCAGTTGGTTAAGCAGCTGCCTTCGGCTCAGGTCATGATCCCAGCGTCCTGGGATCGAGTCCCACATTGGGCTCCTAGCTTGGCAGGAAGCCTACTTCTCCCTCTGCCTCTGCCTGTGCTCGCTTGCACTGTCTCTCTCTCTCTGACAAGTAAATAAATAAAAAAAAAAAAATCCTAAAAAAAAAAAAGAAAGAAATGCGCAGGGAAAGTCAACGGTCATCTCAGCATGTACGAAGATAAATACGTTTTCTCCTTTGATCTAACATCGCAATAGATTCAGTTACTTGCTCTCCCGAAGGTCTGGACATTTCTGGGCTGAACCCGGCTCCTTAATACATTCCTTAGAATTCCTACAACCGTTTCTTATAAACGGACCGTCCTTTTCCCTTTGTTCCCAGCCAGGTTCCGGTATCAACCCCAAGTGTCCTCTGTTCCGCTCCCGATGGCGGGTATCTCCAAAGTCAAGGGAGCCTGACCAGCGTGCTCTCCGGCCACAGCAGGACACGGGCCAGGAGGAAGTCCAGCCCTGGGGCTGCCTTCAGAAAGGAACCCAGATTCAACCTAAAGCTACCTCAGATGTTTAATACACCTTTTCAAGAGCGACTGCACATCTGTGTTTGGGGTTTGAGCAGTGTTACACACTGATCTCGGGACCTGGCAGCCGTGAGCGGGGCGCTCGGCCGGCGCAAGCCCGTTAACCAGGCTGTACGCACAAGATGAATTCTTCTTCCCAGCTGAGGTCGGCGGGGTTTGTCGCGAGGGCGCTGAACTTCTGAACGGGCTCGTTCAGCCGAACTACACACTGTGGGTTCATGTTGCCTGCAATCAAACAAGGGGGCGTTTCTATTTTTTAAATTACATGACGCACGTGCACACTTTGCATATACGGGCTGAATTAAACGCCGGCCGTCTCGGCTAGCCCACCGCTCAGGGACCGCTCTTTCTTCCATCATGAACCAACTCTCAAAGCACTTCTCTGGGGGTTTAAGATTTTCAATCCCCAACTTGATATCTCTTGGCCTGGAGGGTGGACCCCAGGAGCCCCTGCTCCTCACCCGTGATGGGAGACACTCCCCAGGGACATTATGACAGCAGAGGTGGCCCCCCACTTCTGGACAAATGACCAGCTTGTGCAAGGAAAGGCCTCTGGGATGATCCCTAAATCTGGGGATACCCCACAGAGAACCCGTATCCCTACTTACAAGGGATGTGATTTTATCCCTGACTCAGCTCAGTCAGAGCCCTGTCTGGAGATCTTGGATCTGGGTAATGGGACATTTCCCTAGTCAACAATTCTTTCTGCTGCAAGACCATGCCT